>NC_061126.1:10184376-10830644 GCF_905220365.1 Vanessa cardui
CGTATTCATATTGAATCAATTTATATTAAAATCCATCACGGCTATTGAGTAATACCTACGTGATATTTTTATTTAAATAGGTTCCAATTAAGTATAGCCTATATTAGACTTGCTATATGCATGAAGTATGAAGTCCCGACGGATTTCATTTATGGCGTATAAAACGGTGCTGTCAGCACTCAGGGACAGAGTCCAGTTAGAATCTGAACGTGGCATTATTAGATTGTTGTCCACTGGATTTGCAGCTAAGGGTAGCGTAGTTAATAATGAACAATTGCATAAAAACAGTGTATTGTTTTTTTCTTAATCCGCTACACGTGGATGGCAGAACGTCAATCAATGATCTAACTTTCTTATAACTTGAACCACAATCGTTTGACGAAATAAAAAATAATTGCCTTATTCTGTTACAGTAAAATGCTCATTCGGAAATACGTAAAGCTACCGCTGCCATAGCCGAAATCGTTTGATAAGCATCATCATCTAATGTTGGTTTTAATAAGTGATAAAAAATCAGTAGATGTGTGTATTGATTTATGTGTGATGAAGAGATATAGATTCATTCCTGTGCAATATTGGTAAGAAGGTTTAATTTAATGTCATGCTTAGCTTATCCGTAGGATACAGGCGATCTGCCAGTAATTATGGAAGCGATACTCCCATACCAGTCACTCGTAGACTTCTTCTGTGAGAAGTTATATTGAAAAGAGATGCTAGAATAAGATCGTAGATAGAAAATGTCTGTCGGAAAACGTCATCTTCGCTCGATCATGTTGATCTGAACGGCCGCAAAAGCCGGCACTATTTATGTATCAAATGCTTATATAGAAACTAATAAAATTTGTTAACAATGAGAATTATATTGAAATTAACTGAATACATAATCCATAAATAGATATGAAGAAATCAAAAACTCCACATTTGAAAAGGTTTCATGGATTTCAATATTTTGACTGCATCGTATAGCGATGTATATTCAATGCAATGTAAACCTTAAACTATTTTAACTTTTATCATTTGCATTTCGCTTCTGCGTCTATCTGTTACCACCTAATGGCATCCATAAATCTAGTCATCTCATTTACAATTGAATATATTTATGAAACAGGTATAGCGAACTTTTTGAATAATTCTTCGCTGTGAATATAAATTGAGTTGAATTATCTGTAGAATCTTTTATAAGCTTTGCCTAAGTACCGTAATAACACATTCTGTCGCTGTTCAGTCGTTTCTAAGTAGGTATAACAAGTAACCGATCGATGTTCCAATTAAAATCTTAATCTATGATGTAAACATGTCGTTTACCTACGATTTATTTTTTTATATATCCATAATAATATTTTAGGGTTTCGTCGAGAAATTTGAACCCACAAAACTTATAGCTTAGATTAGGTAATATTTATTTTGGTAACTGCAATGACAATCCCATTAATAAATCCTTCTTGGAGCAAGGTATCCGTTTCTACAATAAAATTCCGCAGACGTTTTTAACTTTGTCGTTTTGTAAATTCAAATCGTTTGTAAGCCTACTTGAATAAAGTTTATTTTGATTTTGATAATAATTAAATTATGACGTTTATAATTTGTTAAATTATGTTTATAATTAAATCGCCATATTCCTAGCATGAATTTGAAAGGGCAAATTCGCAGTTTTATTTCATCTATAGGTTACGTTTTTAACGAAGTTTAAGAATCATGATGAACGAATAAACATGATGAATGAATGAATAACCATGGAATTATTTGCCCAAAATATCTACCTATATTTATTAATCTAATACAGAACCTACTCAACTGCGTTGCTAAATACGAATTTATCTGATTTATTAATTGGTATGAAACCCCACTTTTATCAAAATAACCGGTAACTTTATCTCTCAATACTTTTTAGATTAAAAGTCATGAAAGTTAATTAATGTAAATAAGTAATTTCAAAATCTTTCGCAAGTAAATGTCAAGTTACTGACGAGTCTTGAACGTTGAAGGATTCTTACGCATTTGTATTGAATATTAAGGAAAAAGAATTCGCCTAGTTATGTATTAGTATTTACTTTATGTGAACTCAAAAACATAACCTAGGACAACATGCAGACTTAATGATAATGAAACGATAATAAGTTTTTCTTAAAAAGCTGCATGCATATTTTATTTAAGTAAGTGTTATAGTTTTATTTAAGTAGTTATAGTAGGTACCATGTGTTAAGAGTAGGGCAGTTAATGGAGGCTTGCTTAAGTATTTCTTTAGGAATCAAATTTCCATAGCGTGCTGTTACTAATAATAATCAAAGAGAATATTCAGACATAGACTTTTTAATAATTTTACAATTTCCAATGTGTAATAAATTACCACTTTTTAATAGCGCTGCCTAACTCACACAATGACTATGAAATATTTGAATATATAATTTGAAACTATCGTTACATTTTATATACACAATGTTTATATAGAACACCGAGTATTTTATATAAACTTCTAATTTATTGTTGTTCTTACATTTGTTTCTGAAACCCACGTGGTCAAATCTGTACACTATACCTATAACCTAGTATCTGGAACACGCAGCAATGTAAAGCGCTAGTTTTGTCGTTTACTTTGCTTTAATTAAAAAAGCTGCTGACTTGTGACTTACTTTGAGGTCACACTAGATTTGTTAAATTTGCTTACAGTTATAAATTAACATTATTTATTAGATAATCTACAAAATTTTAAGCCATTATTTTTATTTATGATTGGTTATTGCCATCCAGGGTTAAAAAAATTGTAAAAAATTAGCTAGTGTAACACGAATTTCATTTATTAATATATTTGAATTAATTAAAGTTATTAAACGAGCTGAGATGGCCCAGTGGTTAGAACGCGTGCATCTTAACCGATGATTGCGGGTTCAAACCCAGGCGAGCACCGCTGATTCATGTGCTTAATTTGTCTTTATAATTCATCTCGTGCTCAGCGGTGAAGGAAAACATCGTGAGGAAACCTGCATGTGATAAATTTCATAGAAATTCTGCCACATGTGTATTCCACCAACCCGCATTGGAACAGCGTGGTGGAATATGTTCCAAACCTTCTCCTCAAAGGGAGAGGAGGCCTTTAGCCCAGCAGTGGGAATTTACAGGCTGTTACTTTACTTTACTTACTTAAAGTTATAAATAGGTAAATTAAACATATTCTTTTAAATGGGTTGTAAAAAATGGTAAAAATATTTTTTGTGGATGTTAAAAAGCTGTCGATCTATGGTTATACTACGATATATAATCAGAGATTTCATTAGTACAGCGCTATTACTGTTATGAAGGAGTCCATTCTTTTTATTATTGCCAATAAGAGATATCCCGTTTTA
Organism: Vanessa cardui; assembly: GCF_905220365.1. Lineage (NCBI taxonomy): Eukaryota > Metazoa > Arthropoda > Insecta > Lepidoptera > Nymphalidae > Vanessa > Vanessa cardui. The sequence continues at coordinate 10,187,718 of NC_061126.1, forward strand.
ATGGATACTAAAAAGAGATACTATCTGCAATGTAAGACTCCATAATCCTATATGTATAAGTATAACTAACTTACGCCGCGTCACGAAAAAAATAGTACCTAGTATCAACAATCATTATCACAGTATAAAACAAAGTCACTTACCGCTGTCTGTCCTTATGTATGTATCTTTAAAATTACCCAACGGATTTTGATGCGGGGAAGGTTCTTGTGTATAATATATGGATAATATAATTAAGAAACACTGATAATTATTTAGACATTCTCTACCAGTATAGTAGTAGTATTTATGTATATGTACCATGTATGTACGTACCAGTGTTTGTACCAGCATTGAACCCTTACGAAGCCGTGTCGGGTCGCTAGTTGAGAATATATAGCTGTTAATTGTTTAAAGTTGCATAAATCTTGTATCAGAAACAAAGTTGACTTTACAATAACTTGGAAGATACTAAAATATATTGTAGAATATAAACTCAATAAAATACTTCTTAGGTACAAAAATCGTTTTCTCCCTCCATCATTTAATTTCAGAATAAAATCATTAGTTCCGTTATAGCATTCTTAATAGATCTTAATCGCAGCCTTGAACAAATTTAGAGAATGTTCGATTTAAATCATCATTAATAAAGAAAAGCATCGAAATAAAAAATATAAATACAATTTAAATATATGTTAGTAACAAGGCGCAATCGTCAAGTGGCTATATTATTTCCTCGTTCAGTATGTATATAAGATAATCATGATCATTTTGTTGAATACGATATGATCTTATTGTAATTAGTATGTGGGTTGTAGTCGACTTTATTAGCATTGGAATTGCTTTTACGTCTAATACTTTAATACATTATATTTATACAAAAACCTTTGTAAGTGAAGTTTCTTTATTTTACGAGTTGCGGAATGTATTTCTGTTCAATATTATATGAAAAATAACAAAAACAGTAGAAGTAATACAACTAACACACTTTTCAAGACGGAAACAAAAAGATTTATAATTTTTAAAATACTTTTGCCTACTTTGAAATATATATTATTTTTATGATAAATCGGTACCTTTTATTACGCAACCATAATTAAAATATTTTGAAATATATGATTTTTATCCTTTCTTCCTCATACTTTTCAATTAAATGTGTGCTCCATCTTTTGTTTTTTTTATTGGTCTATTTACTGTCAAAGCGGTCGTCAAAGAAAAAAAAAGTGGCCAGCATTTTTCGCTAAGTCTTGTACTTAGCGAAAAATGCTGGCCACTTTTTTTACCATTAGAGTAGTATGATGTTTAGCGAGTGCTAAGCGTACATGTCACGCACACCTAGATAATACAATTAGCTTGTTTAATGTAGTTCCCCTTTTAAGCATTATTCGAACATATTCTTACTGAGAGAAAATAAAAGGCCCTATTTCTCAGTAAGTCGTTATTTATCTGCCCTCTTAATCACATTATTATACGTACCTGAATTTGTACACAGTTAAATGAAAGTAAATCATTTAATAAATATCTATGGAATATTTATTTCAATGTTGTAGATATAATAAAATAAAACGACAAAATATTATTGGATAATTAATGTATTTAAAACAATTCTTGTATCGATATATTACAAATTACCGATATTTTTCTGAATGTCACAGATACAAAATATATATTAAGTATATTCCGAATAACTTATATAAACCATCCTTCGCCACACACTCACATACTTCAATAGACAATTTGTTATCAATTATATATCAAGAAGCGTCGCCGTAATTAATCATATGCTTATATTACTTTTTACTATGTTGGTAGTCATCAATCAAATAAACACCAACGTCCTGTCAGAATTACCGGATAAATAATCAGAATTGTTAATAGGATTAATAAAAAAAATCGTACATTTCACTTCTTTTTTATCATTTTAAATTGTCATAATGCATATTTAATGGTCGAACTAATCTTGATATGTTTGAGCACACGCTATTACAGTAAAACCCGCTTATTACGATTTCCTGCATAATAAGCAATTTTATTCATAAACGGTGCTGCAACTGCCTTATGCCTCGGGCATGTTTTCATACATTTTGCCACGCTTATTACATACACCATCTGCCTTTCAATACGAATAACACCCAAAATAAAATGATTTAAATGTTTTGCTTGTACATGTAGCGAAGAGCCGTTTTAAGTAATATATTTCACCAAGAACGTAAAAGGAATTAATGCCTCAAAATATCTTCTACAAATTAAATTATTTGATCTTTGTTTTACTGAAGACCTTAAAGCATGGGATTATAATATAACTTTATCAACAGGCGATATATTATATAGTGATGCATTTATGTACCTATTGATTTTTGTAATAAAAGGCGTTTTTGTTTGATGGCTGATTTTGCTATAAGAGAAGTGATAACATAGCTTCGTTGTGGACATAACAAGTTTATCAATTTCAATGTGTATTAATCGCACGAATGTAATTACTCAACAAAAATTATAGAAGTTTGTCTCCTATCTTAGAATTTTTTGTTTAAGAAAAACAAAATTATGGAGGCAATTACGTTACTTTTCTTGTATTTGTTGAAATTTATTTAATATATCCGAGACGTTGATATTCAAAAGTCCTCGTGAAAAACGCATTGCTATTATTGTTCCTTATTTTAATTATACTTTGTGCTAGAATAAGGAATACATATTACAATTTAATTTAATTCAGTTGCATGTAGGTACATTCAAAGAACAATTTGTTTTGCTTACAGATACAACTTTACTTTCAGATATAATAGTAGAATTATTTATTGACGTTTAAATGTTTCATTGAAACACGTTTGTCTAAAATGAATCTACGGAATATAATTTCAAAGGATTGTCTTACGTAGTCTCGATTGAATATTTTTCGCGGTTCGACCAATGTGGAAAGGATTTAAATTAATTATCCTACTACCCCGACTCACGGCTTTCTTACATGAGTCGAGGTAGTAGGTAGTAGTAGTTAGCCTAGTCAATAGTAGCATCAGAATATCCATAAGCAAAATGAATAGTTATTTGAATATAACCTTGAAAAATAAACGCCAAAAATAAACACATATTATTAAATATATTATTTATTGTACGCGTTTTATTTAATTTTACTCATTTTTTATCATATTATTATTAAATATAATGTGAATGATATAGCCTTAAAAGTTATCATATCTCTAACAAACTTTTCTTGCTAAAGCTATTTGATTAAATTTTTTTCAATAAAATAAGTCAATATATGCGTTCTCAGTGTGTTAATAAATGATAAATATTAAAAATGCACATTTTATTGTGCTGTGCTCTTAAGACCAATCTAATATATTCAAATATATATTGACAAGTTTAATTAATTGATGACACCATATACAAAGACATTGAGAAATAAAATAATTTTAACGGATACATGCAAGAAAATTACATAAACAAAAATAAATTAAAAAATAAAAGTCATTTATCCGTTAAAATAACTTTATTACAATGTACGGTAAGCGAAAAAAAAAAAACTAGATAATATCACACTTTTTTTTTTAAATAAAACCTTGTTATTTCCTAATATGATATTTTTAATATGCGATTTGACATTTATACGGATTAAAATAAAAGTTGACAGTCCATCAATGACGACGCTAGCTACTCTATTGGCTTAAGACGACTAAGACATCTTCCACACTCGCGCCAAACTGATTTATCAATGTTTTTTTTTTTTGAAATGCATGTCCTGAAAAAGAAAACAATATTTTTTATTTTTTTTCTTAAAGTTTATAGGCAATGGTCGTCACTTGATGGTAAATGGTCACCACCGCTTACAGACATCTGCGCTGCAAGAAATATTACATTAAAATGGTCAAAGGGCTACCAATATTGGGATTATAATTTCCAAGATTGGAGACAAAGTCAGAACTTGTTTTCCTAGAGCCTATAGGTTCACATATTATTTAGATTAGAATACACCACTGTAGAATATATATTCAGTGGATACCAGATGCGCTAGCAAGTTGACTTGTATTAATAAGGACTACTGAACATCAGTTTTGAACATCAATCTATGAGTATTTAGATTTTAAATATACCATTGTTAATCTTATAACCCAATTGTGAGCTAACTAGCTCAGTGGTTCCCAAAGTTGCCTGGGCTAAGACCCATCTAACATTAGTTCAACAACTCAGGACTTACCCAATAAACAAAGTTTTAGTAAAAGGTTTTTATTACTTAATTAAATAATTACATCAAAAAGGTTATTTCAATAGGAAGGATGAAATTGCGTCCTGTTTTTCGCCATTCCAGATTTAACATCAATTTCAAGTAAAAGGGAGGATGACTTTCATGGCTTCATCAAATAGGCATGGGACCCACCAGTAGGTAGGTAGGTAGGTAGGTAGGTAGCAAACAAAAGTTTGGGAAACCCTGAACTAGCTAGTTATAATACATATAGAGATGGGCTGTGAACATTGCTACCACTGTATCCAGTGCAGACTTATTTTACTTGTTATTCAGCAAAAGAGGATTATTTATATTTTGTACCACATTATTATCAGAATATAAATATCGTTAAACAAAACAAAGTTTTCCTGTTTTTGTGATTAGCCTTTTTTAGAACATCAAATGTAATATTTATATATAAACTTTAAGTTAATGATTAGATTGATCATAAAAAAAAAATAGCCTCATTGTCAGCAACTTTGACTTCAAGTTACTGAGAGAAGTGCTACAAACCACCTGTATAAGTACCACCCAAACACCATATATTCTACTGCCAAAGTGCAGTTTAGAGGAATTTTGATGTCATCCCCACAAGAAAGTACCTCATAATTTAACGAGATTTTCAATAACTAACATTAGCATATAATTAGTCTAATTACATCGGGAACGCTAAGTATAGTTCTGACATACGTCAGGTATACAGTGTAACATTTTTGACACTAGTAAAGAAATAGTAAAGTGCAAATTAAACATAATTAGTGGCTCAATAAATTTAATTCAATATGAGACAGAAGTAGAATCACAACTGTCTATCTATATTTCTGGTACTAAGTCAGATTTACTACTAGAAACACAATTTACTATGTTTCCCAAATCTGTTTACATCAGACTAACTAATGAATAATATATTTTTAAATCTACTTTTAAGGAACTTTTTGATAGAGTAAATACCTCATATTTTATTTCCTAGCCTGTAAGGCATTGGATAACCAATCCATCGCCTGATCGAGCCCTTCTCCCCGCACTGCAGATGTTTTGAATATCTGGAATGTGCGGTCACGTAAAGCGTCCAAACCCAGCGCCTGGTGCACCTCGGCTACCGTCAAACATCCTGTCATATCCTGCTTGTTCGCTAGCACCACTAGAATTGCGTTCGCAAGCTCTTCTTCCTGAAAAAATTAATAAAATATACAATACAATTATTCATAGAAACTTCGACAAGAGTGCAGTTTTTAATTTCACCAAGTGGTCAATTCTATCTCAATCAATAGCATAAGCCGTTGCATTGCTACACGGTGACAAGTGGTCACCACTGCATGTAGATGGCGTCATAAAATCTAAAGCCTTACAACTTTAATACACCATTTGTGCTTTAAGTAACATTGGCTCAACTTAACACCTGTATACCACAATACTAAGTATTGCTATTTGCTAGTTAAATTACATATTTAATAGCAATCTACTGTACACATGGTATTGCCTGGTTTGTTTTAGACACTGTGGCTTGCATTTATAAGTTAATACCGAAAATGCCACAATCTTTCCAGAAACAACATTTTTGGAGTAAAATTATTAAATAATTACATAATTGGATGATTTTTTGGAGAATCACATTATACTTACTCGTAACATGTGTACTAGTTCATCTTTAGAAATTCCTATTCGATCTCTATCAGCTGAATCCACAACATATATGATTGCATCTGTGTTTCCATAGTAACACCGCCAGTATGGTCTGCGAAAACATATTGGCTTCTTATTATTTATACAACCTATGTTTGAAACATATAATTGGCCCTATGTTACAAACACATTTATAATTGACTAAACTATTTACAGAAATAGGTTTTAAAATTCATAAGTATAAATGAAAATGTAAGCTTTGAAATTCTTTTAGACAGTTTTTCAAACATGGCATTTCACAAAATAAATCAACTAGACACAGTAAACAATCTGAAGTACTTACATAATTATGTAAAATTATTCAAATGTTATAAGTAATACAGTCGTATATTAACTGATACAATTCATTTGGTCCTTGAATATCATCTCATTTACCTACTTACTACAATAATATATTATGAATACTAGCTATTCTTATTATGAACACTATAATATAGTAGTCTTAATAATTTATAATTTTGTTAATAATATGTTTGCAATTTGGTACTTAAACTTTAGTTTCTTGCTGTACTGTAACTATACTGTATTGTTATCCTATTGCACAACATTAAGCATATTGCGAAAGGATAAAAAGTTTTCTCGTCACATTTTAATATAAATATATTAACTATTTATTTTCACATAAATTTACTAATGCTTGTTTCAAAGTTGAGGTGGAACTTGTTCTTATAAATGAGAAAGAACAATGGAGTGCGTAGATGAGTATACCTAACTTTACATTCATCTTTTCCTTGCCTTAAGTTGGGTAAATTTTTAGGCTTTAAATGGTATTTTTAGCGAGTATTGGATACAAATTTTTTTAGACAAATTTAATGTTTCTATCACTGTCAATTATTATACATAACACATTCATAATAAATTGATATACTGACAATTACAAAGATATTTATATAACTTCAAAATTACACAGTTTACAATCTCTATGACATTGTTAAGTATATTATAACATATTTGAAATAGATAAAAATTATAGATATTTTTTATCACTTTAAAAAACAATGTTTTTTATTGCCTCTTATTTAGTTAGATCAACGTAATTATAGTTTCTTTTACATTGCTCTTATATGTGACATTATGCATGTTGCTTTGAAATAGTATTTTTTGAAAACATTCACACACCTGATACTTGTTTGTCCTCCAAGGTCCCATACTTGGAATTTTAGATTTTTGTACGTGACTTGCTCTACATTAAAACCTATTGTGGGTATAGTAGTCACTACCTCCCCAACCTGCAGTTTATACAATATTGTAGTTTTCCCGGCGCCGTCGAGACCGAGAATTAAAATCCTCATTTCACGAGCCCCTAGCAAGCCTCTAAAATAACTAAATAAACCACCTGAAATAATTTTAAACGGGAATTTAGGTGATTTTTAAAAATATTGAGTAAATATTGTAAAAATATATCATTTTACTTACCCATTTTATGTGATAAGCTTAGCCTAGAAAAACATTAGTTGATATATCTAAGGAATGTTCATATAGCGCCTCCTATACATCCAATATAAAGAAAATAAATTAATTTCCAGATGAGCACTTAAATATACTATTTTTATACACTGTTAGCTCTCTTTAACAACATTTATTCGGAAATTGTTACTAACCATTTGACGTGTAAGCAAGCACTCAAAAATGTTGCCACTTACTTTATAGGTTAAAAATATGTTTGAATAAAAAAAATAACAATAAAAAAGTCTCTATAAATTTTTTCTAATTCTTTTTTTTTAAATGAATCTATCCTACAACAAATAATAATGGACACCAATGCATTGATGTAAAAACATAAATCTAAAAATGCTATTTGACGTAACTTAATTTAGTCTATTAATTGGTATGAAACGCCTGTTTTTAATCTATCTATACATCAAAATTATTTTATTCTAATAGTATCTGATATCTATAAAGAAATACAATGCGATAGCTTTAAACTTTTTATTTCACATTTGGGAAGTGGGAACACAATATTATATAGTGAGCATTAGTATCTTAAAATGTTTAATGGCTACACTTACTCGAGAACTACTATTTGTCACCGACTGGTTAAACGACACCTATGTCTTTTTTAATAGCAATATTTTGTTGACTACATTAATTGCTATTGTAGAAATTGAGCCTTTATACCTAATTGAATATTTTATCCGACTTCGATATAATCGATATAAATATTTTTGGATATATCTAAAACAAGATCCAATTTAAAAAAAAAAAGAACAAAAGAAGCAGTTCGACGTTCGATTGTTAAAGCTGTGTTTTCTGAAATATAGTAGTTATGCGTTATACATATTTTGATACAAGCATTCTGATTTATTTTTTAGTTATTTATACAAGAACAAAAGGTACTACCCTCGCATCACATATTCTACTATTAAACGGCAATGCTCAGTGTTCGCGTCTGAATAAAAATCCTACTTATTATTGCTGTGTTCTGGTTTGGCGGGTGAGTGAGCGTAACTTCAGGCACCAGGGAGTCGAGAGGTATATTTATTCCTATCTTATGATTTTCGTCTTTACTTGGTGATAGAGTTTGGTACAAGCCCGTCTGAGTAGGTATAACCCACTCCTTATATATTCTACTATAAGCAATAACATATGACATTCCAGTTTGATGGGTAGGTACCTAAGTTCTTACATTCTTTCGGATTGAATTATCATCATTACATAGTATAAAACAAAATCGCTTACCGCGGTACCTACATATGTATCTTAGATCTATAGAATTACACAACGAATTTCATGTAGTTTTTTAATAGATAGATTGATCAAGAGGAAGGTTTTGATGTATAATACACACTATAGTACAGAAATATTGATTATTTTGGAGGTTTCTAAAGTGATTAAAAAAAATTCACTTTTCGTGCTTACATTGCAAACGCTGACTGAAACCTACGAGATGGATAAATACAATGAACTTACTCTATATCTTAGGGATAACCTACAGTAACCCTTTTCTATCTTTTACTTTCTTAAACGAGAAAAATGTCACCATTAATCCTTTAAATTATTTGAGTACTTTAAGTACTTTGTATATTTAACTACCTTAGCGACCCACCCCAGCTTCGCACGGGTGCAATACTGATACTAAATATACCTACTACAGAATTTTTTTTATTTACGACATCACATTACAAACTTCTAAAATTATCGGTAATTCTTTACTATATTTTCCATGTATTACAAAAACCATCCTCTCGAATAACTCTTATCTATTAAAAAAAAATCCGTATCAAAATCCGTTGCGTAGTTTTTACGAACAGAGAAAGCGACTTTGTTTTTCACTCTGCAATGATTCCACCAATATAGCCTTTTGGAGCATGTAATATAAATGAATATTTTCGAAGATATTACAGATTTCAAACACAGGGACATAGCGGTTTGTATTGTTCAGCAGTGCACCCGTGCGAAGCTGTGGGCATTTTGGTCGCTAGTACAGTATATGTGATCGTCAAACTCAGAACATGGATCACGAGACCGATTGGTGTATTTTTTGACGAAGTTTTACGAATTCCAAATTTCCAACTTAATAATGTAAAAATAATTCCTGAAGGGGCAGGCAACGGATTTGTGAGCCTCCTGATATTGCAGACGTCCATTGGCGATAGTCGTCACTTTTTATCAGATGAGATTCGATAAAAAAGCTTGCATTTAGTTTATAAATCTCCCTTTATGGGCAAAGCTTCAAGCGGCGCGGCGCACGTTCGCCTACGTCACATGACGTCAGCTGACATCACAGACCCGCCTTCGCGCTTGCGTTATGACAATTTCGAGCTACGCATAGCAACAATGCTGAAAGATTTGTCGGGTAACTACATTTCATGTTGTTTCATAATTCAGTACTCACTCCTTTAAAAATCACATGTTTTAGGGTACAATATTTATTTTATTAATAGATGTATAATTTAAATAAATATGCAGTTAGTTCTATTTTACGACATTGAGTACTATTGACCCTAAAAATTTTCAAGCCATTTTCGGGATATATTTATTCTACAAATCTGGTACAAAGGTGCATTGTTGATGCACCTTAATAAGATAAGATTAATAAGATAAGATCGTTTACTTACAGTAAGTATGTTTTTTTTTTGTTGGTATAAAAGTATATCCGGCTCAACAAATAAACTTTTGAAACATTGGAGGGTATTTAATTTAATGAGTTTTCATTCTATTAATCTATGTATGTATATAACTATGTATGTTTATATTTCTTAGTAGGTAAGTACATATTTCTTTCTACACATTATATAGACACCCTAGCTAATGAATCATACTATTTAATTTACGAGTTCAGTTTATTTTTGATATTCGTTAGATGTTATTATTTGCTCTGGAATTTATAACGGAGCAGTCAACGCGTTGTTTTCGAATATAATGAGTGACTCAGGGAAATTTAATTATAGTCGTCTATTTACGTGACTTCGCTCATAGATGCGTTCCAGAGAAATGCCAATATTAGACGGCTTTGATATTTAATTGATCGAACAAGCCATGTAAAGTCAGGGCGTTTACTGAGGGCAGTTGTACAGAAATCGCCGTTAAATCAGAAATGGGTAGGTATGTACTTGCATGTATGTATTTTTAAATTCACGGTATAATTTTTTAATATACGAAAATTGGTAAAACTTTTATTGAATGACCACACAAGTTTTATGTTCCATTGGAAATATAATTAAAAATCTATATATTTAAATTATATGTATTTCTGTTATTAATGGAATTAGTGCTTACATTTTAAAATAGGTACATTTAACGAACCATATAATCTTCGACACATCAACTAATTAGAATAATAGGTAAAAAATATATTTCTTTATAGGTAGTTACTAGATTTGAGTTCTCAAGTATCAGATTTAATTGTCAAGGATTTCATAAGACTGTTAGGAAAAAGTTTACGTTTTGCGTTCCGTTAGGTCGAGATTTTATATGTATGTAAAAAAAATAAATAATAAATAAAATATCCATCCCCATACCAGGCACCAAAATAGGCAGCAAAAATACCTATTCAAAACTAGTAAATTTAACTACATTAAAAAAGTGAAGTGGAATTTTTTGAACTTCGGAAAATCTCTAAAATTAATATGATAATAATTTCGATATGATAAGATTTGTGTTAAATTATTTGACCTTAAGTTATCGGGAAGTGAGATACATACATACATAAGTTAGCGTAAATGCTCGTATATTTAATATATAAGTAATATTTTATAAAGGCCGATAGCGCAATTGTATCCCTCTTTGTTTCGCCATGGATAAATGCCCATATGCGGTGGTAGTCAGCTTTCATCAGACGAGTCTTCTGCTCGTTTGTCATACAATTAGAAAAAGAGAAAAAGAAATTGAAAAAAATAAATAATAAAAAACACGTTTTATTCCATGCAAAATACACCATCCATGCATAGTACATATTACATTATACGGGTTTTTTTAAATTATATAAAAAAAGTTAAGTAGAAGCTATATTGAAATTTTTAATACATAATTTTTGAATTCATAGGTTTTCTCTTGTCATATTGTTTCTTCTTGGATAAACTTGTGTTTGCATGGATCCTACTCAGGTGAAGGCCAGAAAAAGAGAAAAACCTATAAAAAAATATTTTTAACCATAGATAAAAATGTGACCACAGCTTAAAAATACAATTCTGGACAATCTTAGTCGCTAAGGTGAAAATGTTGTTGTTGCAGTCAGTTATCGTTCTTATCTGACCACTTGTCTCGCGTAAGCGATTTTTTTGTTGCACATAATCATGAAACGATAATAATGTCTTCTAGAGTGTTCCTTCGAATATTATAGTGTACGAGACTATTCTGTTATATATTAAAGGGCAATGGTAACTAATATATCCGAATGAGATGTAATGGCTTCGAAAATAACCTTTAGCTTTTACGATTTTCTAATACAATATGAATATGTATTTGTTGTGGGTACTCCCTAGTAGGTAAATATATGCAGTAGAACACTTTTCTAAATGTTTTTTTTAAGACCTATGATTTTTTACTACATTGTTTTAATACATCTCCTGAATTTAGTTGTTAATTTTTGGATAAAAAAAATACATTGATCGCTTCTTTTACACGAAATAGTATTAAAGTCTTTTAGGCAGTTTAGTATAAGAAAGTGGAGATACGAACAGAATCAGAAAGCGATTTTGTTTTATAGTATTTATAGGCATATTTAACATTAGCCCATGCGCCGAAATATATGATCAAATTTATGACCAAAAATCTAATAACATGCAAGTTGCATCTACCCTACCAATTCTTTTGAGACAGCAGATGCCAATATGACCGATAATGTTAGTGATAAACGGTGTTTTTTTAGTATATATTGCGATTAAACGTTGTCAGTATAATAGTTAATCACATTAAAACGTCATTTATATATATTATTAAAGAGGGAGGTGGAAATATACCTATTACTATTACCTATAAGCTATAGGCATAAATAAAATAATATTGTTTTAGCCATCTTATAATAATAATTATTTTTAATGAAGTATATCTGAAGGCCCTGAAATTTAATATAATGTAACCACGTTTATAATATAACTTTTTACTAGTTGACAAGTTTACTCAATCACGAAGCCTTGGGAATTACCGGATTCCTAATACCAAGTTCGCTTTTATTAGTCATAATTCTGGGTAACATAGTCTTAACTCTACAAAAAGCTTAAGGCGAGCCGGTACTCACGTATGAAGCTGATGCTAGTTATCTCACTGTTCATCTTTACCGTGTCCGGCAGGGTAAATAAACCTTTTATTATAATTTCAACATTTTCCTGCAGGGAATGAGTATTCCTCCAATTAGTTCGGAGAGATTAAGAGATCGGTTTCACAAAACAAGCCGGCTGGTCCATTGGTTAGACCCAACATTTTAACTGATGATTGCGTGCTCAAACTCAGGCAAGCACCACTAATGTTTATGTGTTTCATTTGTGTTTATAATTCATCTCGTACTCGATGTTAAATAAATCGCTCCAAACTTTCTCCTGGAAAGGAGAGGAGGCCTTAAAACCAGATGAGGGACATTAACAGTTTTGTTACTTTTGACAAAACTTTCCTCAGAAGAATGGGGAGACTTGTCTCAACGCCGACCTCCCTCGATTTCTTTTTACATATGGGAATGTACATTCGTTATATTTCAACTTAAAATTTGTCTTTAGTTTGCTTTTGCAGCGATTGATCTCGATTTCTCCGTACCAGTGCTTACGGTAGGTGAAATTAAGCGGCAATTTTGGCAATTTTGGCCCTATAAATTTATTTAAAACATTTTGGGCAGTTTAGTTAAAAAGTTGGTTACTTTGTTTAAAATATTGAATTTTGAATGGTTCAAAACAAAAGTTTTAAGTTTTAGTTTTCTCAGACATTTTTATTTTCGAAATGTGATGCAATCTTATCCACTAAGACTTCAGAGATTTCTATCAAACATTTAAAATATTACAAATACTACTCAGTGGCGTAGCTATCGTAGGGCAGGTGGTGCAGTGCACCGGGGCCCCGGAGTTCAGGGGGCCCTCTAAACTAGACCTTAAGCGTCTGAAGCTAGAAAAACACGTCCCCGAGCACAAAATTTCTTATTTGGCATCTATAATTTTAAAGGGTAATTATTAGTTAAAGCGGGATGGGAAAGAGGGGGTGAGGACACGATTATTTTTTATGCACCGGGGCCCTTAGTCACCTAGCTACGCCACTGATACTACTCTTGTGATTGTTTAACACAAGTCAAATTTCTTCGATAAAGTTAGATATAGATATTGAGAATTTCAAAACATGGGGTAACATAAAATATTATAACTTAAATCAATCTGATTAACGCAAATAAAAATAAGTTACTGATATTAGCATCTAATATGTGTACATGCATGGAAAACGCACCCAATACCGGATGGCTCAATTGAGGTTTTGTGTTCCTATTTAATGAATCGTAATTTCAATAAATATCTATGAAATTTTTATTTCATACTCTTGTTATGTTTTTACATTCTTTTTAGAACAAAGTATGTCACAATTACATATTATTTGACAAATAATTTGACTGTGATTTCCGTGAGCCGTTGAACGCGGCTAACAAAAACTGCGACTGCAAAGTTATAAAAAAATATGTCTTATTACTTAACTAGCGACAAGCCCCGCCTTCATACGGGTGCAATACTGATACTAAATGTATTACAGATTTTTTTATCAACAACATCACTTCAGAACATTCTGAAATGATCAGTGTTTCTTTACTATATTTTCTATGTATTATATACAAAAACCTTCTATTCGAATCACTCTATCTATTAAAAAAAACCGCAGCAATATCCGTTGCGAAATTTTAATGGTCTAAGCATAGACAGGGACAGACAGCAGTAAGCGACTTTGTTTTATAGTATGTATTGATGTTGACTTGGTTTAGCCTGAAAGTCTGTCACTAGACACCAGATCAGAGCATAAGTGGTCTGAGATTAACAGGTATACATTATACTCATATGCAGTTTAATCTAGAACAATTTAAATAGATTACACAAGGAACTATTCAATTAACTACGCAGTTCCCACGATATGTGGGTCACATGTCAGATTTATCTGCTGATTTATCTCATTAACCCGGTGTCATGAATACAATGATTCGATATGTTAACTGGAATTCATTACACTAATAGACCAATTACAACATACACATATTATGAGTGCACTGCGCACATAATAATAACATTGTAAAAATGACGAGTATGCTAAAAACACTGTATGGGAGGTATAATCGTTCAGAAACTTACTATTAAAGTGTAGATGAAACACACCGATATTCTGTAATTTTTTACTGTCCAATTAAAGATTTTAGCCTAAGGTTCAATGGGAATTTCAAAAAATGAGTCCCCACCATCGAAATTTTTTCATAAAATGTTTTTCTCATTTCAAGTTTCTATAGATATTTTTTAAAGAAATAAAATTTCTCATTCACAGCAAAATTTTATATATACTTCTGAATTAGTCATAATAACAGTCATCATTATAACAGTTCTTTTCAATTCAGGTTGCATTAAATTTCGCCCACTAACCCCGGAATTTCTATGCCTGCACCACATATCTACTTATACTAAAACGCATTACGCGCTTCCCCCACGTGATGGAAAGTGGGAGGGAGGGCACTCCCCGGAGCCCTGGACGCCGAGTGCGATCAGGCACGCCGGGTTTACCCACTAAATAACCAGCGGTACCCTCTTCGTCTTTCGGTGGACGCCACGGGATCGCTTACGCATGCTACTGTGACGCCCTGACGGTCGGCCCTCCAACACCTAAGGGGGATTCCCGGGGTACACCGGGGCCCCCCTGGTTCCTGCGGCGCCTATTGAGGCGGGGGAGAAGGTGGGCGTAGCGCCTTTTCCTCCTCCCCGGTCGTCTTCTGAGGAGCGAGTCAGCGGCGGCATTATTTTCCCGCTCCCGCTCCGCGGCTTCCTTCTCTGACCAGCACATCTCGCTACTGAGCATGGCGTTGATAACGCTAGGCAGCGAGATACCCATACTTATAATCCAAGCTACGGTAATGTCAAATTTTATTAGAATCGCTTCAGTGGCTTAGAGATGCAGCAAATATATATACGTAAAATTACAGACAGACAACGTCTAAATCTACAATAATTATAGTTATACGTCCATATCTAGCACACCCGTACACTGGCTAAATTAAACCATTCAAGCTACATATTAGGTTTTTTTTTAAGTTTCATTTCTCTTTAATATCAGTGGTAAAGCTAACATTGTTAGCAGTGTTTTAAAGCAGGCGATATTCTATCCAAGTATGTACTGATCAATGTTACTAATTATTGATGAACGGATACTTAACCTACGAGTAAGTGTGGACACACACACAGTATGGACACATTGTATGCACTTAGGACATTTTGTTATAGTAATCTATATTAGTAGTACAGAATCTGTTCTACACAAACACTAAACTAAGTTATGTAATGCGTACAGCATACTCATTTGAGAATCATTAACTTATACCCACGTATAATTTATATATGTATTTATATCTGTAGTAACAACAAGTGACACAACATGATCTGCTGGTACCACTTCCGATTAAAATAATAATTAAACTGGATAGTTTTGTTTACGCACTACATTTAAACTTATATTGACTTTGTTTCCAGTCGATAAGGTCTTCCAGACGAAGAGATCACAACTCAGTGATAAGACCACCAATCGACAGATGCACAATATGTGCATTTCCATCATATACACATACCTATAATAAAATTGGAGTGTCTGTATGTAGCTACAATAATAATATTTTTTTTTGTTAAAACCAAACGCGTACACGGTCGCGGGCGTATCTAGTAAGAAATGTATTACTTGTGTACAACAATAAATATTATTATTATTGATTAACCGACCTGGTGTACTTCTATACCTACCTAAGTAATAAATTGAATCACATAGACAAAAATTGTAGCGGTATCGCTATGACATAGCACTCTTTATGAATGGGACAAGGCCGAATTCGTGACGTCACTAAGTACGCTAACTGTGACGTCACGTGAGGGCAGATTACTCGAAAAGGATATCGTGTATAAAGTAATAAAATTGAAAAAAAAATGTATACAAATATATATATGTCATCGTGCAAATTTACGACATGACGTTTCATGGAAAAATGAAACTACGCAAGTAATAAGTTCATAAACTACACCCACTCGATTTTACACGTACATTTTCATTACTGGTATTTATTTAAAACAAGCTGTGTTAATATATAATAATTTAGATTATGCTTTAAGTGCGATAGTCTGTACTTTTGTTTTGACTCAATAAATCTATTCAATTATTAGGCTTGCGTTTGCTGGCTTAGTCTTAAAAAGGAATTAATATTATCACAAAGGTTTTATATATTTTTTTAATTGTGACATTTGGCTAATATCAATCAAATAATTATAGTACGTGTTTTAAATTAAATTAAATATGCTGAAGTGATTGGTCTTCGGCTTCACCAAAGTGGATAGAGGCGCAAAAATTATACAAGATCGCATATGCACGAGTTTAAACGCAACGACAACACGCATAAATCAATTTTCCATATACCTAGTTAATTCGCGTATTGTTATTTTTTTGGCTTTTCCACACCAAGTGATATATTATGCAAACAATGTGTTCTGCACTTCGCCACTTTGTATCAGGTGGACTTTTGTGCGATAGGTATACGTAATTATATATCTGCGTCACATCTCCTAAGTTTACCTATCTTATTACTGTATATTTGCAAACATCAGCTCATATAGTCAAACTATAGTTATATGTTATATATTCAATAAAAATGTTACAGTCTTGTATGTATATTAAATATTTATCAAAAGATAAACGTTGAGATAACTCTTCGTTTATCTCGTGACGCAAAATAAATTCGCGAAATTTAATCTTCCGATTAACTCCTTATTCGTAATAAAAAAAATTTGTAAGTTAATGTAGGTAATGGCTGTAACATTCAGAAGTCTTAAATTCAACAATTATTCACGGTCACTTTATTGGAACAAAAGGAGTATCAGTCTATATTGAAATATGTTTTTATTAACAGATACATACAGATCTTATATAAGCCGTGTTTTTGTGATAAGTACTGGGAAGATCAAATATCACCGAATTAATAACGATAAACTAGCTGCACAGTATGATCTATCTCTGTGCAAAATTTCATTCAGATTCCTATTCAGAGTAACAATTAAAAAACATCCAACCATACAAATTTTGTCACTCATAATACAGTATTATAATATTGACATCCTATTGTTGGCCAGGATCATAAATAAGTACAGACTGTCTTAACATACGATAGATTTTAGATATTTTTTTTTATTTTGTGTTTTTCTATATCCAAAATAATTATTACATAAACACAGCAAGCTACATCCTTACAAAGTATGATTAATCGTATAACAATACACCTGTATTGACGTCAGTGGAGATAAGATCTAAAACCAAGAAAAACCTTACTATCAATCGACGAATTACCCATCGCCTTCACGGATTATTACAGTCCTAAAGAAAATATTGGCCTTGGTTTATCTATATTAATATTATAAAAAGAAGGTTCTTTCACAACCAATCCGCTAAACCGAATTTGATGAAATTTAGTATGAAGCAAACTTGAACTCCATGAAAGGACAGAAGCTACTTCTGCGCCTAACATGACAACCAACACTCTTAAACGAGCAAAGCCGCAGGCGACTACTAGTAATATATATCACATCTTATTATTGGAGGTCTGTATGATAAATATACCTTTTACTATAATTCGATACTACAATCAACAATCTGGGTTACTTTATCATGAAGCTTAGTGTCATAGTTGCTGCACGCAATAAATAATTGTTTTGCTCATTAGTCCCTATTACACTCGTGTTTAGTCAGTATTGTAACATCTGCACCATACCCTTCCTTAATAAGATACTGCTAGTGCACTTAGGTACTTACGAGGAATAAACGTCAATGATTTATAACTATCTAGTGACTAATGTTAGAGATTGGTCGATGCATCTTGTTACTACATTATAATAATTTGTTGAATCCTATCCAATTCAATTTCACCCAAATTGTATGCCCTTGGGTAATTTTATTTACATTGGAAATAATCTAATATATTATTAACGATGTCTGAATTATATAACATAGGTATTAAATAAAGTTGTGTGCATATTCGGGATTTTTTTTTGTTTCCATTGTGTAGGTGTCACAATTCACCAACATCGATTTGGAATATCCATGAAAACTAACACAGGTACAGATCGCTGTAAAAACATTTTTTATTTAAGATACCAATATATATATAAACTCAGGGGCGCAAGAATAGACAGACTGGGCAGGACTATTGTTTTTTTCGTTTTGCTCTTGTTAAGATTCCGCTGAGCCCCTTGTACTCGATTCCAATACAAACATACTTACATGCTAGTATCATTAAAAACATACATCGTGCTCATTTTTTTAGCGTATTTGTGTTTAGTGTTTATCGTTAATGGGCAACGCATTTGCAGTAGTGAACCTGAGTTTAAGTTTAGCGAGTGAGACAGTAAAATAGGCAAAGGGTCTAATTAAACAGGGCGCAATTATATAAGCTCTCATAGGGCGCAGAAAAGGCTATTTACGGCATTGGTTAAGTGCTACATTAAACTTAAACAGATTTACATCTTACGAGTATATTAAGATCAAGTTCGTTCATGTATTGACTACTGCAGTTACTTGTGGAATAGCTAAGCCAAATATTAGCTAGACGCCCTGAACTCGGTGGATGACCGCGCTAGGACACATGTCAGAGATGCGTCTCAGATCCAAACCAATTTCCAGAACTTACACACACTCAAAGAGTTTTAGTATTTCAGTAGACAGGAGTTACATGACTTAATTCCGTCAGATTGTGTTACCGGACAAGCACTTGCCGTAAAAGCCTGCACCTACGTTGTGGACATTTTATACATATATACCATCTTTCTGCATATGTGCTTTTTGAGCGCAACAATCCGGGTAACTTCAAGACGAGAGTGAATAAGTTTCTTACTAGCGCGTTCCATCTAATTCCTAAACGTAAAAACGTAAACCAATTGCAAATATGTATGAATTAACTAGTATAGATAAAACCCGTAATCATATATGTATATTATTATTTATCTAATTTATTTGCTTATCATAATCATAATTAGGTAATATGACAATTCGGAACATTATACACACTCTCGACTTATTTTTTAAACTGACAGTCCTTTTTAATTAAACCAAATAATATACATTTAAATTGTTATATAGATGACCGATTACAATAACATTGTTTCGTGGAATTGTCATGAATAGCCACGGAAAATTATTCTTTACAATGATGACATTATCTTATCCGAATTATACAATTGAACTCCAAGTTTTACGTCACTGAAAAATACCGACATTGCCTTGAACAAGAACATTTTACCTGCATGAAACAAACCGTATTTTATATAAAGGCATATAGTCATCTTGTCAGATTTATTTACTTTTTATATCGGATGTTCATGACGCACTTGAAAACAATAAAAATATGACAATTTCTTTATTCAATTATTGCCTCGTATAAGTTCTGTTTAGTAGTAATTATATTAACTTAGTTATGCTTCGTGGATTAATTTGCAATTGGACGTTAAAACTCCCGCGACAGTCCTCTGCACTGATCTCAGCGGCTAGAGATTGTTTGGACATCTAGTAACCGCAGCTGCAGCAGGATAAAATCAGTCTAACGTATAGTAGGCACATGTCTCAATTTCATCTTCATTAGCAGTATTCCATAGGCCACCACGCTTAGGGTGGCCCACCGGAAGGTGAATGATGCAGACCTATCCCTTATTCTTCAGTCTCGTCCAAAACCGTGTCAGTACTATTTTCTAGAAAGACATTACTTTTTTTTTAAATAAATCGAATTATAAACATTAAATTAAATGTAACACTACGATGTATTGTAATTACCCACAACATTTTTGTGTAAAAAAAGTATCTGCTTGTAAATAACCTAGTGCTGGGCTAAAACATCTTCCTTTGAGGAGAAGGCTTGGAGCTAATTCCACCGCGCTGTTTCAATGCGGTTTCGTAACATATGTAAAATTTTCATTAAAATTTGACACAAGCGGGGTTCCTCGTGATGTTTTCCTTCACTACCATGGACGAAAAGAATAATACGCATAAATAAGGTCCATACAAATTCAATGGGCTTAAACCCGCAATCATCAGCTACGACGCTCATATTCTAGCCACTAAGCCATCTCGGCTCATACTACTATAGCAGTAGTCGTATTTAAATCAGTCTATTATTGTGAGAGCTGAGATGGCCCAGTGAGCTGAGATGGCCCAGTGGTTAGAACACGTGCATCTTAACCGATGATTGCGGGTTCAAACCCAGGCAAGCACCACTATATATATGTGCTTAATTGTGTTTATAATTAATCTCATGCTCGGCGGTGAAGGAAAACATCGTGAGGAAACCTGCATGTGTCTAATTTCATCGAAATTCTGCCACATGTGCATTCCACCAACCCGCATTGGAACAGCGTGGTGGAATACGTTCCAAACCCTCTCCTTAATGGAAGAGGAGGCCTTATCTCAGCAGTGGGAAATTTACAGGCTGTTACTTTACTTTACTTTACTACTTTATTATTGTGATCCGATCACGGTTGCTATATAGATTTTACATAGAGGAAATAGTTAAGACAGTCAGTTGTTACTGTTTATCACCAATCAAATGATATAATATTAACAATTTACAATTTTTGTAAATCCTGTATGATACCGCAATGCTTATCATCATCATTATCATTACATAGTATAAAACAATGTCCCTATGTATGCTTAGATCTTTAAAATTACGCAACGGATTTTGATGCGGTTTCTTTTAATAGGCAAATTTTTTCGCGAGAACGGTTTTTGAACATTGTATTCTCTGTAGTATATTTAGTATTAGTATTGCACTCGTGCGACGCCGGGGCTGGTCGCTAGTTACCTATATAGTTTTAAGATACAGATTGTATTACTCGTAGATTTTCTAATCATCTATACTGAATATACTGACGCTAACAATTTAATAAATGGTATCTCGTAATTTTGTCGCCTTGTAGAAATAGAAATTTGAACTAAAGCGCTATTTTCCTCAATGGTATTGACCTCGATAGCGAGAAGATCTTGATGTTCAATAACTATGACTAATATAATTGTGTAATTGTAAAATTTGGGTTCAGTTCACTGCACCTTACGCTGACGTCACTATGATTCACAGATCGTTTTCCCTGTATTATCTAAGATCAATCCGGTTAAATTTGTTGGAATGATTTTTGCAATGCAATGGTAAAGTGCAAGGCTATATTAGAAATCAATTTTTATCACGATAATTTCGATTGAACGTATGTTGAACATGTACCTATGTATTTATTATATAAATACAATTAAACATATATTACGTAACAATTTAATTACATTATGATTAAGCATAGCACCCTTTTCATTGTTTAATGAGTAGGAAATGCGTTTACCCATTCCGCCCAGTCTGGAGTCAGGTGAAGTCAGGACTGGGACGGGTATGATGGACTCAACCGGGGCCATGAGGGCCCCGTGCCAGGGCCTAATGCTCTGTCCTACCCACTAAAACCCTATCTACCAGTGTCAGCTCCCCCGAGTTGAGTCAACGAAGCTGACGCCCTGCGGCGTAAAAGATGGTTGGTTCTGCCGCTAACACCCTGTGTAAAACAACTGGGAGGCTTGCGTAGTGAATCCTCCCACTCCCTCTAAGCCAACGAGGCCACTTACATGGTCCGCCCTGATGCCAACCAGAGACCCTGATACATCCCTTCAGCAGCCCCGCGGCATCCCAACCGCCAGTCTTAGCCGTGGCTAACGAGCAAGCTCAAGACGACCCGTTGCTCAGGGTGCACCACGAGGTGACTAACATACACCCCATAGCGAGCACCCTGGTGCAACCATTGTTCTGGCTATCTCCCCTCTCCATTAAAAAATAAAGAGAGCCCTCGGGTCTATCTCTGACATGAACATTATCGGCCATAAACATATTCGCTACAGCGCTCAACTAAAATATTTATCAATTTTTCTCACGCGTGTATGTGTGGCAGTTTCTGGTACCGTATGCCATGTTCGAACATGTTTGCAAAATATACTTACAAGGAATTTTAAAATCTTTATTGTAAAAATGTATTAGACATGAATCTACTTTTGTTTAAATCTTAGGATTGTGGTGAGAAAGGAGTTCTTCAGGAACTGGCACGTTAGATACTTAACTATTGCAAAATATGAATTACTAGTCTATTACAGCTTCACGCACGTTTTTAGTTATACATTAATCCCTGTGTCTTACATAAAATGTGTAGGTAATAATTTACATCTCATAAATTAAATACCAGAAGAGTATACAATACAATGTATAAAATGCAATAGCTTTTCCCTGCGGTTTTATCCACGTTAAATTCACTTCCAACGTCAAGGCTCTTTAATTAGAGTTTTAATAATCGAATTAAATATATTATAAGTTAGAAAATATCAGTCATACTTCGTTTATGGTATCGTCGAATATAATATCTTTGTTAGATATACGTCGAACATTTAGTTCGATATCTTTGTTAGATATACGTCGAACATTTAGTTCGATGTATATATAACAAAGATATTATCCTTACATTACTTGTAGGATCGATTGACATATACACTAAACGGCTTAAACTTCTGCCTAATTATAAAGAGAAATCCTTAAAAGATTAACTACCTAGCATAAAAAAACTGAGAGGCGCGTTCACTTGTATAAATAATTAAGTTTCATATCATACAACAAATTTTAAATTAACATTTATATTATATCCTGCATCCAAACAATGCCATATCTTTGTGAATTATATATTTTTAAGTAGAACCTCTTTTCGAAGTAAACTTTTTTATCTCATGCTTAAAAAACTGTTAAGACTTAGTTAAGGGCCTTATCTCCAATCTAAAACTTATCTAAAGCGAATTAATTCTTGACAAAGGCCAAAAAAATTCAGCGATAACTACTAATATTGGTACTTATATGTTTCATTGCATAATATGAATTAAGATAAGACTAATTTCATGTAACAAGTATTTGACTGCCAGATTTTGCGATTACACATATAAAATAGCAATATAATGAATCACACCCACGTGTTAGCAATTGAATAGCGATTTAGTTTTTTTTTAAGTATTGCGTAATATTGAGATGCCGTTATTATTATATTATTCAGATTCCAAAAATGTTTGCTTTCAAATTGGAGAGGCCTATGTTCAGCAGTGGACGAAAAAAGGCTATTGAAGAAAAATAATTGATGATGATGATGATGTACATGGTAGTGTTATCTCTTTTTAGTAATTTTATTATATTTGTTTCACCCCTAAAGATGCTTTTTATCATTACCGAAATAAGGTTAAAAAAATGTATTTACTTTTTTATGGCCTCATGCCGTTTTCCAATTGAACTACCAATTGGAAGAAGGTAATAAACGCCACTTTTCGACATATCCACTTTTATACACTCTTACATTCTTCAGACGTAGGGCTAAATATTATACATTTAAGGCAGGTCGATCGATGAATAATTCAAGAAAATTTCTTAATAATCATTGATGTCCTATAAGTTTATAAGTTGAAATAAAAAGTTATGAAGATTTTTTTTTAATATCTCCGTTCCTATTTTTTGGATTTATTCCCTTCTTCCAATTGGTGCTTCAATTATTTAAGTACGAACAAGTACTATTCAGTTTATTAACAACTGTTAAACAATATAAGACGTCACTAAAACGACGATCACGGATTAAGGACAAATATTAACGCACCTCCATGGTAAAACTATTATTTAATGTATTAAGTGAAGAAAACAGATTTTCTACTATACTTGATCAGCATGGTAGGTATAATACCATACCCAGGTAAAGTGACGTACTGTAACTTTATACGCAAACGAACGAGAAAGAAAAAAATCACCTAACTATAATATAAATGTAAGATTTTTTTTTAATTTGTAGCGCTATCATTACTGAACTGATTATGATAAAATTTTCCATACACAATGTTTGGGATACAGAAAAATTATCAGACCTAGTTTATCAACATCTGACCCCTTGCCTGACATATAGATGAAACCGCGGACGGGGACTAGTTCAAATTCATACGAGTCGAATGACGTAAAAAACGTTTTTTTCAATTATTGTACAATATTAATTTTATGAAGTTCTTTGACCTTTGAATTATTTATATTTATGATAACCCGAGTAAAACAAAATTTTAATTAATTTTTTTATGAACTCTAGACGTTACTTATATATTCGTATTGTCGTCAGTCGGAGGTTATTTTAATTTATTCGCGTTTTATTAATAGAAACTATATCTGTAACCTGTGAATCATCAATAACGTATCTTGCGCAATCACCATAGCGACAGATATAGTTCTGTTCTGGATATGATATTCGTAATAGGTCAAGGACACGGCCTTATTGGAACTGAGTTTTTGCTGTTGCCATATGTGCCGTGGTAGCATAATACTATAATTATTAATTATTTATAATAATATAACTGAATATTGCGGACTATATGAACACGTGATTAATTTGTGTTTATAATTTATCTCGTGCTGTATAGCATGGCTATGAGTATCATAAGATAGAAGGTGCGTTATTTAATGTAATCCATTAAACGTAAAATCATTTTAAATATGCCTTGTGGAAGGACAATAATGAGATTTTCAACGAAATTTGTACGTACGGAGTTATTATAGGTAACGTATCAGGTATTTGTTCTTGGTTAATTCATTATATTGTTATTTTTAATTTTATCTAAGCAGTGTTTATAATCTTTGTAATTGCAGGTTATATTCAACACAAAGAGACTAGGTTTTGAGACTTCTTATACTCAGATAAACAAATACTATCCTTAATACAGGTTTTTAAAATAACCTTTCTGGGAGGTCACATAAAATTATTATAATATTTCTGTCTTGTCTTTATCAACAATTTCATTTACGAAAAATTTAGGTATTATTATTTCATATTTCTTGCTGAAAAAATTATGTTGAAATCATCGATGTCCAATATGCCTAGTTTGCTGTGACCCTAGTTAGCTGAATTATCTATATATTCTAAGAAAATAAATAACAGAAATGCCTCTTTTAATGGAATGACTATGAACATGATTACATGACCATTTAATTATACGTATAATCTATGTAAGGGGTTGAGATGTGAATATTCAATAATAATAATATACCAAGAATAATTTACAACATTCACTTCGAATATATTTTATGAAACGTATACATTATACATATCAATATACACCTATTAAACTATATAAAAGAATGCAAAATTAACTGTCAAAATTTGTCAAACTTCCAAGTACTCTATGTGGTAACAGATTTACATTGTCCTTGAAGTAGATAGGGCCAAGTGCAAACTTGTTACAACTTGTCGAGACGTTATTCTTGTGACACGCGGCACGTACTCACTATCTTAATTTTATTAGCATCGGTATTTCGTAATTGCTCGATAAGTAAAGGTCGAATACCTTTGGAACACAAACGTTTTTTTTTTTCATATTGTAACAAGTACTTTAGTTAATAATTGTTTATAACTACGAATTTGTTTCTTTTGTAATATGAAGGTTATATTGAATTTATTTAAATATATATATATATATCTATTAAATGTTTACTTATATCTCTATTCATCTGGATTACCTATAGACTCTTTTTACTTATAAACCTAGAAGACTTCATATTTACAAAACTAATATTAAAACCGTCTCATATGACGAATTTTCAAAAATAAACTATTGTCTTTCAATGACACGGTTACCTGAGCAAAAAATTTCCCTTTTCCTAACATAAAAATATCAAATTTGATCTCTACCATTTTCGTTTCAAAAACCAAAATCCACATTTATAACTTTCAATAATAATGATTTTCCAAACTTTCAACCCCATATATAAGCATAGGACATAGACAATAGGTGTTGATTTGAAAACACTAATCTGTCAATCATAAAGTTCACCTACGTTTCTTAAGAAATTCCTCTGAGCTCAGTCATTTTAAGAGTTTATTAGGTAGGTAGATGAAATTTTAAAATTGACGTTGTTATTTATTTTATGTTCTACTTTATTGTTTTATTATACAAATACTCTTTTAGATGATTCTTATGATGGAAAATGTAAAATGAAAGACTCCGTTTTCATCACAGAACAGAAATAATCATTTAAAATTGTTGTTTGCATAATTGAGATATGCGGATATTCAATTAAGATCTTATAAATAATATTTGTTTTTATGTAAAATTTACGAATAGCTATAAAAATGTTTCAGCAAGTATTCATGACTTCAGCGTTTCAGACGACACGAATATTCTGTGGGTAGTTGTGACACCGTAATTAATTTTATTAAAATATATTGTGTAATATTTCTTACGAATTGATTCATTCGTCATGCGTGTGACTTTACATCTGTAGAATTTGTTATTTTTGAAAGTAAAACGTATAAACTAATAAAGTTTTTATAAATCAATCACAAAACGGTTTCAATATTTCTATTATCGAGTTGTAAATAGAAAAGATTTATAATCTGTAGATAGTGTTCGATTACACTTCGTTTGCAAATATAACATCCCTAATAAAAACGATTTTTGAATTTAGTAACCGGACATAATTAAAAGAAGACTCGATGTTACATACATTGACAAAATATTATCAATGAAATGTTATCTAGCTAATTCACTACTATTACGTGTATGAAAGAGCTTGGAATATTCCATTCATGAGATTACTATACTTAAATAATGTATGATACTCTAGTAGAAAGATGAATACAATTTACTCGAAAATTCCAACAAACTGTAAATAGACAATCTTATAAAAACTCCCACAAATCGAAGCTGTTAAAATAAACCTAGGAAAGTTTCTCTATTGCTTTATAGAACACTCAAAGATGTTAACTAAACAAACAATCAAGTGGTTAATATTCCTCGCTTTTATTAGAATTAATAATCAAAAGACAAAATATTTTAAAATAACTGGCTATTAAATATGATACACTGCAGAAAAAGTTATTAAAACCTTTTTATTGATAAACCAAATAAAAAAAAAATGAAAGAAACTTGACACAGAGGAGATAAAGCTACTGTTCTTTGTCTATTTAAAAATAGAATAATATTTTCAGTTTGCTGCATAACTAGTTGTTGACCGCGTCTTCGATCAAGTTTTAGGGATTGATCGTCAGTTGTTAGGTACAAAAAGTAACCTGCGTACATAGTCCCTTGGAAATTGGAGTTCAAGCTTGCTTATTACGAAAATTCATCAAACTCGTTCATTAGTTTGGCCGTAAAAGATTATAACACATACAGACAGAGAGACAGAGCTGCTTTCGCCGCTGTTATCTTTTTATATAGCCTAAAGAGAATAGGATTTTTTGTAGTTCCGCATATTTTATTGTAAGAGATTTACGTATTTTCTATATAATTTAAAATCTAGACTCAGAAATAGATATCGGATACCGGAAAGTGGTTTAGTGGAATGATTTTTAAATAACGGAGACAAATTAAAATGTAGTGCGGTTTTACCCACCGTCAATGCAATGAAAGGCCAATATTATCCGGATGGAGGTCTCGGTCGACTGACTGCGAATGTCGTCACAGTTAAAACAAGATCCGTAAAGCGTTGAGATCAAACAAAAGTTATATGATCTTCGAGAATTGATACAGACCCGGTATTTCACTTAGACGTTATTATGTGGATTGGATTATGATTTATTCGGTTTAATCGTAGTCTATTTCATACATTTTTCTTTACAAATTGATAAGTTTTTGTTTTTCAATTATTTGCAAAGCCATTTGTACTTTACACAGTATAAAACTAAGTCGCATACCGCCTTATATACGTATGTTTAGATCCTTAAAGTTATGCAATCGATTTTGATGCGGTTTTTTTAATTGATAGATTGATTGAAGAGGAAGGTTTATATATACAAAATATTGTAGAGAAACACTGGTTATTTTAGGTTTGTAAACAGATGCCGTAAATAGACACATTCTTTAGTGTCTAATGACAAAAAACTATGGACTTTTTATATGATAACAATCTGTAGTATATTTTGTATAATAAAATCTAATACTTATGCAATTTGACAAATTATGACATAAAATATTAGCCTTTCTCAAGATCTAAAGAGTTAATAATTTTACACGTGTTTTTCGAAGAGTGCGTTAAGCAGAAAAGAAGTGAAAATCATGTATTTAGTAAATAAAAAAATGTCGTTTAATTTTGCCAATGGCCATTATAATTTTTTGAAAGTCAAGTACTTATAATTATGTGTTTTATTGAATCGTTTATCAGTTTTTGCCGCGGTCACTAATTGCATATCAAAAAATTATGAGGTGCATAAAACTCATTGATATAATTTGTCGGAATGATAATTTTTAGGTGATAGCACAACTGCACAATTTGTCATTTCATGCAGGTAGACTCACATCAGCTAAACACGTCATTTGAAGAAGCAGAAATCAAACCGACAATGATAAATATTACAAACTCGGAACTCCCTTCAGGATGTTTAACAAGATGACATGGCAATTTAAATATAAATAACATTCAGAATCGTTTGTGTTACTCAATAATAATATTGATTATTTTGTTACAAACATTATATCAAAACAAGACGGAGAAACAAAGTTATGTAACAAACTTTTCATAATGTCCATTCATCCGATTTAATTCCCCATTACGAATTAATAAATTGAAAACTCATGTCAAAAAAAAAATCTATGGTATAAAATTATATTACTCATTGATATGGCCTATTACTCGGCAGAATATTATTATACACCAAAACGATAAAAAGCGTAGAATTAGTATTCATTGATTTCCATGCACGATAGACAATAAATTTCCTATTATAATCGTATTTAATTAAAATATATGTATATTGGTTGAAAATAGTAACTTTATAATATAGTATAAAGTGACTATATTTTTATGCCCGTAATTTCGGTAATGCCCAACGTAGATTTTAAGCTACTTAATTAATTTCATATATGTATGTCCATTTCTAATGTATATATGAATCCAATTGATGCTTGAATACTTTTGTATAATAAAATAATAATAACAATAAATAACATTTAGATGATGGAACAAAGCTGATGATGAAAGATGGAGCCTGAGTATCGTAAAACAATCAAAAACAAATTCCCGGTAACGAGAAAAGGTACGTCTATTTGTATAGTAGGTCAAAAGTGTTTTCACAATTAAATAATTGAATTGAAACACTTGAATTCAACGATCTCACTCACCTAACTTTTCATCGTACCTACTTATCAAAGAACACAGATAAGTGAGGAAATCTGAATTACGAGTAAAATATAAATGTAGTGCATAATTGGTACATATTCTACGAAATTTACTGTACATCTAATTTGATTGCATAATATTTTTAAAGTAATAAAAATACTTATAAATACTTTCACCAATCTGACGCAATTTTTATTACCTGTCTGTCATCCGCGTCACTAATTGAATAGATAAAGAGTTAACATTCTAAGTAAAGTTCATTTTAAAATGTGGGCCACTATCTTTGATACGCGCGCTATCATAGATAATGTCCCACAGATGATAAAAAACTAATTCTAATCGTTTAATGAACTTGCAAGACTAAATAATTTTATTTTGCACTGAAATTGAATATATGTATTATAAAATTTAGTAAATTTTATTATATTTTAAGGTTAAAGATAGAATAAATTCCCAATATAAGCACGCACACATACATGCTTGCTAGCAATCAATGTTTTATTTGTGTGAGATATAATTGTTACAAAGCGATAATTACTGTCTTATTTAACTGGTTCTTTTCCAAAGGATCTGCATTTCGTTAGGATCTGCATTAAGCATTTCGTTATAATTTTGTTCCATTCATTTTCATTTTAAACAATTTTCGCTCTAGTTATTTATATAAATAATCGAATGAAACGCCGGTTAGCTCTCATACTATCTTAAGTGCGTTATGAAGGCGCGTCGAGCAATGACATTGGCACGTTCCGACCACGTGCTGAGCCACGGTCACACACGACCGTAAGTAGAGATACATTATAACGCTTCAATCGAAAATGAACTCTTCTATCTTGTAATAAAACGGATAATAAAAAAAATAATATTCAATTAGGGTCAAGAAATTTTAGGCCTTATTTGTAGTGATAAAACGTCGTGTTTCCCATGTTATCTGTATTCACTTAAGACATTTTGTCTTGTTTAAATGGTTAACTGTTTTAGTTCATTCATGAAAGTGCAAATGAGGTCGAAGCGTACGACCATAGTATGCGTAATTAAGTCGACAAGATGGTATCAGTTTTGATACAAATTTGGTAAATATAGGTAATGTTACAACCGAGTTATATTTTCTTCAAAATACATTAAAATAAGTTATTCTCTACTTTCGTTTTTGTACGTTTTAGATGTAATAATATTTATAATTAGACATCACTAGATTTTTTGCGTATAATTGAAATTTTCTTTGAATAGATTCACGTTACTATATCTTATATTAGCTGATGATGAAACTCTTATGTTTTGTATAAACATTTGATGTGTGTTCTCAATCAAGTGACCGTTGACGTAGGCCTCAGGCCCTGGTTGTACTCGTTCTCATCATAATCTTTTGTTAGGCTGTTTTTATACATGGGCTAGGTATTTATTTTATTTTTGTCATTTTACAGATTAAAGTTCAAAGGTTTTGTATAACCCGCGATTCTTGAAACAAAACGCAATATCGTGTATCATTAAAGTATCATTATAGTTAATTGTATATTGATTATATATTTATGAAATTATTTATTTATTTATTTAATGCCACACTGTATACATATCATTACAGGATTGTGCCAAAATTCGATATTACAGCACTTTAAAAAAACAAATTTAATACATCTATCCATGTTATAATAATATATATAATACTAAATTGTATATGATATATTCCAAGCAGCAACTATTGTGAGTTCACTCATACTGCAACAAAACAAATCAACTTTGTCTGCTATCGCATTGAGAGTACGTAACGTGCGCGTCAGTGGTGCTTCCTTGAGCAACTTGGTTCGCCCGGTGGGCACCGCTAGCAACGGCGGTCGATGTCTCTGCCACACATATCTATCTGGGGCGCACAGACTTAACTGGCTAAGGACATCAGCATTATAGATTATACCTCTCAAAACCTTAAAAACATATATTACAAGAGCTAGCTCTCCCCTTAGTTCATTGCATCCTACCATACCTAAGACAAATAAAGTTGGGTACATCAATGGGTAGTAAGGATACACTCCATACAGCTTCATATATAAATATCTAGTAAATTTATTCTGTAATTAATATAGAAATATTTATGGTTTTCAGTAAAATACTTATAATATAACACAATCATAACAGTAAAATTCTAAAATCTAAAAGTTTGTTACACGTGTAGGTATTTACGTTATTATTATTTATTGTTTTAAAAGAAATCATTATCTTAATTCTATATCTATGAAGATATCACCTAACGTAATTCTGGGCGAGTTTTTCGTACATTTATATTCTACTACTAAGCGAGATGTACTTACAAAGCGTAACAAAGATTGCCTTAGGTTTAAGTTCAATTAAGATTAAAAAACAGTAAATTAATTAGGTCATTTTGATAATGAGTAATCTAAAATAGCTTGAATATTATTCGTGATTATTAAGGTGAAGGAACTAAAGCGACTTTATATTATGTTATAAATTTTATGATTAAAATTTTGATAAAATGGTTTTACTGACCGAATGTATATAATATAATGAATATTTACATACGGAAATTAAAACCTAACCTAATCTAACTTAACCTAACAGCATAATTGAAAGATTACTTTTACTTATGTTTTTCAGATAGATATACCTACTAATTTTAGAGCCACTTATAGCACACGTTCCTACGTGTGCTATAAGTGGCTAACCTACGACGTTTCAATTTAAAAAGTCGAAATTGTAATCTTTAATTAAATATAGTACGACACAACTTAGATGTAGCATCGGCAAATTCAATAAAACCGATTACAGCCGATTTACACAACCAATAGAAATAGCTCCCTATCGCGCCATTCGACGCTATTTGTCGCTACAGATTCTCGCGTCAGTTCAACCCGAGAAAACAAGTGCATGTAAATCGACGTGTCAAATTGACGAATATATCAGGTCACATGATATTACAAGTTATTACGTTTTGAGTAAAGATCATATTCACAAAAGAAATTAATTTTGATAATTTGGGATAGCGTACTTAATTCGGATGTGATCAGTTTTAAGAATTTTACTTTATTGAATTTTAGGTGTGTCGTACTTATGTACATTCAATAATGAACGGTATAATTAAACAGGGTCTGGAGATGGAAATTTCTCTACCATTTTCATTATATTCGGTTTTTATAGTAACAAATATTTGCATAATGAAAAAATAATGTTACATATTTTTCGACCTACAAAACACGCCGTAAAACGCGATATCCGAACGACAAAAGAAACAAAACTCACACCTGTCTGCATGATGAAATAACGGCTTGTATGAAGTTTCGTTTGTTTAGTTTGACCTACATTCAGAAGCATGTGTGGGTGCTAAGGTGCGAATGACATATCGGAATATTGGATATGAATTAGGTGGAAGTAACATTTTATTATGGCTGTTTTGCTTTTATATTGGCTACAGGTTCAAGTTCAATTTTTGAGTAGATACTTATCTTGATAATCTATCTATGATAATTTTATAGATAAAAGTTACTTTGTCTGCTTATGTCTGCTTTCAAGGCCAAACCTTTAAGCCGAATTTCATGAATGACATTAAGCAAGCTTGAATCCCAAGGAAACCACAGGATACTTTTTATACGGAACACCTGACGATCCGCCCTAACACGCAAGCAAAACCGCTATAGGCAACTAACACTCTATAAATTGGGGATAAATTAAT
The DNA here is from genome assembly GCF_905220365.1 of Vanessa cardui. Lineage (NCBI taxonomy): Eukaryota > Metazoa > Arthropoda > Insecta > Lepidoptera > Nymphalidae > Vanessa > Vanessa cardui. The sequence continues at coordinate 10,221,090 of NC_061126.1, forward strand.
GCTGAATTCACAGCGCGATATGATTTACTTCGAGTACTTTTTATTGCCCACCATTATACAAATGATATATATACACATGTACAACTGTTACTACTTACAAATATATCTTGTAATACATAACATTTTTTCATATAAGATTGATAAAGGTCATTCTCTATCATATAACATAATATGACATTTTTATCACATTGAAAAGCCTTTCTATCCCTTAATCAGCGGTTTCTTTGAATAAAAATAAAGTAAATCAGTCATATCGTGTCGACTTTCTTTGATAGAAGTGACTCACCGACTGTCGTTAATCAACCTACCGGTTCAAAGAAACTGACTCAGCTTACGTCTTCCTCATACTGAAAGCTATAAAGGAATTACATATATATTTACTATGCGATATGTGTATAGTTCTATGAGCTTTTACATTTGGACCTCACGAATTCAGCGAAATAACTGTAACACATTACTATTGAGATTAGATCTCCTTACCTGTTGAGGAGCAGGATTTGGAATTTGTTTAATGTACTGCAATATATATATATATATATGAAAAAAATGTACCTAGCCTGAAGCTTTCTCAATACTTTTTCCAACGCAAGATAAGTCACTTTATTCAACATATAAATATTGGTTGTTTGTTAATTGGGAGCTTACGAGTACCAAGGTAACAAGTAAATATGATAAGAATGCGTCCAAATATTCCAATCTTTATACCACAGGATTAAAAGCATTGTATCTGTTGACCCAGAAGATTAATAAGCTACCATAGTTTCATTAAATGCTTTATGCGTGACGCGGGCATGAATAGACGAAGAGAAAATGAAGATTAGAGAAGACCTTTATAATGATTATCATGACATTCTAGATTAATGTTCGGAAACGTTATCTGTAAGAATAGCTGCATCACCAGCTATTCTTTTACAATTTACTCAAGAATAAATAATACCACCTGGTATACTAACTAAAAAATATGCATTAATTTTTTACTTCATATTTTTTAATTCACATTTTATATTAGATGCAAAGCATATTGTTTAAAGCATGAAATGTATTTTACATTTAATACTTCGATCCTTATCGTATGTAAATGGCACGTTCTTAGAAATTATTGGAAACTCCGCGTCGAGTATGCAGGTGACAGTACAGGCTTTTATCGATGATTCATATCTTTCGGCCTAAACTAATAAGGATAAATTCTGTTATTACTTCATAAATGTTGAAAGATTTATGAGCTACCGTTACGCGACATTGAAATTTGTATTTGTGACGTGACGTGCTTTCGATAAGGAAAATTTAAGTCAAAAGCTCTTCAGTGGTGAAACTTCTCACATACAATTACGACTTATCAATATTTTAAATCTTCATTTAACAAACTGTATTAAGCGAAGCTACCACCGGTTCGGAATGCAGATTCTACCGAAAAAAATGGCAAAGTAGTTACTCTTTTTCATAATTTAAAAGTACAAGGTCATGTTAGTTAAATGCCATAATGTACGTATATATATATTACATCTCTGGTAGACAAAAAGTATAGTCTGTTAATTCATTAGATATATAGTAATATGACTGGTAAGGTTTTGTCCTCAAATCTGGAATATATTATGCACTCATCCACTCTCCCGCCAAAGATCAATAGGTTTCTCATTTCTTTAGCGACGGCACTAGTGCAAGAAAGTTACGTAGCAGTTTTGGAAAAATATTCTCTCTATTTCTTACAGTGTCTTTAACAAATATGACTTTCCACTATTAAGAATTTAAAAGAAAGTAAAAATGACGCCAATGTACGAAGTCAAACGCATAATTTCTTATATTCGTGCACGGGACACTTAAAAGCTCTACGCTATATTTTACACTTATATAGGATAGCTCATTTTGGGTAAAAAAATATCATCGCTGTCTAGGCAGGTACCACCCACTGATTGTATATTCTACCACTAAGTAGTAATATAATATAAAATACTTAGTATTGTTGTGATAAATAGTTAATACTTCTTACAACGATAAACTTTATCTAAAAATAAACCCTAAAGAATAATAAAAAATAGAATGAAAATTATTTGTTATAACATAGAATTTATTTTAAAGAAATTTATCAGCTTGACATAATATATTACCAATTTACAAACCTTAGTACATGTTTTATAGTTATTTTTACACAAGCGACCTTGCCTAATTTAGAATAAGCTTCGAGCGTACTTCTTATAGAGGATATATACTAGTAGTCACCCGCGGCATTGATCGCGTTTTAGGCTGCTGAAAGAAGCCTATGTCGTTATTGGCGTTCAAGTTTGCTTCATAGCAAATGTCATCAAATTCGGTTGGGTCGCGAAAGAGCGTCAGACAGACAGAGTTACTTTCAAATTTATAATATTAATGTTGATTTATTTAATTTTAAGCTTATACTATTATGACTAAATAATTTTGATGTTTGCAATCAAACAAGCTATGTTTATAGAAGCCGAGTATTTGGAATCTGTGTATATTATTATGTAAACGATCGCTCATCGTTCAACAATTCAAGAGCATAAATACAAAATTTCACATGAAAATTGTTTCAAATTCTGCCACGCGTGGGAAATTCTTGTTAACGTACGGATTAATCGTTTACATTATCGCCTAAATGGACCCGACATTGAGACAGGCGTAGACATCAGATCGAATGTTTGAATTTTATAGTTCTAGTAAATTCTAATCTATCAATACTTTATCACTAGTAAAATTCTTTTGTAATGCTTCAGTGAATAATTTAACAGCTTCATTTTGAATATTGTTTATTTTTTTTCTGCTATTGTTAAACAATAAAGTTGAAATATTTTGAAAAAATGCAATTATTTGATGAAACCTTTTTTATTAAGAAATTGGTTTAAAAAGAAATAATAAAATTTAACAAGAAACAATAAAAAATCCTATAAAAAAATCACATTAATTAAAAATATTAAAATATAAAAAAATTTGTTCCAAGATATAGTATAAAGTTTTATTCTTTAGAAATAAGTGTTTTTCGGAAAGAGTTAAAGTTGAAGGTAGAGTATATATAGAAAGAGTAATAGCTATTTCAAAAATGGAACACATTTATTTTTCGAGTTTTCCTCAATTAAGCTTTCCGTCAATCATATGTTTGCGTTCTTCGTTTAAGCAAAAAATAAATGATCCATACATTAAACTTCAATAATTTTGAGAAATTTTATGTTTTTTTATGACACTGATAATATTTATGGGTATGGTATGTGTGCATACATTTTTTCACTTGGGGGCAGGACTTTGTGCTAGCCTTTCTAAATAGGTATAGGTAAATTTATTAACCAGATATTCTACCGCTAAAGTGTTTTTATCTTCCGGTTGGAAGTGTGAGTAAGCTAATGTAACTACAGGCACGAGGGATATAACATCTTGATTCCTGTGTTTGGTTGCACAATGTCGATGTTAGTAAAGGACAATATTTTACAGTGCCATTGTCAGTGGGCGGGCGGTGGTGGCCACTTACTATCAGGTGGTCAGTTTATTCGTCCTCCTACATATATCAGAAAAATAAAAACTACAATTAGATATAAGGATTCATATTTTAGTTGAATTTGCGGTTGCTCAACTGAGAGACGAAACAATACCGGGATTGGAACTTGTAAATACTTTACACTAGTTTCTCGAAAATCGATAGAAAATCCATTGCTTCTGTTTCTGATATATCTCTCTGTGTGTAGCCTTCAGATTATAAGAGTAAGAGAATAGAGAATACGTCTCGTCTGTGTTTGCGAATATTTGTGCACCATATAAAACCTCTTTAATTAATAAGATTGCAGTTAGTGTCCATTGAGAACGGTATAGCGGTGACTACACGCTGTCAAGAAAATATTGTATTAAAAACTAAAATATTTGAAAACGAAAGTCTAAACTCTTTACATTAACTTAAATACATTGTCGATTCATCGTTAGAATATGATTCCCCCGCAATTCTCTGACCCTCGAATGTCGTTTCAAATTTAAGATCATTTATTTAACGAACAAAACAGCCATATATTAACCGCATACCTTCTCAATTAAAATTCCACATTTTTCAGTATATTTATTTGATTTCCTACCGAATAACATTTGAATGTGTGTAGTGTATAAATAAAGTCACATCATCGTTTTATTGAGATTATTTGCGTGGTCACAGCCAGTGGTCATTGGAATAAAACTACCTATATATTGTATCCTGGTACAAATTGTCTAAATACTAATATTTTTAAATTAATATAATTGTTAGTTCCCTTTTTTTTCTATTGTTTCTTTTTAATTTTCATTTAAATACAAACATTTTAGTACGGGAATGGTCTATTTAAATAATAAAACAAATTTTATGTAGTTTAATGAAAAACTTTAAGGCGTTTATATAATTATACAATAAAAAAAAAATTAACATTTTTTTTTTTTTTTTTTTTTTTTTTTTTTTTTTTTTTTTTATGGTATAGGTTGGCGGACGAGCATATGGGCCACCTGATGGTAAGTGGTCACCATCACCCATAGACAATGACGCTGTGAGAAATATTAACTATTCCTTACATCGTCACTGCGCCACCAACCTTGGGAACTAAGATGTTATGTCCATTGTGCCTGTAGTTACACTGGCTCACTCACCCTTCAAACCGGAACACAACAATACTGAGTACTATTATTTGGCGGTAGAATAACTGATGAGTGGGTGGTACCTACCCAGACGGGCTCGCACAAAGCCCTACCACCAAGTAAACATGTATTAAAATATTATACATGTGATTTTTTTTTGTTTAAATTATTTTTTTTGTTTCAATAACTTAATTTCACACTATAAACAATATATTAGAAATAACAATACTTACCTAAATATATCAGTAAGAAAGATAAATCTATTCTTTATTTGAATAAACGTATGTTGATGTCGCGTTAAGTAGATATATTAATAGGATTGTATCGGTAATCTTGTAAATAAACAATAAAAATATCAAAGCTTTTACGGCCAATAAATTAATTATTTTCACCTATTTTCCTTATTATCTGTACTAAATACTTCCCCGGGCTTATTTTATACCTACACTGTTACAAGAAGAATCTTTATTCGAAGCTCAATGATGTTATCCTGCAATGGGATTTGATCGGGTTATCCCGTGCACAATATATTTCAAATATTGATATTTATAATAAATTCCTTGTTAATGAATATAACGATTGATTTTCTATTCAGACAGTTTATAATGTCGTTTTTGGCTTCCCGTAACCTCTTGGTTTAAAACCACACAAAATATTGTCAAAAAATACTTATACCTATTTTCAGTACTGCCAAATTACTAGACTGAAGGCTCATTTTTCAAGGAGCTCTGAAGTTGAATTGTCAGATTAGATGTACCAAAAATCTAAGTAGTAGTAATGAAATATATAATAAAGACGTGGTCTTTTTCATTTTCTACTATTAATAGAATTTTATCATTGTTTATTTATTACATTAATTTATTCCGTACGTGTGCACTTATGATGTGGTTACGCGTAATTTATTCGGAATTAAGTAAAAAAATAATGAAGCCATCTGGGTGATTTTTAGGCAATTAATAAAAAAGCAAACATGACGTAATTTTCTTAAGAAAAGAATTTAGTAAATTAAAAAGAAAACGATATTTCAATAATATAGGAAATAATGAAATAATCTAAAGTTGTGGTGGTTACACAAATCAACTATAGCTTATTTGCTAAAATTTAATTGTGTTGGAATGATGTCCTTTCTGATTATAATCTAGTTGCTCGGTGTTACCTTAATATCATAATTATAATACTAAGGTAACACCGAGTATTTTTTTCTTGGGTAAACATTTGTGCACTAAAATAATTGTGCCATTCATAACTGGAGCTCGAGTTAAGATAGGCCATATCTGAAATATGTTTACAGTTCTCTTTAGTCCTATTTTGGAAATATATAAAAACACAAAGGAAAACTTATTTCTGTAGTTCTAAGTTATCACTTTACCAAACAACCAGACATATATCAAAAAGTGTTTCTCGTATTTTACTAAAATTCATCAAAATTTGCTTCATTGATTCTGATAATCTCTTGACCTCTTCTTTCCATATAATATATCAAATACAGAGAAATAATCAATTACATATAATTAAAATTAATCAGTATGTAAGCGTAGCATTTTGTTAAAAAAATTAGGACATAGTGATAAAAATTGATTGATACTCCGCGTTATAAGAGTCGAGAGTGTTTTGTTTATATCAAAAATAATTTTGCTATTCGAAGAGGCAATGCTAAGAACGTCTTGGGTGCATTCATAATTTTTTGTAGTTCTTCTTTACAAATTCTTTTTCATTTCCCCCAAAATTCCTTTTGATAGCAATGACGATTTATGACCACATAGAACTTTTTAAGCTCTGTACTGTAAGATCGGCGTCGGGGAGACACGCGTCCGTATCTCCCTTTGGGGTGACTGTAAGTACTTATCAGCAGGTAGAAATTTGAAAAAGTTAAGATTTTTTCATATTTTATTGGTATCAAAAATATTCCCTGTATTATTGCGTTAATGAACCAGGGATCCTAAGGATTTTTAATATCGGATATATTAATAATATTTTGCCGATTTCAGACACTTTTAGACTTGCGGCATTATCCACACAAAATTTGTAAAACACAAACTTCTATCCCCCATCATACCCGCTGAGGGTTTACGAATATTTTTTTAGATAGGATTTCCGATAGTTTCAGTGTCGATTATTCGATTATATCGAATAACATTAATATATAATCGCATTGATCGCCATTTGTATATGAGACGTGTCTCTTCACATTAATGGAAAATTTATGAACTGATTTTCATAACTGCATTAGTGATGCAATTATAAACTATAATAATGCAATTATAAAATATAATGCAATGCGAACTATTAACTTTCCAGTTAATTTTCAATGAAATCATTATAACATACCTCATACATTTTAATGCTTGTACAACGTTTGATATACTGCCGTGCCTTGGTAATTGTTATAAGCGACCTATCCAACTTCTCTTGACCTTTTGTCCTTTTGTTTTCCTACTAGTTTTAATAGGTCGTTGGAAGTGAGCCACTCGACTAACAAATTAGCCTGAAATCGGTTTTACACGTATACGTCACCATTTACCGCTGCAAGCAACAGTGCGTGTACAAAGGCTTCTGGAGCGGTTCAATTGATAAGCGTGGGCGGAAAAAAGGTAATTTACTAAAAAACTTTTAGAATGTTACTTTTAACGTGCATTAAGAGTAGTAATGACGATTATGAAAGAAGAAAGTCTATGTGAATAGATTGAACCCGTTATCTTCAATACAGACAGAGAGACAGAGTAGTATTTTTCAAGAACCTTGGTTTTATTTACTTGTACGTTTCGGGTCTATTATGTCATATACGTACACGCACACACACACACACACACACACACACACACACACACATATTTATGTATAAATAAATAATAAATATATTTATATATGAGTGTGTCGATAATTTCTCTGACCACAAGTTATTTGAAACTACTGATCGGATTTTTTGAAATTTCTCCAAGGAGAGAAATGGCCCACCCATTTCGAAATAACTTTCTACTAACTATCGTATGTGTAACCGTCAATAAAAATACAAAAATAGAATTTGAATAATTCACATTTATATCTATACTATACTTGATAAGTATTAGCTTTATCTTTGATGACCTAACGGATGAAATAACTACATCGGACTCATTCAACTTAAAAACATAATCGCGCGCTAACATCACATATCGCGCTTACGCATATAATAGTATCTAACAATAATGTTACAGAGGTTTAAAAATCCTGATAGTATTCATAGATTATGCGTTATCATAATCGTCACCGCGGTAATACGCTCATGTGACGCTTATTAAGATAACGAAACGTGTTTTTGATGTCAAGCTGAATCAATTATCGGTCATAATCGAATTCCATAAATTATTAAAACTTGCTTAAAAATATGCTTATTGCTGATGACTTGCTTTTATTTAAGAGTAACATGTTTTACTGATCCTCACAAATTTCGGGGCGGGCGTCGTCGTCTTTGAGACAAGTGTAACAATAACAAATTATTTTAATTGAGCCGAAGAATTAATTAATTATTGGATTAACTGTCGGCTTATTGTGACAGGCTTATTGTGTTTTATCTAGTTAATTACGAGCTTACAAAATGCGATAAAATGCTAAGGTATAAATCTACTGATACATTAAGTGTTTATTCCGAAGGTTGTGTTCTTTAAAAGCAACAGGGGCAAATTTACAGTCATAATTAATCATAGAGCACCGAATTAATACATATTATTGCCAAGATATGAATTTGCCGACTTTTGCGGAAATTGGTGCATTAAATCTCCTTCTATTTACTTGGTTCGCCAAACGGCAATACTTAGTTTTTTAGGTAATTGAGACAGGCACGAGGGATATAAAATCTTGATTCCCAAGATTGGTGGCGCATTAGCAATATAAGGAAGGCAGATGTGACCACTTAACATGAGGTGGTCCATTTGGCCGCCAACCCTTTACATAAAAAAAACGACTTCAAGTTTCTATAGATATTGAAGTTTCCAAACGTTTTGTTTCTTTTGAATCAGACCACAAGTTAGCACCTAGCCGTTAACAATGTAATTTGTTAGTAGTCACTAAGTAAAGCCTCGTTTTCACTAGTCACCGTGACGTCATCGATGACGTGTTCGGAGAAAAGTTTTTGTCCGTTTTCTTTAATTAAATTTCACAAATTATGTCGGCTTTTCGCGTTACCGTTTTATATGCGAAGTTCGTGTTCAAACAAACAATTACGGTGAAATTGTTAAATCGCAGTAACATTCCTATTTAGTTGGTTAATTTACAGATGGAAAATTCTAATTCCGGTTTTTTTTTTCATAAAAAAGTAGAGGCATGTTTACTACGTTATCCCACTTCTAGTAAATAAATTATTGCAAGGTTTCTAGCTAAGCAAGATTGCGAGGTTAAATGTATTATTAATAAGGCAAAAAATATGTGAAGAGTTTTATATCAGTAATGTACAAGTGCATACTAGAAAAGAACGAAACCAAAAACGTTCAGACAAATTAAATCAATTAAATGGCATAACTATACTATGAGAGTATAGCATTGTCAATTAGAAATCATCAAGGCATATTCACACTTTCAAATCAGAAATGTCACATAAATAATGGCAACTATTTGTCCCTTGTGCTGTTTATTACACCAGTTAACTTAAACCGGAGGAAAGTATTGAAAAAACTTGCAGTTTTTCAAAAGAAATGTATGCACTACACACAGCTGTATAATCCTAATAACACAACATATTTCCAAACCAAATAAATCAATTATTACTCTTTCAATTATATGGTGAATAATCTTCAACGTGGGGTATAGCACGTGCCTCCTGATGATAAATCATAGAGTCCGTATGTCCCTGACTCTATAACCTCTTTACGTAGTCATCAAATGATAACAATCATTACTTCTCTTACAATCTGTCTCCAACACATAATATTGCGTAATTTCTATAAATAATGAATTTCTTAGTCTCGGTAAAATATTACCAAACATTTTCCTTATAAAAACAGGTTGGTGTTTCTTAAATTAGTATCTTTCGAAATGACTTCTGGTTATTGGGCTTCACGGGAATGCAATTTTTTATCTCTTTTTTATTTTAAATATTCAGTTTCGTTCGTTTTTTTTTACGCTTATTTTATTGTTTTATTTTTAGACCGTATATGATGCATCCTTGACTTTTATTAAGTTTGGTCAAATGTAAAAAAAAGGATTCTTTTAATAGTTTTCGTACCTTTTATATTTATAATGGTTTTACCCACTATTCATTTTATAAATTGTTTTATAATTTTAAAAGTGGGATTAAAATTTTCCATACCACTCAAGTGGATTTTGATAACTAAGACTTTCCCTACTGAATAAAATTTGTGGTATAAAAAAATAAATTCATGAAGCAATTAAATAAGTTAATTATTTAAATAAGTTAATACTCATGTATATATCTTAATTAAATATAATTATTGTTAGTCCCCATTGTTGCCATCTACAAAGATGCGGTAGTAGGAATTTGCAATTAGTTAATTAATATGTTCAATCGTTAGCAATATTTGTAATTGAAGTTTCTTAGTGCCTTTATATGACCTGTGTTTTTAGAATAAATGAGCTAAAGGATCACTTGATTGAAAGTGATAACGCCACCTACGGACATCTACAATGCCCGGGAGCGCCCAGGTGTGTTGCCGGCCTTTAAATTTCCGTCGTGTGGACTCTTGGGGTTAGCCATCTATTAATCTGTTTCTCCCACAACAAATATCAATACCGTGTATTTTTAGGAAACAACTACTAATTGTATTACACCTATTTTTGAAATATTTATTAATATAAACATATATTTTTTTAGTTTAGTTAAAATGCTTACATATAAAGTAGATAAGTTCTCTGTAAATCTAACTTTTAAAAAGCTTTTACTTACTTGAACTAGTCATGTGTCTGTCGAATCTTGAAACTAAACTCTACTAATAGTATTAATCTATTGATGTGAAAATAAAAGTAGGTCCAATTGCGTAAAAATATTGCCGAAAAACACCTAAATTACAAAAGTATAAAACATTGAACGCTCACGACACGCTGTCTTAAAGAATATATGCGGAAGCAGAGTAGCTTATTAAAGATTAATTTTATAGTTCATCTCTTACTTTATGGAGAAATATATACGGGAATATTACAAGGAAACTGACATGTCTTCAAATGCATTCTGATACATGGGATAACCATATCTAATAGAGCATATGTTATGTAATATTAAAATTATTATGAAATATTTAACTTTCTCATAGTTAAACTAGTGATAATAATTCCATAAGAATTATAGATTTTGTTTCAATTTCAATATAAAATACAGTAATAAATTAAGGCCGCCGTACGGTTTGTTCTAGATTTAGAATTTAGGTTATAATTTAAGAAACCGCACGCGCCGAATTTAGGACAATCTCGATAAGGTCCGGTTAACTTAGAATGACGTCAACACGTACACATCAAGACCCTATGTAATATAACAGACGATGATGATTGATAAGATTATCAGCAGCAGGCGCCGGTAGTATTCGCAATAATGACACAATACTTTATAAGTATTGAGAAATAGTCATCGCAGGAATTATAATAATGTCATTCCAAAGTTATACAAATATCGACAAGACTTATCATCGATATCAATGCTCGAATTCCTTTACTTCTGAAACACCTGCTGAGGTTTTTCCCGTATATATGAAAAATTCGGAATTGCTATCGAAAACGATAATCGACTGAAATATTTCATATTCTTATCGAATAATTATAAATTAATATAAAGATATGAGTGATTGTTTTGGGATTTCATGAACGGCGAATTCCTTTAATGCGGATTGAATGTAACGCATGTATTCAAAGGTAAAGCTCGTTGCGTTTCGTCGAAGCGTCGCGTAGCATGACGTAGGATCAGCTGTGCAGCGTGACGCAACGGCGCGGCGTGCGGCCGAGCCTGCCACACACCCGCTGACTCAGGCTTTATAATAGAAAACCGTCGCGCCAACCACCACAAACCACCAGTCCGCCAAAGGAGCAACACGTACGGGTGACCGTGAATCTGATATAGTGCAATAGTGAAGTGAAGTGACAGTACAATGGCGAGAATATTTTTCTTATTTGTTTTTGTTGTGGCTGTGAACGGGTTCAGACATCACCCGAAGTTCCCGAAGGCCGATGAGAGCGACCTTATAAAAAAAGGTGATTAACCTCTGATCCTTGGAGGAAATTTAAAATTCTTGGATTACTTTTAAAAGTTAAAAATATTTTTCTCATGATAAAATTTCTCTAAGTACAAAGTTTCACTTAGGTGTAAGTTTGTAACTGTTACAATAGCTGATGCAATATTTGGCGGTTTAACACGTGCGTTTAAAACTTAATGACAACATTTTCTCTTAAGTATGTGTGTGCTTTGTGAAATTAATCTCGAAATGTTTGTCTGCAGTGGCGTGCAACAGTACTTTGGAACAGCGAAGGAATGAATTCATAGAAAAGTCCAGATGTGGTGAACCAAAAGAAGTGTTCCAGGAATTGAAACTACAAAGTTCATATTTACAAGTGAGATGGCCCTTTTATTTTACACAAATAATTTTAATGTAGTTATATATATGTATATATTTTAGTAATTAAAATAATTAACCTAATTTTCATTTAAGTAACCATTTTAATAATTCGATTAAAAATATAAATTGCAATTAACAAAAAAATAAATATCATCATGACAAATGAAATTTTATAATTACTCATTATGCTTTATTTAATTTAATTAAATTCTAAGTTAGTTATATATCGTTATATTGAACTGATTATTTCTTCCTAATTGAATTGTAACATTCCTATTTTATATTAATATTTCGCAATACTTACAATGAAATCATCGGCTTAATTTAAATGATTGATAACAGAAATACGCTACCAATTTCACCGAACACGAGTAATTAAACAAATATTTGCACAATGATATGATAGCAGATAAAGTTTCATTAATAAAACTCCTGACTAGTGGCGTACTGCATCATTTTATCAACCAAAGTTCCACGGCTATAATATCTGAATATTTTACTTGGGACAATGTCGCTTACATCCGTGACGGTGGTCATTAATGCGTGAGAAAATCCGCTTCCGAATATTTAGATGGATGTACTGACGTGAGCGTATTTCCCCAGGTTAGTCCGAGCTGGGTTTGGGTCAAGCGTTGTGTCGGCCTCTGCGATTTAGAAGCACCGGGCTCACAATGTGTCGCCACAAAGACCAGGATAGAACCGATCCCGGTAAGTTTCAAAGACTTAAATATTTATCTCACTAATCAAAGATCGACTGTTATCTGTTTGCCTCAGTTAATTCAAGTGCATCCTTGACACACTTGTCCATTTGCTCGTTTGCGCAATCCTTAACGATAATAATGACATAACAGCCTGACGTGATTCAAAAACGGCCTATTCATCATTGTTTTGATCGTACTGTCTTCAATCATAATTAGTCATTGTTGTTATAGACTATTAATTGAAGTGATATCTCGTGCAGGTTCGAATATACAATTTAAAGACGAACAAGGAGACGTGTTCGACGTACAGCCTCGAGGTGCACGAGAGTTGCAGCTGCTGCACCTCATCGGCCAGCGACTGTGCCTCGCCGAGGGTGTACAATCCTCGTAAGTGCTCCTGTCAATGTCCCAACATGGAAGAAAGGCGGAATTGCCTCAAGAAGGTTCGTAGGATGATGGATGTCTGTGAACACTAACGTAGGTGTGGAACGGCACGCATGCTAGTCTAACGCAATTTTTTTTTTTTAACATTCGCTTTCATATCGATGTTTTTCTTTTTCAAAATTTTATTTTGCCCTTTATGCATGGATGTTCAACAGTAGTAGCGATTCGTAATGCTTTTGAATATCTACATTTTGATTTCCTTATCGATGTGTTATGTTTTCAATGCCGTACTGACATCCGTTGTCTTACAACACAGCTTTGACTTTTTTTTGTCTTATTCACCAACGTTATATAAAAGCAACGAGATCGAATTTATTTTTATATTGTTACAGCGGAACCAGAATATGAAGTGGAATCGATCTAAATGCATTTGCGAAAAGAAGAGGCCTCTATGGTGAGAACCGAGGAAGTATTTAAGAATTTAGACGGGTTCCTATTAAAGACATTTATAGTGCTTAGAAGACACTAAAAAAATTCCTGAAAACAAAACGTTTTACGAAGACTTGTGCTTCTATAGTGAGAGACAAAGTTGTGAAGTAGATACGTAATAACTATACGACTGATCAATGTGTCTTATAGTTAAATACATTTACATGTAAGCAGTATTATGATAGACATAAGTTATTTATTCAATCGTTATAAGAATGGGACCAAAAGAAGTTGTGAATTGATAGACATTGTTCCGTTACGATACGTCCTATTGCCGTGTAATTAATATTATCTTATTTTAATTTAGTTAGCGTCTAGTTTAGGGTTATGGACATCCCCTGTCAGTATTGTTTTTAGTATATCAGCGTTTTTGACGCAATTCCTAAATTGTGATATAGTTATTCAATTTTCCACTAGGTTTAAGACCAGTATTATTGAAATAAGTAATTGTTTAAATAATTTTATTCGCTTCTAGTCAAACTGTACTTTTGACGTATTTATTTGTATTTTAATTGTAAATATAATGTCTCGACTTTTGTAACAAGCTCTCTTTAGACAATTGTATATAGCTTCAATTTTGTGTATTTTTTTTTTTAATTATTTATAAGACCTAGTCTAGCTAGTGCCAAAGGCATGTGCAATCTCAAATGTAAATAAGTAAGAAAAAAAATTAATTTATTACTATTTAATTTTATGATACGAGTAGCTTACGAAGCTTTAAGTGATCAAATCACGTGATTAGTTTGAAATGTCAAAATGTAAATTATAGATGACAAATAAATTTGTACTTAATTTATTTTTTATATATATATTTCGTTTTATTTCACCGTTTAACCGTTTTCAACACATTTTTACATCATAACATAATATATGTATCAATGATGACAAGGATGAACAATCAAACAACAGATTAAAACTATAGATCTAGAGAGACTCTGTTGAGCTCTTTTATCTCACTAAGATAGCGAATGAATGAATGAATGGAAGATCGAATGGAAATTATTTAGGTTTTCGGCTATAAAAGGAAGTACAAATTACTTATTTTCAAATGTTTTATTTCCTTTCTCCTCTATTATTCGTTATCTGATCTTTCACATTCTCATATTCCATATCCCACCTCATACACTCTATTCATGTTTTCTTATGTCATCCCCTTTCACACTTATTTTTATCCCTATCATAGTAACGTGTGGCTCCTCTCTGTACCGCACATGTCCATAGCAAAAGAAAGTAATTACAATTCCTTTAATATCAGAATATATATGCTAATTTTAAACACGAATTAAAATATTTTTATAAGATAATAAAATAATTTAATTTCCTGCCTTCCTAAAAATATGACTTTAGTTATACAGATAACATTAATGATGACGTGTATTTGTTATATAACTAAACATTGACGAGGTCGGGAACATATTAAGTAATATGTTATAATAAAAAAATATACACTAAATCTATAAATGAATCAATTCTCGGAACGATAGATTGATATACGAACACAATGTTGTCATTTATTACGTTTTCCTCCTTCCGATATAAATTTAGACACACTTGCGCTTGCGTCTTCGTCTGGTAATTATTATGTTTAATAATTAATCATCATTACCCTGGATAGAGCTTTAACTGATTTCGTCTAGATGAGTTCCATGTACTCATTAAATTAAATAATCAACCACAGCCATGCAATTATGTACAAACAAATATTTACATAACTAATTTTATTTATAATGAGAATGTACACAGCCATAAAAGATCAATAGATAGGTTTCAAAAAGGTAACTCAAAAAGGCACGATTTAAATATATATATATAAATATTATAATAATTATAATTATAGTACTGTTCAATAAATATCAATATTCTGAATTGAGAGGTAAGTGATTCAGAGTAATAAAGATCTCATGATCTCCAATGGTTACTAATAAGTTTCTACAAAGACAAAGGAAAATCATCAAACCCAATTTTTGAACGTTAATCTTCTAAGGTAAATAAAAAGTTACTAGTAGTTTGTGGAAGCATGAATGGCATGGCAGTACGAATTTAATTAATAGTTTTATCGAGAAACAATTCTAAAACTTTGTAATTTATTCTTTCCCTTTTAGGGTGCTAAGTATTTGATCCACACTGGACTTTTGCAGGTTGTGTTTGTTAATAATTATTCTGTAAACATTATCTTTATACGATGTGGTGAGAGATTAAATAAAAAAAAACATTCGAGAACCTTGGGAAAGCATAAGTGCATATAAGTAACCTTAATTTCCAACCAAACAATGATACCGATTACAAAAATAGAAAAAAGAAAATTTTAATATCTCTTATTAATTTATTACTCATATTAACTGTAATAAATCAAACATCTTAACATTTAATTCCATGTAATACATTAATACCTTTTATCGGGAAATCCCCTTTTCCTATTTCGTAAGGTTACATACTTCACAATCAGCTAACGTTTCCATCGACACTGATATTTATTTACACAACACAAGTTGGTAATTTATGCAACTACTACATAGACTATTGACTGATGAAATGGTTCTGAACTTACGTATACCGGATTACACGTGTTCAAACTAGTTTGTCTTAAATACATATCATTTGAGTTCTTCCAAATAAGGAATTATCATTATTGATAATTCCTTATTTGCTCCTTATATCTATACTAATATCATAAATGCGAAGGTGTGAAAACATTGTCTGTCTGTCTGTCTGTCGCTCTTTCACTATTAAGCCAACGAACCAAATTTGAAGAAATTTGATATGCAGTAAACTTAAACTCAAAGAAAGGACATAGGCTAATTTTTGGGCTAACACATGACAACCAATCTCGAAGTGAAGCGCGGGTGACGACTAGTCATTAATAAATAATCGGAAAAGTGTTCTTTTTTATATGAAAACTCGTAAATTGTATAATTACCAATGTCAGTATTTAAATGAAGCAACTTTACAAACGTATTTGTAACAACCTGACTGTTTTCGGCAAAGATGCCGAAACGGAATATTGAGAAGGGCATATAAGATATAATTGCATCCCCAAGCACATATAAAATTTATTTTTGTATCCAATGGGATAAACCGACACGATTGTATGGAGTGACGACACAGAAGCGATGGAATTTAAAATGTTTAAAAGATTGGGAAGTTTGTAATAAAATATTCTGCAAATTTAGGATTTCATTAGCAATGGAGCTAATATTATTTTTTGGAACATGAAATTTGAATATAGAACATTATAATAATACGGGATTAAAAAAATTAAAGACAAAAAATAATGTGTAGTAGGTACACGTTCAATCACGCACTTGTCACCGCTGCGCGCACTTATCAATCTTCTCTATCATATCCCGGGAGGATTCCAAGGATTATTTAATAATTCTCAAAAGTTGACCAAATCACATTATTCGATAATGATTTGCATACTAATCTTTTTTGTCTTATTGGTGAAATATTTTATGTTAAAAATATGGTATTATTTCATCTAATAGAGCCAATAATAAAAGGTTTTCGATCTTGATGTCAAGGAGATAATCGTGCAACATAAACCAGATGACAACTATGATACTGAAGATAATTCATACGCCTGTCACGAAAAGGAGATTTTCCCTTACAACCTTTTTTATTTGATATTTAGCCCTACCATTGATAATATGAGGTACGACATTGTCAATGTAGTTTTCATAAATGTCTATTTTTTCATTATATATTCGTCATTCCAACAAAAAAAGTAACCTTTCTTTTGAAATGTTCTACGAAATAAACATTTGAGAGCAAACGTAGAGCATCTACAGAGCTACGGACGTAGCATTAGTCACTGCTGTTTAGGCTATACTCCTGTTTTTTTTACTAACTATATTCTGAAGACATTGATATCTCTACTAAAAATTTAAACAAATAGAGCCTTTAAGGCCACTTCAAGTAAAGAATAAGAATAGTAATTAAAAAATTTAAGCTATGGAAGAGGTCTATTGTATAACAAACGAGATATATTGGTGTCTTCGAAATATTTTGTATATATAATAAGTACATACAAATAAATGTGACTAGGCCGTATTGATTTGATTCTATAAAATATTTGTACCTGAAATAATGTAACATTTAAGGTAACAGCCCAATTCAATGCGTTTGTATTCTATGTTGCGTCACTGGTAACATAATGGTATGTTGTACAAATTAGTCATTTAATCCAGTGCGTTTTATCTTTTACTTCGCGATGTTATCTTTAGCTAAGGATTAGAAGCCACGAACTTCAGCGTAGATCGATTTTCTATCCTAACGATGATAATGTAATATGAAATACTATGAGAAAAAAACGCATAATTAATCATAAGAATGATTATATTTCATTATTTAGAGTCTAATATGGCAATATCTATAACACTTGTTTTTCTTTGTACATATGTATTTATTTCACTACCCGTTTATATATTCAGGCACTATTCGTGATTGACAACCATATCAGTAGCCATACGTACTACATATAAAGAATATTGAAGGAGTTCTTCTGGAGACCTTTTCACATCACTACATTTCAGAGCATAAAACCTTCTTGCCGACCAATCTGCATATATCATATACATTTTTAATTAAACATCGTTAAAAGCCATTAGTTTTGCAAAGAGATTACGATTCCATAATACCGTTACGCTAACCAGTTCTTTGTCGGTACAGAATAGATTAAAAATTTAATTTATTACGTTGAAGTGAAAAAAAATTGGTATTCCCCCAAACACGTAAAATCCGGTATAAATCTTAAATTATATTTTGATAATTATCTTTATTTATTGAGACAATGCAATAATTAATGAATAAATGTTAAATTAGAGCTGTTTCAAGATAATTGTTTTTAATGGCATATTACTTATGACCTTTAAATTTTATTATATAAAAGAA
Source organism: Vanessa cardui (assembly GCF_905220365.1). NCBI lineage: Eukaryota > Metazoa > Arthropoda > Insecta > Lepidoptera > Nymphalidae > Vanessa > Vanessa cardui. Next base: position 10,239,676 of record NC_061126.1, read on the forward strand.
TACATGTCATTATTTTAATAATTTATTGTTAAAACAGGTATTTATTTTTATATGGAATAAAAATATTTAAATATAAGTTTATACTGTAAAATATAAAATAAAAAGCCATTTAATAACACCAATTGTGCTTCAATTAATTATACAATAAAAATATTATTTTCTCAGTTGACAACACTCAAGGATCACACATTATCAATTTCTAATAGGTTAGTTACATTACAATAATTTTATTCGGTGTCTACCAAACTACTTTCTTCTTTAACAAAGAGTCGCTTACTTGTATTTTTTTCACAACATTATATTTTATTAACTGATTCACGACAATTGTATTTTTTACTTACACGTGTAATTTTTTTTTAATGTAGCATATTTATAATTTATATATACAAATGCTGTTGAGGAGGAGCTCCTTCGCCTGGAGACAATTGTGGGTGCAGACCGCAGTCCTGTCATATCGATCATAAAAATCATTTTGTCATCAATCATCAAATCAAACTGAATTAATGTGCAAAATTACATCTCCGTGGGTATGTACAGAACAAATGGTTCTTTAACATCTTGCAAGAACTGTCTTAATCAAGCAAAAATTTCAAGTAAAATAAAATGTTAGCCGTTATTATTAGAATACATGCTCGATATTTCGATTTTATCTACAAATGTCTTGTTCACGAGACTGTAGTTTGCGGGTAGATGTTGATAATATTAGAAGTGTCCATATCGGACTACCGCCTTTCTGTCGAACGATAAAAAGCCCCAAAGAATAAAAAAAAAAACACATGGTACATATCCCGCAATTAATAACATGTACTTATTGTAATATATGTACGAGCGCATGTGTGTCTTGGATGTTACTGATTAACCTTTCAAGGGTTAAAATGTAACTGATCAAGAGTAGATCGTATAAATACCTTCCTAATAAGACCTTTATAATGTACATGATTCATCGTGCAGATGAAAAAATGTAAAACTACTTATTCTATACGATATCCTCTTTAATCGAGTAATTACCGAATACGAATATTATTATTAGTGGTTAAGGCGGATTTGAGAAAAGTGATTATCAAGTTTTCATTGTTAGGGTCGCAAGAAATCATTAGTAGGTAAACATTGTCTTTCGCAGACACAAAGTTCTCTCTTATTTACCGATGTTGGTAACCCAAGACAACTAAGGACAGGTCCATAATTGCAAGCAACTCGATACATTTATACTAACCTGTACGGGATTTGAAAAGAAGACCTTATGAACTGTAGTCGAACTGTTTAGTCATAGACGAACGAAGGGGAGGGAAGAGGAGCAATTACAGTATTTGAAAAATATTTACTACTTTCTAGTACTCACAGAAAAAAAATAAGTTAAAGTTGTACGTTTACGTTTAAACTTTAAATTTAATATGGGTGAGAAGTGATAACTACTAACGTTAACAGTTGTGTGAAAATTTTTTGATCCCTTTTATAATATATTTGTTTAATACTTATCTGTTGTTAAACCACATTTGATACAAACAATACGTAAAAAAATTACTGTAATTAGTGTCACCGTTGCCGTTGTCATCGTAATCCGTTTTTAAATATCTATGAGATAAATCAGTTTGTACTCCATGCCTTTGTACAGATATGTATGTTCGTCATATAATTTTGAATTAATCCAGAGCCAACATAACCTTTAAATTCATTGTATCTCAATGTTCTGTTTTGAAGGACGAGACTTATATTTCAAGGTCAGTAGTACATTCACTATGTATGAATTGCCTAAAAGTTCTTGCCGTGGCCGTAAATATAGTTGAAGATGTGCCCTCATACTAAACAAAACAGTCATAGGCTGCAAGTAAGTGACTGTTATATATTTGTTGATGTTTGCTGTGTTGATGGATGTATAACCTAAGTTATTGTAAGCAGTTTTATTAAGAAAATGAAGCAAACGAATATTTATTTATACTTAAGTGTTTCCGGGCCTCAGTTTGATCGCCTCTGAAGTAAACAATGAATATCTATGTCTAATGTTAGTTTTTGCCGTTCGAACTGTGTCAGTGGGTTATTCCTCCAATTGTACACGACAATTACGTAATTTTACACCTATTATTTGGTCGTTGGTTTTTTTTTTTACTGTAATGGACGAAACTAATTTGGATATATGCATGCAATATATAAAATAATCATTAAGAAAATCATTATGAAATGTATCATTGTTGATGACATAGGAAGGTTTGGACAAATTAAAAAAGTGTATGCATACGGGTGATTTTTTAAGACGATTCAATCATATTAAATCATAATATAATTGTAGAGTATATGACTGTATTATATAGCCAACAAAATATAATTTGTTTTCCTTTTTTTCATTTAAGAAAAGCAGCGCGGAATTTGGAAGTTTTCTACGCCTGATTTGGCTTTCCGGTTGTGCATATACCATACATCCTCCTTCTTCGCTGTACTTAAAACTCTATATATTCTATACATTTATGTATGTCCATTGTCCATGTCTATCCGTCAATGATCTCAGAATATTTTTCCTAAATACGCAATAGAGGTATTTAGCCTGACGTCATAAGTACAACGTAACTTATTTATATTACTGTAATTGGATATGTAAATATAATGTTATTTGGTTAACGAAACATCACGAATGGACAAAGTTCTAAGAACGTTTGAGTTTGTCTTTAAATACATTTTAATAAAAGCTGGTGGGTTTCAACCTCGTGCAGGAACGTCATTAACTGTTAAATCCTATTGTATTGTAAGTATATGTTAAATCTTAAATTTCTTGTTTATTGTTAAACGGTAATATGACCGATAATTTTAAGCCTAGGATCAATTGTATTTTTTTTCAAAATATATGGAGTTAATGCAAATGAAAAATGTCGTTCTTCTTTTTTTAATGATCCTTGTACTTGTACATTTTCATAGTGTTTATGTTTTTCAGATCTTAAATGTGTTACCTGGAGGCATCATGCAAGTACTAAAAAATAAGTTGTGAATATTTCAGACTCTTACCGCTTTGTTTAAGGTTGATGTGTATTGCAGAGACATCTCAGTGTTAAACATAGATTAATTAAAAAATGTTTTGTAATATACTTTCCTTAAATAATAAAATACTAAATGACATACCGGCTTTGCTCAGCTAAAATTGTCAATCTCTAATTGTGAATTGAGTTCGATTTATTTCGGCATTAGTACATTAATTATTAATGTATTTATTCGTACTTTTTTATAAAATATGTAACCAGATGGAATAGTCGGTTATAGTAATATCTGACAGTAAGACACCACCGATAATAAACATTAGTGCTAAAAGTGTAACAACCATTCTTTACATCGACAATGCGCCATCGACCTAGGGTACTGGGATGTTATAAGTCCTATCATAATTTATGGTTTAGAGGATACAAAAACTCATCGTCTCGCCTGTCTGATTGTGATCAAGTCTATCGATTATGATTTTTTGCGAAATATTGAAGAAATTCCCATTGAATTGTATATGAATTTTGTGGATCTTCGAATTACCGTTACAACAGAACGAGAAAGTGTGACTTATAATCTATTTTCACAAAAAAACTATTGCTACACACATAGCCACGTGGCTCGGAATTATGGCAATTAGTCATTCTTGCTGCAAAAACTTGGCTTCGGATCAAAACATCAAAAGAATACTTGAAACGGGTCGCGCGTGGCAATCTATTAATAAACATTTGTAGTTGACATATTTTTTAAAATACTTCATATTAGGTAGCCAGTACGCGTAAAACAAAAACGCTCAAACACAGTCGTAGCATTGTTTCGACGAACAAGTACTCCGTATGAAAAAAGAAATCGATTGAATTCTAATCTTTTAACATCTTATGATCTATCTGAAAACATCTTGAGGAAGGTTTTTCTCGCGGTATTTTTGCTTAGCGAGACAAAATTATAAGGATAGTGAAAGTCACATGTCGTTGAAAGTACGGTACCAGTAATTTTACAAAGAAAATTGGAAGAACCATTGACGTTTTTCGTAAATTGTTCTATTTATAACAGCAAGTTTATTTAATTGCAATTAATAAATGTTTTTTATAATTGTGTAAGTGTAAGCGAACAACCTCGTAGGCAATAATGCAACATATAATTATTCGTCTGAAAAAATCCTTAGAATATTTTGATACGAAAACATGAGAAATTCAATAGCATTCCGGAATATTTCGTACGGTTTCCGGTTGAATTGACGCCAAGAATCCTAAGCGTTTCCCTAGTTCTATAACCTAGATTTTAATATGGTTATTCATGGTATCTACTGAGGACGTTACATTCAACATTATAATTGATAACATCTCTTCTAAATGCTTCGATATAACACTGCATTTTCACCGTGACTTTGCTAACTAGCTTTGTTACGAAATTACCGAAATTAAACTGTATCTAAGAAGTGGAAGAGGATTGATCGAGTTCAAGCTTAAGTAATTGTTGGTTTTGTTAGTAATCAAAACATTAGCTATTCCTTGTCATTTAGTTTCGTCATCCAATAGGACCTAAGCGACAAATATTAATGTGTTCTACATAAACTGGACTTGACAATTAGACACGTCGATCGGTTGCTCGACACTAACCCGCTTTAGAAATTCTTTTGCGAGTTTAGTTTTACCATACGTTTGATAGAGATGATTAGATGGCATTATGAATGAAATTAATAATCATACCCCTTGTTAGTTCTTACAAGAATTAGGGGTTGAAATGGTATAGCACTATTTTATTCGGAACGATATGATATTATTTTACTTTTGTAAATCATATATTGGTATAAAAAATAGGTAGTCGAATATTGAAAAGCGCTTGTCAAGTTGCCACTTGAATGAAGTATATTTTTATTTTATTAACTCTACTGTTTGTTGTTTAGCTTAATTCTGATGTAGTACGTACCTTATGATTTCCAAAATTAGCTAGGTTAAAATCATATAATGTTGTTTAAGATACTCAAAATTATATACTCTAAGAAATGTATCAATCAAGTTCAAAAGACTACAAAAGTCTTGTTTTTTTTTAAATTCTTTGGTTAAAATCGCGTGACGCTTTTTTGCAAGAAATTCATTAAATACCTTTTTACAATTTATATGAACTTAATACAGATGTGTATAATGAAGTCCGCACCCTTTAATTTAAATTAATCAATAACAAAAAAACATCTGCTCCCAGTTTTTGTATTCAACATTATTTGTGCAATGCGTTCCACAAAGAACCTGTTTTGATCGAAGCGAGTTCAGCACCGCTGCTTTATGTGGGCGAAGTGTAAAATTATTTTTCAGTAAAGTGTATTTACACCTGATGGAATTTGTTTCTGGTTACAATGAGTAAGTACAGAAATATTTTTCGTTGGCAAAAATGTGCCTACGTGCCGTAATTAAATTCCTGAGGGGATTTTCCGATAACATGATCTGTTTCACTGTTCATGTCTAGGGAAGGGAGCTTTCCATATATCGAACTTCACGTATGTAGAATTCGATTCAGTACAAAAGTTAGATTTTGAACTAGGACTTTGAAACTTACAAATAAAGAAGAAGAAATGTATAAAAAAATCCTGAAATTTGTTGTTAGTTTTTGTCAACAAACTCTCAATACTTTCCATTAAAATCGCCCACTGATGTATCATCTCTGGTACAAATTCGTCGGACTATGATAGGTAAATCAGAATACTTTATTCTAAAAGCACTTTCTGTACACTTCCGTTAGCTCATTCATTTTGTACGAATGATATATTCTATAGAAGTTACATTCATTACGCAATCCAGAATATAAGAATACAAAATATTACGAGTGAAATAATCTAAACCGACCTTTTTTTCTCGCCAAAAAAACGCATTATGCGTGTCCGTCACGTGAAGTGGGTGGGTTATAAGAGACTCGTCAGTGCTCGGGAGTCATGTCATGTCAAGTCATGTCTTAGGATACCGGTATACCCATTAAAAACTAGCAATACCCTCTCCGCTTATTCGGCGGGCGTCTTGTGATAGCACGCTACCTATTTTCTGTATTGTGAGCGTGAAGTGCAATTTAAGTATTGATTGAATTAAATGTGTTTTTTCCAAATTTACAGAAATACAATTTGATTGAAATAATCAATCTAAGCCGAGTGTTATGTTAGAAAACAAAAAAAAAAAGCCCATGGAAAGCGTAGGTACGACAAGAAAAAGCTCTTAGAGATCTACTTCAATACAATGAAATTTAAATCATCCTTTAATTAGTTTTTCGTTTTCGACTAACAATTAGGTAAAAAAAGAATTACTCCTTTAGATTTTAATTTGGATTAACTCACAGCGATAAAAATATTTTCAATAATCGTATTACATTGCTCTATTTATAGATTGTAAGTATTCTCAGATACACTAAAATTTTTAGGTCTAATAAACAATGTTGTTAGTGGATTTGTTCTGCTTTAGATACTTGTGAAAACTGTTGATTATTATTTCAAAGCTATTGGGGTTGTAAATATGTCGGTGATTCTGTAATCAACTTTCTAATCAGTGGCTTATAATCTTAGTGATGTAGATTGAAAAGCTTTTACCACTTAACATTAAAATAATAATCTGAATAATCTTCGAATATTAACAGGAAAAATAAGAACAGAAAACATGGAATCACCATGTTTTTGTTCTTTTTTTAAATGTTTATTAGTAAATAGAGAATAACCTCATACAAAATATTGAAGCTTATAAATTATTTTCCTTAAAAGGAGAGGTAAACTCATGTGGTGGGATATTAACAGGCTGTCAAATTTATTATAAATACACAAATTTGGCAATAAACAAGCATAAATACTAAACTGGTTCAAATAAAAGTAAATAAAATTCAAATTGATGCACTCTTACGAGTTGAAAATAACAAGTCTGCGTCTGTCAGCGAGCGTAGTGAATTTTCCCTAAATCGAACGATAGAAAATAAACGTCCGAATTCTCGGCAATGAACAAACAAACACAGCGAGCATCAATCTGCCAGGCTTGCCCACGCGCATGCGTAACCGTTCAACTGTTCCTAATTTAAACTGCTTGTTTACTTTTTAAGATAATATATGTAGTTCGGGCGGACTAATTCTGGCTTTACGATCCGAAAATAATTTCACGTACGCCTCGTGCGCTGGTTAGTGACGCGCGGAAACACCTTTCATCGTTTTACCATATTTGGTAATTGTACACGAAGCCTAATTTTTTTAATGTTGATTCATTTATTTTTACATTCCAGCTTTTTTTGTGCAAGCGGTACCTACGTACCGCTTGCACAAAAAAAGCTACAAAACATAAATCAAGGATTTCTGTTTGTTATTAAGCATAAGATTAAAAATCAAATCAAGCTTGTTCACATCAACTAATCAAATCATTATTCTATAATTGAATGTCTGTGATGATCAAAACGAAACCGTTATTTTAGATCTGACGTTCGCTATGTATAGAGCATGACATGACGAAACGATTATGACGTCGTCTTCGTCACCATCATCCTAAAGATAAGAATGCTGAACTAATGAGCTAAGAATTTGGCTCACCAGCTATAAAACCGGCGTAAACCTGTGTATTGTAAACACAACTGAATCATAACCACGTGAGTCCGTTTGCTTGACGTATTCGACGCCAGCTATGGTAAAAGCTAACAAGATAAAAAAAATATATCTTATTTGTTTATATACTTTTTATTTAAATTTCTTACGTCTGTAATTATTTTTTTAAGATATGCTGTATTGTTTTTCTTTTAATTTGATTTAATTTTCTTTTGTACATCTACGTTTGCATTTCCTAAAGTTAGCTGGTAGGCTTTTGTACAAAGTATAAAGACATATTTTGCATTGTACAAAAAAGTTTGTTTGTTTAGGTAAGGTAACCCAAAAATTTTGTCATAGCTTTGTCATAAATTATGAGCTATTATCTAGCGAGAGGCAACATTTTTGATTTGAGTAATTGAAAAGAGGAAAAGACTTTTGATGTTTAATTCATCATTCATTCAAAACATTTTGAATTGGGTGCGTTTGATTTTGAATTTATTCTGTTCATATTAGTTAAAATGCTCTAAGATCTGCATTGAATGAGGTTTTTAGAAAGCCAATAAATTGCACACTGAAATACATTTTTAATTTCAGATTTTCAGACTTTCAATAGTTCCCGCTTACCCTAAGGCAATGACGGTATATATAGACTTTTAGAAGATATTTCGAACGACTGAAAAAAGCCTTATACCACTTTTGAGTTGTTATTTATAAACAGTTAAACCGTTTCTTAGAAATTATATATAGATTGTACCGAGAGGAGCCAGTAAGAATCTCACCTGTCAGCTTTCTACCAATTATATTATGTTTACGGCATTTTATTAAATGATATGCGTAAAGGTGATATTTGGTCAAAAAATAAAATAACGGAATATGTATATACTCTCGGCATCCCCTGCCAAAAGGGTAGAGCTGTAACGGATAGCAGTTTGGCGGGATACCGGATAGTTACCGGATATCCGTTTCATCTCTACAAAAGGGTACTACTACAAATAAGTATCTAGATGTATAACTATCACTATTAAGTACTATTTAACTGTTTATTATATAGCAATATATATATGCACTTAATATATATAATGAGATTAAGACAAATTAAAGATACAGTAGCACACGTACAGCAGTTACTTAACTTATCAGATAAGACACAATAAAAGAGCTTTGGTTTAAAGAACGGGGATTTTTTTAAATAATATGCTTTATTAAGAAAATCGGTATTTTTTTATCAAAGTATTAATCCTTATAAAAAGATACTATGTATATATATCTTAAACAGTAACGGTAATTAAGGCAAGTCATTTTACATATATCAATATATATATTAATAAAATCGTGAAATGTGACGTTTAGAGGGATTAGCACCTTAATTCTAAGAGCACTGATCTGATCATAGGAGATATATGTTTTCAATGCATATTAGTACGAGTTCAATTGTCGAAACATGTAGAAAAGTGCGTCAAACAATGTAAATTCTTGTGTAAATAAAGATTCCGCTTACAGTAATCGCCTATTCTATATACATATTTTCGTCACTTGTGCCAAATACAAGTGCTTTATAACGATTACAAATCATTCATTTACTTTAAAGGCTTTTAGCCGACATTGCCCAGTGGTGAGCCGAGATGGCCCAGTGGTTAGAACGCGTGTATCTTAACTGATGATTTCGGGTTCAAACCCAGGCAAGCACCAGTATATATGTGCTTTATTTTTGTTTATAACTCATCTCGTGCTCGGCGGTGAAGGAAAACATCGTGAGGAAACCTGCATGTGTCTATTTCCATCGAGATTCTGCCACGTGTGAATTCCACCAACCCGCATTGGAACAGCGTGGTGGAATATGTTCCAAACCCTCTCCTTAATGGGACAGGATGCCTTAGCCCAGCAGTGGGTAATTGAAAGGCTGTTACTTTAAAGGCTTTTTATAATCAATAAATTGTATTATTTTCATCAATTTGATATTTTTGAGCTTAATCTTAAATAGTTAGACGTTTCGCATTCGTTGCATCACTTTGCTACATATATTGGTGCAAGTATGGTCTATGTTAAAGTTACTCTTTCCGTATGTGACGTTATCATGTAAAAACTACTCTACATAATTTGATGAAATTTTGTATGATCATGCTTGTACCCCAAGTATACGGTACTTTTTCTGCATAAAACCTACGACTCCCAAGCGATCGAAAACTACTCTTACAAAATATTTAAAACAACAATATAATAAATGACCTAATTCTTACGACTATTGTATATATTATATTTATACTATATATTCTTTTCATATTCTATTTATAAAAAGAATACGATATTAAGTAATTTTAACCGACTTTATAAAAAGGAGGAGGTTATCAATTCGGCTGTATTTTTTGGTCGATTATTTACATATATATAATGGCCTTTAAATTGAAAACCAATTTTAGACCGTAGTTACGATTTCTTACCAGTTAATATGACAGCTACAGATGTACATGTTGCAGGAATAGGCATTTTATTTAGAAAAAACAAAAACACATATTCAACATGATTTATTTTTATAAAAATTAATACTAATAAATATTTACAAAGTACGGAACACAGTGACTAAATAATATTGTGGATAGAACCCTGATGGTAAAGTGGCCTCAACGTAGATATAGGCAAGGGCAGAGGTGGGCAAACTAAAAAAATATATTACGATTGCAAGGATTGAGATTATTTCTCAATAATTCTGGATAATAATGTAAATTGGTAAACAATTGCATTCTTCGGATCTTAAAATATTGTATCTGGTATTCTTGGCTCACTAAAGTATTCGAAGGATACCTGATCAATTAGCAGGATTAATTTATTCAGATTACTAAAGATATTTATTTGTCATTTTTCACATTTGGCATTAGTAAAATACATATGAAGCCAACTATTTATATGAAATTAAAAAAAAATTGTTATGTTCACAATTAACTCAATTAATTCACAATTAATTCAAGTTTGATTTAATCATTGACGCATATTGCTCAAGGGCCAAGGGAACATAGAACCACATTGTTTAATATTTAATTAAAATAATTTGACGTTTATTCTTTGTTCTGGCAACACTTATCACCGAAGACGGTGTTGTGGCTTTGACATAACATCTATCTTACGCCGGGCACCGTAGTCAAAGAATACAGACATACAAATTATTCTACGAAATAAAAGTCAGCGCGGCGTTGTAACGATCAACAGTCATGGAAACTATAACGACTTACTGTTCCCAGCCAGAGAAAGATGGGCTAAGAACTTAAGCTGGCGATCATAAAATTGCAACATAAAATCCTTATTAATCTATTTATGTCTGTATTCTTTACCGTAGCTATTCTCTGTGTAACTTGTCGGTCTAATGGCTGTGCAAAATTTTTTTAAGCCTAATTAAAAAAAAATACATATATTATGTACCCATATTAGTTGCGACAATGTAGGTCTTATTTAATATTATGCGACAAATTTATTTATGTTTTATATAAAAATATTGTTTAGTTAACAATGTTGTGTCAATTCCTCAGAGTGCAATGTTAAATAATGAAAGGAAGAGAGAAATCAGTTATAATTAAACATAGGCCGTATATGATTAATTTTGTTCGAAATACTTTAGCCCTCTAACTAAATAAAAACTTTTTCAAGTCTGAAATATTTTAACTAAAAACCTTCGCAAACAATAGACTATTAATAATTTTAAAAATAAATTGATCAAGATAATTCTTTAAAAAAAAGAATAGCTTTAAAAAATACGTTATTTGATTATGCGACTTTATTAAATTACATTTAAAATTTTACTATATAAATATAACGTTAAGCGGTGGTTATTCGATATATCTTTACACTATTTACATACATATTACTTATAATATATGCTCGTCAAATGGATAAGTCTTTTATATAATTTGTGCAGAATTTATTCACATTGTGAATCACATTAGTAGGCGACGCTGACGTCATAGAACAACTAGGACTTATTGCAACATACTCCGAATCAAAATCAGTATAAGTAATTTAAAAAAAATATCCTTTAGTGATTAGAGTTAGTATTATGTTGCATCTTTATAGATAATGTAAGGCTAAACTATGTCATAGGTTGTATTAATGTTAGTTAATTTAAGTGATATCAACAACAATAATAAACTTGACATTTTGTTGTAAATTTTATATCTAATTACGGCTGCTTACAAACATATCCAAATAATCGCTTTACATATAAGTATTTGGCCTCAATATTAAGTAACGCTATCACAGATGCATTAGGTAGCACATATACCGACTTTATTAAACACCAACACACTTATAAAAACTAATCCGGGTTCATGTAATAAAACTAATAAAATTCACTAAGTGGTCCGTTAATCGACCGGTCGAAAACCAGTTTTCCAATACTTTTTTCATACAGCTGGTATATTGTAGAAGGCAGATAACTTCTCAAAGAATCCATTTTCGAGACCTTCCCCGTGTATCTCAGCTCTTGGTTCTCGACCCACTTCTCTTTCGAGGTTCCTTATATCGCTCAAGGACACCACATTGGTAACTATTGGTCCACTGTACTCTTTGCTCTTTTCGATCTGCGTATAAACCTGCATCTTGCCATCCGTATTCTCTCTGCTATAGTTCCTTTCCTCCGTTTCGCAGATCGGTTGGCTTTTGATTGCCCTCAGAGTAGCCAGCTCTCTTTCGTCTGTTCTCTCTTGTAATCTAGAAGAAATTTCCGGATAATCCTTATGGTTGATGAATACTTCTTTAAACTTGTACGGATCCTGCCTTGTGTCGAATATTTCTTCGTTGAACTGTCCATCGGTTCGATTTTGTACTGTTACGTTAGGCGCTTTCTTTGGCGATTTTTTTGGATTCTTAGTTGTCTTTTTATCTAGTAAACTTTTCAAAATCGGTAATCTATTTTCGGTTTTCTTCTGATCGATTTTGGGCAGTTTCGATTCCGCTTTTAATTCGTTCACTTTGGTATTAGGGGTTTTCTTATCTTTTGTTTCTTTAGCCTTTTTCTGTTCTTCGGTTTTAACGCGTACTTTTTCATGGATATGCATGTGACGCTGTAAATCGTACGACACTCGGAAACATTTCTCGCAGTGCGTACATTTGTAGGGCTTACTCCCTGAAAATAAATAATAAAAAAATCACTTTTGTGACAACAACAAACAACAACAACAACAGCCTGTAATTTTTCCCACTTCTGGGCTAAGACCTCTCCCTTTGAGGATAAGGTTTGGAACATATTGTTCCACACTGTTCCAATGCGGTTAGGTGAAATATACCTAAGGCAGAAATTCTATTCATGCAGGGTCCTCACGGTATTTTTCTTCGTCACCGAGTACGAAATGAATTATAAACATAAATAAAGCACATTAATACTCAGCGGTGTTTGCCTGGCTTTGAATCCGCAATCATCGATTAAGATGCACGCGTTCTAACCCCGGTGGTTAGCCATCTTGCCTCTTCAACTGGGCCATCTCGCCTATTAAGATTGTCCAACTTCGAGTTTATGGTAGGTACCACCCATTCATCATTCATTCTACCGCTAAAAAACAGTACCTAGTATTGTGGTTCCGGTTTGAAGGGTGAGTGACAAGGGATATAACATCTTAGTTCCCAAGGCTAGTGGCACATTGAGAATGTAAGGAATAGTTAATATTTCTTATATCATTGTCTATGGGTGATGGTGACCACTTACCATCAGATGGCCTATATGCTTGTCCGCCAACCTATACCATAAAAAAATTGTGCGGCAACTTTGGTACAGATAAAATAATTCTTAATAATACAGTGCCTATCAACAGATTACTATTTTGCAACAAATCAATCATATAACATATACTTCATTCAAAAATGTTAAATGAGTAAAATTAATTTCAATTTCATACCCGTGTGAGTTCGCATGTGACTCAGTCGATAGGAAGACGCTCGGAAGGATTTGTTGCAATATTCGCACTTGTAGTTCTTCTCGCCCGTGTGTATCCGCCGGTGTACGTTGAGCGAGTATCTGCGGGCGAACTCTTTACCACAGAACTCGCATTTGAAGTGTTTCTGAAAACATGTCACAATATTATTGTTATATGTATAAACTAAGTTATAAACAACAGCCTATAAAATAATATATTTAATAATGAATTACAGAAGGACATTATTTCGTATTAAGATTGTGTCCTAAGTTTAAATTTTAAGTTACAATATATATAAAATTTTAAGTTAAATTTATCTAGAACATCAATTATTGTGTCTTAACTATTTAAACCGTTTTAGTAATTACATGCATTTGTATGTACTTATCATTTAATCCTTAAATATATTTATTGTATTTTTGTTTAGAATTTATGGGATTAAAATAAATAATTTCGCGATTATTACACATTTAAATAAAACTAGTTATAACGGATTTGAAATAGACCGATCGGCCAGTCTACCCGTGACCACGAACGCTCTGTAGTAAAGTGCTCGAAACGTCGGGATGTCAAAAATAATTAATATACGCAATTCAAATCCTTTACAACTAGTTTTATTGAAATAATTTCATGTCCAAAAATTATGAGATCAAGAACAAAATAGAGAAAAAAAATGGTAATTCCAGTGGTTCTCACCTTGTCGGAGTGCAGCGAGGCTTTGTGGTACTTGAGGTCGCCCCACTGGCGGAACTCGCGACCGCACTCGTCGCACTTGCACGGACGGTCGTCGTTGTGCACGCGCTTGTGTATCTGTGGACCGAGACTCTATGAGAAAGATACTTTCGAACGCTTTTGTTGGAATAATACAAAAACTCTCCTTACAATCAATACTTTATCTCTCCTGAAGTGGTTCACAATCAAAACTGATACAAGATTGATTATTTTTCTCGATCCTTCCAATTCGACGATTAAAGTGAGATTGACCATTTCTAGGCTTACTCCTAGTATTTAATGTTTACACGCCCCTCCTCCGACTGTAGCAACATCCGGTTTTGATTTATTTAAAAAAACAATTTAGTTTAGTCGTATAATCAACGTAAATTGTAACAACTATTTAAATCGAATTACTTATGCTGATAATACATTAAAACAATAAAATATGACCATATTAAAATAAACATGCTAACACTTTTGATGAACAATTTGTTAAATGCTGGTAAGAATTAGTAGTTCGATTCATAGTGAGTTGTAATTACTTGTTCGTGGCATTAGAATTCCACGAACTATCTGAGTGATAAGATTTAAAATAGTATTTAGTGGAAAAAGAGCTAAAATCGGAAGTCTTGCTGTAGCAGATAAGATTGAAAAAAAGTAAGATACCTGAGATGGATAATGGAATTTTATAGGCATAGCACGACATCAAATAGAACAAGTATTTACCTTTAAAGCGTGAACGGTGTAGAAGCTCTTCCCGCACTCGCGACACACCTGCTGCTTCTCGCTGTGCATCAGCGTGTGATACAGCAGACTGTTGCGATGCTGGAACACTCGCCCGCACTGGATACACTCGAAAGTCTTCGTGCTCTTCTTCTTCTCCTGCTTCGGATCCGGCGGGGCCTCGTCTTTGACGTGCGAGGGAGGCTGCAGCTCCGGCGTGGAGGTCTGGTCGGGAAAGCTCTCCGGCGGCTCCTCGGTTTCGAAGATTGGTTGGAGCATTTCCTCTGTGGAGTCACATTTTGGTAATTTTCTAAGTGTCCGCGTTAGTCTGTATAGTCTGTTCGCGTTAAGAATGCAGTGAGTTGTCATTGTTTACCGGCCTGACTCCGCCCCCTTTGACCAATCAAATCTTTTCAAATTACAAAGTCAAGTTCACATTTAATTAATTATTAACTGATATTTTTATTTTTATAATTTAAATTTTGTTTTAATATATATTTATATTTAATTTATTCAAGCTGTACACGTAATAATTAATGTAACCTATAGCTACCAGATGACGTTATGTCAAAATATGTAAATTTCTACATCGCGGTGGCAAGATTCGCAAACGATTGTATATATTGTTAAAAATTTTGTTGATTAAACACCTCGATTCGATTTTTTACTTTAATGTGTATTTTTTAAATTCATTATACTTAGTCTTTAAAACAATTATATTTTGTTGGAATTTTAACACAAATATGCATACACCTTCACCCTGCTGTTAAAAAAGATTTGATTGGTCAGGGGGCGGAGTAAAGCCGGTAAACAATGACATCTCACTGCATTCTTAACGCGAACAAACTATAGGTGTCTTTTACTTTAAGTCATTATCTATCTATACTCCAGCCACATTCGATCTGGAATTTTAGTAAACAAACCATGTGTCATCATAATTAGGGTTGATACACTCTTAATAAAAAATAATTATTATTTTAATTACAACTATATTCATTATAACACAATTTCCTGTATAAACACAAAATTTTTAATTTAATACAGAATTACAAAAATTTTATTTAGCCGATCAATACATAATTTATATGAAAATTAGCTTAAAATAAAAGTTTAAAATTTTTTAATTACCACTATAATATTACTACAAAACTAACAACCCTATATTTTAATACTGACGTAAAGAAATCGCAGGTTTGTAACATTTGGAGTGTTTTTTAAGCAATTGGCAGATTTAGGAAGGTATATAATAGCGATACAGGCTCTTCATAATTGGTGGTGTATATTTTTAGTCGTATAATAATGGTAGTATAACCACAACAGGTTAAAAATGTTAACATTACACACAACGTTTCATTACACATACATTAAAAAAAGACATCTTGTTTTGGCTAGCATAAATATAGCACTAAAATTACTGTTTCAAATTAATCTTAATGGGTCCTGACGTTTGGGAAGCGATAGATAAAGTTAATAAAGCGAATTATATAACTACACGGTAATTTCTGATATCATTTTAAAATTGGAGGTATTATTTTTGAGATACTACATTATTCCAGATGATCATAAGTATTATAATTATAACCAAGAATGCGCTTAGTCCTTTGTCTTAAATATTTTATTATTAATCATCAAATTTAATTTTTATTAACATCAAAAATAATTGTTGTACATATTTCTAAAAATGTTTTGAGCATCTGCCTGACGTTGGTTGCTAAGCAACGCTTTGTTATTAAACATTCCACATCGAATTTGGCTGGAGTATAGTAAGTGCACGTGGCGTCCTTACCGTTTTTATTGTCTGGCGGGCGGTGCGCGGGGGGCGCGGGCGCGAGCGGCGCGGGGGGCGCGGGTTGGACGGCGACGGCGGCGAGCGCGGGCGCGTGCGGCGGCGCGGGGTCGCAGGCGCCGCAGTAGCCCGCGCCCAACGCGCCGCCGCACGCGCACAGCGGGGACGCCGCGCCGCCCTGCCCGTTGCGCATGTACCTGTACGCATCGATGTTGACTTATTCAATTCTATGAAACACCACGGCGTGAACAAAAACTACCAGTGGACCTTTGAAGTCTCGCGGAATGCCGCTTTTTCGTGTTTGTTTATTGATAGCACACGCATATGTCATCCGACACGTCTATTGTCCCACTGGTAGTTTTTTGTTTTTTGTTAAGTTTGTTTTTTTTTTTATTATATATATATTTGTTAAAGACCTCAATGTCAGCTTGATGTACGAGGCATCACTATAAAGCTGAGAAAATCTTTATAGTGGTAACACAATATAATCTTTATTAATATAACTCCAAGAAAGGACATAGACTGCTCTTTTGCCTAATACCTGAAAATCAATACCGTAAAACGCGAGCGAAGCGGTGGGCGACTGCTAGTCTTAGACATAAAGTAATTTGCAAGGAGTGTAAATATGATTTCCGCAGTGCACGCATGTGACTGACCAATGGCGCACGTGTTCTTGGTGCACGTGTCCATTCTCCACGGTGAGGTGCGGCAACAGCGCTTGCTCGTACTGCTCGCCGCTCTCCTCAACCGCCACGTGTATACCCTCCATCAGGTCTTCTGGCTCGCTGAATTCTCCCATATCTTCTAGCTGTTGTAAAAAAAATTTGAAAAATGTCATATCAAATGTCAAATTCAAACAATAATCATGTCTGATAGTGCTAGACTTTAAAATTTAAATGTTATTTAATGTTTTAGGTTATTTTACAACAACAACAACAACAACAGCCTGTAAATTCCCACTGCTGGGCTAAAGGCCTCCTCTCCCTTTGAGGGGAAGGTCTGGAACATATTCCATCACGCTGTTCCAATGCGGGTTGGTGGAATACACATGTGAAACAATTTGTATGAAATTTGTCACATGCAGGTTTCCTCACGATGTTCCTTCACCGCTGAGCACGAGATGAATTATAAAGACAAATTACGCACATGAATCAGCGGTGCTTGCCTGGGTTTGAACCCGCAATCATCGGTTAAGATGAACACGTTCTAACCACTGGGCCATCTCGACTCTAAACTAAAAAACTTAACTAAAGAATTAGTAATGTTTCAACGTAAATATTAATCTCAAGTAAATCTTACCTTTTGATTAGAATGGGCTTCTTTAATATGAGCTTCACATTGTTTCTGTTTTCTGAACGATTTATTACACTTTGTACAGAAATACTCTAACTTATCCAACGAGTCGTAGAGATCCGCTTTCTCGACCTCAGGCACTTCCTTGTCCATGCTGGCTACGGAGTATTGGACCTTATTGCTTGTGTAATTGAGTGTTTTATCGCTCGTCGAATAAAGTATGTGTTTGTCTATGGACTGGTACATTGTCTTTGGCACACTTCCTTCTAGAGACAATTCGACAATGGAATCCGGTAGGGTCGCCACGTTGTCTACGATACAAGTATTTGTCATCTGTGGAATGGATAAATATTGATTAATATTATTTGTATAAATATTAGTAGCTATACCTCTTGCTTCGAATTCTTTTGAGGTAGGAATTTGTCATGAAATTATGAATGCGTATTCATCTTTTATTAGCTCTAACAAATAGTATACCATAATTCTAATAACATAGGAATTTTTTTTAACATCATAACATGTATATACTTGAAGTCTAATAATAATAAAAACCAATAGGCTACTATGAGACGATTTAGTCATTTTTAATTTAAGAGTAGAGTGAACAGGTTTCTTTTGGATGGGCGTGTACCACCTTCGTCTTCTTCTACACTTTCCATCAGGTGAGATGGAAGACAAACGCATATTCCATATAAATATGTAAAAAAAAACATCTTATTGTTATGAATTATGATAGACCCATTATGCAAACATTGTTAAATGATTTCTAGTTATTTTCATGTTGGCTTTATACAATTTAAAAAAGTTCCAGACAATAAGGTTGTGCTCCTAGTTAAATTTAGAGTTTGAATTGCATTAATTATTTATTGACAGTATGTAAGAATATATTTAAAATTTAGATATCTTACCTTATCTATGCCTAGATCAGGTACAGGGTTCTCTATGATAATGGTAGCATGGGGCTCATAGTGTTGTTTGAGATGCTGATAAAATTTCAATTGTTCTTCACCATAGAAATCACCGCACAATTGACAGATGAACATCGCGCGCATCTGAGAAACATAATCTCTGTAATATGAATAAATTTTATAACCCTGACTTTCTTCCCCATATGATCATAGGAAAAAAAAATTGAACCGACTTTTCTGGGCAGTTAAGGACAATGAAATAATAACTACATATTATAAAATTAAGTCCAAGGGCCGCGTCTGCTTTTCTGCATGTTCGCAATAAACTCCAAAACTATAGGTATTCATACGGAAGGCTTAGGTATGTACTTTACTAAGGTTTAATCTAGGTAAATTGAAATAGATCGACAATTGTTAAAAATGTCGAAAAAAAAACAACAAAAAGCTATATGAACAAAAGGTAAAAATATTAAAAAAAAAAAAAATCCACCCGTGCGAAGCCGGGTCAGGTCGCTAGTATCGAACAAAAGCATGAATACAAATCGCAAACAATATCGAAATATAGCTTATATAAGCTTCGACTGTCCATCATACCTCGTGCGTGACGTGCGGTACGTGCGTCACGTGCGGCACATGTGACACGTGCGACACGTGCGGCACATGCGTGACGTGCGAGTGCGGCGTGACGGTCGCGAACGTGTCTGGCAAGATCTCCTCCTGCTGGCCCTCGCCCCCGCAATTTATCACCACAATATCCTGCAATAAAGAGTAATATATACTTTTATGTCGGTTCATATATATTTTTTTTTATGGCATAGGTGGCAAACGATCAGGAGGCTCATCTGATGGAAAGTGACTACCACCGCCCATGGACATCTGCAACTATATATATATATATATATAATACATGATATCAATCAACTATGATATATATAACTATATATCATATCTAAAAGGACATAGCAGACATATGTTTTATGTATTGTGTTTTGCTGTTGGCTTGACTGGTATGGACAGCGTCACCTGTCGGGAGGCCGAGTACTGAGAGTCAGGCGAGAAAAGAGTGAGACGAACGTCCTTCAAGAACGCACCTCGGCCTAGGGCGATGTTGGTGGTGAGGAGCGGAGACGACTCGTGCAGCGGTGAGACTTCCAAATCACCATGGAGACGATGAAGCGCGGATACAACAAAAACAACTACAATTAATATTGAACGATATGCTCTCTGACACTGGAACCCTGTACGACCAAACATATGTAGAATGCAATCACTGGCACATGCAAAACATTGCAATGGTTGCCTGAGTCCGTACACCGACAACAACAACAACGACACAGCCTGTAAATTCCCACTGCTGGGCTAAAGGCCTCTTCTCCTTTTGAGGAGAAGGTTTGGAACATATTCCACCACGCTGTTCCAATGCGGGTTGGTGGAATACACATGTTGCAGAATTACTATGAAATTTATCACATGCAGGTTTCCACACGATGTTTTCCCTCGCCGCTGAGCACGAGATGAATTAATAATTAATGAATTATAAAGACAAATTAAGCACATGAATCAGCGGTGCTTGCCTGGGTTTGAACCCGCAATCATCGGTTAAGATGCACGCGTTCTTACCACTGGGCCATCTTCCGTGCACCGAACGATTCGCTAAATGTGACCATGTTTATAAATACTGTAAGTAATCATATTGTACTAATTATGTTGTAGACATGATGCATATTAGCCATGCGCTTGGAGTCATCGACATATTTATCGATAAACTGCGGCGCACCCCTATAATCTAATTTTTTATTATTTTGCGAACATCCAATATCATTACCAACAGCTTAAAAAAATTACCTGTTGAGGTGTACTGCTTCCATTAGTCCGTTTCAACTTCCTCGATATCCTCTTCTTGTGTGGAAGACTTTTCTTACTTTGTTGCTTGTTCTGAGCCGGGGAGGCTCCGGCTCCAATATCTAGAACCGGACCATCTTGGTCTGTCAGAATACCACTGTCATCCTGGAAATCAAATAAATAACATAAAGACTCAATAAATTATAACAAAAAATATCTTTTAAATGGGTTTGAAACATATTTCATAATATTTCTCACTATTATTTTTCTAGTTCAACGCATAGTCATTTAAACTTGTCAGAATATAGCTGTTCAGCTTACCTTTAAAGCATTTTTATTTTTATGGAACCAGTCTGTGTCTGGACATCTTTTCATGTCTTGCAGTGGTGGTAAGGTCGGCAGAGGTGGTACTTGCACTACTATTGTGTCAGATTGTTGATCCTACATAATAAAGATTAATTAATTGAAGACAATTGGATCATCTGATGGAAGATGGTAACCAACACCTGTATTTTGGGTATTGGTTCATTTGGGCTTTACCTGATGGAAGATGGTAACCAACACCTGTATTTTGGGTATTGGTTCATTTGGGCATTACCTGATGGAAGATGGTAACCAACACCTGTATTTTGGGTATTGGTTCATTTGGGCATTACCTGATGGAAGGTGGTAACCAACATCCATGTTTTTGGTATTGGTTCATTTGGGCATTATCTGATGGCACATGGTAACCAACACCCGTGTTTTTGGATATTGGTACATTCGGGCATTATCTCAAGGAAGATGGTTACCAACATCCGTGTTTTTGGGTATTGGTTCATTTGGGCATTATCTGATGGAATATGGTTACCATCTTCCATCAGTTGATCAACTAGTAAGAAATATTATTTTAGATAGACATTACTAAGAAAACATCTCCTAATCTATTATTCTCCAATTAATATAGTACAATTCCTTCCACAAAACATGTTATAAAAACTATTACTTACTTTACATCAAAAACATCTACAACAGTACGATAAAAACAAAAGTTTGAAGTGAATTTTAAATGTTTGCAAGTAATTGACCTACTTGAATTGTTATTTAATTCAATACCTACACTGTTAACGCAAATTGAGGCAACATTTGATTAATTATCTATTATTGAGGCTTTTTAATACTTGTGTGAATTGGTAAATATATCTTACCAGCTGTTGTCCATTGAACAACCTCATTGGCGCATCTAGAATCACAGATGGGTCCACATCACTCCTCACAGAAGGCACCTGAAAGTATTTTATTGATTTTTAAGACTAATGAAAAGTTTCTTAGGCATTTACCATTCACATAGTTTGAAGATATAAAATAATATACAGTTAAAGTGCAGTAACAAACAACGGCTTTACATGCTTTCCGGAGAACAGGACTTATGATTGATATTATGTTCAGATTGTTTTAATAGAATAATCATTCAATAAAAAAAATGTACTGAATATATTTCAAAAAGATAGTTCATAAAAACAAAATATATTTACTTTATGATGATTAGGATGTGTCTGATGATGGGAAGCACGAGAATGTTGTGCAAGGTGTGCCACTAGAGCTGCCAGTCTACCTTCAGGGTCCAAGAGTTCTTCTACCCATGGACCATCGCCAACTTGCTCGCCCACTGATACTTGCCTGAGAATAAAATAAGATTTGTTATGTATATCATTCATTAATTTTGTGTATTTCATTACAAAATCACATACTCACATGTTGTTTCATCACTTTTATTTTAAATATTTAACTAATACATCACTCAACTAGACATGGGTAAATTAAGAGTATCTTATTCTATGGTATAATATTGTATTTTAAATAGTAAGGTAATATGAACAAGTATTATTATTATACTTCATATACCTTATCTTTAAGTTACTGTTTCATAAAATAACACTAGGAAATAAGTTAACAATAGGTAAATCAAATTATTTTTTCCCAGTTTTGTGAATAAAAATATATTTATCTGTATAGGATAGATACATGCTAACATGTACATCTTAGATATCCAATACATACTTACTATAAACTGTTCATGTATGTTTTATAATGTTTACACAACTGTCAAGATCTACGATCATAGTTTGTCTCTTTTACAAAACATGCTTTATATTATATTATTTATAATATTTATATATATAAATGAAAATAAAAAATAGGATGAAACTTATCTTAAATAATTATAAAAATGTCACATACCTGCACATTTGTGACGGAAAGTTTTGTGGGTGCATGACAGTAACCACTCTACCACCTCCATCATCTTGTACATTGAGAGCCAACGAGTTGGCATCAACATGGACAGACTGTAAAATGAAAAATATATTATCTTAACTAATTACATAACCAACAAAAACAATTATAATTTAGCATATGCTATTATAAAATAATACTTATCTATTTTATGTTTATTTTTATTGGATATACTATTTTTATATTTTGCCTAAACATTCATCGAATCAGAAGAAAGATTATGGTTACATATACATATTATACAGACTTTTATAAAATTTGTAAAACATAGGATTGTATATTAAAGTGACATTTTTATGTTTACCTCGAAAAATATAGTATTTATGACTACTTCATCGAATTATAAATGATTAAATATTTTCTATAAATGATGATGCGAACTAATCTTTATTTGTTTGATATCATTGAATATTTATTAAAAATTATAGTTATCAATCTACATGAACACCACAAAGTTTTTGCAATCCACTTCATAGTAGGTGATGAAAAAAATCTTATAAATACATACTATTGTTGTCAGTATTGGTAATTATCAAATATATGAGACATGTGGTGGGAAGCTTCAAGCCCTCTTAATAAAAGGAGAAATCTTTGTAGTTTAACATTAACTGGCTATTATTATGATCTAATGAGATTACTGTGATACTTTGTATCAACATTTTGCTAATTTAGTTATGGATATTCTACTCATACATAATTCATATTATATAACAACTTTGAAAATCAACAAAATTCTAACTTCACTTTACAAAAAAAATGTATGAAAATACTTTAGTGTATTAAAGAGATAACATATAATTAATTGCAAAAGGAAAATAAAACAGATTTGAAGTCACATAAATGTTGTTACATGCTATACTCTTTTTTATTGATAAAACAAAAGTAAAATACTCAAATTATTGTTAACAATAATAAAAGTATTTGGTAGTTTATTTTTTATGTAATTTTTTTTTATTATAATGAAGCAATAGATGCTTAGACTTTCATAAATAATAGTATTTTCTATTATTGTCTGCTATCTGCAAGCAAGGATTTATTTACTATGATTGCTGTGCATGTTTTGCTTTATATGTTATAATTTAGTTTAACTAAAGATTATACCCTGATAAAAATAAATATATATTTTTTAAATGATTTCAAATACTTAATGTGATAAAGAGCAAAAATAAAAATAAATTGTAATCTAAAACAACCTGTTTTTATTTTTATAAAAATCTAATAACCTGCTTATATGAGTCAAATCAAAGCATATCATTATTTATATATATTACGAGCACAGCAATAAAAAAATATATCATTAATATAACCTGTTATAATTTTATTTAAATTCCCTAGCTGTGATTGATTAAGTTGTGATTATGATAAAAATAGTGATTTTACTTGAAATGTTTCTGTATTCATGATTTTTATCAATAAATAGATTTTATATGCAAATAGATAAGACTATCTGATTATATATCCTTGGTTTATCTTGCTTTCATAAGTAACATATTCAAACATTAAGATTAAAATCTAAATATAATATAATAAAAAGTTGAATACCATAAATATAGATGTATAAGAAACAAGGTTGTGTTAATTAATGAATTCAACCTAAAGCTATGTCAATTTTGTACCTAGTTTAAATCAAAGGCAATTGGTTAATTACCATAATGAAAACAATTCGCTTAAAATATATTTTTTTACCTCCGGTGTTTGTTGTGAATTGATGTAATGCGTGACCGCTTCGTCCATTTTATCCTCTAAAAGATGTGATTCTACGTTCCTCATATTGAAATATTATATCACAAACTGTTTTCATTTCACATTTCAATAATTCACATATCACAACTTGGTTAGGTTCATTCAACACTGGTCACTGACAGCTGTTGCTTGCAATCAAGGTCACAAAATGTATAATATTGTTATTTTGATAAGCTGTTTTCTTAATACTAGTTCTTGAAGTGGTTTATGGTAGCTCAATAAAGCGTTATTTAAGAATTGTACTCCAATGAATAATAAAGTTGTTACATTATAATTAAGCTTGTGATTCCCACACAAAGCAGCAATAAAAATGTAGATTGTGTACAATGTTCATATTGATAATATTAGATCAGGCAACATCTGTTAGAGGATTATACGGTGTTGCTATAATGACAGTACATATTTGTTGTGTATTTGTATTTTAAGACGAAACTTTCACATCTATTGCCGATAAATTTTAATAAATATTTTATACGTAGGATTTCCTTTGGTTTGTTACAAAAGTTTTCCAAAGAATAAAAAATAAACTTTGTGTAGTACTGACCTAATTCAACAGCTGATGCAGTTTGACGTATTTACGTATTTTTAAGGGCAGTGTGACTATTGTGTCATATTCATTTGACATCTTAATTCTAATAATATTTTATTTAATATTGATAATAAATTGAAGATAGAATGTCTTACGATGACTTGTGAACTTGTGTTGTTTAGTTCTTGATTGGGTCAATCAGTCAGAATTATATATCTTGCGCGTAGGGTCGTGCAATCTTGTTTTAACTGAATCTCACTTCTCAGATTTTATCTAAAAAAATACAAAAATGTTAAGAAAGTCTCTAAATTTAGTGCCAAGACGTCACGAGGTAATTACGATTTATGTATTTGTTTTAATCTCGTTCGTTAAAACTTCTATGGTAGAATTAATTCGAACTAATATTTCATCATTATAATTTTGGTTAAGTAATAAATCTATGTAAATATTAACTTATTACAACCGAATTTTGAATTTTACATTAAAAATAAAGTGTAAAACCACATTAATACAGATGCTTAGTTTTTGACACAAAAATTATTTTTAATGATCATATAATTTACATTGAAAACAATATTATAGAGATGTTAATTTTAATTTTGTATCACGTAAAGGTGATTTTAATAAAAAGTTGTGATTGGGCGGCAAATCTTTAACATATAGGTACAACACTTTAGTCTCACTAAAACTGTGTTGTTAAATACTAAAACCAACCTGATAACACTGGAATCTGGGATAACAACAATACAAGTGAAACATGAAAATTGATAGAAATGCTGGCTTTCGAATTAGCAGGTCTTTCAAATATCACATATCATCAATGTTTATTTAATTTATATTTTAGGTTCAACAATATGCATACTCCAGTAAGCTGGATACAATAAGGGAGAAGTTGAGAGAAGGGCCTGGCCTAGGCGATTTCATATCTGAGGATAGACCCAAGAATTGGGATGACTATGAAGGAAAATTGAAAAGAGAGAGGGGGGAGTCTGAAAGATTACGCCTTCCACCTTGGTTGAAAACATCCATACCTACAGGTAAGTGCATAAAAATACTAATTTTACTAATACAATCTTATTATATGTTCAATATAAATTATAATTAATTACAAAAGCAGACCATGAAAAAAAAACCTAGGCTTCTTTTGTGTTTTGTAGTTTTAATTAATTGGTAAAGCTTTGGGCAAGCCCACTGGTATCATTGACTCATCATATACTCTACTGCTAAGCATCAATACTTATTACTGCTGTAGTCCAGTATGGAGGATGAGTGAACTAGTGTAACAAGCATAAAAGATGACAATGTTATAATTTCTTATAGAGGTAACATCTATGGGCTTTGTTGACTTTGACCTTGAGTTAAACACAATTTAAACATAAGACCATACATGGTTTTACATGGGATTAGAAGTTTTATATGAATTTATACGAAGAATACACATGAACAGCACAAACCAAACCAATAATATTACTAAACTTTCGATTACAGGTTCTAAATTTAGTGCTATTAAAGAACAATTACGAAGCCTTAAACTGAGCACAGTTTGTGAAGAAGCCAGGTGTCCTAATATTGGAGAATGTTGGAGTGGAGGCAAACATGGCACATCTACAGCAACTATTATGGTTTTTTTTTTTTTTTTTTAATTTTTGAAGCTGTTAACCCATAAAAAAAAGTAACTCATATTTTTTTTTATTGTAGCTTATGGGTGACACCTGCACTCGTGGCTGTATGTTTTGCTCAGTTAAAACATCTAGAGCTCCACCTCCTTTAGACCCAGACGAACCAAGGAATACTGCTAAAGCAATATATGAATGGGGCCTTGGCTACATCGTTCTGACTTCGGTTGATAGAGATGGTAATAATTTTTACAATTGTAGATGGTTTGGCTAATGTACAGTCAGAGTAAGAAAACCTTCGTCAGTTTTCAAATTCATTCCTTTATCAAGTCTTAAACTCTTAGTATCTTTTGAATCTAAACATCAAATCATTGCGATGCAATAGCTCATTCTCGATTGGTAAAGCAGATTATCGCTCATACTGAGCATACGAAAATAGATCTAGAAGGTGACGAACATTTTTTACCCTCACTGTACAATCCTAAATAAGTTAATTATTATTAATCTGTAACGTATGACAAAGTAATACAAAATATTGGTATTTTAAACTTTAATAACTGATATACTGTTTTATATTTTTTCTAGATTTGCCTGATGGAGGTTCAGCTCATATTGCTGAAACTGTCAGAGAAATTAAAAAGCAGTAAGTGCTTTATATTTTTAAAGACAGTACATCATTATAGAATAGAGCCACTTTACTTCCAACCATAGATAATTTTAGAATCAAGTAATATCTTTACATTGAACTTGACGAACGGGAGTCGAAATGGCCGTGGTTAGAACGCGTGCATCTTAACCGATGATTGCGGGTTCAAACCCAGGCAAGCACCGCTGATTCATGTGCTTAATTTGTTTTTATAATTCATCTCGTGCTCAGCGGTGAAGGAAAACATCGTGAGGAAACCTGCATGTGACAAATTTCATTTAAATTCTGCCACATGTGTATTCCACCAACCCGCTTTGGAACAGCGTGGTGGAATATGTTCCAAACCTTCTCCTCAAAGGGAGAGGAGGAGGAGGAGGGAGAGAGCCCAGCTGTGGGAATTTACAGACTGTTGTTGTTGTTGTTCAACTTGACGCCTTTTTTGAACGGATGTATAACTCGAGCACGTTCGCAACTAATTGATTTAAGTCTATCAAATATAAATACTTCACTGGCTACACTTGCCTTAAACACTGTCTCGCCCTTAAATTTTTTATCAACTCGCTTTCAATGGTACCTAATGTATTATTTGATGCTTGATGTTCTGTACTGATAACTCACGTTATATTATTTTGTAAATATCGCATTTCTGATAATTACACTTTGTACATTTATATATATTAATAAAACAGACTTTGTATACATGAATAAAATGTGAAACAATTTTAAAATTCTCGTAATGTGTTTATTAAAGGTATTATTCAATTTTTGTAACAGTTTTTCCATATGATCTTATATTTGTTTTTTTTTTAGAAATCAAGAAATCCTTGTAGAATGCCTAGTACCAGATTTCCGTGGAAACCGCGACAGTATAGAAGCGATAGCAAATTGTGGTTTAGACGTGTTTGCTCATAACATCGAGACAGTGGAACGACTCACTCCCTTTGTGAGAGATAAGAGAGCTGGGTATGTAATACTAAAAAAAGAAAATTAAATGTTGCGAAGAAAATAATTGAACGTTCTTTTTAAATTAAAGTTGAAAATAATCATATCGATTTAAAATAAAATCGATACACTTGACACTAGGAGATATAAAGAAAGAGTAAACAAAGGCTTGTTAAACAAACACCTCCCGCTTTATATTGTTCTGCCGTAGAACAACTTGAATTTAAAATTTACTTTTTACTGAATATTTAATTTAATAAGTATTGTTATTTTTGAATGTATATAACTTCGAATACTTAGCTTAGCTTGGCTCAATAAAGAATATATCAATATTAGTTTATATTATTTATTTTTTTATTTTTTATGGTATAGGTTGGCGGACGAGCATATGGGCCACCTGATGGTATGTGGTCACCATCACCCATAGACAATGACGCTGGAAGAAATATTAACTATTCCTTACATCGTCACTGCGCCCCCAACCTTGGGAACTAAGATGTTATGTCCCTTGTGCCTGTAGTTACACTGGCTCTATATTATATTGTGATTGCTTAAAAAATATTTGTGTATTGATAAACGTGCTATTATAATTTTCAAAATGATTTCATTAATTTTCACTTATTTACATGTATTATTATTATTACAGATACAGACAGACGCTCAAGGTCTTAGAGACGGCAAAGGAAATAAATCCAGATCTGATAACGAAATCTTCCATAATGTTGGGCCTCGGCGAAACGGACCAACAAGTGGAACAAACAATGAAAGGTAAGAGATATATAAGACCAATTTTGTCCGTCGGTATAATTTAGAGAACGATAATATATTGATGTTTCAAAATTTGCTTGTAAAAGCCTACTTGAATAAAGTATGTTTTGATTTTGATTCGTATGGTTAAGACAACAATTCCCATTGAAATTGTGCATTTAGAAGTTTATCTGACACCGTAACCGTTTCAGTTATAAATTACATAATGTCAAGTTGACTTGCCGTCTTGTGTTTGTGTGTATTGGTTTTTTCTTAATTTCAATTAATATTTATTATTATAAATGTGTTATATCCTTGACATTTTTCAATATTTAAAATTATATATTCATATCTTAATATATTATAACTAAACATTTCTTAATTAAGAACTCTTTGTAATGCATAATAAAGCTAAGCTTAGCTATATTATAAAAATTGCATGAATTACGTTAAATAGAATAGACTATACTTGAAATATGATAATGATACGCAACGTGTCATGTGCTTTATACCTCGTTTATCGCTTATGGAACCACGGTCTTAGTAATTATGTGACTTTATTTTTTTTAATTTCCTTGTAATTCTTTTTCAGATCTCAGGGCAGTAGGCGTAGATTGTGTTACACTCGGCCAGTACATGCAGCCAACGAAACGTCACCTCAAAGTACACGAATACGTCACACCAGCTAAATTCAAGGAGTGGGAGGAACTCGGCAACAAGCTAGGCTTTCTGTACACAGCCAGCGGACCATTAGTGAGGTCCTCGTATAGAGCTGGCGAGTTCTTTATATCCAGCCTATTAAGAGACAGAAAAGCAAAGAGTATTTGACCGGAGGATCACTAGACGTTTTGGACGTTTTAGACACTAAAACTTATGGAAAACGTGTAAATAGATTTAGTTGTATAAAGTTAAACCATTACAAAATAGTTGGATCAAATAAATATTTAAAAAAATAATCTATTTTTTTATTAGGAGTAAGTAGGAACACAACTGAATTAATTACCTTGTAACCAGTCGGATTTCTGCTCATAGACATTTTTTGGTAATGATATTTCCTACTTTGGAAATGAAATAAATAAATACACTATATAGATTTAATCCACCCAAACACTAGCATTTTAAATGTCACAGTTGGACATAAGATTTTTTAATTGGCTTCTTCAGTCAGCGGCGTTCTCTACTACTTTACCGATTCGTGGATTATATTCGAGTGTATAACAGGTAGATAATAATGTATTATTTTAACTCCAGAGCTTGCAATTTTTTATTCATTATTTGCTGTGTTGCATAAGTCCAAAAAGCTTTTTCGTGGTTTCTTCACAAAATGTTTGACACTCAAATCAAATATAGTTTAGTTTATTTTATTGAAATTAAAAAATGTTGGTAACAGTGAGACATTTATGGGACTATTTTTAACCGACTTCAAAAAAAGGAGGAGGTTCTCAATTCGTCGGGGCCTTTTTTCTATATATTTTTATCTGTTCAACATTTATACAATTTATATTCGATGTAACCGATAAGATTTGTTGAACAACAATTTAAGAAAAAAATTATTGAAGATTACAAATGTAATTTCATTTTTTTTTATATTATCTTATACATATTATTTATTTATATTTAAGTAATGTGCATAAACTTTTGAGATTTTAATAAAAGCAATATAAATATTCGTTTAAAAATTGTGTTTTTTTATTTTAAACCCATTTCTATCGACTCTAACGTTGATGGAACATTCGTCTAATAATAGAATTAATATTGACAGTTTTATTATATTTAATAGGACGACCATGGCAAGGATTTGATGCTACAATAATCCCGTATTCCCTTAAAATAGACTGGCACCAATTAGCCTTATATATAATTATAAATGACGTCATAAGAGGCTACAGAGTCTTATGAACATTTTTATATTACAATTTATTCCGTACTATTTATAGATTGAAAGTAGTGATGTAAATGATCAACTATTATTTCCTTTTTCCATAATAATAATGTATGGATACCTAAATAATAATTGAAAAATGATATGCAGATCTAACCAGCTCGTTATAATTTTATAAAGTATATAGCATACTATTCATTTACTAACTACCGGGGTCACACAATGGTTGGTTATTTTTAGTGGTAATGCGCACGACTGCGCTTTTAACGGGAGCGAAATAACCAACACCCCGCCTTGAATACCTAACATGCACTAATTCACCCCGTGACTTGTACTGTATGGTAACTGAGAAACGTTACTTTCATTTTGGATATGGCAATTTTTTTTAGGGTAGGGTTAGGTTTTGCTGAAAGGTATATATAAAAGATAATTGAAGGATTTATATCGGTCTTAACAACAAATGGAATGCTCTTTTATGTTTTTTTTTTTCTACAATAGAATATAGAGCTATATAATAAAAGAGCTATAACAATGTTGAAGATGTATATTTTTCTGTCATTATTCAGATATGTCCGTCATGTCTGTTAAAATAATAGGCGTTGGTAATGATATCAAATTTGACGATGATAGCTTGACAGTATGCACTGTGGTAAAACTGTTACGACTTTCCTATTATTTACAAATAGGTATATTTTTGCACAAATTTGATTTCATTCCACGTAAACTAACTTACGAAAGAAAACTTCGTTATAAATTAATTTAAAACACACGTTACTAAAATAAGCAATCGAGAAAGTCAATTAAAATGTCCGAAATATTCAAGAATTCGATAGATTTTCTGTAAATAAAAAAGAAATTGGTACCTACTTTTTAGTAATGAACTGCCACATCCATTTTGTTATGCTGACTGTACTTTATCTCACTGTGAAGATGCACGTATGGTCAGCAAACGGCGTGTGTTAGTTTTTCGTGCGGGCTTTTTGGGCGTCCGTGCGTAAACATCGCGAGGCTAAGATTACCGAGTTTGTAGATAAGGAATGATAAAATATAGAATGGTATATATGCTTAGTGGAGTACATAGAAACCACATATTGTATAAATATAACGTGAATAATAGATTTAGTAAAAAAAAATTGTTGGTAACATCATTCATATCAAACAAATATAATTTCACATACTCGTTACTGTAAATTTTATGAAGATTAAAGGCTAAAGTTCGAAAGCATGGGTTTAAGATTTAAATTTCTTTCTTAATACATTTGCACAGTTATTATATCAAATAAGTAATTACTAAGTGTCACAATCTTAATATCAAAATTACAAGTAAGTTGCATAACTGAAAGCCTTATAATTTCCTTCGAAATATTTGAAATTCTTTTATTTTTAAATCGGTTACATTTCAAACAATCTACTCGTGGAATCGACACTGATGGCGAGGTTCCCACGCGTCATCAAGTATGCTGATGCGGAGTATTCGCGACATGGATCTAGTCTTTGCTATGGTGAAATTTTACCAGATAGTTCGTCTCAAATGAAGTTGCTATATGACTGTTTACTACTTTTCGATTTATAACATTCGTGATTATTAGGTACAACTTTGATACACTGTATCAAAAAGTAATTATATTTTTTCCGGTAGCCACTGTTAAATACGAGTTGCAAGTATATAATATAATTACTATACAACTAAATATTTTTTATAATTTAAGGATCTTTGGTATTTCAGCTTTACATGCGAAATTGCGGTTGTCTGGATTCGAGGAATTGCTGATGAGTTACGAATTCATTTAACGCATTCCATTTCCTATAATAGATAACTTACTATAATAGATAAATAAAATATTATGGATAAGTGTGAGTATAAATACGAAAGCTTTCTCCATTCAGTCACTTTTATAAACCGGTGGGATGGACAAATAAACGAACGGAAGCAGTTCCGGCGCAAGATGATTTTACGAACTCACGAGGCCTGGGACGTTGTATAAACACTGCTACCTTCCACTCTTGGCTGCTATTGAGAATTTCTTGATAAAAAACCATACAAATAATAAGAATGAGTGGACAGAAAAACTCTAGAAGTACAACAAACCTTGAGTGTGTCTGAAGTCCAAGATCATACAATTTGCAGTCTTATATTAATGAGGATAGTGAAGAATGTCAGGAGAATGTTGCATTTTATTTACAAATAAACAAAGTCAATATTTTATTTGAGTATCCACTCTATGACAGTTTTGAAGGTGTGTAAGTTTTAGTTAAAGGTAAACATTCGTAACACGTGTATATAAATCTGTAAGTAATATATAAAAAACAAATGCCACCTCAGTTCTACCATTTCAACCTAATAAAATAATAAAATATCAAATAAATGTACTTAGTTGTAATGAAAATAACCGACATGATTTAAATATTTTTAGTAATGCCGAAAGCTCCCTGCTTTCATGCATTTTTATAACTTTATTAAAAAATTTTCGACAGTTATAGAAAATTTCCCTCGAACAAATTTACAACACTGTCGTTCTGTACATGTGTCAAATGTTTTCCCATTTTTCTACACAAAAAAAAGCTTTTATTTATATTTTGCATAGTTAAAAGTTAGAAAATACATCAGCATAAATAAATATTCCGTTTGACTGTAGCTAATAATTACATTCAAAATTTATAAAAGGTTTCAAAGCTACGACACCAGCCTCGGGTGAAGAGAAATAAGATAGACAATAAGATTTGTAACAAGACTGACATATTATATGCGAAATATTTATTAATGTTATATTTATTTTTATTAAACAGTATTTAAATAAATAAAAATAATGCCATTCATAACTCATTCTAAATATATCCTTGTAGAAGATATAATAACAATAAATGTAAGATTGCTACGTATACATAGGTATGCAACAAGTATAACATTGTCGATAAAATTTTTATCCTCTACCAATTTTTATTACAGTAGTTCATACTTATCAAAATTCCAGTACATATTTGAATTTTACAAGAGCTCCGCTTTGAATTCAAAAATACGTCCACACTCTGCTTTCCAACGTACTGTATTCATAAATGCAAAATACAAAACGATGTATCGAAAATCTTAAAATCTCTTAGAACAGAAGAATACCAGTTTGTAATCCATTTCGATGTTCTATTTTTTTATTGAAAATAGGTAGTCAGACTAGCAAATGAGCTACACGATGTCATGTCCTGATGTGGGATACCTGAATGGTCGCCATTGCCTTTATAGTGTTTCAGTCAGAAATAAGTCCCTCAAAGCGTCATTGCGTCAATAATCTTGGGAACTAAGATTTTATGTCATGTATTGTGCACGTTACACTAGCTTGCACAACCTTTAAGCCGGAACACAGCACAAATAATTATTATTCGTGTTTGATAGTAGAATATTTAATGAGCGGATGGGTAACCTATCCACGCGGCTTTGCACAAAGCTCATCATGGCACCAAGTACCTGAAAATATATCTAAAATAAATTTATGATAAAAATTCGTATCGCGGTAGTGGTGTAATTTTAACCTCAACATTCAATACAAATAATTTCAGTATTTCTCGAAATGTTATGCAGTTGCATGATTTAATTACGACTTCGTTAATGAATATAATTTTTACACTCACCTTACTAAAGAATTTTTAATTGCATTTCCTTCTTGGTGGGTATTTTTTTTTTCAGTCTTCCATTTGCTGGGGCGAAACTGAAATCTATTTTAAAATATAATACGCTTTTATTTTTGGAAAATTCCGCGAGTGGCTCTGGGGAGAGAAAGCTAATTTCAATTTCATTTAGTTCTGGCGCGATTCCATGCACCGGTCAAAGAATATGCTTGATAAATTTAAACAGAACTGAATGAGTGTATTACATTGAGGGTGAAAATTAAAAAAAAATGTTTATATTTTAAAATCGTGTTATTGTGATGATTATTTTGAAGTCCTGGCCGATTTTAGCCTCCATCTTTCGACGGATATTAACTATTTGCCCAGGATAAACTGTAGTCAGGGCCGAATTTAGGGGAGGGCAACCGGAGCAACTGCCCTGGGGCCTCCACATTAGTGGAGGCCACATTTTTCAGCAAGTTAACAAATACCGAGATATAGTCAAATTATAATAATGTTATTATTTAATATTTTAAAAGTTACCGATACTATTAAATAAATCATAGCGGATTGAAATAAAAAAAGTAATTAATTCATGATAATATAATTATTATAATGGTTGTTCACGCTTCTGTTTGTCTAGGGCCCCCACTGCTTTGTGCCCGGGGGCCTCCAGACCTTTAAATCCGGCTCTGACTGTAGTACACAAGAGTATGCCCGAACATTAGTCCAAGATTTTTAGATATATATTATTTACTTAAATATATCGGAAAATATCAACAATAGGAGAAAAAGTTTGGTATGAAAAAGGTGGAAAATTTTGTTCTCTACAAAAAAGATTTCTTCGGTTTTTAACGTACAACTTACCGTTTCCGAGATATATGCAAAAAAACGTTTTCCAAGATGGCGGCTAACGCTCGCGGTTTCGGGTGACAGAAACTCGGTTTTGTACTTGGGGGGGGCAGCCTCCGACATAATACAATCGATAAATCACGTAGAAGGATTTTATGCAGAGAGGACCGATTTTTGGAGGCTAAAATTCCTGAACTACATGGCGTATAGGCGTATTGTCATTCATGAAAGTCATAGTTTGGGTAATACTGTAAAATGACAGTTCGGGGAGAGGAATTTTGTCCTCTCTTGACACGACCAATTTTCTTAGGCACGGGATTGTAACAATGTTAGCTATTATTGAGATTAATATCAGAATTATAACAGAATTTTCTATACTATCTTTTAACAATATATTGTTATGTATTTATTAATAGGATTATTATATTCAATAACAAAAAAAAGTATTTAATTTTCCGTCGTAATTATAACATG
The DNA here is from genome assembly GCF_905220365.1 of Vanessa cardui. NCBI lineage: Eukaryota > Metazoa > Arthropoda > Insecta > Lepidoptera > Nymphalidae > Vanessa > Vanessa cardui. The sequence continues at coordinate 10,275,633 of NC_061126.1, forward strand.
AGAAGCAGAACTCATATAATTCGAAAAAAAAATACTTTTTTTTTTAAAACCATAATTAATGCAATAGTCAGAGTAAAGGTGGAGCGGTGTCATTTAGTCTATGACTAGTGAGTACCGCTGGCGCTACTCTTGGGAGCGTTTGGGTTCTGTAGGCAGGCAGATTACACCCTGTCTGAGCTGCACTACGCAATTCCATTCGAAAGGATTCCGCATTTTTATCGCTCTCTCTCGATGCCTTCACTATAAAATTGGCTTTAAATCGACCAAAGGATTTATGTCACAATCGTTTCATTACTCGTCTCCGTCTGTGCTTTAAGCGTTCTGTCTTAATATGTAGAATACGCTGTGTTTGGGATTACCTATATTTTATATTTACTTATCTAAATTAGTAGTTTCACCTCACGTGCAGAATAATTAGGATTTAGGGCTGTATTTAATAGGTAACCAGAATTAAATGGAACACACCAGATCCTAAGTGCTGAGTAGATATAACATTCTTCCTATTGAACAAAATGTTGTCGATTCAAATTATATTTAGTTGTTAAAATTACATACTCGAACCTATATCATACTTTGACGGATTAAAAGATACTTTTCCAAAACAAAGAAATACAAATTTTTATAATTACAATACAAAGGCATAAAAATGAAGTACGTGAAAACAATACCAGTTACCAAAATGTATTCTAAATTCTAAACGAGTGTAATTGCATCTAAAATTGACTTTACCGAAATGCTTAATTATAATCAAACTTTGTTTTCGAATAACATTATAGCTGTCAAATATTTCCCACTTTTAAGAATTGCTTTCGTAAGTCCGATTACGGTGCAAGTGCAAATAATTTTAAGGGGAATGTACATGTTTATTAAAATACATTAATATTAAAATTATTAAGAATAATACTAAATAAGTCTTATTAACAAAAGAAATATTCGAAAATAGAATTTAGGATATTTTATCGCAATGTTTTATAGTCGAGACGAAAATATAAATAAATCACGCAGCTAAACAAAATGAATTTTATCAATCTAATTTGTTAACGAAACCAGACATGATAAGTACTATTTGTTCGGATTGCTTTCATTGGATTCAGTATGTTATTTTTTATTATTAAGACATAATGTTACAATGGTTATAATTGGCTGGTTGTTGTTTAATATTTGTGTAGGCTCCTTTACTTTTTGCCCACCTCGTTAGAAGTTGATTAGAGAGCGACAACAGCGCGGCTCGGAGCCAAACTTCTGATTATCCGCTTATAGGAGAGCAACTTTTTAAAGTAACGTCGTGGAATTAGTTATATCGGGCGATAACGCGCTGAAACGAGCTCTCGTGGATTGCGAAGCAAATTGAGAATCTCTGCTGACTGTCAACATTTTTATTGTAACTTATGGTGCTTTTAGCTTCTTAAATTGCATTTATTTTTTGTTCAATTTGTTCTGTTTATATTTAGTACCTATAAAATAATGATAGAATGAAGTATCTAAAGCTTCTTTGATCGGTTAAAAATGTAAAAATAGTGAATTATTCTTGTGCTCATAAGGACTCGTTCACTTGGGAGTAGGACATAAAACAAGCCCGATCTGGGTAGGTACCACTCACTCCTTATATGACATTTAATGGTCGAACAGCATTCAGCGATTACTACGATGACCATGGGTGAAACACAAAACTATTGCTAGTTTTGTGTTTCACCCATGGTCTTACGGCACTAATTTCTATGAACAGTGGTGACCACATCAGGTGGTTCATTTATCCGTCTTCTTGTCAATGAAGAAAAACAAACTTTTTCAATTGTATATGAGATGCTATTTTACTCTGCCTGACTTTGAACACATGTACTCAAAATCTACATGCATACAAATTACCCACTAGAACAACAAGGCCATACAATGAATAACAATAATTAATTTATCACTTTACATCATTCTGCCATTATTGTATTCTTTTAAAGATTAAATCGAATTGCTTTTTTCCTAACATTATTTTATAGCAATAAAATAGGAATGAAACGTACAAAATTTAACTTTAAATAGCTATCTATGGCACTATGGCAGTGCAATCACAAATACATTAGTGTCGCGGTGCAGTGGCCAGTATGCAAACCCAATCGAACCCGCGCCGTCTCAAGTGATTCCGTAATGCTCGAATATTTGACTAGTGACCATGTCTGTAGCGCACGCTATATACATTTCGAGTAACGCAATAGTTTTAACGAAAATTGCAAAAATAGTTATGATATTATTCCACATTATTTTTAAATAAAATGTATTGATTAATATGGTAACACTAAAGGCAAGGGAGCTTAATTTAATTTTTCCTGTTATTTTTATGGTTTACAATTTTCAATAAAATAAATAATTACCTGTAGATGTCAAAAATAGGAGTTACACAATACAGAATAAATAAAATTCATTCTACCTACATAAGAAAAAAAAATGTATTTTATACATTCAAAATTATGTATCTGTGGTAAATTTGTCTATACTTAATCTGAAAACTGGCTGTTTTTTTCTATGTCAAATTCGAAACAGCGATGAGAAAATAAATGTAGCAACAGTTTGCACGAAATAGCGTCCAGTATTCACTGGACAGTTATCCTTGGTTGAATATTTGACTAGAGTCGCCGTTGAAACGCGAGCTCGTCTTGAGTACTTTAATAGCTTACTAGAGTCATCTGGGATCGTCGAGTTATAAGTTTCGATTTATCTATATCACTTAAATGTTGAATGGCTTTCAACTTTACAATTAGCTTACTAATTACTGTTCGCGTAGGTATCACTCATGCCCTCACTTACTGTTTTTTTTTTTTTGAAAGATAAGTGAGCCAACGACATTGGCATATCTGCCAACCAATATGAAATAAAATAATTACTTATGTACTTTATTAATATATTTATTAAATAAACATTAGTTAGTTATATTAATTCCTATGTAATTTTCTCCGTGATTATTTCGTATCCATTATCCATTTCTTATCGAAAGTTCATTTAACGAGTTAATCAAGATCCAATAGTTGTAAAGAGGTATCTCCTAATCCTCTGTTACCAAATAAAGACTAATATCCTCTGGTTAATAGCTTGAGGGACCAACTAATTCGTTTAAAGGCTGGGTAATGGGATATCGGAAAACAGAACGTGAATTCAACTGGCATTAATTTTTAGTAATTATATAGAATCTATTTGGATAGTGATGATTTTATTATTATTTAAAAAAAAATCTAAGTTTAACAACAAAAGAGGTTATAATATAGGTGCATTTTTCAATGTTGTAATTGTGAAAATATCTGTACAAATATTTAGGTACGTTTATCCGAATGTGAGTAGTTAGTAGGAAGATACGGAGTTTTCTAATTAAGTCAAGAAACAGCAACTGTTGTGCATAAGTATGTTTTCAATTATATGAGCTTTAGAAGATAATTTGATTTTTATACAAGAATTAAAATATTAGCTTAACTAGTTTTAGTTAATTTTAAAAAAATAACATGCAGTAATGGACGTTTATAAGTGACCTCTTGAAGCTCGAACTAGTACTAGGTTCGACATTCGTAATAATCGAGTAAACGTTAAAGTTGTCCGGTTTGGCGCGAATGACACTCAAGCGCTGTGCGCGGTGGCGCGTGAAATTGCCCAGTGTCGGGGCTTCGAGCGAAGCGCCTCAGTCATAAAATATATGCGACAGCTAATAATATATGGGACAATACTGCACGTCCGATTTTCCATAGGCTCTAAATTATATGCATGGTAGGTTTATCGTACCTAAGTATATTTACGGTAAATAATTCATTTCTATAATTATTTTTATTTATATGCATCGTATACGAAAAAATAATTTATTATTTTTGTTTTTGTGACAAAATTGACTTGGTTGACTGCATGTACGAGTATATGTTCTTGACGTCATTTTGAATAATGTACTGTTAGATTATTCAAAATGACGTCACGTCCCTCTGGCAAAACTCTATTAAAACTAATTAAACATGTCTTTATCCGTATATTTATCCTGTAAATGATCATATGCGGCTTTATTTGTTCGTCAAGTGATGCAGGTACAATTCTAGTAATTAAAAAAATAAAAAAAATTAAAAAAAGCCTTGTGATTTTTTTGAGGAATCGTATAAACTTAAAGAAAGATTTACAAGGATCACCAGTAAAAATAAGCCCCTGTGTCGCTTACTTAATTAGATGCACTTAATTAGGTAATAATTATAATATCATATTTCAATTTCAAACACTATAGTTTTAGCAACTAGAAGTAGAAATTACTAAAAAAAAAGAAATACGAACATCTAGCAAGGCGAAAACAACATTTAGAGGAACAGCAACGTCCAACAACAACGTACGTTGTTGGGGTAATTGCTGATAATAGTATGAATTATGAAAATTAAAATGTGGCATAAAATTACTTTATTTTATTAAAAATGGGAGAAAAATTCGGTAAACGCGCTAATTGGTAAGGCGTTGTAACAAAGCTAGTAGTAATTCCGTGATATATCGCAATTCCGATCACCTGGACATAAAAAGAACCAACCTCTCTTTCACCAGTGGGGGTGTAATAAGTTGATGTTATATGTTTATAATAGACTCCAACTTCCAATTGTTTTAACTGGAACTAGATATGATATCCCTCTATCATATCAGGAAACAGTTCTGTATGTAAATCGCCCTAAGGCACTAAGGTCCGGGTCTAGGTCTCTTACCATTATCACAACTAATTCCACGGGGTTCAATAAGAGCAGGAACGTACATCGTGGCAAGAGCCCCCTTGCTCTACTAACTACTACTACGACCAGAAAGACCAAGTATTCCTAAAAGGTCCTCCTTTCCACATGGACATCTGTGCTCAAAGCACAGACATGACATCATCACTTTATTACGCGGATACCTATTGATAGGTAGAAACATTTATTGTCTAAAAGTTTCCCAAGATTTTTTAAAGGGTAACATATGCAAAATGACTAAACTCTTTCGTTGAAAACGTTAGAAGCCTTACTTATTTCACTTTTCAATTTTTTGTCAAACTATGTAGATTGTTTTGTAATTTGAACAATGGCGAATCCAAAAGTTGTTGGTTTGAGACTTCCTTAAGGGCACGGTCACTGGGCCACTTTTACTTCCAATTCTGTATCGTCTCTGCTATATTGAATTTATAAAATACGTATAAAAACCCAATTCTTTGAAAATCAAGACATAGTTTTGTGATGACCTGATAAAAGTGTTGCATATAAAAATAATGACAATGTAATGTTTATCACTTATTATTTTTTACATAGCTTGGTTTTAGCTTAATCATATTACATAATAAAGGCGGCCTTAACAGAAGGACAGTGTATATAATGATCAAAACTTTCCAAACTTCCAACGAACTGTAGACAATTTATAAAAAGGGTTCCTATCAAAGTTAAGTAAAGATTTAACGGCGATCGCCTCATTCCATTCAAAACTCGCTTCGTTTGCATTTTTATTACTTTTAAATTTTATCAACGGTTGCTGATTAAGAATTATTTAATTTACTTTATGATATAGAACTTAAGCCATGATAAATAAATGTTTGTTACCATTTTATTAATTATATGTTGTGCTAAAGAATATGTAGACTTTTAAGTAGTTTCGAAACTAGTAGATCTCATAGATATTCTATTACTCTGATGATAGGCCTATTTGATTTAGTCTTTTCTGCTGATATGGACTTAACATTATGACGTACTGTATATATAGACTTAGGAGAACAAAATGAACAGACTATTGGTGGACAAATAAAAGTTTTATGAAGAAGTCAGTAGCAGGCCGATGTTAGGAAGATGGTATGTTACACTTAATCTTTTTTTTATACTGTAGGTTTACGGATGAGCATAACAGCCACCTGATGGTAAGTGATCACCACCGCCCATTGACATTGGCGCTGTTAGAAATATTAACCATTCCTTACATCGCCAATGCGCCACTAAACTCGGGAACTAAGATACTATGTCCCTTGTGCCTGTAGTTACATAATTAACCACCTTTCTATTGATATATCGAATTGACGTCTCAGACGATTGTGAGAGAATAGAGAAAATTGTGGAATAATACATATCCTGTCTAGCTAGTTAGCTATACCCATTCCGGTGAGAAAAATCACCAAGAATTGAATCGTCATTATTATTACAAAGTGCATTCACGTGATGTAAAATATCGTTTCCATTTATTTGATTTCATTCCCAAGCTAGTAGGCAACAAAACTGACACAAACACTTACACTTTATTTGTTCATGTAAATTTGAAGAGTAACTATTATGATCTTTAGTCACGCTGACTTATCTCTAAGGACTAATTCATTATAACAAACAACATTAATATTATATAAAATCTCAACTCTAAAACAGAACCGAGTCACAGACGATATATGTAATCGGCCCACGTTTTATGACGTAAAGTCGTACCATACCCGTTATTTGCATATTATTCCTTTATTACTCTCCCAGAATTCATATGCTAATGTTACGCGATATTTTTGGCCCACGGGAGCCATGGACCTTGCGGCCCAAAAGGTTTGCACTGTTTGTGCCTACAGCGTGTTCTCATTTGAATATCAACGGTTTTATTACTGTGAATTTAGTTAACTCTAAGTCTTTCAATTGATTTATGTCTAAACATGATATTATAATAGTTAGTTCAAAATAAAATTAAAAATATTCTGTAATTAATATAAATAATACTTTTCCTCGTTTAACAGGGAACTATGAATATGATTATCTGACGACAATTTCTTTCTTTTACGAATTCTTCTTCTTCTACGTTTACTTGGGCATAGGCCTAGGCTTAAACTAATGAATGAATGCCACAGGGTTAAATACTTATATTTTTGTGTCTGGTTAGTATTTCTTCGTACATTCCACCATATAGCATGAAGATACATTATACATCTAGTACTTTGTAATGTTAAGTTATACAGAGCGTTTATAGACTCACGACTTAGTACTACAGGAGGCCCGCGTGTTAACAAAAATATGTTAATCTATAATACATAAATGTATAGTCTAAATAACAAGTCACAGTTTCTGGAATAAGATGTAGAAAATTTAAAGTTAGTCTGCAGTACCTACTATTTAGAAACTATCGTTTCAAAAAGACAACCTGTGTTGCTGATTGTAAATTCAGGCGAAGAAGCAGCCATATACTTTTCATATTTTTTATAATTACTCTTTATGCTATAATTTAACAAAGCAAATAGTAATGTTAAAAAAAACAAGTCATGAAAAAACTATTGTTTGTAAAATTATGACTGTGAGTGTGCAAAGCATGTTTAATGCTTGGCAATGGCAATTTTTTTTTGTTTTTAGTATTTAAATAACATTTTTATGCATTTTAGAATTTTAAATTAAAATATAAGAGTTAAGCTTATTTCATCATCAGAACCTTTACAGCGAGAAATAATAATGTGATATTACGTATAAAAAAACTGATTCGCATTTCGACGTAGCCGTTCGCGTAATTTCAGAAGCTACTAACAATTAGGGGATTTAAATTTAAATAATGAAAATGTCGCATTGTTGGCGAATTAAACTGCCTGAATTACCCCGACCGTCCAGCTAATGTATCGTGCTATATATATTTATATATATCTTGAAAATTAATAATATATGCAGTAAGAAATAAAGTATGTTAAGTTAGTTAAGATACAGTACAGCTAGGTCTTTATCTGTTATGTTATTTCTTTCTGAGCATGCAAATAGTTCTTACAATCTATACGTATAATAAAATTGGAGTGTCTGTTTGTAATATTAATATAGCCCTTTTTTACTCAATGCATACACGGTACATATACCAAAATAACATTTTTCACAATTTTTGTCGGTCTGTCTTTCTGTCTGTCCGTCTGTTTCTTCCGGCTAATCTCTGGAACGGCTGGACCGATTTTGACGGGACTTTCACTGGCAGATAACTGATATAATAGGGAATAATTTAAGCTACAATAAATTATTTTTTGTTATATCCAAAGGCTTACTTACAAGGTCGCGGGCACAGCTATTTAAAATATATATTAAGGAAGTAAAACAACTATACATTATTAATTAAAGCTTGGATTTTGAAGCAGTATAATTTTTAACGACTGTTCTTTCTCCTAATTTAGTAAGTATTTAGGAACTTCCATATATTTTTAATGGTATCCTTTAATCAAATTCATACTCTCTGATAACTTCTTAAATCAGCAATTGCAATAGTAATCATTTATTTGATCCGAAAAGGTCTTTTTTCAATTAAAGAGAGGTAGTTGTGTACATAGTTTTAGCGTTGCCAGTTACTATTACGCAGTTAATCAACACTTAAATATGGATAAAGTTTCGAAACACTTGCTTTTATAATATCTAACAGATAAATAAGAGACTTTTATAAACGTTATATTTTCCTACTGTCAAATATAAAGGAGTTAAGGGAGATGTACAGTCAGAGTAAGAAAACCTTCGTCAGTTTTCAAATTAATTCCATGTCCTATTATCAAGTCTTACACTCTTAGTACCTTTTGAATCTAAACAAAAACGGTAAAGCAGATTATCGCTCATATTGAGCACACGAAATACATCTTAAGATGACGAACCTTTTCTTACCCCGACTGTACTAATGTAATACGGTTAATAGGGTTAAAAGAGTCTTATTTAATTTATAATGATTTACGTATTTAATTGTAATTGCGCTGTGTAGTGCTATACAATTGGTAGGTAGCCAGATTTAAATAGGCAGAGTTACGTATTTCTGGATGCGCGTAAAACCATTACACGCCTCTGCGAGCCCGTTTCCATGGGAAACTTTGTCGTTCGCCACGTGTAGTCTCTTTAAATTATTTAATTGATGATGAATATTCTGATCCTGTACGTTTCAGCTTGGATTGAAATTTATTTATGTATGTCTCGATTACTATGGAAATGAAAAACGGATTCTATTTATGCTATACACCAACTCACTAATATTATAGATTAATGAAAATTTAGATCTATTATTACGTAAATTATAACGCCTGAGATGGATAATTATACTATGGATGGACGTAAAAGATGTGTCAGAATTTTATGACATACATGCAGGTTTTATTGTTATAATAAAATTGACCAGATTTTTTGAGAAAGTTTATAAAAAATGTAAAAAAATATATGTATGAGCAGAAAGATCGCTTATACCGTATACACATTTATGCTATAAATTGGAGATATTCTACTGTAGCAATTTTTAAGAGTAAATGTTAAAATTTAATTTATATTGTAATCGAAGTGAGCACTTATTCATCACATGCATATTAAACAGCGATACTTACAACAGCTGTCAATGTAACTACAGTCACGAGGGACGTAACATTTTAGTTAGCAAGACAACAAAGCAATAATTTAAATTTTCTTACTGAATGTCTACTAGCTGACCAATTATTATTATCAGGAGGTTCAATTGCCTGTCATTTATCATTTAATAAAAAAAAAGTAGATAGCTCTGCTATAGATATCATTCGTAGCAATATTAAATCCTATATGGTTTTATTAAGGTATTTCACATACAAAATACTGCTGCCGCTGCTGGGCTAAGGCCTCTCCTTCTTAAGGAAACAGTTAGGAGCATATTCCACTAGGCTGCCCCAGTGCGGGTTGGGTGGATTGATATGTTGCAGGATTTCGTTGAAATTAGACATAAAGATTTCCTCATAAACACGAGATGAATTATATACACAAATTTAACAAATTAATTGGTGTTTGCCTGGGTTTGAACCCGCAATCATCGGTTCATAAACGCGTTCAAACCACTAGGACATCTCGGCTCTATGGCCATCTCGAGGTATAATCATCTCGGTTTCAGGCAACATTTAAGTTTGTTATAAATCTACAGAATGAGATTACTTTTCAGCAGTATAAACTACATCCATAATACGCTACACTAATTATTCATTGGTATCTAAATATCTGACGAAATGAAGTTTCGCTAATCGTATTTCCAATCCGTAATAAGCACCTCAACCACACCTACGAACAGACGTGCAATACAAGACGGCCATACTATAAGGAGAACAGAGAATAGAATAAAAATCGATACATAATATTCCTTTCAAATAAAAAGATGACAGATCCATATTATCAAATTTCAATCACTAATACCTAACATATAATGTAATTATCTTCTCGACAAAAATCTTCTTCATATTAAATTTCAATTAGTAAATCTTATATATGACCTCTTTTCAGATCAATATTTCGACTTTACATTATTTGAATATCGAAGCGGTAATAAAACATTATTACGTATAAAAAACCCATAATAATTATTCCCAATACTGAAATAACAATTGTAAAAGCCAAACAGAAATATCGAATTATATCAAAAATTGAAACCGATCAACGTAACAGTTATTGTGTAATAATAGAAATTCCATATGACATGTGCCTGCAATTTATATAACTGTTTTCAGTTACGGTTAAATGAACCGTAGTTTGATCGCGCCGTATTTATTGGGAGCTTTTAATCTCCATACGTGGAATTAAAAGCTTTGGCTGCAAATTGTACCGCTTAACGTAAAGGCTATCGCAACGCGCGTCTGGTGCTACCTTAATGTTTTGATTTTCATTACAGTGTTTATCGTTCAATCGGATCGTTGTTTCGAATATTTTGACGGATGTAGACGTTTTTTTAAATAAATATAGATTTTGGACAACATCACATACATTACTTTGACCCCAATATAAGTAGCTAAAGCAATTTTCTTATGGAAAATCAGAACTAGCCAACATACAAGATTAATGAAAATTTTCAACACCGACTCAGCTGGGAATCGAACATCAGGTACTCGACCACGAAGGTCGTCTTTTTTAACTAAACAATTGCTTTCATTTTATATTACATTGTATATGTTTTTTTTTAATTGATAGAGTAATTTGAGAGGAAGGTTTTTTAATATAATACATGGATATATAGTAAAGAGACCCTGATAATTTTAGAAGTTTCTAATGTGATGTCGTGAATAAACAAGTCCTCGCAGTACATGCAAAGCCGGGGTTGGTCGCCATTGTTACTACACTTTAAATTACATTTGTTACTGTTTAATATATTTCTAAAGTGTAATAATGCTTGCTTGTTCATTTTTCTAGTGGACATCAATAATTCAATTTATTTGAAACACAATCTGAGATTTTACCTATTAAACTATGATATTATACTTATTTTGTTTATATAAAAAACTTATATAAGTTGATTTATCTATCACCATTTTAGTGCGCACATATTTGTATGTAAATAATGCTGTGTTAGTTAAGTGTCTAGCTTATACTGTCACAAAACTTGAACACCAACGTCTCGAATATTCTCGGTTAAGACAGGTGTCGACAAGTGTGTAGACTCCCTTAAAACGAACAGATCACAAAGCCATTGGTCCTGCATCAGGATTCATTCCGATCGTATTGGATTTACCCTGCCCTAGGATGCACAACATACGCACACATATACACATAAGTCTACGTAGTCTGGTCTCCTTTGATAATTACTACGATGTCCGAAATCCACCAGGAGAGCATAACCGTAACATATTTTAGTCATGAAGAAAGTTTTATCATTTTATTTTGTCTTATCCTACACAAGCTGACATACTAAATATACTGTTCTTACACTAAAAGCCTTCTCAAAATACTCGCTTAATCTTTTTTTAAACTACAAATTGATATATTTTTTTACCGTTTCAAATAAATAAAGTACCTCTATCAGATAAGGCATGGAATGGTCGGTGAGTTAGTCAATAAGTCGTTATATTTATATGATTATTTAAATCTTTTCGATGCTGAATTGTGAGTTATATTGAAGGTAATTCAATGCAAAGCGCTGCTACGCTAGCGTGCAGTTGCTACAGTTCGAGTGTTTTCATCTGTATCACACACGGAGACGATTATAATCATTTAGACATTTAAAACAACGTCGATATTTTTAAACAAAAATCGTTTATAATTATAGGTATTCAAGAAAGTTAAGTAAAGTGAAGTTAAGCTTAGTTACTATGTGTCCATAAAAAAAAAAAATGTGACACGCTACAAGAATCGAAAAGATAAATAAAATCAAGATGACATGAAATTAATTATGTCAGAAAAGTCATTATATAAAATATGAGAATTTTTTAGAAAGAGATACGAGCGATATATTTATTTAATTAAATAGACAAAGACAAAACGGTTCAACTATTGACAAGCTTTAGCGTTATGAACAAAATGATATGGAAATTAGAGTCTAGATAGATTGTAAACTAGGTAGATCGATTCGGTAAAAATGTTGGCATACTTAGATAAATATACAATTTTCATACGTTTTTGTTACTTTTTTGAATATAATACAGACTCAAGGGTTGAAACCTTGATTGAATACATTAATACACATACACATATTGTCCTATATGTGTATGTGTATACTACTACCGACCCGCCCTGCCTTCTCACCGGTCCAATACTGATACTAAATATTCTACAGAATTTGTTTATTTACGACATCACATTAGAAACTTCTAAAATTATCATTTCTATTATTATCATATTTAGTATATTATCCATGTTTTTTATACAAAAACCTTCCTTTATAATCACTCTATCTATTAAAAAACCGTTGCGTAATTTTAAAGATATAAGCATACATAGGGACAGAAGCGGTAAGCGACTTTGTTTTATACTACGTAAGGATGATCTTTCATAAACATACAGTGCATACCTTTTTCGGGTTAAAGATCTTTATTTCTCATTAAGAATACATGACATTCACTTACATGAGAACATTAAATAAACAATTACAATAATTGCCTAGCGGCGTAACAAAGTAACATTATAAGGAAGCATAATATTTTGTAAACAATAAAAATATATTCCAGATACATTTGAAGTAATTTTTAAAGCCATAACTTGCAGCATCCCAATATAACCGGCGCGATCTCGAGTACCGGTACCGTTACTGCAAACGAGAGGCGCGTAATTGGTTGGAAAATTCAGAAGCCGCGCGATACCATGTTACTGAACTCACGCTCTCTCGCTGGCCCCATTAATGTTAACTATTTGGAAATATGTTCTTCTGCGTGCTTTGATATTTCATTAAAATATTAAGATATTTTATAATTGCGAGTCGGATGTTTCATTTCATTCGTTTCTTGCAAAAGAAATATTTTAACAATCATAATATGAAAGCTTCGATAGCATAACTTGTATACAGTTCTGCTAGTACGGCTAGCAGAATAAAAAACAAAAATACGGTAGGTACTTAGTCCTTGGATTCACGTCGTTTAAAGGTAAATAAAGAAAATTTGTTATTCTTCTTATATATTGCTGAAAGGTAAGTATTAACTGGTTTTATACTTTTTCATCATTAATCTATACATATAATAAAATTAGAATATCTGTTTGTATTTAAAATAGCCTCTTTTTACTCAATGCATATGTATTTATATACGGTACATATACCGAAATAACATTTTTTACAATTTTGTCCGTCTGTCTTTTTGGAAAAGCTGATAACCGATTCAGAAATCAGCTGAACCGATTTTGATGGGACTTTCACGGGTAGATAACTGATATAATATACAATATCGCATCATGTCCGTTACTTTTTGGCTTGTATTATGTATTCGTTTTTTCTTTCAAAAAAGAGGTCTTGAGTAATTAATTCAAAGCAATAAAGAGAGTGTCAGTAATATTTTCCATTTCCAAAGACTTGTATCGTAAGAACGAATAACATTACTCGTAATCTTTATACAGCGGCACGCGTACAACTCAGAATTCGTTCGCGTTAAAAAGGAAACTGGTATAAAATTAAGTCAACAAGTTCCAACGAAAAATTATTCATAGAGATCCTTGGAGGTGCGAAGTGGGTAAGAGAATATGGAACTTCTATAGACGTGAGCGAGACAGCGATATGGATAACTGCCTTCATGAATTGGAAATGCAATTTCGTCGGGTATATGTGGGCAATTGTTTCCTCGGAGTTACCGATTTCGGTGATAGACGCGCAACGTAAAGTTTCTCGCCGTGGACAGTTAACTGTTTTTTATATATGTTGACTTACCCTTCGTATTAAAAGGCACTTCATCTTACCAAATGCTTATAAAACGGGCACGACCTTTTTTTATTCTGTTTATTTGTATTTTATTCAGCCAATTTACAAAATTGCAATTTTTCTCATACTTTTTAACAAAAGTGCGAAGTATTTTGATCTATAAAAGTTAATTTTATAAATAAATATAATATTATACAAAATCTCAAATCTTATTATTAAGTTTCACACAAAATCTTTCGCACTTTTGAACCGCCATTAAAAAAACTACCTTGCCGTCAATTCAAACCATATTTAACATGCTACTAATACATAATACCTGTTGACTTCCAAGCATATATAATTGTATTTTTTAAATGTTGAAAAAGAGTAACTACTGAATATCTTGCCGGTTCTTCTCGGTAGAATCTACTTTCCGAACCGGTGGTAGCTTCACTTAATTGTTAAATGAGGATTCAAAAATGCGTGTTAAAGCCCACTTGAATAAAGTTTATTTTGGTTTTGATTTACTCATACTGCTACGCCTGTTACTTATGATTTCCTATAACTTATGATTTTCCATAACAAAAGTGCTTTAGCTACTTACATTAGGATCAAAGTAAGAACAGTATTTGTATTGATTACGTCTTTGTCTCGTCTTTTATACCGTTCAAAATATTCACCAATAAGTTTGTCTGAATTACACGAAAGGCACCTTAAATGAATCAATAAAATAATTCTGATTCTTATTTATTATGTTGCAAGGCTTCGCGGTACAATAAGAAGCACTTGTAAAGACCATGAGTTGATGTCGACAAAAAAAGAAAAAATGTTATTTTTAAACCAATTTTGTTTTTTAATAATAGCCCTAAATAGGTCTATATAAGTAAAATGTAACTGATTATTTTATAAAGGTTTTAAAGACGTTAAGAAATAATTGTAATAGTAAAGGCGGTACAGTACGACACCACTTAGATGTGGCATCGAAAAATTTAATAAAACCAATTACTGGCGATTTATACAATCAATATAAATAGCTCCCTATCGCGCCATTCGATACTATCCGTCGCTATAGATTCTCGCTAGAAAGCAAGTGCATGTAAATCGTCGTGTCGAATTGACGAATACATATATTCATCATCGTCATATGATATCATTACGTTTGTGTAAAGATCATATTGACATAAGATATAAATATCGATAATTTGGGATAGCGTACTTAATTCGAATGTGATCGGTTTTACGAGTTTTGCCAATGCTACATCTAAGATATGTCGTACTATACTTGTCTGTATAATTTGAATTCAAAGTAACTTCTGTCAAGATTAGTATCGGTACCTATAGCTTGTAATAACAGCGGAGTCACTCTTCGCGTTTTCCAGTACCGCGTTCTTGACTCTGTTATGAAACAAATCAGCGTGGCTTTACTATTCCGTAAGTCACCTCGTATCTCATTCGTGATATCTTTTTTTAACCACAGCCTTTCTACCAAATCTTTTTAACAGATTCAATTACAAGCCGAATACGGTGCGGGTATTATTTGTGTATAATTTGATAATAGTCAATGTCACAAATTGCTTTCTGATATTTAAAGATCGAATTATGTGGTGTAAGCAAGACTTGTTATTAAAAAATTGCTCTATTGGTTGTCTTGCGTAAATAGACTCACATAAGCACCATCATAAACGATACATTCTGTTCTAAGTTGAATATTGCTGTAGTTACACAGATTTTTTTGAAAACGATGTAACATATCATTATTATTATTTTCATATATACGTTACGTTACAATAGTATACATTGAATCTAAAATAGCTTTATCGATTACTAATATAAAAGTTTTAAGCATGTCTGCTTGTAACAAGACTCTGTTCTCAGAATATCTGAGACCCATTGTCGTCTCGTAAAAAATGTGTTTTACCGAATTATTATACAACGATCTCAGGGACGGCTCCCTCCATCGAATCTAAATTGGTGAGAATTTTACGACAACTATTTAGCAAAAGGCGGTCTCGTTTACGGTTCCACTTTAACATACAATTTCTTTTGTTAGAACAGTTTGCATAAAATAGAATGCAATGTTCTAACTTGGATAATCTTGGCTGAACTTCGTAGATTAAATTCGAGAGAGTACACAAAAGTAAAATTGCAAATATTGCTGCATTGCTGTGTGTATAGAACGTAAAATGGGGCTGTGTTAAGGTTTTTAATCAAAAAAAAAATCGGCAAAATGTATTTAGATTTTATGGATTGTATTACGACTTAGTAGGTGGTATAGATTCGTAAACCAGGTTATATGCTTTAGGGGTATAATAGTTGTTAAATGATCAAAAGTGCTTGTAAAAGCCTACTTGAATAAAGTGTATTTTGATTTTTAATTACTTTACTTTTTTTTTGCTTAAAAATTACAGTGCGTATAGTCGGCGTTGACTACTTACCATAATGTTCTTTTAAATACATACCTACCTATCCTAAATTCTTACAAATGTCCACATGATAGTACACACGACTCAATTAATGAAAGTATTCAAAACTTATGTCACGTAAATAAATTTGTTAATTCGTTCGTTTACTTGGTGATAGGGCTTTGCGCAAGCCTGTCTGGGTAGGTACCAAATAACAGTACCCAACATTGTTGTGTTCCAGTTTGAAGGGTGAGTGAGCCAGTGTAACTACTAGGTTGGTGTCACATTGACGATATAAGGAATAGTTAATATTTCTTATAGCTTCATTGTCCATGGGTGATGGTGACTACTTACCATCAGGTGGCCCATATGCTCGTCCGCCAACCTATACTATATTTATCAAATCTTTATAATTAGCTATGATAACATACGTATTTTGGATCATAAAATTTGTTATTATGTATAATTTGTTTTATCAGAGTTTTCAGTATTGATCGAAAATACGGTATTTTTTAAATATCAGGTTTTTAAAATATAAGATTGCTACTACTTTATTGTACAGTTATTATATTAGCAAAAAATCATAGAAAGGGTCTTGATGAGTGAAGGGTATCGAAGGTCAATTTTTATTAATTGGAATCATTAAATAAATTTTAAACAAAAAGTTTGCACATGTTTGCAAAAATTCAACGAAGAATGTTCGCACTGAAACTGGTGATCCTTGTTTAAGATTCATAAAATTATAATAATCCTTTAGAAAACACGGCTCAAACCAAAAATATATCATGGTATATACCAATATTAGGTATATAGATAGCGGTAGTCAGGTAAAACAAAGGAAGTCAGCACACATGTATGTATACCTTTTTATGTACACTAACGGATTTGAACCTACGATTAGATCAATTCATCCCGGTCCCTAGAGAGCTGTTGGTGATAGATAAAGTGCCGTTGAGTATTCTCTGGGAAGATCTTGCGTACACTTGTGACCACATTTCTGTATACACAGTATAATAATATTTTTATAAAGTTACAATTAAAGGCTTACTTTAATTCATTTAGTAGACGTTATTTATTTTATAATGTTTGTGCAATACACACATGTAATAATAGAGTATAATTATGTTAAAAATTTCACAATTAATGCTTACTTTGTATCTATTTTGAGTGACATGATCCGAACCGATGAGTTCGGGTTTAAACCCAGGCAAGCACCAATGTATATATGTGCTTGATTTGTGTTTATAATTCATCTTGTACTCGGCGGTGAAGGACAAACATCGTGAGGAAACCTGCATATGTCTAATTTCATTGAAATTCTGCCACATGTGCCATCCACCTACCCGCATTGGAACAGCGTGGTGGAATATGTTCCAAGCCTTCTCCTTAATGGGAGAGGAGACCATTAGCCCATCAGTGGGAAATTTACAGGCTGTTACTTTACTTACTCTACTATGGGTGACATAGCATTCAACATTGATTATTTTACTAAATCACTATGTAAAAATAAATATTAGTGTTTGATTTTAAAAATGCATACCCAAAAGTAAATCAATACTAGTTGAACCTTCTATTATTTTACCTAACTCTAGTACACATAAATATATAGGTTAGATTGGGTTTTTATATATTTGTTAATGTTATAGTATTGGTTCTCGAGAGAGA
Source organism: Vanessa cardui (assembly GCF_905220365.1). Taxonomy (NCBI): domain Eukaryota; kingdom Metazoa; phylum Arthropoda; class Insecta; order Lepidoptera; family Nymphalidae; genus Vanessa; species Vanessa cardui. The sequence continues at coordinate 10,293,704 of NC_061126.1, forward strand.
ACCAATACTATAACATTTAGACATAAAAAGGAAAATTGAGATTTCTTTTTAAATCGAACTCCTATTCTAAATAATTTACAAAATATAATTATTATGTTTATGAAAGTTAACCAAATAATACTGCTATTTAGTGTAAATTTGTAAGCAGACGTGTGCTCTTGAATCAGGTAATTCTGCCTTTAATTAAAGTTCAAGATGCCGTGAAAAAAGTAGTTCCAATGTAAATACACGTTTTAAGTTAAATAAAGAGTTTGTTTTCGATTAACTATAGACGTACGACTATTGGTATCGTTTGTTTACGGCAAATAGCAACATTGTGAACATTTTCCTTTAGTTGTACTGTAATTAAAGATAATTAAGTAAATATTCTTGCCAAATAATAACGGTTGGTTCTAAATTCCTAAAATTTACGTTTTATTTGTTTTTTTTTTTTTTTAATAATAACAGAGAAATAATAATAACAATGTAATATACATAAATAATAATAAATATAATAAATATGAGACAACATCACATAAATTACTCTGATCCCAATGTAAGTAGCTGAAGCGCTTGTGTTATGGAAATCAGAGGTCACGACGGTACCACAAACACCCAGACCCAAGACAACATAGAAAACTAATGGTAATCTACATCGACTCGGCCGGGAATCGAACCCGCGACCTCAGAGTGGCGTACCCATGAAAATCGGTGTACACCCCACTCGACCATGGAGGTCGTCAAAACAAACTTCGGCTTAAAACGATATTTGTTGGAGGATGAGAAGGAGCAGGCATATATGATAATGCTTCAACATATCTGATGGCGGGAAAGTAGTCCGGCCCCCTACCTTCATAGGCTTACTTCGTAACTACGGATCCCCCAAGAAGGTCGAATCAGCTACTACCGCTGGATGAGACCAAAAAGTCTTTTTATCGTTTTCTTGACATATTTAACATTAGTTTATCATGTATGATTGCATTATTATTATATAAATGTTATTTGAATCGATGCAATTATATGCAATTGCTAAAAATGTGCGCAACTAAGTAAAACGTCAGTTTTATCAGTTTTACAGACAATTTAATATATATTAGACTTTGTTTCTATCTATTAAAATGTAAGATCTAATAATTAGGCAAGTAAACAGACTGTCTGTAATCAGACAGCGGTTAGACGTTATTTGGTCTGTTAATTACCTAAGATGTTGATTTATTCATCGATAAATGTTGGTAAATTTTATTAAAGATAAATATAATTGTCGCTACCCTCGAGATCGTTTATTGTAAACATTATTTATAATAGCATTTTATAAACATAATAAGTAAATATTATGGAATAATTATAATTATAATAAAAGAAAGACATTGAAGCCCAAAAACATTAAAAGATTTAATATAAATAACTTCCAATCTGTTTGGTTGAATTTAGAATTCCAGATCAAATCATGTGTCCTTAGATATGATTAAGGATATTTTTAAGTCTATTTATCAATTCAGTAAAATAGAATCTTAAGCGCTATTCTACCTGAAACATTTTTTATAAGAAAGTTAAATTATGTGATATTCTTTCCATGCTGATTATATAATCAATAACACAATGGTAAAAAACAAATAAAGTATCATCGTTGATTTATCAATTTAATATTAGAATTAGAATTTTTTAACACAGAGAAAGACATGTAATGCATATTCTTCAATAAAATATTAATAAATTCGTGGTATATTATATTTTAAATTTTTATTCGAATTACCTTTAATAATAATTATAGAGTTTCTTGTCGATTTTCTTCACAGGATCCATAGAGTAGGCATCATATAAGTGTAGAGTGAGTTTCAGCTCGAGAGCACTCAAGCTCAAATAAGCATGGAGAAACACAGTGGACACGATCTGCCCTACTTAGGGAAAATAAAATGATAAATATTATTTATTTATTTAAAATTATTCATTGAGTACAATAGAGAAACGAAAAATATATGACAAATGGTGTGCAAAGGCATATGTTATCGCTTAAAGCGATCTCTCACATACAAACTTTGGTTATAGGAGCTTAACAGGTAAGTGCTGATATATATAACTATAATTTAAAAATACATTAAATTCATGTAATGAGAATTATAATAAAATCTAAATTTATTTTTCGTTTGCATGTATTTTAATGTTATAAAAAAATATTTTCTCATATATTGTATATAACATTTGTGGCTATATATACATATAGCCACAAGTGTTCTGTAGAAGATATCGTAGATAAATTTATTAAAGTAATAGCGAGTAACCCAGTTAAAATAGGATCAAGATTCTCGCAATATACCCATTCGAGCGCTAATATTTGTTCCACGGCCATTCAATCTGGGATTGCTCATTTCTTAATAGCCAGTAGTTATGTGGGTTATGTTGCTACTGCTACGGGTTCTGTATGTTTTTAAATTTTATATTCTACTAAATTATCTAAAACTTTTTTCGGTATAGAATTTTGTTTAAATATTAATAAGTAAGTTCGATGAAAAATTTATCCAATGTTTGGGTATATAAATCATTAATTTTGAAAAATTAATAGAAGATTAAAATTACCTTTATTATTATTTTTTGTTCTCCAGACCTAATAAGCCAGTGGTTAGAAGGCGTGCATCTTAATCGATGATTTCGGATTCAAAACCAGGTAAGCACCACTGAATCTTCATGTGCTTAATTTCTGTTCATAATTCATCGTGCTCGGCGGTGAAGGAAAACATCATGAGGAAACCTGCATGTGTAGATTCATAGAAATTTAGCCACATGAGAATTTTGAGGAAAAAAACTTACATCCTTGCATACCCTACCCTACCGCTACCTTGCTACCTACAAGCTTTTCGTTTATGTGTACGAAATAAATTACAATTGCTCATATATTCATATAAAGATTCAGTCGGTAAAAAGAAGTAGACCAAGTGAACAGAGCAGCAGTTTGAAATGGTCTATGAACATCTATGAATCCGTGTATTATGGAACGAGTGCAGTCCCATAATTAACAGATCAACATATTTGTAGGCATACACGATGAATAATATATTTTACACAAAATAAAATAACAAGCTAAGTGGAAATCATTCACTACTGCGAATCCCTGAAAAGACTAATAACACTAAAATGGTTCGATAAACACACAGAACGGTGTTATTATGGAAGTGATATAGGAAGATAAGAGTAACGTGTTTATGAGCTAAAATAGTATGACTTATACAACTTATTTACGTAGAAAACAAAACATATTTATTTCTCTTATTTTCTACTCTCCTTATTTTGACTTTCAATAATACGAAATTGCATTCGTTATATTGTATATTTTTGTAATTGTTTTAGCCTTTTTAAACGAAATATCTAGAGGCGTTGTAAAATCCTCTTACAAGTTATATTTTATCAAATATTATTTTATTAGCTTTCCTTGATTATATATCAAGTGAATGGAGAATGATTCAGTTAACCAATTGGACTAAATCAGGGTGTTTTAAATCTGCCCCGAGTCCTCATTTAAATGGATTGTATTTCATGGCATTTCTGATACATTCGCTCATCTGAGATTATAGCTCTTTGATGCTCACATGTTTACGCTTGTTATTAGCTAATTACACTCGTCAATGAAGCCCGTTCGATTCTCGTTTGTGTTGATGTTTTATAGGATTTGTTGATTGGAACGACTAAGCACTCTTATTACAAATGTCAATATTGTTTTTTCAAGGTATTCCAATTTTACAATTTAAAAGTCAGCCTCGAATTATTGCTTCTGCTATTAACATTTTGATTGATTGTAATTATTTTCAAATCCTATAGGGAAAATAAATTCACCGAATTGCCACACATATCGTAGAAGATGTTTTTCATATTTTAGTGGAGTGTGTCCGGAACAACGCGTACCGACGAAAATATTTTAGTGATAGTTTAACGTGTAATTCTGTTGGCTATTTCAATAGTGTGTTGGATACTCCAAATTCGATTAATGCTACACGTACCTTGTGATTGGTTGGGATTTGCATTAAGAAAACTTAAAGCCTTTCTCAATTCAAACCTCAACTCCATTCTTTCACAATGTATTTTTAGTAAATAGAATTGTATTGAGTATCTGTACTCATTATGTAAACATTGTATTAATTACAGAGCGGCATAGTCAGAATGTAATGACTAAGCTTTTAAAATAAAGATTTAAAAAAAAATCCTATAGTGTCACTCCAGTGCCTGCCTGTCTGTTCCCTTTGAACTAAAAAAAAATATTTTGATATCTGAAATAATCATTTTTTCAATTATTATTTTAGTGCATGGATAACTTAAGATTTGGTTTAAGCTTGTTATAACTATTGAATTGAAGTCGACACATCGGTAAAAGCATTTCAGGACAAGCACGACCTTCAGTAATGAAGCATACGAAAGAGAAGAAGAACTATTGAATTTAATTTTTTGTTATGAATATAATGAATATGTCCGTAAATTTGCATCTTTTTTATGTTGTAGGTTGGCGGACGAGCATATGGGCCACCTGATGGTAAGTGGTCTTACCATCAGGTCACTAACCTTGGGAACTAAGATGTATCTACAGGTACAAGGGATTGTACCTGTAGATACACTGGCTCACTCATGCATGATGTCTTTGGCTGCCTGTTTCCTTTATTCAATTGTTTTAGTACTATGAAGCTGAACACCTTCAAATTTATAAATTAATCTAAAGAAAAACATATGTTTTTTGTATATGATCTAATAAGGACGACTGTAGTAATTATTGATATATACCATCTTTCCTCTCGCTTTTCTGCAATCAGAGGGAGTGATTCGTGAAAAGCAACGGAATTGTGTAATAGAAAGCCGGGAAAGCGTGCCTTATTTAATATGACCAATGAAGGAATACATAAGACGATAAAAATCTATGGAGTTAAAACTCATTGGCTTTGACGGGTTGTATTAGAGTAGTAGTAGGTTGGTAAAGTGTTAAGATATATTTTGATTTTGGTGCCAATAGTTGCCGTCTGATGATGTTCCTTATTATCAAGGTTAGGTCAGGTTAAGTGTTTAGGTCGTTATGTAAAGCCGTGTGTGCTACTACCTATATATGTATCAAACTTTTAACATTCATCATTACATTAACATGTAATAACAGCCATAAAGGTGACATAATCCTATATTTTTTACTCCTTATAGTATGAATATATATCAGGCGTTTATAATTATTAAATTCTCTGGATATACTAGCATAATTTTACTCGTCAACAGAGTTGAAATAATTTTAAAAAGTCACATGTCCCTAAATCCACTTCTGTGAATCACACACAGTTTCATTGTTATCATTCGACTAATTTGTCAACTGTTGACAGGTGACTTGATAATAGTAATTCACTTTGTCACAGTGGCCCTCGACGTATACCAATGTTATCTGGTAATTAGCAATGACGTCTTTGGACTTTAACAAGAGAAGATTTAAGAATATATAGATTAGATGTAGCTACTAACGATTTCAAATGAATAGAAACTTATTTCATAAAACCTCGTTTGATTATAATAAGTATTCCTGCAAACATCAATAAAGTAGCCCGTTTGGAACTTGAAAAGGCTATATAGTTACCAGTATCTGAATACATTCAAGTTAAACCTTAGTGCCATAGTGCACCTGGCTGAACCTAGGTCTAGCCTATGTGGCTATGTAATCTGCCATTCCTATGCAAATTCGCTCGCTGAACCAACTATGACTTTATATAAAAGAGAGTATTCCAGTTTAAGTCTCCGTGTTAAGTCCGGTTAGTAAAACCTTACGATATATATTTATATATACATTTACGAAGAAGTGACTATATTTTCATTTTAAAATAATCGTTCCGGATTATTAACGCATTGTTTTACACCATTAAAATTTTTTTTGTTTTGTATAATACAAATTCCATTCAGTACCTATATGAAGTACATTTAATATCTAGAGAGTCTAATTTTACATTTGTGCTTACGTAGTTATACAATAACAGTTGTTATTATAAGACTTTTTAATCAGTATCGAATACGTCAACATCAATTCGCGTAATACTCATTCTCAATGTTTGGAACGACGTCCGCTATAGGAAGTAAGTGAATTTTCCCTTTATGCAGCCACTTGACTCGGCTACAGAAGGTTTTATCCTTTGATTACACTTCTAGAAACTTCCAAAGCAACACGATGAGCCCCCGGGGCCGCCGATAGATGAGAATTGTTTCAAAAACTTTCCGTTTAGATGACAACGAAGTCTCGAAGACACGAAAACAAATACTGTCTTCGCTACGGAGACAATACTTCTTTTGACTTGTATCTTGTGTTTTTTTTTTAATTGTTATTTTATCCGTTTACATCAAAAACTGTTGTTTAATAATATTCAATACATTCTGTGATTTTAAACGTATACGTTATCGATCGGATACTTGGAATTGGAAAAGTTGTTATAATATGACTACGTTTTATGATTCCCAGAATACGCGCTCGGAAGATATCGCACGCGCTTACTTGAGTATGAATGTGTTGCTTGGGAGCAAGTACGAATATAAAATCTATTTCGACAAGTAGCATAAAGTAAAATTAGATAGGTACAGCTTAAATTAAATTTTGTCTTAATGAATTAAAGTGACAAATAATCATTTGCTCTTGTTGATATTAAATACAGATACTACAAAAGTATGTGATTTCTCCTTACGATCACGCTCATAATTCAAATTGCCAATTACAGTTTGCGGTTGTTCTAATGTCTTAGATATCTAGAACTTGTGAACATTAGAAAAAACTAAACGCCATTTTCTTTAAATAAAAATTGCATTATTTAGACACTTGAGGATTCGGAGAACGTTTTACAATATTAAGTTGTATTTAAAATATCAGTAAAGAAAATTTGTGTGTTTTTATAATATACAGGATATTACAAAAACAATAACTTTTTACATGATTGCGCTTTTACCCATTGCACACAATCACTTCTTGAATGAAATAAACTAATGTAAATTTATGGTCATGATACTTAAGTTGTTAAATCTGATATTTAAAAAGACCCACTGTGTTTTTGACACGCAACAAGCAAACGCTCCTATATTATGTAAAAATTTAATTTAGACTTTGAATTTGAAATTTGAAACCATTTTTTGAGGGATCCTTTTTTATATTGTCAAATTTCTTTTAAAATATAAATATATTTTATCAAGTAATTTATTTTAAGTCTTGTAAACATTATGGGATTAAAGAAAATATGGCACTACTAAATTTTATTTGTTTTGTCTAAAAATAAAATCGTATCGTTAAGTTCATATAATATAACCTTAAAATAATAATTTTGCAACAACTAATATCTACTTGATTATTCATCAGATAACAAAAGACAACACACCTCAAGCTACGCGTAGCTATTCATGCTTCCTCGTGTTTCTCCCCAAGAATTGAATGCTCCCCGCAATTCCCAAAATACGTTCCGTAGTTGGCTATGAGCTAAACTGGGACCTCATTTGCTTCATACTCGCGTCACGTGCTACGTCTTTCGTCGCGAAACCAAAAATTGTTGAAACAGTAAAACGTTCTGCTTGTGCCAAGTTGCTTCATTAGGGAAAGAGTCGACTTTTCTCTGTAAACTGCATGTCACGTGATTTGGACGTTTGTTCTTAATATAATAAAAATATACGATACGCGAGTAAGATATCATAGTGACTTGTTTGGTCCTTTTGCAGGTTATGTTATTAATATTTAGTCGGTGACCTAATTTCTACTTTTTCATTCGCAAGATACATGAAGCCGTTAGTATTAACCAAGTATTAGTAAATTTTAAGGCATTCCATTTTAATTCATGAAAAAACTAATAATATTATAAAGATATAAGTAATTAAGTACTAAGTATACATGTATTTAGACTTTTTAGCAACAGATAAACTACGAAGATGATGTGATTTCCATTACTAAATAGTAGTCAACTGTTTTGAACAAAATACCTAGTACAGATTTACGATAAACGGAATGAATAAGTATAACATATATACATATAAAGTGTCCCCTCAAGAAGAGCCAAGCGTAGCTCATGGGCATTACCCATTTTTTTGCGATTCGCTTGAACGAAGAAAATTTAAAACCAATAACAACAACAGCCTGTAAATTTTCCATTGCTGGGCTAAGGCCTCTTCTCCCCTGGAGGAGAAGGTTCTGAACATATTTCACCACGCTGTTCCAATGTGGATTGGTAGAATATATTATATATATAGAAAAATTTCTATGAAATGAGATACATGCAGGTTCCTCACGATATATATATTTTTTTATTTCATCACCGTCGAGCACGAGAGTCGAGATGATTTATAACATCAATTTTCAATCAATTGAAGTACCTGAAAATTCAGTGGTGCTGGCCTGGGTTTCAACCTGTAGTCATTGGTTGAGATGCACGCGTTCTAAACACTGGGCCAACTGGGCTCACTCGAATTATTAAAATCGAATGTACTAAACAACGTTGAAATTCAATGAAAATGCAAAAAGTTAAACCTATACAAGTCCGTAAATCTATATAAATTGTATTATTGCTCTGTTAGTATTTGAGCGACAGAAGCTGAGATCAATATTTGTCCAGTCCGTCCGCGTCCGGGCCCTGATAAGGGGTCGAGAATTATCGACGTTGATTAGAAACTTACACAGACAGACGGCTGTCATAAAACAACTCGTTGATCGTTGCTATATCTGCCGTTAGGATTGATTGAACTGGACGAGTTTATAAATACAATTGCGAAAGAACTTTGCTTTTATGAACGAAAATTGTTACTAGTTATATGTTTGTCGTGGCCCTTGGAGTAGTAGTGCAAACAGCTTTATCAAAAGTATAACACCTCGCCTCATTACCTCCACTGGTAACAGGAGGGCTGGTTCGTTTTTTGCCCAGAGGATCGGAATTGCGATTCAACGGCGAAATGCTGCTAGCATTCTTGCCACCATTCCACGCGGTCAAGATTTATGCAGTAACTAGTTTTAGTGCACATTTGTATATATTTAAGCATTTAATATTATTAATTCTTATGTTAATAAAGATGTTTTAATGTTATATCTTATATTATATGTCATTTCTAGGTTTTATTTACGAAAATATTTTATTTAATTTGACTTCTTAACTGTTCGTTGAATCTGATTTCGCTATAATTATCTGCGTTTGCGCATTATGTGTGACATGTAATATCACAGTTGGCTTAACAAATGCAATGGGGACTAGGGAAATAGTAGACGTAATGGTATCGCCAGGTGATGACTTGGTTTACAATGTTTGGTCATTTTATTAAGCACCACTCTTTTTCAGTATAATTAATTAATTAATGTGTAATTTAATAATTTTAATGTTTGCTTTGTAGGATAATGAACAAGACATATTAATAATTTAAAATGTTATTTAAAGGTATGCTCGAGGGAAAGTCTTTTGTTTTATTCGTAATCATCTTTAAAACAAACACATTTAACAAAAAAAAACATAGCCAAAAAAAAAGATTGACAGACATCCTTAATTCAATAGTAATATAACAATTTAATTGCCTTACTAGAACGGAGATTAAATCGCGATATTATATAGATATAATGGAAAAATATTAAGAGAACAAAACATTTTTACATATTTAATATTTATTATACGTATTGAAGACTGCTATAATTGCAGCTTCTTTGTAAACCTAACGTGTGTTTTATCATTTGACAGTAAATGGAATATTAAGAACTTATGCAATATTATTTCGTTCTGACCAACCAGTATAAAATTTGTATGTTTATTATTACTTGGGAAGTTGTGATTGGTTTTAATCTCTTCATTTGGTCATGAAAGAGGATCATTTAATATTGCGCCGATTTCATCTTCATTTAAATTTACTAGCAAAAGACTTTTTCAATTTCATTTATGAAATCTGTGAAAAATAAATAAAAAAACCTTCTAAAACATAAAAAAGGGTTTTATAAAATTAAGTTAATTTATCATTCAAATTAATTTTATAGGTAATTACTGTTGAGGTAACTACTGTATTGTGCTGTACTGTAAAGATAACTACTGTATATAGCCCTCATAGATCACTTTTGTGTATCGTTGACAGACTAACAGAGTAAGAAATGGATTAAATTCAAAGGGAAAAATTACAACGGGCTCAATAGTTTATTTGTTTCACTAAAATAAATAAATGAAAAACACGTAGTTTATTACATAAATATTTGTCATCTATCAACTAGAATTACAACAAACAATTCAGTAAATAACATATTTCTAGGATTAAATAAACAAATGGACATACAGATCCCTTATATAAACAATCGTACCCTTTGGTCAACTATTTGCATTGGAAATTCATAATAATCTCATTACAGTTGGCGCTCTTTGATTGCTGTGACCCGTCGACCGGACAAACTGACGGACATATTGATTTTTGTTATTAAACAATAGTAACAACGTGTCTGATTTGATTTTTGTCACACTGGACAATGTTTGTTCTATGTCTAATCATAGAACAGATTATGTCAAGAAAATGGTATGCGTGTTTTAATCATTTGTACAAAATTTGCAATGTACTTTTTTCTATATATTCTACTTTAAGAAGACATTATTACTACCTCAGTTTAATTTTATTTGTATGTACTTTAATAATAAATTATGATATTTTGAACCAACATATATAGAGTTAACATGTAGTTATATATGTATATATTTCGCTTCATATATCGAAATGAGTGGTTAGTTATAGAGAATCTTATATATGATACGTTTCAAATATTACCGCACTTTGTTTCTGATTTGACGTTAAGATTGTAATTGTTTATATCATTAGCCGTAAATTTGTATCCATATATAAAACAAGAATATTAATTAATAATGCCAGTCGATATCATTTCTCGTACTGTGTAATCTGTTGTTAAACATTTTATTTGTGTGAATATTTGTACAAGTAATGATGAGGATTATTTAAAAGTTAAAAGGCGTCTGTGCTTGTTTTAAATTTGAAATCGAAACGATCATTATTTGTATTTATTTGTCTTTTTATTTCGTTAGGGTCACTTCTGATTGTTGTTATATAACATTGTGACCTCGATACATAGAATTAAATTTAAGGGCATATCTTAAGCAGTTTTTTCGAAGTGCATCAGATCAATTAAGTATTTTTGAACTAACTTAACATTGGGATTGTGAGATATCCTTTACTTCATCAATATTTCAACCAATACTATTGTGTCCCTTTTCATTTTAATTGCAATGAAATCGCGTGCTTAAACCTCAAAGCACGATTCAATTTAAAATCAATTTTAAATTTCAATGTCAAAAATCTTTATTCAATATAAAAATGTTAAGCTTATAAATATTCGAAAATCTACCACGGGATCGGTTATTTACTCCCAGGCCTGAGAAGAATCCGCAACAGCAACTCCGTGGGATTTTTTTTGTAATGTAATGTAATTTTTTACAATTATTGTTTTCATATAGTAACAATAAATACATTTTTGTTATTTGAAACAGCTTGGAGGCGATCATCTCATTCCCAAAGCGTGCAATCAACTAAGAAGACTTCTAATATCCTTTAGCACATTAACGCTCTTTAACAATATATTTAATTTTACAATTGAATATATTTTAACACGTTCTGAGTTCATGTTTTAAAAATTTTATGCAATCGGGTATTTTGGGCCCAGGTTATAGATTATTGCTTTACTCCAGATTTTTGGTGATAGAATATGTTATAAGAGTTGGTATTTTTCCAGACTTGCAAAAAGCCGTCTTTAGATTCTAACTTAAAAAGCAGGATCAAAAAGAATATTTTAGCGAAGCGAACACAACATCAAAAGCGAATACAAATTTCTGGTAGTACGAAACGACGCGTTATTTTTTTGTTTTTTTTTTTTTTTAAGTCTCTAATTAATAATTGTAGTATAAATACTTTTAAAAATAAAATAAACATTAAGTTTAATTGTTGTTGATTTGTTGTAAAAAAATAATAGGTAAATGTTTCATCTTATCTTCTTTCCTTGAAGCGAAATAAATTTATCTATCTCCAATAGAGACGGTTCGTTTGTTGTCTCAAAGACAAAGCCGCTTTACTTGTCTAAACCAACGATAAATCCATTGGTGTCCGGTGCAGCTTACCTTACAGAAGCAACGGTACAAACAAAAAATAAATATTAACAAATAACATACAATATAATAATATTATAATATACAATAGAATATTTTTACTTATATTTTTTTCAAGAATAGAATAGAATTGAAACACTGACATAAATCTTTGATATATTGATGCGACAAAATATAACATGGATTTAATAGCCTACTAACGCCATCTATTAGTTAAATAGATAATGAAATAAATATACTTATAGTAGCTGATAAATCGCCCGGGTTAAAATGGGCAAATTCCTAGTCCGTATTCGGCTTGAACTTGTGGTCAACCCCACTGCTAAACTACATCTTTTGTGGTTACAGAGTCATACCTTAGATTCGACTTTATTCGAAACCAATTTATATTTAATCTTATTAGACTTTCAATAAAATTTATATATTTAATTAATTATTTTTTGAATCAGATGTAGATCTATAAGCACGTGTCCATGTATTAATATAGTATAAGGATTTGACTTTGAAAATAATATTTATTAATACTACAAATGTGAAAGTAACTCTGTCGTCTGTTACCCTTAACGACCAAATCGCTGAACCAAATTTGATGTAAAGTAAAGCAAACTTGAAACCAAGAAAGGAAAGGCTTTTTCGCCTGTCACACGACAACCAATACCCTAAAACGCGGGCGACTTACAGTATCAATATATTCGATGTAATGTTTGCATACACAAACCTTGTCTATATATGTTATAATCCACTTTGTAGATAGAAACCTTAATTAACAAGAGGGCACTATCCATTTCAGCCGGCGACAAATACGTTACTCGCAACGTTAGTGACGGCACATTGAACACGATTTGCGATGCGTTGCGTTGCGTTAACGCAGCCGAATTTATAACGCGTGTGTCCGAAAAAAAGCAACTATGTCCTCCGCCCTAAAACATGCGGTCACACAATTTTACGCGGTGATTTTTATGGATACTAAATTCTCAGATTCGTTTAGATACGACTTTTTCATGATACGTTTATAAAACTTCTTTTTACTTGTTAACGTTCTTTACAGCATTTACAGAAACAACATGCTTTGTATCATCATCATGTATTTTTTGGTGAAACGGCTTCAGTCTACAATTGTATATTCTCAAGTATTAAACTTTATGTGTACAATTACGTATTCCAATCCAATACATCAGCCCATTTCCGTCCACTGCTGGACATAGGCCTCTTCAATTGCACGCCACTGAGATCGATCTTGGGCGCATCCAGCTCCTGCCAGCCGTCTTGCGTACAATTACGTATTAAAAAAGATATTTCCCTTCATAAACCGATGACACAATCACTCTTATAACAGAGATCACACTCGACACCATTGGACCAAAAGCTTAACGCGATTACGCGGCAGTTAAAAAACTGGTATCTTAGGACTGGATGCTCATGAATTTTCGACTGAGATGTTTGTACAAATAAAATACACGAAATCCCTTTTTAAAAAACTATTTTTTTGGTTAGCCCTGGGATTGGAATCCATTACCTTGGTATTTAAAGCTAGTTACGAGACCGACGTGTCAGTTATAAAATGATTATTTTACTATTTAAATTTTGTAAATTTAGTACTTTATAATTTTCGAAAATAATTAGGGAATATGGCATATATGGCATGTATTTTACTGTACCAGGCTGCCAAAGTCTAGATCTAGGATAAACATACACTGCAGTGCACCTTTACCAAACTCATGGAATTTCTCCTTAAATATTTAACACAGCACAAAATTAATTATAAACAAAAGATACCCGTTGATTTTACATAGAACATTTTGTTAAGATTCACGAGTCATCCCGGTATAATTAATAATTTTTGAATTATTATTTTAAAATAAAAATTACTTAAAAAATGTTACTATTAATATTCAATCATTTAACCAAAAATAATTGAAATGATATATTTATTATTCATACAGACTCATAAAAACATTTATGAATTGTTATACAACTAGAATTTTTATACATGCAATTGAATAAAATATAAAGCTTAATATTAATATTAGTTTCTGTTTTTTAATATTTTAATTACAGAGTCGATTGACATTTAAATTTAATAAAATTAATACATATCCTGCATTGAAATCAACAACAACACTTACCAATACGTTTTATTCATTATTATAATTTTGTATAGAGTTAGATTTTATAATTAATCAGTATAATGTTCTACTTAATAATACAACTCATATTTGGCGAATAGAATACAAATTTCGAAGGAGCAACAAAACATTTATCTTATGGCACCTGCTTAACATCTAGAAGTTGGGGCAGAGAGTATGAATCAGGAACGATAAATAAGGGTAACAAAACTTATTATAATTACAACGGGAGTGTCCATTCACTTGTACTTTCATTATTCTCACATGCGTTTCCATTGTTAAACGTTACGATAATTTTCAGAAACGTTTTTGAGACTCGAGATCACGCTGTGATATAAAGTCTTGAGTCTGATTGATGGTTGTGAATTCAAAACCAGATAAGTGAAGTAGTTGAATATTAATGACTTGCAAAAATAAAATTTCATGAGTTGAGCATTTGGCAGACCGCAAGAGTCATCAAAAACCTTAGGTTACCTATAAGTAACAAGTAATAGTAAAAATAAAGATGAAGATATGTCTTAAGTACTAGGAATCTTACAAACATTATTTCAAATTGATCTTATAATAAAGCTGTGGCAAATCATTTAGTAATTTCGTAGTAACTGAATAAACTTTTATAATTTTGGTTCTAATGTTATTTGAAAAGGCAACAAATACTTCAATGTAAATATATCTTTTTTAACACTGGTTAATAAACTAGTAAATTAACGTATCATATCGTAACATTTTTTTTTAATTAAATCACCTGATTAACTAACATGAATACCATATTCAATATATAAAATAAATAAATATTATATAAAAAAAAAACATCTATACTATTTATTACTTTATGTTATTATATTGTTTCATTTAATATTTTAATGATTTTTAATTATGATTGTAAATGTAGAATTTTATATTAACCAAAGCAAAAAACAACAAATTACGATAGTTTTATGAAAAACTGTGTGCATTGAATAAATTAATATAAATATGATTACATATATGTGTGTATATCAATGGGTATGTTTTTATAGAATAATTTTCTTTGTATTAATAATAATTAGTCATCCAGAGGATAAATAACTAATATATAAATAAGATAACGTTCCAAAACAATTAAAATTTTACAATATTGTATGGTTATTATATAGATATTTTTATTGTTATTATATAAAGAAATTTTAGATTTAGGCTATACATACTCGTACATTTTTTTATCTTATCGTAAGTGACTGTGCGAATAAGCCCCGTTAGTACGGCAGTCGCACGTGCCCCTAACGACTCTACGAACTGTTTGATTTAAAGTCGCAACAATTGTGTTTACGAGCGCACTCCTACCATACCTCACGAGATAAAACTTGCTTCATTCTTAATGGGCCTTTGTTTATTGAACACTCGATTATTTGATTAGATTCTTACTTGTCGAAACTTGTTCATAGATAAAGGGTTCGCTGAAAGTATGTTCGTGTAATGTATATACGTTGCTCAGCCGAAACCATTTTTAATGTAACTTGAAATTGTTTGAAAGCTATCGTTTAATAATACAATACAATTTATTTCCCTTCGTTAAATTGAACGAAGATCGAGAAGAAATAAATAACTTTATCATTAAACTTGTTTAAAACTCAGCAGCGTGCAAAATATATTACGAGAAAATTTCTTTTTCTATTCGCATTAACGCCATTAAAAGGCAAAGTTAAGTGAACAATACACACCAAGAAGCGTTCTGTAATAAACTGCTGTTTAACAAACAACTGACTGAAAAAGTAATACCTCTTGAAATATTCCAATGAAATATGTATTAAAACCACGGGCAGCGAGATTAAGCTGCTAAAGTAAAGATCGGATATTAAGAATCCTCTATAACCATTGAAAGCGAGGCTATACCTAAGCCTCAAAACAGATACTGCTGCAAATAAATTATTATAAGTTTATAAAACTTTACTTTATTTTTAGATTATAAAATGATGTCTTTCCTTTTTCAAGAGACTATAGATGTACTTTATAACACTTTCTAGTGCATAAGTATTAATTTTAACATTGTGCTGTATTATTTACTAAAGGTTAAAAAATCCGATACAACAACAACAACAACAACAGCCTGTAAATTCCCACTGCTGGACTCAAAGCCTCCTCTCACTTTGAGGAGAAGGTTTGGAACATATTCCACCACGCTGTTCCAATGCGGTTTGGTGGAATACACATGTGGCAGAATTTCTACGAAATTTGTCACATGCAGGTTTCCTCACGATGTTTTCCTTCACCGCTGAGCACGAGATGAATTATAAAGACAAATTAAGCACATGAATCAGCGGTGCTTGCCTGGGTTTGAACCCGCAATCATCGGTTAAGATGCAAACGTTCTGAGTACTGGGCCATCTCGACTCAAAAAAAAAATCAAAATCCGATAAAAACTGAATTATATATCGGCCAAACCAGGGATTGAACCTATGTTGTTTGTTTTTGTATATGTTTGATATTTGTAGTTTTATAGGTTAATCACGATAAAATAAATTGTAATGTTGTTTTCTCTACAAGTATATATTATATATTAAAGTTACAAATTGTATTTTTAGATCAAGATATGTTATACCAGCTACACCATAAAATACCAACATATTAATATTTAATACTGCTTAGGTTAATCTGGAACTCAAAACTATTTTGATATGAAACTTTTATATCAATCGGTTTAGAACCTAACTTTTGTCTTTATGATATAACTAGCGACCCGCCCCGGCGTCGCATGGGTGAAAATGATACTAAATATACTACAGACTATGTTAATTTACGACATCACATAACTAACTCCTAAAATTATCAGTGTTTATTTACTATGTTGTCCATGTTTTATACAAATAAATCTTCCTCTCGAATTACCCTATCTATTAAAGACCGCATCAAAATCTGTTGCGTAGTTTTAAAGATTTAAGCATACAAAGGGATATAGACAGAGAAAGCGACTCTGTTTTATACTATGTAGTGAAGATATAGCTCTGCTCTCACAGGATGTCTGCATTAACTCTAGGTGTGCGGGAAGCAAAGAATTTAATCTACAATGAAAGAAGTCGGAGGTTCTTTGTGCGTGTCACCTACCGCCGACCCTTGGAACGTAGTGTGATCTTTGACATTCAATGAAAAAAATATAGGCTCACGTTGATGCGGCATACACGCCTTATACAACCGTTATCGAATATAAGATCTTAAATGAACGTGGTTATTTTTATTACTGCAAGTATTTAAAACGGGACGCTTACCATGTTATATGCATATTTTTAGACTCAGTCTCGTGAACAAAATATTCGTATATAATGTCGTAATATTTAGCTCCGTGAAATAAAATACTTGTAGTAATTATCGAATAAATACGCACCACAGTTGTTTTAAAATATAGCAATGGATACTCTTTGAATTACTGTGTTATAAGTATAGAATGCATAAAGATTAACGCTCTCAATATCAATAGAAAAATATACCTAATTCAAATGACGAATATCAAAGATTTTTTTTTCAAATGATTTGTATATAGAATATCTTATTGACAATTCATATCTAAATAAAAAATATAACTGAGAAAAAATGATTATAGGTTTTAGTGAGTGTCAAGGTAATATTAAAATCCAGAAACGATAAGTCACATCCAACTTTGATTTTGACGATCCCAGGCATCTTTCCTTACAATTCAATATCATCCCTTTGTTGCCGGTTTTCGCTTTAATAAATGCGTCGGATCCCAATTTTGGCTCAAATAATATTGTCACCTCGATGGTTCATCCACTCCGTCTCCGCTGGGTATTTAGACTCATTGTGGTTGGTGGAAATATGGTCCCTTTCACAAAAAGGTTCACTTTAAAATTCCATTTCTTTGATCCACTTAAGAATTATTCGAGGATTTTGAATTATTCAAAAGTTACGATTCATATAAATAGGATTAATTCTAATATGCTTCTTTAATAATATATTTATAAGTACAAAAAAAAGACCGTTATTAAATATGAGTTCACCCGTTTTCTTGCATACAAGGATACTAGTTGTCCTTATCGCGCTAACTACAACAATAGACTAAAACATTTTAAAATGATATCACTTAAAAATCGCCGTGAAATCAGCGATGTTTTGACCCTACACAAACTGATCCATGGTCAAATAATGTCACCTGAACTACTTCAGCAAATCAATTTAGTTGTTCCCTGCAAAATTCCTAGACACCCAATAAAACAACCTTTTAGAACTACAGCTTTTAAAACAAATTTAGGTAAACATGCACCACTCAACAGAATAATTAATTCTTATAATGAATATTCTTCTAACGGCAATATCGACATCTTTGCCCAAAGCAAGCCAACTTTTGTGAAGCTCTGTAAAGATTTCATAGTATAGCTTTAAAACCATTTAATTCATAAATTAAGTTATGTCAACCCTTGTAGATTTTTGTTGTTGTATTTAAATTTTATTTTATGTTTTGTTTAATTATCTATAATTTATTTATCTTTTTTTTAATATTTAGTAAAGATATAATTAGGTTAGTATAGTCTTATCTTAAGGTCAATGTTGTTTACACCTGTAATGATTTATTCACCTAGATTTAATACCCTGTATCTACTGCTAAGAGAATGTGCTAGTGATAAGTCGATGGTGTAACTATTTCCAATAAATAAATAAATAAATAAATAAATGAGGCTTTAAGCTGAAGGGAGTTGCAGAGATAGCTTATGCTGTATACAGTTATAGACAAAAGTACGAGATATTAAAAATAAAACTACATACTATCTTCTGTCGTAACAAAGTACGAAATTGACAACAATAATTACTTAATTATAAGATTTTAATTTTTGCATACAGTTGCAAGGAGCCGAGATGGCCCAGTGGTTAGAACAGCTGCATCTTTGATTGTTGGTTCAAACCCAGGCAAGCACCACTAAATACCTAATCATGTGCTTAATTTGTGTTTATAATTCATCTCGTGCTTGGCGGTGAAGGGAAACATCGTGAAGAAACCTACATGTGCATTCCATTCCACCAACCCGCATTGGAACAGCGTGTATGTATGGAA
The DNA here is from genome assembly GCF_905220365.1 of Vanessa cardui. Lineage (NCBI taxonomy): Eukaryota > Metazoa > Arthropoda > Insecta > Lepidoptera > Nymphalidae > Vanessa > Vanessa cardui. The sequence goes on from NC_061126.1 coordinate 10,312,936, forward strand.
TATGTTCTAAACCCTCTCCTTAATGTGAGAGGAGGCCTTAGCCCATCAGTGGGTAATTTACAGGCTGATACTTTATACATTTAAATGATACATCAAATGGTGAATGAACAGAAGTTACTTTCGAACATCACAATACCTTCGTATTGTGATGTTCGAAAGTAACTTCTGTTCTTACAAAATATCTTTGTTTATAACAATTTGTCGAAATTATCTGTTCATAAAGTCCTGATTAAGAAAGATAACTTTATTTAAACGGTTTAATTAAAAATATAGCATCTCGCTCGTACCGTTTCTGTCCGAATATTGTTGTTAAACGTTCAATGTCTAATTAAAGTCTTGTTTGTTTCCGTACAATTGGAACTAAGATGTACGAATACAACTAACTATACCGCATAAATGATATTTGTAACTTAGAAAATGTTTTGTTTTTTTTTTTTAATTGTCCTTAAGATTATAATCACCATACTTCACAATTATATAGCGGGAAGAACCGATTTTCGTTAGGAATACTTTCGTCAATAGTATTGTTCCACACAGCCAAATAAGATGATCTGAAAAAGAAGAATACAATTTTATAAATATCTTTTTTGTAGGTTGCCTTCTCTTTGTAACTATTTCTTGACTTCTTGAAATCAGCAATCACTTGAAGCGAACCCTTCTTCAGTAGTGAACGAAATGAAACGCTTTTAATAGCGGCACATTAAAATTCACCGTCGGAAGGCGATGACATCTCAAATTTTACTTTGATTGCTTAAACAACCTCGCTTCGAATCTTTTCTTTCCTTAATTGAGAGAAGATTGAATTGTTATTTATGACCATACTGGTGTATCGTTCTATATTAATAATATATACAATAATGTAATTGCTCAGTTACAATTGTATAATTAAGAAAAATATGTGTTAATATAAAAGTTTTTACACTTATGGAACTATCAATTGTCACTAAAATAGATATAATGTATTATTGGATTATAGTATGTATATTATTATATTATGTATATTATTAAGCCTATTTTGCTAGTATTTTTAAAAGTAAAAATTTTTTTTTTAGTGACAATTGAAATTTAATAATTGTCTATATATTTTATACACTTACAATGATTTTACAAAATGGTTTTTAAGATAAATTATAATACCTAAATTAATATACATTTTTAATATCTAGTTAATCAAACAATACCAGCTGAAGTTTTAGTAACATAGATTTTAAAAGGAAAAATGAAGAGATGAGTGTGAAAAATAAGAATGAGAAAATGGTTAGGTCATTAATCGATTATAGTATGTATATTATTATATTATGTATATTATTAAGCCTATTTTGCTAGTATTTTTAAAAGTAAAAATTTTTTTTTTTAGTGACAATTGAAATTTAATAATTGTCTATATATTTTATACACTTACAATGATTTTACAAAATGGTTTTTAAGATAAATTATAATACCTAAATTAATATACATTTTTAATATCTAGTTAATCAAACAATACCAGCTGAAGTTTTAGTAACATAGATTTTAAAAGGAAAAATGAAGAGATGAGTGTGAAAAATAAGAATGAGAAAATGGTTAGGTCATTAATCGAACGACGAGTTTAATGAAGTTTATTTTTAACGCTATTTAACCTATTTGTATGAGAAGTAACAATCCTTGTTCTTTAAATCTGATCACACCCAAAGTTTTAGGTAAAATTTAATATGTTAAAAAAAAGAATAAAGGTATCATAACAACGCTATAAAGATATTATTTGTAACAAAAAAAAATCGAACAATTTTATCGTTTACGTCTTTGTATATACTACAAATATATTTATATTTTAAAATTGGAAATGTATTGCAATGTATTCGATATCAGCTTTTCCAACACAACAATAATTAAAAAAAAAAAAAAAAACAAGTCAAAAGACTCCAATAAAGTGCATTACGAAAATCACTGGGGCCATCCAACGCCATGGCGTGTATTAATCGCCTCGATTAACCCTGTAGACCGTGACACCAGACAGGTGAGCTATGGTGGGGATTAACTGGAAAATCGACCAATTACCATCACATGAAAAAAATAACGAATAACCTTTGTAACAATTTATACGATTATTAAGTTAGATTTTTCTTTTTATGTTACTAATGACCCGTCCCGGCTTCGCGTGGGTGGACTAGACTAGGGTGGACTAGTAAGTTTTTTTTTTATATTTTTACCTTTTATGTATGTATTTTTTCTTGCTTTTTGTTTTACAATGTTTGACATGTTTAACAATTGTCGTTCTATTTCAACTTATTTACACAAAAACCTTAATAAATTATAAATCTAAACCTTCCATATGAATCCCTCTGCCTATTAGTGAAAACAGCATGAAATGTGTTCAGTAGTTTTGGGGTTTATCGCGAACGTACAGACAGACAGACGAGGCCGGAGGACTTTGTTTTAGAAGAAGGAACTGACACAACGAAAGTTGGTTTGAATTGTTAACATTTTTAATACCAGCCCTGGTATTAAAAATGTTAACAAATCTTATGTGTAAAATAAATGATTAAATTTAACCAGTTTTACTGGCCGACATTTCTATGATCCCATTGGTTGATGCATGATGATTTAATGTCTATATGTTGCCGTCTACGATTAAAAGTTTCAGTAGTTTAGTAGGATAATCATTTTCAATATATACATATTCAAATCAGTCTGGTAAATCATATTATTAGTGCCTTGAAACAAACAAATACTTCATTTTTATTTTCTTTACAGATTTAGTAAAATATTCTATATAAGTATAGTATAGATATACTATAACTATATTTATTTTAACTATAGTTATTAAAAATAAAATATAATCTATTGCTGCTTATGTAACGGAGCTTATTTATATTGTTATTTCAATGTCGTGATTAATTTTAATGAAAACAAATTATTTATCTGTGTAATGTTTTAACATTTTACTTTTATTAAGTTATTTCATTTCAATGTACAGTGATATTGTAAATTATTATTATAATTTAAAAATAGGTTATATATGATTTTTATATTTAAATAATATTATGGCATCTGATATAAACGTATTATACTATTTTAAAGAAGTATTTCTATATTTTTATATAGGAACTTATTTGAATTAATCTATTTTAAATATCTCGTATTCAAATTGAAAGTACCCTATCACCCTTAAAGATTAACGGTCAACACTTGGTATTTCCCACATTGGTTATGGATGCAGATGCGATAGAGTTTAATCTAGCCTATCGATAGACGCACCTTAGCAACCCTTCACAAGAGACGATGACGTCACGATTGTGTCTTACCTTTTATTAACCATTTAAAAATGTTGATAAAAACTTTAAAAAAGTATATTATTTCCTATCTAACAAATGTAATTATACTCTAATGTTGGTTGTTTCGTATATCACCTATATTTATTTATCGAATACTGCTATACGTATAGTGTTATTTTAAATTCTGATGCAACAAGAGGGGTAATAAGATACATACTATGATACTGAGGAATCCTATCTTCTTAAGTGTTTTAGCAACTTCTCCTTGTCTGAATAAATCAAAATTCGAATTACCTACTGTGACTTCAATTATATTTTATTAATACAATATAATACTGCATCACCTAGAACCAACAGCCCCAATTCTTTACCAACTTATGTTGTATGATGTTATCTATAATTGGAAAGTTCTCAATTAATATGATATAGTTTTGAAAGCCTAAGCGTACAATAGTCTGATTCTTTTCCGATCTAACTTCTACATTTCCTCACAAAAAGTCTCTTCAGCTAAATTGTAACTCAGGATTAATTATACTTATTTGATACGATTCCGATTATATTCCGATGTATCTTGGACTGAATCACATCGAGATCGGTGCGTTTGTAGATACTCGACTGAGCGGCAAAGATTAAGATTCTAATCGATTGCAATAAACTGTCAATTTGTTAGCGAAATTGGTGCTCAGGTTGCAATTCTATCAAAAGACAATAAATTTATATTAAAATTCGTATTCATTATTTATTTATCCTACTACGATTATAAGTAGTAAAACTGTTAGTGTCAAATGTCAGTTTTTCATAGGCTTTTTTATTTTTTCTGCCGTAATAACCGTGCCGTAAAATGTATTACTTAATAACTCTACATTGCAAGGATTTATGTTTAGTACTTTCTCACAACTTTTCGTACCGTGTCATAAAAATTAAAATAATTGTGTAAAATATATTCAATATGTTCGTTGTAGTATTCATTATTCGTTAAGAGTCTGTCAAAAATGTTTTATCACATCCGGTAGGTATTGATAATTTATAAGACTAGGCAAATGAAACTGATAGTAAAAAGTAATCAAAAAGCAAGCTGTATCTATTTAATAACACAATACATATACCTTCTTATAAACATAGTAAATCAACAGCTTATTTGTAAAAAAATGCATTAAAATATTATTGTACTCGTAAAAATAATACTCGTGGAAATAAAAACACATAATAAGTATGAGTTGTTTTAAAAATTGTATATAATATGTAGTCGAAAGAGTCCTGTGTCATAAAAAAAAACATTTAAAGTAGTGCATTGTATAGTAACATGAAGTCACAATATTTATTTATTTATATACATATAACTTAGTATATCGATTATAATCAACCTTTCATATTATATGGAACAGGATGCTTAATCCAGAAAAAAAAACTTAGACGTAGAAAAAAAGGAAAAATGCCAATTATCCGATCCTTTCCAATCTACCTAGGATCCAATGATCCGATTTGTCCGATTATCCTACAACAAATAATATTATCTGTTAATTGCAACAAAGTAAATAATCGTAAATAGAAAAATATACACTTTTATAGATCGTTACAAACAATAGTATTCAGCTAAATTATAAAAAAAATTATAAGAATATTAAAGTCAAATATTTTTTTACAACTATAACAGGTATAAATGTACATATATTATATTACATTGTTTTAATATATAGCGTCTGATTCATTGAAGTCGCGTTGTCCGGACGTATGTGAGGGTGCACTTACGATATTAATTATTCATCGGATCGGGCGAATAAACCAATTTCACGCTTCTTTGCTCGCGAATCATAGCCGACGCTATTGCGGCTTATATAGCCTGATGCATATGGCTTTGCGATTTCTATATTATATTTTCTTGCTTCCTTTACAGAATTTCCTTAAACTTGTATTTTATGTGGAATACTGTAATTGAATTTGTATTTTGCGTTTCAAATCGTGATCAATTGATTGTATTCTTTAAACAGATTTATGAATATATGTCGAGGCGTCAAAAAGTTTAATTAGGATTTATTTATGTTTTTATCGTACGTACTGGCAGCTTGAGTATGACGTAGAGCACATGACAACGATGGAGGGTATATTTGCGTTATATAAAATACATATATAAATCAAAATTAATTTCCAACTCGCAAATAATTATATATAAATACAAATATTTTATAAATTAGTGAATTCTTGTGACTGTTTTTTTAAACATGATCGCAACCTACATAAAGGCTTTTTCATTTTTTATTCAATTCTACTAGTGTGATTGAAATAGTTTATAACGGCTGTACAGAGTAAAAATATTTATTACATTTCAAATTCCTAACACGCTGTGCAATCATAACTAAACGCGGCCGTAAGCCGAAACCGCGGGATCAAATTTACCGCGTCAGCGCCCACGCGTTGTGCTTTTAGCATCATCTGTATTGCCGTTCACTAATACCGTCAAAAATTTAATAACCATATATATATACAGCGCGTCAAGTGTAAGTTGGCGTGTGGCAAAAACATGTACTAATTTTTTTTGTTCATTTAATATCTTATTTGTTTTATTTACCCTTATTAAGAAAACTTACCAAAATCTATTAAAAATGAGACGTAGAGAATTATTTTCTAAGGAGATATTGGTAAAATAAACAAAAAAGTGGCAAAACAAAGGGTGTAGCAGGTGCTGCCACAGGAACGCCAACTTATACTTGACAGTCTGTAATACCGGTGGAAATTTCAAAGAGTGTATGATCGGACATCCAAGACTAGAAAAGCGAATAGCGCTCTTGATGTTGAAATAAAATTTTAGAAAAAAAATGTACATCTTCGTTTCAATAAAACCAAATGAATGAACACTGGGAAGCACAAATGTACTGTCAACAATACTATCGACAGTATGTTTGTTTGTCACGGATTTAGCTAAAGAACCAGGTGACTGAAATGTGATTCCATCTAAATGTTGCTACAGCAAACTCCGTTTGATACAATCTCTCAGAGACCTGCTTCCCGGAAAACTGATCTCGTTACGCCGGGACGTTGCGTGGCAAATGTTTATCCTCTAACCTAAGGTAACATACATTGGCCTGGAAAGCTTGTGAGGCTGAAGTAGAGTGGTGGAAGATTATCTATCAAAAGTACGACAGCTGTTGTACATTTCAAAACGAAGCAACTTAAATCTACTTCAGTGCCGCGAAATATGGACTCGTAAGTTTACTGAAACTCGATCGCCGCGTAACCCCCGAGAACATCTAGAAACCCACTTAAGTACATATTAAAATGTCATCAAAATTAGTCGAGCCGTTTAGGAGATTTCAGCACAATAACTTGCGATTTTTGATGATCATATTAAATTAAGATATCATAGATATATTGCTTTACAATCGCGTTTTGTTTTTTGTTTTTATAATATTGATACATATACAGCCAATGCATCTTCCGTTCATAAAATTGGATAATCAACCTGGATTTTTCTGTAAAATGGTTAGGTTTTTATTTGAATCAAGATAGCAAGATAAGCATAACAAGAGATTGTTATCTGTATCTATAATTATATTTAAAAAATGTAAAATCAAACATTTATTGTATGTAGAAGACAATCTCCGTGGCTAAAGATAGAACTCATTTTTTTTTTGTACAAATCTAATTGAAAATATTTTTCATTCAAGTTGGCCCATGAAAGCATTTTTATTGTTTGAATTACTAGTATATAACCTATACTTACAGAATTACATGTCTTGCCTGACTGATTTATCTTCGGCAAGCGTAATATATTAAAATTTTGGCCATGACATTTGGTGAGTGGCCACCTAACGAAGGAGCCCTGATTGAAACAGTGGTTGAAATTTTTTATGGAAGTCCGTTTTGCGTCACATTTTTTTAAGCCAGAAACATGAGACTATATTTGGGATCCTGTTTAAAATGAGTAGATACGTATTTAATTGTTTCTAGATATTCTACTCTTAAGGGGTGGAATACATAGCTATGATGTATACAAACAGGTTTAAAATTTACGTAATATGTTACGTTATCAATAAATTTATTCAACTACCACGAAAGCGAATCCGCGGGCAACAGCTAGTGTAATAAATAAAAGTCAACTAACATAGTAAATTGTTTATTAATAAACGTGCCTGTATTATTTTTTTAATCTTTTGCAATAATCTAGCAATAATACTTATAATATAACAATGGTTATAAATTCAAAAATATATCAAATAACGATGCGTTTATGTATGCAACTACATTTATAGTAATTTTTTTTATGTCATAGCATAGCCGACGAGCTTTTGGGCCACCTGATGGTAAGTGGTCACCATCACCAATAGACAATGACGCTGTAAGAAATATTAACCATTTCTCACATCGTCAATGCGCCACCAACCTTGGGAACTAATATGTTACGTCCCTTGTGCCTGTAGTTACACTGGCTCACTCAAACCGGAACACAACAATACTGAGTACTGTTATTTGGCGGTAGAATAACTGATGAGTGGGTGGTACCTACCCAGACGGGCTTGCACAAAGCCCTACCACCAAGTAAATTAATCGAAACTTCAAGAAGAACAATAATTAACTCAAATAAATATATAGAAAATTTCAAAGCTTTACGAGACTTTCTATAACAATATTTAAGATCAAAAGATGAATGAGCAATCGTCAGTTTCGAAGAAATCTCTAAAATACACGATAAAGAGTTAAATAAAATTTATAACTTCGACCTTTCGATATAAATTTCATCCTCGTGATTGTCAAGACGGGGTTCTTAAGCAAACGGAGAGAATCCGAATTAACATATATATTAATTGAATATATTGTCTCGCTACTTGTTTGAAAATGCAAATATTTCTTCCCTTATAACTTTGTTTTATCTTCACTGAGATTGTTTGAAACGGCATAAAAGTTATTATACGCTCCGTTATAATTTTATATTGTATTGTAAATATACGAGGAATATATTTAAGATATAACAGTTTGGAATTTGTGTACAGTGATCTTGTGAAATATACATTTTACTTAGGTATTTACTTTATTTGTGTTGTTGAGAAATATCATTAAATGAGTTTCTAGTAAAAAGTTTTTATATCATATGCTAATATTCTGGAATGGGTGTTATAATATATGATAGCACACCTTGGGAATTAAACAATCGCCTCCTGGCTATTACATTTCATTTAAATTGTATATATAATATATGAGACAAAAAAAAACCCGCTGAGTTTCTTTCGACGGTTCTTCGACGTCCGGTGGTACTGTTTCAATTGACCATCAATAAGAAAGTTTAATACTTCTTTATTGAATAAAGCAATTTGAGCTTGATTTTGAATGGAGGAAACTCTAAACCATCTCCGCAGGAAGAACGAAAAAGAAGAAACCTAGCCAAGTTTAGATATATTCTGTCACCAAGGCGCACCTTTCCACGCTAGATTTTCAGCATGCCGTAGTGTGTGACGTTTGTACTTATAAAATGTATTTGTGTGCGTGAGATGGGTATCATAATAATATTGACTAAACAGTCAGATATGAAAATTCTATTGACAGACATTTATATGCTTTTAGATATTTAAGACTGATGCACAAGGCTTGAAATACAAAAACATTTCATATAAGAATAAAAATAATATTACGTTATTGAATCATCATGTATATTTGATTGCTCTAATAAACATAGAAAATATTACATTAGTTGTAATAGGTTATATGCGTACTATATACATCTTGTAAAAATATTTCACGTAAAGTATTTGTTCTAATTATTTTATTTGATTTGCAAATTGAAACGTGTCGCCACCGCATATCTTTACCGGATAAAGGATAAGGACTTTGAATTCGGTAGCGTCCCGGCCGGTTGTTTTTCCGCTTGACGGAATTTTATTTAATTACTCTGTGCCCGGCTCCGATCCCGCCGGGACGCGGGAAAGCTGTCTTTAAGGCGGTTTTATACTTTTGATGTTTACATTCTTAGAATTATGTGAAACGTTAATAATACAAAGATCCTTTTTGTAAATTATACATTAAGAATTTTTTAATTACATATTTCATAAAGTAATTCGTATATTTTGTTTTCGATAAAATCAGTGATTGAATATTGCGAAATTTACGCGTTCAAAATATTTCTCAGCAAGCGGGATATTAACGTTTTGATATTAAAACGAGTACAACGTATTACTATCATAAATAAAAACCAGATAAGTGCAAACTATAGTACAGTTTTCGGATTTCCCTGTATTACATTTTTTTTGTAATCCCCTCAATAATTAAACTATGTATTTCGTTCGAGGGAATGACAGATTTAGTTTTTCTTGGTTTAGCATAATTTCGTTATTCACCGATAGCTGGCGCTGTAGAACGTCAGTTTATATACCGTTTCATAGATTGTATACTTGCTATCGATATTGTTTACAGACCGCTTGTCTAACAAGTTGTGCTGGTATATAAATTAAAGTGTGTTATGGAAAAGTATTACTAATAAAAAAATACGTTTTAATTGAAATCACGTATTCTTATACTTTTTTATTTGCACTAGGCAAAAGGAAAATAGATACTGCCATTAACTATATAACACATCTTTACATTCACTTACATAAACCGTGAAACTTTGTTGTTAATTCCCTAATGTCTATTTATCACCCTTCAAACCCAATCACATCAAAATATACAGTTATGCGGTAGAAAAACTGTGTGGTTACCGAATCAGATGAGCGATTACAAAGTTCTTTACTATTAAAACTTTCATCGTAGGTATTAAAAGTTTTCGTTCTATAAAATATTTCATAATTTCCATTTAATAAGCTTAAGAGTTAATATTTCTATTAAATAAGGCTTCATGATATTAACTCGTCCATGTTCGTAGTTTGGAAAACCTTGAAACTCAGTTGTGGAGTTAGTTGCAAATCCTTCATGAGTCAGTAAATGTTAATTTAACTTAATTATATTTCGAATCATACTTTAAAAGGATTTATTTCATTTGAGATATGTATTTCTTTTAGCTAAATAAAATGATTCATAGCATTATATTTATGATATTTTGTGCATTGTATTTATTCTATTAAATGCATAAATATGGTTTAAAAACTTAAATAAAAATGAATATACATGAATAAATATTAACAATAATTTATATTGATGTTTTAAACGATTTATTTTTTTACTAATTTTAATTCATATTAAAAAATGAAGTATAAAGAAAAAAATGTCCCGGTTTCACTCCCCCGTACAATTAAACGTCATTTTATTAATAATAAATATATTCTAGATTTAAAATTATATTTATATAGATTTCATTTTCATTCATATTTTAATTAATGTCTGACTGACTTACCTTGATTTTATTAAAGTTATTCCTAATTTTATTAAAAGACTTCAAAATGTTTTTTATTATCAACCCATGACTGACTTGCCTCTTTCTCCTCAATTTGGTTTGTAGTAAAAAATAACACCAACAGTATCAATGAAAGTAAGCTCAGTTACCAGGCGTAAACAAACATCAGCCGCGTTGCTCCTTAAATAAATGCAGTGTCAAATGATAATGTTAATCCGTCACGTGCACTGCGCTGTTCTATCCCACGGGGATCATGCGCTGGCGCAGACGAGAGTTTGCTCAGCTTTTGGAAAAGATATGAACGATAGAAAGATATTACACATAATAAAATCGGTAAAAATAAATAGGTGAACATACAAAACGGTTGGAAGTCTAAATTACTTAGTGGTAGGTCAGTTCAAAAAATTTCAGGTATGTACGAATTATCTTAAACTTTTATCTATATTTAATTATTTTACAAACAACAGTTGCTATAAAATTGTTACCAATAAGAAGTTTGCAATTTCTATGAAATGGTAAAATTCGTTTTTTATATTACTAAACCGAAATAGTATTATTTTTTGAGGCAATAACTATATATTAATTTTATTGAGAGTTTAACATTGCAATATTATAGCAATCACTGCAATAATATATTCCGACATCAAAATCCTCAAATTAAAACGTAACAAAACCGCTCGTCTGCGTCCAACAAATCAAAGGAATGCGTGCAAAAAGGGGTGCGAAATGACACGTGTCACGTCCCCTGATTGGACACATCGCCTCCGTACCCTAACAGTGCAATTACTGCGAATAAGCTGATTTCGTACGAATGCATGGATACAGCTTGTTACATTCGTGATTGTTCCAAATAGGCTCTATGTAAAACATTTTGATATTCCCTTTTTGTATTATATATATGCGAATAATATTCTCGAGTAAGCTCGTTTGTGGTATGTTTACACAAGTTCGTTCGTAAGAGCATTTGATATAGGACTAGTGTTTGTGAATAGAATTTGAGTTGTGCATCTATATTTTATACATAGATAAACCAGCGGCTTTACTCGAATAGTATAAAATTTTACCTATATCACACAACCAGGGATCCACCATTTTACTCCCTCGAGGGGTTAATTAAGAAAAGTAAGGCATTCCCGGTACTCAGACTACAGACAAACTTGGTGGTAGGGCTTTGTGCAAGCCCGTCTGGGTAGGTACCACCCACTCATCAGTTATTCTACCGCCAAATAACAGTACTCAGTATTGTTGTGTTCCGATCTGAAGGGTGAGTGAGCCAGTGTAACTACAGGCACAAGGGACATAACATCTTAGTTCCCAAGGTTGGCGGCACATTGAAGATGTAAGGAATAGTTAATATTTCTTACAGCTTCATTGTCTATGGGTGATGGTAACCACTTACCATCAGGTGACCCATATGCTCGTCCGCCAACCTATAACATAAAAAAAAATACATTTAATGTAAATCATTTATTAGCGATTTAAATATAAAAAGGTAATACACAGAGTTACTTTCGTATTTATAATATTAGTACAGTTGGTAGTAATGAAGAACACTATAATTTTATTATAGTTTTTTTTATCGTAGTATGTCATTAATTTATGAATGATTGCTAATCTAATAGCATCAAGACAATGAATGAATTACAGATATGATGCGTAATAGATTCCCCAATAATAATTATGAAGAAGAGATATATATTTCTGTAAAGAGAAAAATATTTTCAAATATAGGTACACAAATTAAAAAAAAAATTAAGTAGAAATGATTCAATCTGATAAATAACGTCGTTTTCAAATAAATATTTTGAATACAACATAAATTCACATTACTTATGATTAATAAAAAGAAAATGTGTTTGAATTTATATTTCTTAAATTATTTTTTTTCATTTGTACATCTGGCGTTGTCATTTTATCCAGTTTAACCCTCACAATAAAGGGACAGTGTCAACATACCCTGCCGGACCCTTAGACGCATTGATAAACCCCTCCAATACTTGACAATGGACTGGCTCATTATTGTAGTTTTGTGAAATATTTTAAGGCTTTCTGTTATTATAAATTGTATACAAATCGACTTTTATATTTTTATTATTTTAAAAAAGGTATTAAGAGTGATTTCACTCACTTACGAAAATCAGTGTAGCGTCAAAATTTTTTGTTCCGGTATGCAAAGTTAGCTTCGTTAGAAGTCATAGTAAAAGGTGCTTTAATTTATATATGTATTTATAAACATAAAATTATATATTTTAATGTCAAAAAGTAAATAATGGTTTCATTTAGTTGTCACAAATAAATGTTAATTTTACATTTATAACACGTTTGTGATTTTAATTTAAATAATAATTGGATTTGGATTTTATATTGCATTATTTTTATGAATATTATTGAGAATAATAAAGAAAATATATTCTTATCTTATAAATGAAACTATCATCTGAATATAAAAGTTCATGAACATTCTGTAGATAAAAATATACGACCTCCTAAACTGGATAGACGGAGAGGTCACGAATTTCATTAGCAGCATTTAAAAGGTTTCTCCCAAGGGACAGAGTTCGTATTTGGCCGGCCATTGTGTGTCGATTCTATTAGATTTTAAGACCTACACTAGGTTACGATGCATATATGTGTAAGTAACTGTTTACGGCAACGGCCGCCGAGCCTGCCTTATTATTAAATAATTACTATTAAATATAATTAATATATATTAAGTTTGATAAAATTACGATGACAGATGGAGGTGCTATTATCTATCTTATAATACATTATAAAGTTACTTAAGATAATATTTGAATATTTCATATATTGATACAAAAATTGCAGATATTAATATATAACAACAGATACTTATACCTTTTATCAAAAGTATCTTAAAGAAAATTACATAAAATTCTTCAGTGTAGTAATAAATAACATCTATTATGAGTGGTAATTTTTCTATAACAAAAAAATACATTTAAAACTATTGCAAAAAAAAATAAAGAAAAAAAATGTTATATATACTTTTTTTTGGTTTCGTTATTGTACGGATATATTTTCGAACAATGGACTTTTTATTTTAACTTTTTCCTTTCTACCAATTATATGTATTGATTGACAGGTTCATTACTACTTATATCGGATAATCCTTATATCGTTAATTGAATCTCAATACATGGGGGAATAACAAAAACTAAAGTCGCAGCCATGTTATTATACGCAAGAATGTGTGCGTATTTTAAACGCACGCGGCGTTGCCGTTACATTTTCTTATATATTGTATCGTTTAATTAAAAACGGTGCTATTATGGACGAAATAACTTTGATATTCTATAGTATAAAACAACAAATCCTTTATAGTTGATGTACTTTGAAATATATTATTGTTGCTTATCTACATGTATGTAGCTACATAGTAAAATATAAGCCAATCAAATATATTTAAAATGAATTTACACGTTAGTATGAACCAATTATCATGTTTCTGAATAGTCGAACTAAAACTCGATGATAGTATCGAGTATGGGTGTATTTTAGTTTGATTCTTTATTAATACACTATTCATATTTTTGGTTGACACATGCAATATGATATTAAAAAAATATATTTTACACAAAAAAATTACCTCCAGTTGACGGCTACAACTTCATCAAAACGATACAAAGCAAAAATTTCCCGCACGATCGACTCCATGCCTTCATAAAAAGAGAGGACATACGCTTTTCACATGAGCGCGCCTCGACAATAGCCAATTTGACACTAAGTGAAAAAAACTAAAATGGCCGACAATTAGTCTGTTCTACGTCCAGGAAGCAAGTGTTTAAATTTCCATTAGCCTTTGAATCGCGCTAAAGTTGGTAATTGGTGTCGACCTACGCTTTTTTCGATTTAAATTATTCGATTTTGGCTTTTTGTTGAAGACAATTGATTTTATACCGATTGTGCTATTACAGAATAATGCGAGTGGAAAGGACCCTGCTGCCTTGGCTTTTTAAAACATTCGTTGAAGTAAAATTAAGAAAAAAAAGAATAATACCGAAACAAATATCAACGTGGACTGGTCAATCAAGTTTTCCATTTTCAATGCTGACAGCCACAGAACAAATGTGACGTCACGTGTCATATTAGTAACGCTCGCGTACGTCAATTTTGCTTTTTTAAATTTCGAACGCCGCATGATTGGCGACTGGTATCGAGTGTCGGTCCTCTCGTCTGGAAACGGACGCAGTGGCCAATAAGAGATCGTTTCGGTTAGTTAATTTTATTTTCTATTCGTAGGCACCTATATTGTTCCGGATATTATAAAGTTAGGTAAAAATTTAACAAAATAAATAACCAATACCAAACAAAAAATACCTTCTTTTGTTGGCCAAAAAATCCAACGCTGAATGGCAATGAATTGCGTTGTGTGTTACATTTCAGAGGATTAGTGAGTTCGAAGGTTCATTTACTTGCATGATTTCAAAAGATAGAAATCAATGTATCATTTTATTTTGAAAGTTATAAATAGTTAAATAGCATTCAGGATTATAATATTATTTACTATACAAGTGTGTGAAACTTGAAGCTGTCTTCTTATTCGAAGTATAGGAACTTTTAGTTTTATGCAAATTTATTTGCTGGCAAAAAAAAAAAAATAACTTGTGGCCAGACTGCGGTGCACGCAAAATGGAAAACTTTGCCTTCTTTAGCAATATCGCAATATGTTTACGAGATCAGAAATATGAAATAAACAGATGTGTCAGATGTAATTGTATACGTTACCATTTTTAATAATTATAATATTGGTTCTGCAAAAACTGATTTGCTTTGCCATGGATCTCTTATTTTATTTTCTTCTATGATTCCGTTTCTATCTATGGTATCTATATGCAAATTTATATTATATTATTATATTTTGCCGATTTACAAAATATTTTCGGAGATGAATAAGTTCTTACACCATCTTATTACCTTTTTAACATGATTTTTTATGTTATTCCTCTTTAGTCTCCAAAGCAAAACTCAAAGCAAGAGCCAGAAGTGATAACGTATTAGTTTATTGCTATCAAAATATATGTAGACTACTTTAAATAGGGAAGTTAGATAAAAGCATTAACCACTTCCGTCATATGACATGGGGCTATGTGGAACTCACGGGCGCTGAACGCATCCACTAAATAACCAGCCAGGATCTCTTTCGCTTGCTACCGTGACACCCTGACGGATGGGCCATCAATACTTTGGTGCTTGATACACGATCTCCCCATTCTTCTACAACGGACAGAATCGTTGGAGTCACGCTCCCGCTCGGCGGCCTTTTTCTGTGACATTATGTGTTCATTATGTGTATTCTTCTAGAACTTCAAGCCTCCAACCGTGGCGGTTATCACGCACGGCAGTGAAATGTCTCCGCAGATCATTGCTGGCAAAAACTTGCGCTAGCATTTAATCAGTGTGTGGGGCCCCGTATCCACATGCTAAGAGTGTGATATCTTGTTTCATACAGGTAGTGCTACTTATCGAAACAGCCATATCCGGTATTCTTCACCACGCTTTATATATTACATATTGCTGATTATTATGAGTTAAAGGCTGCAACAGATGTAACGATTTAAAGAAATTACGACGAAAAAATTTAACTTCACAGTTTTGATGATTTAAAGACTTACACGAGCACACTATAAACTCATATTATGCCAATGTCAATATATGTAACAGACAGAAATTAGTCATAATATCTTCGTGTATTTACCGGAGTATTTACCACTTCTTCTTCTAATCTATTCTATGGCGTATATTTTTAAAAAGAAAAGAGTTTAAGGTACGCTGGTCGGTTCAACGTAATTTAATTTCATGAGTGGCCTACCGCTACGCAGAATCGTAATAAGCAAACTTCCTCAACTTTGATAGGATCCAGCTATTGCTGAGGTTTAATAACTTTTAATAATCTCGATATTGCCGCTGTACTCTGTATTTATAATTAATTAGTGTTATGGAATATTTCTGAGATATAACAAAGTGTATTATATTTGTTTATACGCATATGTATGTATTTTAAATCTGTTTTTGTACTTGTTTATTATTAATGAAATTATTAACTAGACATTATATAAAGTTCTTTATGACTTTAAAGACGCTGGACCAATCTCGAACTGTAACCACAACCATTACTTTTTAAAAGTACTTAACTTTAAATATTTTTTATTAAAAGGCTTTTTTGTCAAAGGTAATTAATTCCTATTTTTTGCCTCAAAAAGAAAAGTACAAAGTCGTTTTGTTATTTATTTTTTGTATTTGTGTGTATGTGACAGTGCTGTTAATTGCTTAACCATTTTATAATCTCAATTATAATAAAGTGTAAAACAATTCAGTATACGTACCAAGTGGGGAGTATCCAATCCTCTCTGGGTAGTCAATTAGCTACAGCGCAACCCTAACGAGATGTCAAACTTTTTATCATACTCCCTCTGTTTGTACTGCGGCATATATAAATACGTATGTACATTGATTTTTTTTATTCGTAACTTTAATTGTTTTTGTATCATAATTATTTTTAAAAACAAATGAATACTTCATAGATATTGGAGGAATCTTAATAAAGCCTTATTTATATTATATTGATAATGGCTCGGTTGGCAGACGAGCATACGGGCCACCTGATGGTAAGTGGTCACCATCACCCTGTAGACAATGACGCTGTAAGAAATACTAACTATTCCTTACATCGTCAATGTGTCATCATCCAGCCTGTAGTTACACGAGCTCATTCACCCTTCAAACCGGAACACAGCAACACTGAGCGGCGGTAGAATAACTGATGAGTGGGTGGTACCTACCCAGACGGGCTTGCACAAAGCCCTACCACCAAGTAACGTTACTTTGATTGTTACGTATTCTAACTGCTTATATTTAATAAAAAACGGACACTGTATTTTCCACTACACTCTGGATTTTGATCTTTTACCTTCATATCTGGTTACAGAATTATATGCCATATACCTAAACATGCGCGTAAATTATAAGATGAACTATCAAAATAAACTTGATAAGTTCATTGCTTAGATAGATTAAGTTATATGTCCATATTATAAAGCTAATAAAAATAAGTCACAAAAGACTTAACTTAAAGTTAAAATAAAACAACGATTTAAATATAGAACCTCATCCTTTTTGATGTCGCTTAAAAATCTATAGTCAATGTCCAAATCAAAATGAACGAAGTCAAAAGTACGCTTCATATAATATATATTGAAAAGCATTCATTTTAAAAGTAAATACTGACTCCCCTTACATGCACGAAGTTCAATTGACTATATAAGATTTTGCAAAATCTACGAAGGTCCAAACAAAATGAGATTTCCAAACAAACGTCGGTTCAACGAACCAAGTGACTGGTCAGCTACGAAATAGGATTTGCCAGAGGTTTATATTTTAATACTAAAAATATGGCAGCGATTCGATTACGCGTGACGCGGGACGTGGGTATTTTTGTTAACCGTGAATTATTTTATTTGAAATGGTCACTTTGAATCATGTTCATATTATGTATTAAATAAAGAAAGTAAGTTACTTGTTACCTTAAAGACATTGCAGTTTTTTAGACATTGTGCCTAAAGATTTTTATTTTTTAATGCTTGGTGGTAGTCAATACGATGAGGAGGTGGTACCTGCCTATAGGGGATTACAGGCAATATCACCAAGTGTACAAAGCCCTACCACTATGTGCACAAAAGCCTATCACTAAGTACCCAAAACCCTGTCTCCAAGTAAGTATTATGTCATTGATGTCACCATAATTAAATTGACCCCGTTATGTATTACGTTATATATGTAGCACAGTATCTCCGGCTTAATTTCATACTGCGTACATTGACCACAGTAGAGCAGTTTTCTTACAGAATCTCCTGACATATTTAGTTAAAGTCATCTTTTCTATTCTGATAGGTTAATTTTGATTGCATACGTTAGTCGTTAACACAGCAAAAATAATTCCTGAATTCGGCTCCTACTATAAGATTAATAATGTTATATGTATGAAGATTAGTAATGTGTAGCTACATTGGCTCATCGTGAACATGAAGAAGACTAGCCTTAGGAAATTTAAAGTTAGCGTACGAGTAGCATCTCAAGGGCGATAATTGTTAAAGAAAAAATGTATCTCGGCTTCATTGTAACTTTTTTATTTATAAAACATAAAAGTAGCAATAAGTCTCATAGATATGCCTTAAAAGTCTGAAGAGATAAACAGCATCATCACCAACTCCAGTTGGTTCTCGAGGTACGGGTCTGTTAGCCCAAGCAAATACATTATTAGCCTGACCCGAAATTTGCCAGTGAACCGCGAGTTATATACGCCTTAAAAGCAAATATGCTAATATAAACAGATTGTGATATATAGATAGTATAGTAACTTCATGACAGAAAGTTAGACTCTGTAATAAACAAAAAGCAATCAGTAAAGTGACAGCTGTTACGAAAGATATACAAAAAAAGTCTGTTTCAGTTTGTATTTCCAATGATTCGAAAGCAATTTACGTGCAATGGACCATATCGATGAAAATTTTAACGAATAAATCAGGAATCGAGAAGATCGACAACATAAATTGCAAATTAAATAATAATTATTTTTTATCTGTGATGGATGAAAAATAATTATTACAATGTGTACTGAAGCGGTAAAGAGTTTGGTAATGATATGATTTATAAAAAATTATTAAAAATTATGACAAAGTACAAGTAAATCAGCAGTAGATTTATCATTCATCAAAATTCGCCTCTTACATTGACGATATATTTAAACCGAAAACGACTCTTTCATACCTACATTCTAGTATGTCATAATTATTACACGTAGTGAAAAAGAGTAATTACTGAGTATCTTGTTATTTCTATTTGCCAAAACCTGCATTCAAAACGCGTGGTAGCTTTAAATTTAATTTATTTTGTAAAATAACGATTCGAATGGTACCTTTAAGAGCCTATTTTAATGAGATATATTTTAGAAAATCTTGTATTCGTAGTTTAAATTTACGTTTTTAATGATTTTCAACGAAGACACTGCCTGAACTGGCTAAAATCTACGTATCTTACCTTTTCGAACATTTTAATTACACAGTATGTCAGTAATATATAATTAATTGATATATATCCTTTCTAAAAATCATTACATGCTTTTTTATCTTCAATATAATCTATATTGAGTCATATTTTTAAATCAATGTTTTTTGACATGAGCTCTTATTTATTTAATATTCTTAATACTAAGGATGTATTAACTTTGCGAAGTCGGAAAGTAGGTGTTATTATTCAAATTTTCATCCTTGTTTTCTAACAATGATTGTCACGGAATGACTTTGACGCAAGAAAACAAAGCAGTATATTGTGGCGTTGATATGAAAATGATAGTAAAATTAAAGTTTGCATAACTAACATGTCTGTATTTCCGTCGTCTCAGCCCTAGGCGTATGCAAATATTGCGCGCCAATTGTGTCGAGCTAACTTTGGTGATTATCTCCGCGGTGTAGTACAATCAAGTGTGACACGTCTAAGTCAATACAAGGGTTGTTCAGTCACTATTTACATACATTTGAAACTATAGTTAACTAAAACGGTAATAAGATGAGATAGGGATTTTGATCTTACCATGATACTTATGATCTACGCGATGATTTTGAATTTGTGGGTTTTTCTTTATTCGATTCGATTTTGTTATTCTAAAATGATGACGAATTATTATTTATGAAAAATGAAAAAAAAATCTATTGAAATATAAAATAGAATACTTAACTTCTTTAACGTGATAGTATTTTTATGTAATTCTAAATAGTCGAGTTATTATTGTGTACTAAAAACGTCACATGATAGCCGTCTTTCCCGATCAAAGGTATCTCTGAAAGCAGTTAATACAAACACACATATAAATTAAAACATTTCTAAAATCCTTTTTATTACCTTTCGCTAAAACATGATTATAACTTTCAAAACTTTCCTTACGTTTCTTATATAATGACAACTACTGATCACAACATTTTGTTGGCAACCAATCGTAGTTAAGTACTCCATAGCACTAACAGTGCTCCTGCAATTCAGTAAGATAGAGTCAGATATCACCAAAGACGTTGAACAATAATCTCAATCCTCAGCTGTGACACTCATGCAGCTACCGAGATCAAGTTGCATAGTCTCAGACCATGATTAACGCACAGATATACATATATATTACACCAGTACAATGTAATATGTCAGGTATCGTACATTTCTGTCGTCGAAAGGGTATTTTAAATTAGTGAATAAATACATTTTTGTTTATACCTTAAAACAGTGAAGCGCAGTTCCTTAGTATTCCGAATAAAGGACGATACATGTTTCCGAAACACAAAACTCGCCTAAAATATTGGTTGGTTACTATTATTTACGATTAAAGCGTCTTATACAGCTAGTTCAATCGTGATAGCCGTTGTTGTTATGACATTAGGCAACATAATCCAAAGAAAGATATTAACCATAATTTTCTAACACTTTGATCATACCAAAATATATTCATTTAATATCATTGATTTAATTAAAATGTAAACCAAACATCAAGGGTTCGTATTATGGTTTCGTAGTTCCATGAAGTATTTGTACAATTTACAATCAGGAATACTTGCCTCTGTCAATACTGGGATAGGTTAATTAGTTCAGCAATTACGCGTTTTCTTGTTTTAATGTTTGAAATCAACTTTAAGACAAAAGTAGTTTTTTTTATTTTGTATAA
The DNA here is from genome assembly GCF_905220365.1 of Vanessa cardui. Lineage (NCBI taxonomy): Eukaryota > Metazoa > Arthropoda > Insecta > Lepidoptera > Nymphalidae > Vanessa > Vanessa cardui. The sequence continues at coordinate 10,334,225 of NC_061126.1, forward strand.
TCAATTTCAATTGTTTTACAACTTCCGTCATTTGGAACGAGTTCCTTTTTTAAAAATATTTTTTACACATTTTGTGAATCTGCATAACCTTTCACAGACGCAATTAAAATAATAATTATTTTGTTACAATTAGTGAATTGGTAGAAATGTTGATATAATAATATTATCTCATAGCCTTAGCAATGTACTAAATATTAATTTTACAATTATTCTGACATATTATTTCAAAACTATATATTTTTATTTTTGTGATTAGTTAGTTAATTACAACACTTCAAAATATTACGACTGATATGAAAAATTGCTGTTTGGAATTAGATTACGAAAATATACAAAATACATTAAAAGTAATTTGTACTTTCGATGTAGTGAAAATTCTTAAAATATTTAATACGAAATTACTATTTTAATCATAATTCTCTTATATTTTTTCAGTGGAGCGAATCTTCGTTGACTAATGTCTCATTTTCTCGTGATGAATGAAGGTAAGAAAAAGAGAGACAAATTATTTAATATTAAGGAAGTGACAGAATACAATTTTTTTTTTCCAATAGCATTTGCTTCTGAAAACATTTCACTTACAAATGTTAAGTTGCGAACTTGTTAAAAAGTGTTTTATCGAAAAATATGTAATAGAACCTCTTTGCTTTTAAAGCAACACAAATGTTTTACCTAACGATCATTGTCTGGGTGACACGGAGATGTCTTACAAATAATTCAGCGAGAACTTTAGGCGCAAATACCAGTTTATGTTAATTTTAAGACTGCTTCACATTCAAATCCGATCTTCGAGTGTCTTAAATGCGGACCCTCGGAACAAATTTTACTTTACTTATGCTGAATAGAATATCATTCTAAACATAAGATGTTTACGTTAGACGAGTAACTCGTACTTTTGTTATTTTCAGGTAAGTAGGTTTTCTTTGACTTATGTATCATTATGATTGTCTTGTAAGTTATTTGTGGGCTTTATTTCAAACGATCTGTATTTTTTTCCTTCCATAATTATATATTATACCTACAAAATATCAGTTTTGAATGGAGTGTATGTATCTCTATACCTACTGATGCAGTCGATGTTATAAGTCTTTTTTTTAACCGATAACATATGTATAATCTGATTACAATATCGTGGAATTTAGTTCTATGCTAACGTTTTTAAATATATTTAGTTAGCCTATATAGAACATTATTATTGCTTCCGTCATGGTGTAATAACATCATAAGCGTGCCATTAATAGCCGCAGTTATATTCCACTATCTTTAATGAAAATCTTGAACAAAACTTTTACCAGGTACCTACAGTTCTACAGATATCTTTTGATAGGTCATTACACAATTCAAATTCCCTTAAATGCCGGGAGGCGACTCTACAGTCAATTGACCCGTTGAAAGGGTGGGCTCGGGCATTGGTGTCGTCAGCGCCTGTCACGCGTCACTGAACTTATTATAAGGGTGTCGAATTAGCTTTGTACTCAACTGGTCTTTACGATTTTCTTTCGTGGGGATGCTTACTCGTGTTTTGATATAAGATCTTTTCATTTCGTCATGTTATGTTATTATGTGATATCTATTGATTTTATATATAAAATACGCAATAGTTAATGTTATTAATTTTCTCATATTTAAGTATTTATTGTAGCAATTAGACTTGAAGTATTTGTTCTAATTTTGTAAGATATGGTGTAATATTACAGACTGTCAGCTATACTAGCAAGAAGGACACAACTATTTCACAGGGGACTGCCATAAACTTAATTTCGGAGTTACAGAAATTTGAAGTTATCACTATTCACAAACGTTTTATATATCTTTTTATTGTGAAAATTATTCAAACTCTTTCTAATATTTTTTTCCTCACATTCGCTGTCTATTCAAATAAAAGAGGCAATTATTTTTTGATTCAGTCATCATTCATATCGTTCATTTCATACTTCTCTTTTCAAATCAATCTTTCAGTGTTCTGTCAATTTCCTTGTACGATACGTATTATTTCATTCAGTGTGACACTAATTTTGTGTATGTAAATTACTTCAAATTACAATTCGATAATCTTTTTCGATATTCAATCAAGCATATATTCGAAAGATAGTCATTAAATCTTCCAAAGGAAATCTTTAGCAAGTTGTATGAATCCACTTACTCGATTTGAACAGTTAGAAAGTGCAAGGCAAGATTTTAATCGAATCTATGGGGATCATCCAGTGTGTGAGAACTTTGATTGCTTACTGAGATAATGGAATTGCTTTGAGTAAAACATTTTAGTACTCGTAATGAATTCGTTAGACTGTTTCATGATTTCAGTTTAAAAGATTAATTTTCTTGTTATTAGTTACTGAGTAAGTACATTCTGATTTCAAATTAAACATATAATTGTAACGAATACATCAGTTTTAATTTAGAAATGTATTGGTAGGGATTATTACTTCTCACTCGTCATAATATAAATATGTTGTTAAATAAAAAAGTAATCAGACTTTGTACAATATTCCATTTAAAAGTATAATCATTTTAATTACCTAAATAAGTAATTGTGAAATGTGAATGTAGTTTATATGTTATAATCAACGTTCCTAGGATCGCGTAGATTTTGAAAATGTAATAAATTATAATGAACAAATAAATTTCATATGTGGAAAAATAACTCAGAATTGATATATAAATATATAAAACCGATAATGATTTGTTCTATAAAAAAGAAAAAGCTGTCTCTAAAACACACAAGAGAACTGCACGTTTTTTGAAGCATTTCCAATTACACGTGAGGGGTATAATAAAGAGCTCCCGCCTTGTTTCTTTCAATCCGCACTGCCCGATTATTACGGCTAAATGACCGTCTTAAAGCTTCATCTGCAGCCCAAGTTACAAGAGGTCTGCTTTCTACAAATATACCTTTAGCTTATTCATCGTCGTCATCGCTACAAGCCAGAGTGCTCAACATCTGAAGCCAGACCCTCAGTGCTAGATATAGACGTAACATTGGCTATGCTGTACTTCTCAGGATCCTGCGACCAAGAGTTGCAACGCTTTGAGTGTGTGAGAGTACGTCATGGAATTTTAATACAGCTAAAATTTGTAAGGTACTGTAGACTATTGCTATGTGGGATTTTTAAATTAAAAGAAATGAAGAAAAATTCAATTTTTATTCTCGTTTTATTCATAGTTATAATTAATTTAATAGTAAAATAGTCGATGGATTTTTTTGCATAAGAATAGCATTACATTGAGCAATCTTCTCAATTCCAAGATATGTGTGATGTGATATAATATGTTTAATTATTAGCTTGGATGTAGGTATTGTTTGTGTTGTTATCGTTTAGGAATTATCTAAATAAAATTATATAGACAGACATCGATTGTGTACTAAAATTATCTTGATGAATTTATAAACATTATTAATTCATTTTTGGTCCCAAAAAAAACGACACTGCCAAGTTAGGTTTAAATTAATATTGATTCCCATATAATATCATTATATACCTACGTTGTAACAAAAATATTTAATGCCAATAAATTTTATTCCTTGATTTAAAAGGTTTCTCAAAAAGTAATAAAAACTCTGCAAAATGTTCTACAACAAATTATATGGAGCGCAAGTTGAGCAATCTCGTAACTTGTTCCATACCATCAAAGAAGGCACAAGCACGGAGGGCTCTGTATTGCCATCGTTATGGGAACTCATCTCGCGATATAGAGAATTGATAACTGAGCCTTTTTATTTGAAAGAAATGGCTGCCATAGGAAACTTTCTTAGTTTTATTTCTTTGTTACTGAAACTGACAGTTTTTTTTTTGTACGGAAGATTGATCTATCAATAAGGGTCCAGTTAAAGGGTCTTGGAAATAAAATTACATTTAAAAAAGAAAAAAAAAAATAGTCAAACATTATTAATAAACTTGCCGAGACCTCTGACCAGTTCTGTTACAAAGTTAACGCACAAATAAACGAGCAGTATTTACAAGTATTTTTAAGCTCCCACGTGTTTTGACGTCATAATCCGCGAATAATAGCGCCGCTTACAATACGACAGGATTAAGTTACTCCAATGTAAATAAAAATGATGTAACGTAACTGGGGGCGCGTGAGAAGTCACGCGCCGAACTTTCATTATTGATAACGGGATTTATATCTGCGATAAGGTTTTCGATTTATGTTCTATAATGGATAGATTTTTTATAGTGATACATTGATTATTAAAAAAAATGTGATACTGCGAATTTGATCTAGGACTTCTCTAGTAAATTTTAGAACACTGGTCGGATTATTTGTTTCACTGAACATTTATGGACATACTTTACTTTCGAATTTATATATAGTCTGAGCATACTCAAAATCAAAATATACATTTTTTAAAAATTAAAAAAAAAAAATCTTTTTTGAAAAACTAGCAAAAAATCAGCGTTTAGCATATAACATGTTTTTTTTCATTATAGATTATGATTATTCTCCTAAAAATGGAGGTCTAAGTTATCACAATAATACATATAATCTCAATTAATCATAATAATAAAAAAAACGAATATTTTTTGTTTTTGTAATTAATTTATTTTGTAGTGACTACTAAAAGTAATTTTAATTATGGCCATTGGTTTCTGAATACACGAAAGATACTGAAAAGCGCATGGAATTGAAAGAAAAAAAACGCAACGGGAGTTGTTATTTTAATTAAATAAAATAGAAAAATATAGTTCGGCGTCAAAACAAGGATAATATCGTTATGCACGCGTGTACACCACAAATGCGCTTCATTTGATTTCGCAAATTATAATTGGCGCTATTTCCCGCTTTTTGAATGGCGCGCTACGTGCGCTGCATAGTCGCTTAACGCGTAATGCTGACCAACCATTGATATTTACTGCCGCGCTGCGCAGCGCAATGTTGCTTTTTATGTAAGTATGTTACTGTGTTTTTTTTATTTAATTCGCAAAATTTATGAATAATGAAATTTGCCTATACGGACAATCATATTTTCCTTACTAGATTTTTTTATGCCAACATCTTTAACAACTCAAAATATCCGTTTTTATTTAATTTCAGATTTATAATACTATCGTTACTTTATACTCTAATATATTATTAATTTAATGATGTGATATCTGATGTATGTATATATGGTGATCTATACAAATCAGTTGATATTTTACAAATATAAAGGAATGTAAAGCTACGTGAAACAATTCAAAGAAAAATATAAATAACTGGCCTGTGTCAGAAGTGTTTGAATTAAGAAGGAGTTCATGTATGAGAGTTTTAATCGTGTAATAAATTTTGAAACCATCAGTAAAAACATAGACGTAGTATCCTTAATATTGAAGGAGAGTAAAGACTTTTTATGTAACTGTTCTGGCTCAGAACGGGACTCACTAAAATAGATATTACAATACAACAAATACACACATAAATAATCATTTTTATTTATACAGATTTTTAAATATTATTTTGAAATAACGTGCGTTTTTCTATATAAAGTTATCGGTTATTGTGCTATGATTTAGCTGGATATATACCCTAAAAGGAAATCATTCGTATTACGTCCACGTAAACCTCTTTAACGGCTTCTGATTGAGTTTTTAATGCGCCGCTTAAATTTATTTACTTTTGTTATTAATTGTGCCGATGTGCAGTTGATTGTAATTGTATTACACGTTTCAATTTATAATTGTTGTATAATTGTATGCATCGCAGCTTTTATAATGAACTACATTGACATGAATGTTTTTGACAAACAAATACCTGGGTTATACATTTCATTATATTTTTATTATTCAGTAGATTCCGAGAAAAACCGGGGTTTAAAATCATAGTAACTCTTTTCCATCAATTATATTTCTTGATAATCAAATTAATTAGGGTGCATGAATAATAAAACCAAAATATAATCATTTTTTAAAAAGAAAAAAAATGTTGCAATTAAAATTATATGCACCCTCTTTGAACCTAAGCGAAATTGAAACAAAGTATTCATATGGATCGTACATTGACTAAAATACCGTATTAAGTCACAAAATCCAACGCACAATTCCAACGATCGGACAATTGATTTGGCTGACATTAAATTTAACACACGTATATAATTTAAACGAAAAATCGTCATTGCTTTGCACGCATTAACGCGATATATGACAAATCAAACAAAATCGCTGATTGCGATACCACATAGCGCGTTCACGACCAATGTTTGCGGTTGTTAACAAGTTGACAGATTGCATTGGATGTCATTCTCACTGCTGTAATTCGTGATCATAATAACTGGTTTCACAATTATCTATGTTAGAGTGATTTTACATTTGTTTCAATGTCTTGTGTGTTGTGTGTGTGTTTTTTGTGTACAAGACACGTATAAATTCGTACTCGTTTATAAAATATCTGAACTATTTTAATCAGAATAAAAACAAGTCAATGCACATTCTTTTTATGGATTATATTATTATTTAATAAATGTATTGTATATTATTTAATAAATGTATTGAAATATTATACTGAAATAACTATTTAAATTACGAAAAAGGTTTTATTTAAATTACTGAAACATAATAAAAATATGTTTTGTAACGATACGTTTAAAAAAATAATAAAAGTGTCGTGGGACACTCTGTTAGAACGTTAATTTCAGGATATATTGAAAAAAAACAATTTAAATTATTTATATAAAAATGTACATTTGTTTTATACAGTTTTATATACTATCTCAAAAAGAGATAGAGGGAGAAAGAGTGTGAGAGATTATTTGGAGGAATAAGGCTTTATCTCTATGTTACGACATCTGCCAATTTATTCTACTGTAAGTCACGTAAAAGAGCTACGTTCCAAAAATAAAACTAAAACCTTATTATTTATTTTCTTAATTAATGAGTACCAAGAAAACATAAAATATTCATTAAAGAAATAACATTCAAATTTAAATCTTTGTTAAAATCACTGCCTTTATATAATTAAATATTATATACTCGTAACGTAGGAAACAAAACTACATCTTACGAAAGTTTCTTAATATTCTTAATAGACTAAATACATTTGAATATTAATTTATTAAAAAAAAAAAAATGCAAAAATGTAACGCTTTATCTATTGTTTTTACAGATAACCGAAACTTAAGTGAGTGAACAATTCTACGATTATATAACCACTTATCTTATCCGTTTGAGGATACTTTTCACGAATGCACGAATTTAAAGACAAACATCAACTATGCAGACGGTCCTGTCTGCAATCCATTTAATTAATAGCGATTTACTAGTTAGGAGTTGGTAAGCGTACGAGGTTCCTAATTCGGTTAGTGAGGTCTACGATAGCTAGTAGGAAAATAGTTTTGGTGATTTTGGAAATTATCATGATAATGATTTTTATTAAAAAAAGATTCGGTTAATTGTACATGACTTGTCTTCGACTTACTCAAAGTTATTTAATGATGATATTTTCCTGGTAATATCGAATTTCCTGGAAAACATTATTTTCTGAGAAACAATAGCGCACCTTTTTATTCCGACTATTATCGGATGTCAGGACAAAAAAGTGCACTATTTGTATTATTTACAGAGAATGTAAGTAAAGTATAATTAAGTTCTAGATATCCCGCTTAAAACGATTAAAAATTAAGTTCAAGCTTTTTTTATCTTTAATATAATTTTGTTTATTATATTCCTATTTATCAGATATTTTTAATTGAAATATCATTGTGAAATCTTGTTATAGAAAGGTTTTTGAAAAAGGATATATTCAATTTGCAAAGTTTAAAACTAGGTGTTATTAGTTTACCTTTTCTTTTCGTATCTATGCAATGACCTCCATTTCTTTCAAAAAGATTTGTATTAATATCCATATTTATGAACAAATGTACATACTATTGTTACTTAAGTAGTACTAATTGTACTACATACTATGAAGCAACTGTAAGTATACCCACTTTATTAAAAACATCCAGAAGGTCTCGAGCTCGAAAATTGTAAAAACACCGGACAGCTTTTTCTATGCAGGATGAAAACAGTTAGAATATCTGTCTTCAACTCAAAATAAAATGCTTTAGGATATATATACTATGAAATAATCAAATTACACTAATCGAGCAGTATCAACATCAGTTAGTTGTCTAACTTTTCTAACCACATTTGCTGCGGAGCTGAGTCCCTGTCAGAGACAATAAGTGAGGACTCCACTGAAGTTTTGAGTCTAAAGTGATTCCTAGAAACACAGTACTATCTATTACATTTGATCACTATTGTCTTAATTTAACTTGAATTAACTTTCTCAAAGCAAATTAAGTAAATAATACTCATTATTCTCTTTGGAACTTTTTTTTTCCATTTATCATGATCAGGTTGGTTCCAGTCAACTTTGTACTCGTATAAAATGATTACGACTTAGTACCTACCGTAATGAGTCGTGAGTGAAAGCGTATGTGTGTTTAAATCTGTTCTATTTTTGTGTTATTGGTAAACGGACCGAAATATGGATACTACACCACCTATAAATACAGGCGTTGTAAGAAATATTAAATATTCTCTACATCACACCAATGGGCCATCGACTTTGGGAGCTAAGCTGTTGTTCCATTAGCTCACTCACACTTCAACTCGGAATAAATAATACTAAGGATTGCTATTTGGCTGTATAATGTCTGATGAGTTGATAGTTTTACTATTTATCTACCCAGACCACTTTCACAAAGCCCTGCTACCAAGTAAAATAATATTAATTTATAAAACAGACTAACATAAGTCTTCATTATATTTAGTTAAATTACTGATAGCGTAGTTTAAGGGATAGTTTCCGTAATGGAATTAACAAGGATTGTTTTCATTCGAAGTTTTCTCGTAGTTCGGTGTTGTTCGTGGATTAATTTCGACCACTTACAAAATCCAACTTAACCTATGCTGTTAAGTTGAATTTCTGAACTTTTAAATGGAAAATATTAAAATCTTATTGTTAACAAATGTAAGTCGCCCGATGATACCTATAAGCTATAGTGGGTTGTTTTTATATATTTGGAATTTGAAGTAGTAGCGCTATTTATATATTAAGAAATATATACTTGTATCATATAAAGTTGCAAATTTACGCCTTATTTTAGATTTTATTGAGAACTCTTCTCTTGTTAATAGGTTATAAAAATAATAAAATAGGATTTACAAAAGAGAACTTGTCTGTTTTGTAGTTGCCTATATTCTATAAACAGATAAGTAGTTGAAGTGCTTTGGTTTCAAGTTTTTGACGTGCTAGTCTAAACTATTTAAGTTAACGTCAATATCCAATTACGTGCTGTATATAATAACTCGATATAAACTAAGATACTAACGATGGAACACGATTGACTATGCTAAGGAGAGTTTAGCGTGGAATACAGTATGACCCTATAGGTTTAATACGTGTGTTACGTGTAATGTGATATACATATATATATACTTACATAATCCAAGGTGGCATAGTGGATAAAACTCGTTAACCTTACGCGATGATTGCTGGTTTGATCACTGAATTATTACGTGCTTCATTTGTTTTTGTATTTCATCATAATTAATATTGACATGAGATTGTTATAAGCAAACCGTGTACCTGATGCAGTTGATCTTTTAATTATAAACAGGATTTTGGAAATTATCATGATAATGATTTTTAATATATTTCTTAGGTAAACTTTACAGCTACAGCTTGGCTTCGTTTCGTTTACTCTTGGTTATTTCATGATGATATTTTACCTGGAAATATCGAGTTTCCGGGAAAACATCATAATTATAATTATTTTTATTCCGACTTTTAACGTATGACGGAAAATAAGTAACAGTTAACGTATTTCAGACATTGGAAAAAAGCGAACTTCTGTGTGGGCTTTCAGCTAGTTTTCACTCTCTTGGATGAAGGATTACAAAAAGGCAGATGTCATATTAGACTACGATTTCAAGCAGATTTTTGAAATTAGAATTGGCTAAGTTCCTCCATTTCATCCCCTTGAATCATCCAGGCGTTGAATTTTGAAAGATCCTTTTTAGTCCTCACCTACATCAATAAGGAATCCTTGTGGAAAATTACATGTTGAGGTCACTGGTTTTGTCAGTTAGTCATTTAAAAATTTTATTAAGTAGATTTGGGCCTCTTTTTACTATTTAAATTTTGCACATAATATGAACATTTTTATACGATATAAACAAGTTTTTTCATATATGTAATGTTGTAAACTGTTTATGTAAAAATAAAATTAAAGAAATTAAAACAGGAAAATGTTGTTCGATTCATTTTTAAATGCAAATTTACTTTAACTTCAATACTATGTAGTTAAAAAAACTTCCCGAAACGTTACGAGTAAACAAACAACGCGTGTTCGTTATGCGATAGGAGATTTTTCTCCGACTGATTTATTTAAACGGAATAAATAATTTGTTACAGTGCCTCTAAAATTAGGTCTGAAATACGACTAATTCAATCTTTGTGCGATAGAAAGGTATATATGAATTAGCATATGTGTGATAGAGACAGAGGTAACACTGTCACCCTTGCACGAGTGAATGCATTCACGACACCGTTGGCAGCTGAAGAAATTTAAATATTTCTATTGTTATTCCTAACAATTTTATAATTACTTAGATACTTATAATCTTTTATAGGTGAGTTACAGAAAAGTCTTCAGATTTTCTAATTGACTTATTTGTATATTATTTTAATTCGATTGAGTATTAATTTTGTCTTTGATAGAAGTGTATGAATAACACCCAAAAATAAATCGTATAAAATATAAAACCTAGTAAAATTTTAATTAACAACGTACTAACATTTGAATCAACAATTTCACCACTCAGGATAAAATATGACCAAAAATATGATATTTTATTAAAATATTTTAGCCAAATGCATTGCAATAAATCGTTGATTGCTGACGGTACCGCCACACGTGTGGCACAACGAGCCTTATAATGAATAGCCGTCGCCTGCCGCGATATTTCAACGAATTAACAAATGGGCCGCTGTCGGACGGCGCGCTGTGTTCAATTTTTCTGCGCACCGTACCTAACTACCTGATGTACGTGCGGTTGATGTTCCGCTGATGGCATTGATACTACCCTACTAAACAAAAACAGGAACACACATACGGAGGAATTAGGGGATCGTTTAGCTTCAGGATTTAAGTATGCAAATGATCTTATTAACTCTTTGAGTAAGCGCTCGTTGATTACTCGTTTTTGATTAATATTGTGTTGCTTTATATCATGTCATTAAATACTGATTTAAAATGTACTAGCATTATGATCATGCTTAGTATTTGTTGTATAAAAACACTAACATAGAAAAATCAGTCAGCTTAAATATAGGTAAAGCGGTGAATTCATCTTAGTTCCTAAGATTGTTAATGGATATTGTCAATGAAAGGAATGTGTAATAATCTCTTATACTGCCAATATCTATGAATGTTGTTGTCAACTTGTAGTCAGCTAACCTATTTGCCAGTTAACTTACTCTAATGACATAAAACAAGTTGTCTTAAAAATCTGTTCGTCTGCTATTAATAAAACTTTATTTCGAATTAAAAACAACAATTGTTTTCCAAATACAAAAAAATCCGCGTCATATTGATTAGTAGCATTCAACAAAAGCTTAGATATTTTAGCATAAACTCATAAACAAGAATTTTCACTTCTGTTAACTAATATCTTGGTATATTCAAACATTCATCTGCATATTTAACATCATCGCTGGCCGCCGTTTCGCCCGAAACGCCTTGATAATTGCTTGTGATTGTTATTGTGGCGGCCATTTGAATATTGTAAAATCTAAATTGCCATGCATACTGAGTGCCGGCGGTGAATAATTTTCTAGGGATCGGTGTACCTCGCAGCAGGGGATAAACGTCGTTATGACTTAATTAGGTTCTGTTCTGTGATGGGATTTGAATATGAGACTATCAATCATGCATTATTTTTAATCTCTAATCCCTAGATTATTATAAATATACCTCAAATTTCATTTATTAATTTAGGCATTACTACTTAAATAGTGTTCTTAATTATTCAAAAGTATTTTGGATATATTTGGTTATTTATAATTTCAACTACTTGACATGTACTTAAAAAACGTCCTTATCGTAATTCTAAATTTTCAAGAAGTTTTTATAGTAATTTTATTATTTAATATTCATATAAACGTTTAGAAATTGATGCAAAGTAGATGGATATTTCAAAATATAATTCCGGATTGTTGATGAAGGCGCGGTTCACATTTCAAACAACCATACACTCGTGCCAGTAGTTTCGATCCTATCAAACTTTAATTCACTTAGTTATTTATTCACTAACTATTACAAAGCCTGACCTAGAACGTATCTACGTTAAATAATTTTGGTTTTTTCTCCAGCTCTTTTACACTTAAACCTTTAAATATAGTTTATTTCTCTCGAACTATTTACGTTCGATAATATTATATTGTTAACTCTTATGTTATTGTATATTTCAAGTTAATGAATGAAGGGTAGCTCTTACGAAAATCTTCAGCCCTCATCCGACAGGTGAATGCCCCAGGGAGTCAATTATTTCCGTACAAATAGACGCGGCTGCAAGCGGATTGGAACGGATCACGCCGAATGGATTTGCCAGTCAGATTTTGTGGTATGAGATCATAAAGATGTGAAAAAGTCATTCAAATATTCAATACTACTCATATGTATTTTAACCATTAATTAATATAATGTATTCATTATAAGCCAACCGAAGTTACGACGATAACTTTGTTTAGTTTTTGTCGATGTAACATCGCTATAAACATACATAAAGGTTATGTAAAGAACATTAATCAATTGCTTAATTTTATAATTCGACTAAGAGTCAAAACATATCCACTCCGAATACAAGCGATAAGCTTAATACAAGGGGGTAAATAAAAATATTAGTAATTCCTTAATTAAATGGGTTAATAACATGTAATCTTTTTTGTAAAGAAACGGTAACTGTATTTAGTATTTGTCATATTATGTCAATTTTGTCATTATTAGTTACGTTACATGTTGATAAACAAAATTGTAATGTAGTAGGTTAAAATTTACTATCCTTAAAGAAATTGTTATTATATACGTGAAAAATTTTACGTCAATATATAACAGGTAATTAATCGGAAATCAATTCGAATATTTTTTTACTCTTTATGATTACATAAGTATCATTATAACAAGACGTTTTAAAATTATTATCGTGATTTTATGTAGCTTCCTTTACAGTACCTTTTTCACTCAAAAATCATATAGAAATATAATTTATTTTTCACTCAATATTTTACAACAAACAATTTGCTTGTTCTCGTATTGTTTACAGGAATATCTTACTACTCATTTTTATGGGTAAAACCAGCGTTCAAAACACACTGAATTGTAAAATTATTGAAAAATATCAGTAATGTTTGTTCAGGATTTTTTAACTATTGTGCTTTATTTTTGCTTAAGTAACCGATAAAGAGATAGCTAGAGATAGATATAGTTTCTCTTGTAAAACTCTTGAAAATGACTAGTCCAGCATAAAGGCTCTGAAGAGGACACCGAAAATAAAAAATTTATTAATAATCTTTGCAATTGAATTATAAAAAGAACTTTTTAAATTTAAAAGAAATAAAAATAAAGAGAAATAAAAATTTCAATAACCGTAGAAACAATTGATAGTAAAGGATACTAATTTTGAACTTAAAGTAAAAATAATGTATTTTTTATTTCATTTTTAACCAAAAATCTAACCAGAAGTTTAGTCCAGTTGATTTTTCAACTGTTGAACTTTCAAATGCGAAGTTAATAAATAACTCCAGCTTGCAACAGTTGGTGCAGAAGTTACAGTTCCAGTTGGAGTAACTGCTACTTGAAGCAATAATTAGAAATAAGTTATATTCAATCTTAATTAATAATATAATTTTATATACAGCATAACTTTAATTTTATAATTTAAGAGAAAAATTTCCTTATCTTGCTCGTGTTTTATTGCGTAATAATCTACATTTATATACTAAATGAATTTAGAAACGTTTTGATTTATTTATTACACGAATGTATATATATTGCACAGAAATATAAACACAATGTTTTGCTTTGTTTGTTGAAACGAATACGATTAAAATATAATGTGAATCATCCAACGCGCCCAAAAACGCTTCCGGACGTTTTTGCATACATACTTGTGCTCTATAATATTTTCTGAGCAGTTATTTGGTTTCGCTTGAGAATGGTTAAAATATCTAAAAAACCAGATGGGGCGCGAAGTCGTGCGCGTTTGAATTGAACAAAAAATGTTTTGTTCAATTCGCAGATTTTAGTGTAATTTGTTAATTTTGTTTTACGCAGTTTTGTGATATTAAGTCGTTGGTTGTAGCCACGTAGGCTGCTGGCTAAATACGGGAGGACTGCGCGCACCATATTTGGAAATTGCAGCGTTACTTTATAGTAATAAAGTTTTTAAAATTTTCTATATAATTTTAAAATAAAATAGCTTAAGTTACTCCTTATTCCATCAACTAGCTGCCAGTGAAAGTTCCGTCCCGTCAAAAATCGATTCAACCGTTCCAAAGACTAGCCAGAATAAACAGGCAGACAGACACAAAAAAATCTTACAACATGTTATTTTTAAAAAGCGGTTATTTTAATATTACAAACGGGCACTACGATTTTATCATATGTATAGATTATCTCTATTTAAAATAGCGTTTTCACAGAATTTATGAGATAAAAAGTAACATTAGATTCAACGGTACAATCAGCAAAGCAGAAAATATTGTGTAAGAACAAAAAACAACGTAAAAAGTTCATATAAAAATACGCTGTGTTGAATTACACTCATAGTAGCTGTTTTGAATCGTCATTTCTCAGAAATATATATTTTAAAGGGAAGCTATAACATGAGATATTAATTATAATAGATTATGAATAAATATATGCAAGTTATACTCAGTAAAGTAGCAGGCAGTAGTATACTTATTTTCTTTATCTTTATATCTTTAAAAAATAACATCATAGAAGTCGGGCGAATATGTAATATAATATCTAAAAGAACGTAAGTGATTCAATTTGCATAACCATTATGCATTTCAATGACCTTTTCATTTCGTTCAAATAATGCTACCTAATTGGTCGTAGGTCTGTAATTTCAACCCTTCAGATTGGGACGATTATTAGGACGATATTTATTATCAATGGACAGCACGTGAACGGCACGTGACCACTAGTTAGCTATTATTGTACTTTCGTTACATTTTTTAAAGTAATTTTACGTTTGTATGCGTTTATTACCCTTTCTTTGAATTTGTTAGAACCAACTTAAATGAACACATATAACAAATAAGTTTGACAATAGCAGCTAAAAAGTACTTTTATTGACTTCAATTATAATAGTTGGTATGTTCCATTTGTTTGTACGTACGAGACATAAAAAAATGATTAACTCAAGTAACATTTCGAGTCAGGTTAAGAAAATAGGAAATTTTTAGCTTCTACCAACTACTTAAAACCTTAAAAAGATCTCTTGGCATATGTGAAATAACAAATTTTACCTGTTTTTTTCAAAAACCGAATCTTAATATTTTATTAACTATTAACACAAACCTTTTTGCGAACTGTTTAAGTTTAACTTCTTAGTGATTTATAAGAGGATTGATGATTTTTCGTACCTAAACTCAGCTTGCGATATCTTTTGGGATATAATTCTAAAAATAAATTTCATGTTTACATTCCTGGAATGGTTCGAGCTCCTTCAATAACTCGGAAACTATTAAATTGTTACAAATGAAATAGCCACTTTGCTTCTAACTCTTACGTGGTCCACGGTGAAGCCTCTTTGACGATCGCTTTGAATTCGTCATTATCGACTTTAGTTTCAAGCCGTCTGAGAAACAAGAGTCAGGACGGTAAAATATATTAGCACAGTACATACTAATAGATCACTTAGCTTTAGATCAATACCTTCTATTAATCTTGGACGGGTATTGTGTAAAGTGAACTATAAAATGGATAGTATATATATGTTATTAGCGTAAGTTATTTAGTTCCAAAGATTGATTGATTAGGATAAAAGCAGCACATAAAAAAGAGGATTCTTGTTTGCAATTAACCTTAGAGAAATAGCCGCTGTTTAAAATAAAAAAAAAAACGTAAACAAAATTAAAGCAAATTGCTATCGACTAATTCCGTTTCTGACTGAATTAATGTTTACTGTTTGACATTAAAAATTTCATGTAGATAAGTGACTTGAAACTTATAATGAAATAAAATCATAACAAAACGTAACTAATCTAAACGTGAAAAACTGCGTGAGACCCACTAGTGGCATAACGAGAGCGCTAAGATCCGCAAACTGAAGACGTAAACTTATACTTTAAAAAAAAATATACTACTTTTATAAAAAGAACAGTATATTTATTATTAATCTGGTCCATAATAAACTCCAGTAAAAAGTTCCTGTACTTCAAAAGGACGAGATATATCTGCTTGTAAAGTGACGGAGAAATAGAATGGACGATCTGCGATTGCATACAAGATGGAATCTCTTTGGGAATACTGGGCGTAAAATAACTCTGTAAAAAGATGTGGCCTTTCATTATTATTAGTTCACTTTATTGTTTTATTTCACTTTATCGGAGCGGTTAATACAGACTGATGGAATAAACTAGCGACTTTGCGACTAAGTTAAACATGCGACGAGAATTGTGTCCATGAACGAGGAACTGAACGCATTTTGATCTCAAGATCTTGGGTATGCTGTTAGATTCTAGCGTTCATGTATCTTGCTGGCCTTCAAAGTCAGCGTGAAACGAAATCAAACAGTTGCCTCCCGAAAGCATTTCTTTTAAATAACCAGAAGTATCGAGTACTAAGTTCTCCATTTCAGTTTTGAACTTACAGACACGCAGAGATTTATCTTGTCAAAAATTAACGAAGGTTTTTCTTAAAACTAAATTATTGATTATCTTAAAAAGATCAAATATATTCGTAATTATATTATATTAACTAACGCCCTTCGCCAATTCTGATAAATTGATTGAATTAGTAAGTTTTTTTTTGCCCAAACGAGTTTTGAAGATTAAGATGAACTGTTGAAGTTGCCAATAGACAACCTGCCTCAATAGTGATTAGACTGAATGGAAAAATATTATTTCTACTTTAAACTTGTAAACCCTTTGCTTATTATTTTTAGTACTATATTGACTACTTTGAAAAAGCATACAATATCAGTATATACTCTTTCAGCTTTCGGGTAATCTTAACCGATGATTGCAAGATCAAACTCAGATAAGCACCAAATAATTTTCATGTACCTAATTTTGTTAATAATTCATTTTGCCCTTGGTGTTAAAGGAGAACATCGTGAGGAAACCTACACGTGCATCTATCCGACAACATATAAAGGCCTTGTTACCCTTTATACTTTACTCTCATATTTAGGCGTTATTTACTTTTTAGAGTACCTTTTATTGGTGTTTGTCGAAATATTCCCATTTCGTCAATGTCAATAAATGTGCTCTGTTTCACTTTACTTAGCGTTATATTTTTCAGTTTGCTATCTTTTTTTAAAACATTGTTCAAACCTGAATCGCTTTCATTGAAAACTTGTGTGACACCAATCTGAAATATTATAATTTTTAAAGTTATTAATTTCGGGATATTTACCATGTTCACGAGAACAAGATATCGTAGACAATGACAAAATATCGAGCTCCACCGAACAAAAATAAAAAACATGATAAATATCCCGAAATTAATAACTTTAATAATAAAAATAACCATGTTAATTTAAAAAATATTATAATTTTTTTACAAAGTTATAATAGTAACTATTGCTAATTACGGGACATTAAATGATCGTGATGATGATGATGATGATGCATCCTGCGATGTTTTCAAATATATTATTTTTATTTTTATTTTATGGAATAGGTTGGCCAACGAGCATATGGGCCACCTGATGGTAAGTGGTCACCATCACCCATAGAGAATGACGCTGTAAGAAATATTCCTTACATCGTCAATGCGCCACCAACCTTGGGAACTAAGATGCTATGTCCCTTGTGCCTGTAGTTTCACTGGCTCACTCACCCTTTAAACCGGAACACAACAATACTGCGTACTGTTGTTTAGCGGTAGAATATCTGACGAGTGATGATGCTCTTATGGAATAGCTCTACAATAGACTTAACTTCTAAGATGAGAATATGTTTACGAAAATAGGACATCGAACATCGAACATCGGACATCGGAATCGGGCACGAGTTTGAGTACAAGCAGAACCACCAAAAAGTTTCAATTGTCATAATCTGATTGGAGGGTAAGACTGATACAACTAGAAAGAGTATAGAAGTAGAATTGTGTTCTTTGCTTTCTGGGTTACATCAGTCTATGTATTTTAACTTCCACATTTCAGGTAGTCCACATTCGATATTCCATTGAAAATTTGGCGATTAAAAAATCCGATAACTTTTTTCGGCTCGTCCTGGGATTTGAACCCAGAAGGTCAGGTTTTGTGGTTGTATATCTAAACACTATAGTAACAAGTCAATCGAACAATATTTGTTTGATATAAAACTACTCCTGGTATAATCGTAATGTCTACAAAAGCACTTCGATTACTATCCATATGCTCGTCTAAGTATTTTATATAATGTATTAAAAATTATAACATACTTTTTGGAGGATTTTGTTCCAATCGATTGTACATTTAATCTTGAATCTCGGTATCATTATATTAATGATTTCAAATCTCATTCTTTTAACGACATCCCTTATTATATCTTGATTATTAGACAGTTGACTCAAGAACTTATCGAGGCCTTTATTGGTCTGCGGTACCGCAAACATCACTGATAATCCATTACTAGCCAGCTTCATATTTATGTACTGAAAAAGAAAAATTTTTCAAGGCAAATTTCTATTAAGCCAGTCCAATAATAATTTGTATAATATACACGCTCATATTTATTATAGTTAAAATTCAGATTTTATTTTCAGCAGATGTCGTAGATTTTTGAAAAATAATGATTGCCTATTTTGAACAAACATTATCATATTAAACACGACTTTATTTAATTTATTTTTAAAAAATTTAGGACTCGTTATCGATATCTGAGAATGAAGTGTTTATTTATCGATATAATAATATAAAACATTAATTCAAAAGTTTTTTTTTCTTTTTGTATTTCAAAGTGTTCTTACCTGTATATTGTTAACGTCATCATTCAGATATAAATACAAGCCAGTGATCGACATCATTGGTACATGAGATACCTTACCACCACGATGGTGAAATTGTTTATTCTTTGTCAATCTTATATCAAACGGAAATTCCCATGTAACCTTAAAATTAAGATTTTTTTATATCAATACGTATGTAAAAGTGAAGTAAAGTAACAGCCTGTAAATTTCCTACAGTTGGGCTAAGGCCTTCTCTCCCATTAAAGAGAGGGTTTGGAACATATTCCACCACGCTGTTCCAATGCGGGGTGGTGAAATGCACATACGGCAGAATTTCAATGAAATTAGACAGATGCAGGTTTGCTCACGATGTTTTCTTTCACTGCGGAGCACGAGATGAATTATAATCACAAATTAGCACATATATATAGTGATGGTTGCACAGGTTTGAACCCGAAATCATCGGTTAAGATGCATGCGTTCTAACCACTGGGCCATCTCAGTTCAATGCGTATGTACTTATATTTAATTACGATATATTGTTTTTATAAATAAAATTTTAACAAAAAGAAAAACCGACTTCAAACAAAACACTATTTTAAAACAAATGAATATGGACGAAAAAGTAATAAAAATAATTGCGTATTCAACATATTTTTTAGAGTCTTCCTAAGTTAAATGAAATGAAAAATATGAGACTACTTAAAAGTCGATTAACGATTATATCATGTAGTTATAGTTATTGGTATATTTGGAGCCGGTGTCAGCCACGGTGCCCTTGCCCCAACAATCAAAAGAAAGAAGCGATACGAGCCCCTTGATTGATCCAGTATATTATTGTGTAAAAGGTAATTTGTAAAAAACATATTTGTTAAAGTATTCTCGTATTGTTTTTTGATAGATATACTTTAGGGTTTTATTGGCTGACACCGACTCCAAATATAACAATAATTATAACTACATGATATAATCGTTAAGCGACTTTTAAGTAGTCTCATATTTTTCATTTCATTATACATGTATATTTAGTATCAGTATTGCACCCGTGCGAAGCCGGGGTGGGTAGCTAGTTGATTATAATATTCGACTATGATAATTACATAAACATAACCACACTACGGAAGGTGACTCAAATATCCAAATAACCTATAAATAAAAGATTCGACCGAGTATCGCTAACGTGCTCCTCAGAATTGTTCCGTTCCCTTCCGTTCCGTTACTTTGTCATGGATCCTGTGCTCAGAACCTTACCAAACTTTCACCAAATTACCCTTGAAGTATATATTTTATAATAATAAAGAATTATCAAAATTGGTTAATGTGATTTTCAGTTATTCACCTATTTGTCGCCCATATACATAATGCAAATTTAAGACTTATGTCGTTTTCACATGGATACCATCATTGGAAAAAAAAATAAAAAAAATGGGACCCCACGGGAAGCACTACCTTTCAAACAAAAAAAAAATTATCAAAATCGGTCCACCCAGTGAAAAGTTATGAGGTAACAAACATAAAAAAAAAAAAAAAAAAAAAAAAAAAAAAAAAAAAAAAAAAAAAAAAATACAGACGAATTGATAACCTCCTCCTTTTGGAAGTCGGTTGAAAATAGCCAATTCATACAATTTGGAAAAGTCGGTCCTCTTAAGGACAAGTTTTGAAGGTGATTACACAACACTGCTTCTATGTAGGATGGTACACACATAGGGCAGGAGTAAATCTGACACATTTAGTACATCTTATGCTTACAAATTACAAACATAAATTGGACCGTGTTGTGTAGAAATTTATGACCACAGACGCACTAATAAAATTTGTTAAGATTTAAAATGGAAAATTATTTTATATTCTATCTTAATTAGAAACCAAAAACGCCTAGCTACATTTGCGTGATTATTAAATTTGTAAGTTTCGCTTAAGTAATACGAGTATACCGCTGTTTTTAAAATAAAGATTTATTGCACGATATAAAACAATAAGTGCTCTATATTATGAACTAAGTTATTTTATTCATTTGCGTTTAAAGTATAAGTAGTTGGTTGGGCAAATAAGCCCCTGAACTGTTCACGACCACCCACGGTCATTAGCGTTGTAAGAAATTTCAAGCATTCCTTACGTCGTCAATGCACCTAATAATTATGTTCCTTCTATTGCAATTACACTGGCCTACTCATCATTCAAATCAGAATACAGCAATGCAAAGTATTGCTTTTTGACGGTGTTATTACTATTTGATGATAGAACTACCAACAACTTTTTTATAAGGGAATATGAAATAACCTTCAAATATGCTACACTTATTAATACTATAGAGGTTTTGTTGTCCAAATCCGTTTGATCCAATACTCCTGTTATATATATCGTCATACGTCTGTATGACGCCTTTTCGACCTGAAAATAGTATAAAGCTAAAATAAAGTTAATTCTATTTATTTAAGCTACACGAATATTATTACATTCTATTATAGTAAGATTTGTTTCTTGTTTTATTCAAAATTTCAGAACGATGTACGCCACGATCAAATAAAAAAAAGCTTATATTATGTCAGCTCCATTGCTTTTTGAAATTAAAGAAGAATATACTAATCTAATAAAACAGAGGATATTTGTGTAAGCCCACTCCCGCTATGATGACATTGCATTGTTTCAAACATTGTACTGTTATATATGCATAATTTATAAACAATTTAATATCGAAATATATTTATAACCAACCGATCTATTGATAAAGGCAACAGCCATTTTAGGATAGTCGAAACCAACTTTATCAACCTTCACCCCATATTCTGTAGTGCTGTTTGTTATGAAATTGGGATTTGTAACATTGTTCTGTTATATATGCGTAATGTATAAACTATTTAATATCGAAATATATTTATAACCAACCCATCTATTGATAAAGGCAACAGCCATTTTAGGATAGTCGAAACCAACTTTATCAACCTTCACGCCATATTCTGTAGTGCTGTTTGTTATGAAATTGGGATTTATGTCGTCCGTGTAGTTCACTATTATCTTGTTAAGTAACAATACGTCTATGTCTTTCAGTGGGTCCATGACATCCTTAAGACCTTTGAAGCAATTCTGTAACTAGAAATTTATTATATTATTTTAATTTCACATCTTCTCCTTAAACAGTGAGGAGGCAATAGTTCAGCAATATCGCTTGTATGTACGTTGCTTCTATTATTAACTACGCTGTGTTGTGAGATTCGTGAGATTGTGAGATTGATTCGGGATTGGATTGAATTCTGAATGCTATCGTTTGCTGTTGGTTGGCAAATCTAGTTTTATGGAACACAAAATAAAAAAAATAGAATTAAAAAAGTTTAAATAATATTATATAAAAACCATACGCAATAGAAAAAGAACGAGAGGGGAAAGTCGTAAGAAGATATATATAGAAATTCTAATTCCAAAAATACAAAACGAGAAGGCAGCATAGGTTTACCACCATCATAACTTCTAAAATCCTAGCTAGTATGTAGTGCGAGATGGCCTTGAAATACCGTATCCATCGACGGTATGATGAGGAGAATCGAGATCTGGCTACTGAGGCGAAATCCACTGAATTCGTGAAAGTTCCACCAAATTTAGAAGAACCGTGATTTCGGATGGTAGTTGGATTATGTCGAAATGTATATACTTGTTATCTAATCTTTTTCAAGTGAGTTTAAGGGATAGTATGCTATGGTAGCTTCACTTATTTGTTAAATGACGATTCAAAGGTGCTTGTAAAAGCCTACTTGAATAATGTTTATTTTGATTTTGATAAAATAATCCGAAATAACCTTCATTCTCCCACAAGACGCCATGTCCTTTTAAGGGTTTATACTACGTTCTAATAAGAAGTAGCATTTTAAGAGGTACTCACCATTTTAGTTGAATTTATTCCTAGAACTGTCATTAATTCAGTCCTTGAATATCCCGAAGCTATGGATGCTACTTTGCACAAAGATAAACGTACTAGTAGAGGTGAAACAACAATACTTTGATTGGAATTGGCTTGTATCGCTTCCTAGGAACAAAATTTTCATACTCAATTATATTATTCATCATTATTTGATACATATATTTTTGAGATACTTACCAAAGCTAATCTTTTACGCAGATTATCAAATTTTGTTTCACAAAAAGAACTAATTGATATTACAATTATATACATGACTGGAAGGGAATGAAATGTAATGATAAGTGTATACAAATTCCAAAGGTGGAAGACCGATGAATAGTATTGGTGATAATTACCAAAGGGTGACATTTTTACTGTATTCTCAGAGTACCTATAAACATAACGATAGTATATTTTATTTAAGTAATAGAAATAAGTAAAAGTAATTCGACATTAGCCAATAAATTTGAAACTTGTCGGTGACTAAGTCAAATCTCGTAATTATAACTTTGGAAAATTGTTCTGTTGAATTTCTCATTAGTAAGACAATACTAAACTAGCTCGATTTCCATACCAAACCATCTCGATTGGCTCAGGCTGTTCCAAGTCTTAATAATTTTTGTGTTCATATAATTTGTTTGCTTCTGATTCTACTTGATATTTGGTTGGTGGATTCAGTGTGTAAACTTCTTTTTGTTGACAATGCTGGTTTGTATCCCCAAACTTTTACATATTATATTAAGAAAGTGTAAGTTTAGTTCCAAATAGACTAAACTTAATTGATAAATATGAATCTTTTGGTCTCTTTCTATAATGCTGTATTTGTATGACTATGAATTTTGTACAATATTCAAGTAAATGTAACAAATATCCGTAAAATATTTTGCACAATAATAAAATGAGTTGTAAAATTTTATGACCAATTTTATATTTACACGGCAGTTTATATTCGGTTATTTTATGTGGACTTGTAAAATGAAATGAATAAATCTTGTTGGCGGTATATAAGCCTATTTTGTTGAATGTTATACTGTTCAATACAAATATTGTTATAAAGAGTGACTTGGTAGTCAACATACCTAAATTCGTAATATTTTTGTTTCTTATGTATTTGTTTCAATGTAAGACAGTAGTACTCGTATATTAAAGTTTCCTATTGAATTATTAATTATGATAATGTTTTTTAATAAGTTTTAGCTTCGATGTCTATTCAGTGTCAAATAGTCAGCCGGTTATTTTAAGTGTGTGCTCAAACATATGTATTTGAACTCCACCTAAAATACAAACATATCAAATCTGATAGACAACGAATTCAGAAATTACAAACGTAGTACAGACGTTGGTGACGCTTAGTGCGTCACCAACGTCTGTACGTTCTTCACGCCGCACTGAACCTATATGAAAGTTTAAAAGACAAAATTATATGGTATTAAATAATTAATTTGAGCTGAGATGGCCCAGTGGTTAGAACGCGTGCATCTTAACCGATGATTGCGGGTTCAAACCCAGGCAAGCACCACTATATATATATGTGCTTAATTTGTGTTTATAATTCATCTCGTGCTCGGCGTTGAAGGAAAACATCGTGAAGAAACTTACATGTGTTTAATTTCATCGAAATCCTGCCACATGTGCATTCCACCAACCCGCATTGGAACAGCGTGGTGGAATATGTTCCAAACACTCTCCTTAATGGAAGAGGAGGCCTTATCTCAGCAGTGGGAAATGTACAGGCTGTTACTTTACTTTACTTTTTTACTTTTAAATAATTAAGGATCATTTGCCGATATTCGTCAATGATTCAATTATAGGCGATCAATGAGGTTTTGTTCAACGTTTGAGAAATTGTAAGTAACAGTTAGAAGCCTTCCATTGGCAAACTATCATAGTGAAAACTAGCCAAAAATAAATTAGCCCGTTTTGTACATTACATCATAAAGGTAATGAGAATCATTTACATACAAAAAGAGCAATTACACAATGTTCATCACTTCTTATCATTCTGATGCGCGAAAGGAAACAACTTTCTCCAAGATTGCTCCTCAGATAAGCGAGTCTCAGCTCGGAGTCGATAATGTAACCGAAGTCCGCTCGGCTCGCTTTGACGGGCGAATCAAATAAGTCGTCGCAGAGAGAATAGTAATAAAATTGAATTGAGCGCCTGCCCAGATGTAGCTACGGATTTATCGCTGGATAAACGTCGGGGCACACATAGAAAATTTAATCCTGTTTTATTCTTTTATTTTTTGTAATAAATTTAATACTTATCCACCGCGATTTCTTGGAAGTTGCTCTTCAAAGAAATATTGGAATTTACATCATAGTTAGCTATGTTTATTATTTATTTTAATTACCGCTTGTATCATAAAAAATAAAATAGTGTTTATTGCTATGGATGCATGGTAAAGATGCCGTCAATTCATCATATGAACAAGTATGAGTGCTGAAGTATGTAAACTCTAGCAAAACTGGAGCTTTATAATTTTTCTTGCATTGAAAATGATCACCTAACCTGCAGCAAAATAAAGGGTCTGGGTTCATTGCCTGTAATTAAACATTTAGCCTATTGCGTCACGGGCTTAATGCTCGTCGCGCGCTCGCTTACACATCCGTTGAGCTGCATCCAATATGTTTCCGAGAATATTGTCTTTAACAGCTCCATTATACCGACGATAGATTGTGTGGAAACCTCCGTACCGTCGCCTACATATTGCGCTAAAGAAAATCTTTATCTTGTAGCATGAATATTTTGTGTTCTTTTCAACATTTCCTCGATACCAAATTGTTTCATATGCTGCTTACGAATGTATTTCAACGGTGAAGTCTTTACTGGTGTTGAATGGAAGTACTACTCTATTTGTTTTGTGTTACGCTTGAGTATTAGTTGCTCAATACATTTATGAATTTAATGTTTTAGTATTCTAGAAAAAATAAGTAAATAATATGAGAACAAATAAACGAATAATCAAGTTCTTGTATATTTCTTACTGCTCTTTAAATTACCTTTAGAGCATTCTTATAACATATACGAGTACATTGTGCCAGACCCACATTATGGATATATATATATATAAGTTAAATTTTCCCCTACCATACCCAGGTTTGCTGACAATCCTTTCAAGATCAAATACACTAGTAAACCCACATCTCCAAATCTATTATCGAAAAATTGTAATTAAAAAAGACCTATTAAGTTGGTGTTTGTTCACCAGAAGAATCTAATGACTCTCAGTTTTCTCTGTGGATGTGTTGATATATTAAGCTAAGTGTTTTAGAAATATATTCACTACATATAAATATAGTAAGTTAGGAGATTTGTAAAGCTATTTTGATATCAACATTGTTATAAATAAAATATAGGAATTTCTTACAATTCCCATGTGTTGACTTGAGACCTTGAGAGCGAAGATGTCCTTTAGGTGTATCTAATATAATGCGTTTATAGTAGTTAGCAAAATTGCACTTAGCCCTACTAAAACCTGCTCAGTAAAAATGTATATAATCATTGGAAAGGAAAAGATCATTTATCATCAATTATAAAAACACTTTATCAGAAAGGCAATATTTTATACGTTATATTTTTTGTTATTCTTAAATTAACGCCTTAATAATACCTTAAGGTATTATCAATTACAAGAATAAAACCCTTTAAGCATTAATACTAACAGAAATTCATCAGAAAACCTCGCTGGCATGTAATTGAATGAATATTCAGGCATCTTAATCAATAGCAGCATTACGGAGGTCCTATAGAGGCATCCACCGGCCTGTGAAATTGGACTCGAAAAGAAAAGGATGTTGATATCGCAGCCCCAAGGGAAGAAAAGAGAGGCATGAACTAAGCGGGTTTTATAAATCATTTTTCCTGCCACGATGAGGTTTAAGGGTGGATACTAGCGGAAGACTAACGATAGTTCTTCACGTTTACGTAATAAATAATTTATTACTAAAAATATTTTTTATTTTAAATCATTATACTACTATTTAAAAAATATATAAATTTTTTTTCTATATTGTAATTGCTAATAAAAAAATAACAAAATTGAGTTACAAACAGAAAAATATGCATCGAAAATTCACGATATTTTACTGTATTCATTTATTTATACTTGTAATAAAAATGGATCATTTAAAAATAAACAAATGTTAGAATTTAATAGACTAACATTTTCAAAAACTGCTATAAAACAAATGTATACTGCTATAAAACTAGTTAATTTACGAAAATCGATTTAATAATAACAAAAATACGTAAGTATTATATTTAAAAAAGTAAATTTCAAGTTTATGGGCTGCCTTAGTTAGTAAAACGCTGAATCGCGATTATTTCTCTGTGCGTTTAGTTAATCAATTATTCTAATATTGTTGGCGGAGACGTGTGCACGTTTGTGCTTTCATCTGAATTTCTGACTAACGAGTCAGCGTATGTTTTATTTTCCTGTTGTACGTTTTAACTGCTTCGCTCCCAATAACTGGAATTGCTTCAATATGTATGAGTTTAATTTTGTAAAATGTTTCTTTTTTTTGTAAATGGAACGTTGATTTCAATTTTATTCTAAAATTAAAAGTCACACACAACGTATGATGGGCATGTTTGTAACTACAAATCATATCACAATTAATCTTAATTCTTCCACGAGGATCAGAAATTAAAAAAGATGAATATTTTACACATGGTTATTCTAGAACTTCGAGGGAAATTCCAAAACCTATAATACCTGTATGACAATCCTGTCACACAAAATAACTGTTAAATGGATTAGTTAAAAGAGAATATTAATAAAATGTTGCAGCAAAACCAAAAACTAGCGAGGTTTATAATAGGATGTAATTTACTAGAACAGGACATAATTAGACATTTGAGGCAAGTAAATCATAATATTCTGAAGGTACTTTTGACAAAAGGAACCAGTCACTGACCATAAATTCCAACTATACGCAATATGGAAGTTTAAAAACTTCTTACAGTGATGTACTGAAAATATGTCTCATCCGCGGGAGCAATTGCTATACTTTGTATTTGTTTTGCTGTTTTTTTTCCAACATTAATTATTTCACACACACTTAAATATTTTGTAAGCATCAGCGTCACTCTATTGCACACCAATAAGTTAACGCGGAAATTGAGGAATTGTCCCTTAGCAAAGGGATCTCAATATCCTCTCTATTAAATATTTATTTTAGTTTTGATGTCGTTATTGGGACAAGATTCTAAAAGCAAGAGACAGGAATTCAATTATAGGATTTGAATAGACGAAAATAAACTCCTGAAAATAAACTTAAATAGTACAGCTCAGATATTGCTCTAGCTGTAACTTTAACTGACGAGAAATGAGTCACAGGGCCAGCAATCAATCGGGCGTCCAATCAAACTACCTCCGATAACCTGAAAAAAGCAAAGAAAGGTCCCTATAACCGATTCCTCGCTAATAAGTTTGCTCGCTCTTGCATAGCAAAACGGGATTGGTCCAATTCGCCTCTTAAATTCGCAATCGCTTGATCGACATGCTCGTTTTTAGTTAACGCGGCCAACTTGTCTTTTTTATGTCCCACTTGCTGAAATTCTTCGAATGATGGGAAAGGTTTTTTATTATTACTGAACGTTTAGCGGTGTCCTATTCACATATTGTGTATGAGTTATTAAAAATTTTTCACATAATTATGATAGATTTGCGCCAACATAGCAAATTTCAATTAAATTATAAAACATTATTTTCAACAGTTTATCTTTAACTAATATTTACCTAATTATTTTGTTTAATTTTTCATAATTATAATAATTACTATACTTCAACAAACAAAATGACGATTCAACGTTTTTGGTAGAAAAAATAATAACACTCAGATAAATGGTAGTGCCACGGTGCATACCTTCGAGTTGCAGCTAAATGGGCGGCATGCTCAGGAAAGTATCTACCTCTCTCTCTTTAAAAATGTGCCTAAGCTGCCGTTCGATATGTGAAAAACTCGGAGTCCCGGTAAAACAATCATGGCTCAGGTGATGTACGCCATCAGCATATGCGTAGGCCACCGTATGTTTTAGGGCTATAAAAATCTACAACGGAGCGATTTTGAAGTAAAGAGCGTACTTATTTTAAGTGCCGAAAGTTCCCGGGTGTTGCAGATGTCCATGGAGTCATCTATGGACATTTTGTAGCCACTTTCTATCAAACGAGCCTCCTGCTCGTATGCCACTTGTACATTAAAAATTATATTTATATTACTAGCCGTGCCAGCGACCTTGTAAGCGTTTGAATTTAACCAAAAAAAATATTATTGTTGCCTACAACAACAGCCTGTAAATTCCCACTGCTGGGCTAAAGGCTTCTCCCTTTGAGGAGAAGGTTTGGAACATATTCCACCACGCTGTTCCAATGCGGGTTGGTGGAATACACATGTGGCAGAATTTCTATGAATGCAGGTTTCCTCACGATGTTTTCCTTCACCGCTGAGCGCGAAATGAATTATAAACCCAAATTAAGCACATAAATATTCAGCGGTGCTTGCCTGGATTTGAACCCGCAATCATCGGTTAAATGCACGCGTTCTAACCACTGGGCCATATCGGTTCTCACGAAGTATCTTAGCAATCTACAAATTGTAATTTAAAATCAACACAATTCTGAATTTCTAAAACAGGGAAATTTCTACAAGTTCCCGGCCACGTCCAATGGTATATAATCGTATGTAAATGTAATAAGCGCGTCCCAACAAAGCAGCGACTCAGATAGACAGTGCGACGTATTTGAATCTGAAATCCCCTTGCCAAAACTGCTCATTGATATACTGAAGCAATACCAGGCTAGCAGCTTTGCATTATCAGTGGGCAGCGCCAAGGCGATTTGAATTTCAATACATGGCACTACGTTCCGCTGCTGTTTAAAGTGCAGTTTCGGCTGTGCGGATTTTGTTGTGTCGTAACTAGCACCGTGACTAGTTTCAAGACGTGAAGGTGTTTGTAAAATACGATTTAGAAGAAAGCTTAAATTTATAAAAGGTTACGCGATATGCGGATAAGACGACTTGAAACAAGATTTGTTTTAACTAAGTGACGTACAACTAATGCCTGGTTTACACACATATACTTAAGGAAATATAGCAAATTTTATAATGAACTATTTTTTTTTATAATTTTGAAGTACTTTATTTATGTAAAATTAATTAAAATTTGTACATGTAACATTGTACAGGTTCAAGTATTATAATCCTTTAAAATGAAAATAAAAGAACAATATGTCGACTACAAACAAAGTTAAAATTAAAAATATATGACAAAACAGATTTAGTTTCATTACAAGAACTAAATTATCTACCGAAAAAGAGTTTCTAGACTACCTCATTCCGAACATCAAAGAAACTGGCAGATTAAAAGTAAATAAGCCATCGTATGAGAGTATGAGCCGGGTCCACACTCGCCCGCGCTCAATACACTCTAAGATAAAGACGCCATCCGAGCGAAGAGATACGTATAAAGAATTTTCAAAGCCGAAGCGACGGTAAGCCCTCGGACGATAGATTTATTGTTTAAGATTGTCGTATAGACAACGTCGTACTTTGTAAATACAATACTTTGATTATTTTTATATACGAATTTATCGATAAGTTTAAAAAGTAAATAAATATGTGAAATGAAATTCAAACTGTTTTTGGGACTGGTGTATCTTTGAAACATATATTAATAATTGAATAACTATTAATCGTTAGAAATATTTTCATAATTATTAATTAGATGATTTTTTAAGCTATGTATTCAGTGTTATCTACAAAAAAAGACCCGCTGAGTTTCTTTCGCCTGGTTGTTCTCAGGTAAGGGTGTTTTCTTCTTCGAAACGTTAGTACTGTTTCATTTGACCATCAAAAAGCAAGTGTAATGCTTATATATATATGCTATATTGAATAAAGTAATTTGAGTTTGAGATTGAGGGGTTAGTGGTGAAATAATAAATATTATATACACATCATGAGTGTTAAGTATATTATGACCACTTAAAATCAGCTCTCACGTCAACTACCCCATCAAACCTAAGTCACAGTTATCATGAATAACGCTTCTCAGTACACGGGAATCCTTTTACGAGTATTGTATAAAACTATGATTCTCCGATTCTTGAATCATGCTTAAAAGTTTTACTTTTGCTGAATACGATTCAATTTTTATAAAATTTTATAATATCAGTCTAGAAATAATTTGATACATTTATTTTTTACATTTACAACCAAAATGACTTGGTATTTGAGCACCACACACCATTGATTGGCTAATATGATTGGCATTTCAAGGAACTAATAATTCCTTGAAACATTTTTATCTCATTTACATACTGGTTAACTCGAGCTTCAATCGATAGGAGCACAGCAATGTATTGCTGTGGTAGTGAGTCAATGATGGCTTAAACAAACTTTAGAATATGGTAAATTTGAAACTACAAAGTATAGAACGGTTTCATCTATCGTCAATAAAACTTTTTGTGTTGAATTTAATTTACAACGGATTGATATAGTGACATCGATACCCACCCAGGATCAGAATAACTAGAAGTTTATTCCACTAAGGTGCTGTGCTTTCTCCTTATTAGATTTGTGATCAGCAACGTATCATTTAAAGTCTCTTAATACATTTGCAACGCCCACCTGAACGAAACTGCGAGCACGACAATCAATCCAATGACTTAAAATAATAATAATACGCTGAAAATATTCTCAATAATATTAGATAATTTTATTTAAAAGCCCTTATTGTATGATAAAATGAGCAATCGCAATGACTAATCATTTCAATTCTACAATATGCCCCAAAGAGATGAGATTCTATGGGCTATTAACGAGAAAATGCGATTCTAACCCTCTTCACGTAATAAAATTTATAAGAACGATTTTTATATAAAAATCGGTTCATTTTTTCGATTTGTCACTTAACGATGCTTAAAAAATAAAATAAAAATACCTAATGTAAATATTTAAGCGGTCTTTTTACATTTTTTATTATGCATTATCTATACTCCTTCTTTTTAAAATGAGTAGTTTGTTTTATGTAACAGAATAATGAGCTGGTGTTGTAACAAATAATAATAAATATTTTATATATGAAAACACACTAAAATGTATGCATGGAACTGATATAATATTTATTAAGAATATCTTCAATTCTTCGTTTTTATCACGAGATATTATAAAAGTATAATCTCAATAAAGACTTTTAAAATTACATGCAACAACTTTATTCATTTTATAAATTATTAAAACACGAACAAATCTTATTCGAAAAACTATATTTTGATAACATTTAATATGTACTAACTTATTTTTCACATCGGTACCTATCTTTAAATGTAAATTGAAATAGCATTTAATTCCATGACTAAATATCGACTAAAGATTTTTTGCTTGACTTACAATATATTTTTTCTATTGATGAAATATATTGCAGTGTTACCACCCTAGTGACAGGAAACCAGTTTTCTAGCAAAGGCATTTCCAAAGTGGTTACGCAGTAAAAATTTCAAAATTATCTTAATAAAATTCTCCTGACAGTAAATAATTTAAACAATGAGGAAGTTAATTTTAATGATACATCTCATTAAAAACCTTTTAAAAGTTTATACATAATACATAATATGATTTGTTTCGAAATACCAATTCATACCTAAGCTTAAACTTTGCAATAAAAGTTGGAAAATGAGAAATAAAAAAAATATAATTTGCATAATGATTTCGCGACTGCGAAATATTCGAAAGAAGGAATTAAAAAGACAGAAATTCAAACTTATAATTCGATGTATATTGCTATTCTAAACTTCGTAACAATTTACATGATGAATGGAGAATTATTTTATCCAACAAATAGTCAGCAGAATCCTTTTAAAAGTCGCGTATTTTTTCATTATCTTTTTAGACTATAAGGAATTGGAGACCGTCTCGTTTTCATTCAGATTGTATACGACTTATTTATGATTTGAGTTCGATTTTATATTATATTAATGAATAACGCATTGAGATATTGCCATTCGAATATATGTAATATGTATGTATTGTAAATACGGAATTTGAAAATAAGATATCTACGCCTATTTTAGAATGAGCCTAGCATATATTTCGAATCAATTTATTACCTTTCATGCTTGAAACCAGAATAGATATAACAATTCTGATTTCATAATCATACCCATTTCATTAAATTTACTATAATATCGATTTGCACGTATATATAGAAAATTATATTTGTTCCACCATATAAAATTAAAACGTCTATTAGTATTTTTTGACGAATTCTGTAAAGGAAATCAAGTTAATTTTTTTTATTTTATTTATAACTTTTCTTACATATAATGTTACTTTGAGCGTAGCTTTTACGATCTTAAATATTTTCTTTTGTTTTTTAATTACGGAATTAGAATTGTATCTTTTCTAATTAATGACGTAAAATATTGATAATTACAGCGATATACATTTGAGACTGTTCCAGCGATTGATTCTTTTTTTTAATATACTTTTTACAGGTTGAGGATTGCATTTGTCACTTAAAGGTGAGTCATATGCGCCTACTGTCAAGAATCTTACTACATATATTGTTTATGCAATTTGCTGGCAGACGAGGATATGGGCCACCTGATGGTAAGTGGTCAACCACCGCCCATAGACAATGGCGCTGCAAGAAAATTTAACCATTCCTTTCATCGCCAATGGGCCACCAACCTTGGTAACTAAGATTTTATATCCCTTGTGCCTATAGTTACACTGGCTCACTCACCCTTCAAACCGGAACACAACAATACCAAGTACTGTTGCTTGGCGCTAGGATATCTGATGGGTGGGTGATACCAACCCAGATGGGCTTGCACAAAGCTTTACCACCAAGTTTTTTTTTTTCGTAATTTTCAATTTTGACACGCGGTCAATATTTATACAGTAAACTATATTTGTATAATATATTTAAGCATTTAATGTTATTAATTCTTATGTTAATAAAAAAAATATATTTTCACATCGTCGATTATGTATTACCAACGATATTACATACATATATAGGAATAGTATAATATTACATATACACATGTTATTTAATTGTGTTTTTTCAAAGAAAATCAGTCCAATTTTTAATCAGAATCCGAGTGTTGCTGTATGTCGGTAAAACGATTTTTGAATCGATGTAATAATAATAGAATTGCTTCTTCATATTCCTAGAATTCCCTTTTTTCGGAATATATTTTCCTGAGTCGTACGAGATTTACTATATAACCGGATGAAATATACCATTGGAAATATTGGATTAAATTCAATAAACAAATTGTCAATAAAGTGTTTTTATTTTTATTATTAAAAAAATATATTTATACAATTCTAATATGTTTGAAAATTTGAATTTCTATGCAATTTTAATCCCCAATTATCCTGTTCCAATAAAACGACTTACCAGCTAACGCTATACGTTATATGTCCGTTAGTCATTTTAAAATATTATTAAGTAGAGAAACGTACTCATCCGTCTAAGTCTGACTCATTACGATGCCTAAGTATACTGAAAGTTTAAAAATACGAAAATGGGCATAATCTATCCTTATCACTTATTCTAGTCTAAGCAGTTACGAATCCCATACGAATATGTTCTATAGCAAAATCTTTTATGACGATACAATCGTATTTCGTCCATTACAGTAATGGGCGCTATAAAGCTATATGGGGTGGTTATTTTAAGCTTGCATAGCATTTGTATTCGCACGTCAGTGATGGCGGGCGGAAATGACGGCAGTGCCAATATCCGGTCCAACGATAGTGCGGAGGAAATTCTTTTACCCGCGCTGCCTTCGAAAAATATAATTTATTGACATATTTCATTAAACCCTTCAGGATTGCGACTTCAGTACGTGACGTGTTTCTGATTTCGAGAAAATTGCCTTCTTCGCACTACGAAATTATTCGTAACTAAAAATGATTACTTTTTAAATATAAAATATGCATTCCGTAGTTTACGAGTAAAATTTTCAATTCCAGGAGATTAGATTTAAATTGAATAACGTTTGAATATTTTAATTTCCCGGTTTTAAAATTACGAATGCGTTGCTCTAGTTCATTTATTTTGACATCCAGTTTATTTCTTTGTCATATGCACACGAATAACAAATGGAAGTGAATAATTTATTATTTATGCAAAATTTAAACTAAATCAATTCGACTATATGATTAATGGAATACTTACTATGAATATAATACAAATGGTCGCCTTGGCCTTTGGGCAATGACGGTGTGAGAAACCTTAATTTATTTTAACGTGCTGATAACCTTGCGAACTAAGATGTTCTGTAACCTGTGCACAGACACATGGTACATAACATCACATGTCACACTGTCCTACAGAGTTACATTGATGTATTTAAGTTAAAATGACATACAGGAACACTAAGTATTGTTATTTCGCTTAGAATATGTGGTATTTGGGTGGTACCTGCCCATAGGCTTGACCAAAGGTATAAATGTAACTTCATTATTATCATAAATATTTACTTGATATCTTTGCATTAGATCAGAGAATAACTTTCAAAACTAACCTGGTCATAATACATGATGAGGGTTGTATAAATTTTCCTTCATAATGACCATACTGGTATCTGAAGTCCTTCGAAGACACGTCTGTGAAAACCCAGTAATGATATTGGCGGATTACCGAATCTTACCGAACTTATCTCAGACTGAGCCATTTATACAGACATCGCATCTCATTTCCACACTACACAATGGCCAGTTAGGCTGCCATTGAAGGCAATTTGCATATTAAGAGGCAGGCTCGGTTGCTCCCTCTGTCGGCGCCAATTGTAGGCAGGTATGACTCGGGAATCAATGATTCAATCATCACCGACCTATCACGCAATTCGATATGTATTGTTGGAATGAATATTGATGATAATTGATTTTGACTATTGCCGGATAGTAATTGCTTTATTAAAAACAGTTAAGTTTTAATTGATCTGGTTTTATAACGCTTTGTGGCCTGCTGGCGTTTGTATTCGTAATTATATGAAATTAACGTACGATTTGTATTCAGGCTCAAGTTTAAGTAAGTAAGAAGTTATTTAAATGATCTTAGTACATAGGATTAAGTATACGTATATATGTTTTTAATTGTATGTGTGAGTGTGCTTTGACTCAACAATTAAATCACCGTTTGCCTAATTATGAATCGAAGATGAATTAATTATACCTTTATCTCAGTGAGCCAGAATAAGCTTAGCCATATATTATGATCTATAAATTAATATAATAGTCAATTTTGATTTAGAAGCTTATGTAGCAAATATTTTGATTGGTTATTGACAAATGTGATTTTAGCATAATTGAAACTGGAGGTACTTTTTTTTTATGGTATAGGTTGGCGGACGAGCATATGGGCCACCTGATGGTAAGTGGTCACCATCACCCATAGACAATGACGCTGTAAGAAATATTAACTATTCCTTACATCGTCAATGTGCCAACAACCTTGGGAACTAAGATGTTATGTTCCTTGTGCCTGTAGTTACACTGGCCCACTCACCCTTCAGACCGAAACACAACAATACTGAGTACTGTTATTTGGCGGTAGAATAACTGATGAGTGGGTGGTACCTACCCAGACGGGCTTGCACAAAGCCCTACCACCAAGTAAAACTGACATTAAGGTTTTAATTTTATACCTACTAGCAACCCGCCCTGGTACCACATTTATATAATACTGATACTAAATGTACTACAGAACATCATAAAATCAAAGCTTTTTGACATTAGCAATAAAGCAATACAAACTGATATGTCCCTGCATTTGAAATCATATTTTCGAAAATATTCATTTAAATTACATGAAAGAGCTATATTGATCTATATGAAATGCACAATGTATTTAAGGTATGTTATTGAATAATGATAAATGCTGTGTTGCCTAAGATCGCTTCGTAAATAAACTTTTATTTATCGTAAAAAATAAATATATATATATATTGTCCCTCCCTAAGAAGAAAGCATATACAATCGCGTTCTTTTTTGTAGACGTTTTAAGGGGTATGTTATTTTAGTACATTATTTTGACTAATCTCGTAGGGTTCAGCCAGCGTTTACAATGTAAGCCCAAAAAAATATATTTATCATCGACATCATATTAGAAACTACTAAATTATCAGTAATTTTCTTCTATATTTTGTATGTATATGTATACATATAAATCTTCTTCATGAATCACTATCTATTGAAAAACCGCATCAAAATCCGTTGTATAATTTTAAAGATCTAAGCATACACAGCGACATTGGGACAGAGAAAGTGACTTTGTTTTGCACTATGTAATGAAAACTGTGATTAAATTCAAGTCGTATATTACATCTTATAAAGTTTGGTATTATTTTTGTAAATCACAAATATATCTTGTGATGTGATAACAGGTACATAATAAAGCCTTTATGTTATGATATATTATTTAATTAAATGCCTTAACTATTATTGCAATAAATAATATATTATCATCTATTATATTTTATGGTTTTGCCAAACAATACCTTATTTGTTACAAACAATTATACGTTATAATTTCTCAATCAGATCGCTCAAGCAATATTTTACCTACTGAGGTAACGTTATTTGTCCCGCGTGTGTATTAAATGATTTATTCGCTGTTATCTGCATAATTGAGTGCGCAGTACTTACTGTTTGTACGGTCAATTTCAGAATTTTGTATCATTTTTACATTTTCCAGAATCAGTTTTAAAATACCGTATATAATGATAAATTTTAAGCTTTACGATTCGACAGTTAAACGCTATTAACCTTTGCTATTATAATGATGATAAGATGACATATTCTCGGTAAATTCGGTCGCGTTATATCCGTTGATATAGAGCGAATACAGTTTATCGTATATTTTATACTCAAAGCTTGCACTCTGCGATCTCGGGCTCAAATAGGAGCCATAATATTAGGAGTCTGTCACGGGTTTTTCAGTAAAAGTCCGTAGTTAAGGAGTTTGTAGGGCTACACTACCCTGCCTCGGTTAGCATGTATGTATGATCCTGAACCCTCTCTGGTGAATTGTCATCCCATGTAATTGTAAGAGTGACGGAATAGAGTTGACACATCTTTGCGCCTACTCATATGTATTATAATACATTTTGCATATATTGATAATCTTTTATATCTACTTCATTATATATTTACTGAATCTAAGTTATGGAAATTTAAAAGACTGTACCTCTCTATTAATATCTAGAATTACTGTTTAAACTTGTTCAAAAAGTGAAGCATTTTTGAAGGAATAAACAATTCAGAGAGTAATAATAATACCCGAAAAAACATGTTCGATGTTGTTACTTCATTTACTCATAAAGCCGTTATAACCCTGGTCAGCAATTTTTCCATCATGTTGTTACTAAATTCTAACAAATGACTTGACATATACCAAAAAAAACAAAATCTGGTCGACTATTAGTTTATACAATTAAATGTATGTTTCGACGTCGAACAATGTTTTGACCCTATTCCTCAAGCATACGTCAATTGTTTCGATTTCCGGCGTAGGAGAATTCACTTGCCGCGAGTTCTATTTCATAGAATAAAAAAAATAAAGCAATCTAATACAATTCCTTAAACGTGTTGCATTGTGTCGCAACAAGTATGTTCATTATATAAAAGTGATAAAAAAATATATTCAAATTCACTGTTATCGCAGAATTGGCTGCGAAATTTCCGTATTTCAACAAATTTATAGAGTGGTTCCACGGGAGGACGAACAAAAGATAAATTTACATAACAAATTGAAGGGCAGTGGACGGACCGACTGCGGACACTCGCTATATATAATACTTTGACTAAAGGTCACCTGATGGCCATAGACGGATTCTTCGTTACCGATGCTTTTGTGTAAATAGGTGATACTTAAACATCGAACATTTTCAAAGAATAAACCTTGATTGAAGAGTCGAGATGGCCCAGTGGTTAGAACGCGTGCATCTTAACCGATGATTGCGGGTTAAAAACCCAGGTAAGCACCGCTGATTCATGTGCTTCATTTGTCTTTATAATTCATCTCGTGCACAGCGGTGAAGGAAAACATCGTGGGTAAACCTGCATTTGACAAATTTCATAGAAATTCTGCCACATGTGTATTCCACCAATCCGCATTGGAACAGCGTGGTGGAATATGTTCCAAACCTTCTCCTCAAAGAGAGAGGAGGCCTTTAGCCCAGCAGTGGGAATTTATAGGCTGTTGATGTTGTTGTTGTTAACCTTGATTGAATGGTCATAGTTGATTATGAAATATTGACGACCTCTGTGGCCGAGTAGTGTGTATGCCGGTTTTCATACTTACGTCACTCCGAGGTCCCGTTTTCGATTCCCAGCTGTGTCGATGTAGAAAAACTTCATTCGTTTTCTATGTTGCCTTGGTTTTGGGTGTTTGTGGTACAGTCGTTACTTCTGATTTTCCATATCACAAGTGCTTTAGCTACTTACATTGGGGGAGTCCTATGTTCAGCAGTGGACGTCTTACGGCTGATATTATGATGACGATGATGATGATTATTGGGATCGGAGTAATGTATGTGATGTTGTCCAATATTTATTTGTTTATTTAAGTATACATAACAGAAGAATGTACACGTTTTTTTTTTAATTAGTCATGATAATAATCAAACGAAACGCTCATGTAATGTCCGTACCAAAGTGTCTTGACAGCTTCCTATTCCTACTACATGGATACAAGAGTTCTGAATCCTTTGTGTTATTTACACTGGATCAATCCTTCAATCCATACCATTTATATACAACATAATTATTCAAGTTTTTAATGTGAAAACAGGTGATCTACGGAGTATATTAAGTAAGTAAAATATCTATATATAAATCTTATTGTTAACATATTGTGAACATATGTGTTCCGGTTTGAAGGCTGAGTGAGCGAGTGTAACCAAGCACAAGAGGTATAACATCTTAGTTCCCAAGGTTGTTGGCTCATTCGCTATGTAAGACTGGTTAATATTTCTAACAGTGCCAATGTGACGGTGGTGACCACTTACCATCAGGTATCCCATATGCTCGTACGTTGCAAACCTATAGAATTAATTTTTTTTTTTTTTTACTTTTAGGTACATTGTAATTTCATACGGCAGTCAAAATCCTTGAGGAAGCTAAGACGAGTCAAAATATTTCCTGGTTCATCGTGTCCAACAATCCATAGTAACTTACTTTCTATATTTCTTCTTTAGGGGAAATAAGTTGCCCAAACGTGGGTCATACACAGCGAGATATAACTGAGCATTAATCACTTACGAATAGTTAATTTGCTTACAAACGCTATATACTTAAATCTATTTATAGTACGCGGTACATTACAGAGAGCCCCTGTAGTTTCATTAGTCCGATTGCCGCGTTATTTCCAAGCGATAGATTTTTATTTCATTATTATTTTGTATACTGCCCTACTATTAGCGATACTGTAACGGGTTTAGCTTTAGGATTATTCTGATTTAACTTTTGTATATGAGTGAAATTTATAATGAAACCTTATGAAAGTATTGTTTACTATTGTGAATTGGTAAGGCTTTGTGCAATTCTGATTATGTAGTTTACGTTCAGTAAATACCACCGGACAGAACATATTTAGTACTATTCTATTTCCGTTTAAATGGCGAGTGATATGTACGATGATACAGGTATTTTTTTTTTCAAATAATGGCTAATATTTTCAATGTCTATGAACGATAGTTACAACTTAATATCAGGCTCATTCATATCAGGAGCTGAGATGGCCCAGTGGTTAGAACGCATGCATATTAACCGGATTCAAGCCGAGGCAAGCACCACTGTATATATGTGCTTAATTTGTGTTTATAATTTTATCTCGTGCTCGGCGGTGCAGGAAAACATCGTGAGGAAACTTGCACGTGTCTAATTTCATCGAAATTCTGCCACATGTGCATTCCATCAACATTGGAACAGCGTGGTGGAATATGTTCCATACCCTCTCCTTAATGGAGGCTTTATCTCAGCAGTGGGAAATTAACAAGCTGTTACTTTGCTACTTTTTATCAGGGCCATTCAATGGTATATTATTGTAATATTGAGAATTATCATCATCATTACTTTGCCCTTACATTTTAGTACATTTACAGTTCCAGCTACATAAGAAATAAGAATTTTACGATCCTACGATTGTTACAACCGACTATTAAGGCTACCGACATATGTATACCTCTGAGAAGGTTTCCGCCACTATAGACTAACTTGATATACTAAACATACTTGGTTTAACAAAGCATAAGATAAATACCAAATTTAAATGTTGGCTTTTATAAAATCTACGAGTTGAGATGGTTGGGTTGTTTTATATTTTGCCAGAACGTTAGTAATATTTCGATTATGAAAATGAAGTATTTCAAATCATAATATTCCCATTAAGTTTTTGTTTAAAATTATCCCGGGCTTTGAGCTCAATTCTTCGGGATTAGTTACTAATTAGGACTGTATAATTATGTTTTCGGATAGAAAAATTGCAGTGTAATGATTAGTACTCACAACCGCTCATTGTTATTGGCGCTGTAAGATAAATTTGAACCATTCCATAAGCGCTAGCAACCTTGGGAGCTAAGCTGTTATGTTCCATGTGGCTGCACTTGCTACTTACTCACCCTTCAAATAATACTAAGTATGTTTTTAGATTGAATATTTAATGATGGGATGGTAGTACTATACAGCAATTTATAATGCAGGCGGGCTAAGCGACAGATAGTATATTCAGTTCGTCGCTGATTTGCCCTCATCAGTATAACGATAACTGCTGGCTTACCCGTTGAAATTCAATCGCTTACGTAATGAGCATCGATTACTATCGTTACATGCATCCGAAACTTTAAATGATCTAAATCCTCTTAGGGACGCTAGTATAATTTGAAATTTGTATCTATTTTGTATTAAACTGTGTCTATTTTATGTACTATTTTCAGTTATATTATGTTGCTAAAATTATTCGAAAATTAAACAAGCAAGTATGTACATACACCAACATACATAATGAGTGAAGACAGTAAGAGCCAACACGTGAATGTGGACCAATGATTGTAAGTTCCAGTCCCTGCTTCTCCAACTGCGAAGAGACTCAATATTGGAAAATTTTCAAACTATTACATTTGTTTTTATAGGAGATATAATAGTGATCGAAATTATGAATAACTAATTGTAACAAAACATATTATACATATAATATGGATTATAATATATATTGAAGATTTCGTTTATCTGTATGTGTGTATATATTTTGTTCACGAAACCAGTTGACAAAAATTAATATGATAGGCATTTTCTAAGTTAAATAGTTGCAAGAGTTTCCTAGAAAACGATTTCCATAACAATGTCCAAGAAGCGTTAAAAATATTTTTATTTCAATGGATCTAATCGACGATATTAAAGCTCCCTCATCAGCATTAAGGTAACTATAATGTTATCCGTTGAAATTGAATCGCTGGCGTAATGAGCGTCGCATCGATTCCGACTCGTTGTGATTGCATCCCGACCTATAAACGGAATCCTCTAAGAATTGCTATTACCCCGGCTGTCCGGTTATACTACTAGTGACGATAGTTTTTACATGAGAACCTACTTGCCGTTTATTCGGAATCATATTTAAGGTGCTAACACGCCTTGCGTTGTATGAAGAGAAAATATTTTTTGTGATAAATGTTACAATGAGGTACATACATGATTAATACTTTAAATAGATGGATGTGTGTTTGTTATTCAATCGTGCCAGAAAAACTGAACGGATCTAAATGACAGCCTCCTTTTCAACAGTGCACTCAACGAGTCTTCGCTATCGTCAGAATAATATACGAATATTTTCGTGTGACCCGATATTGCAACCACTGTATGGGATACGCTATCGAATAATTGTAACTTTATAATCTACAGTGCTTTCAAATTCTGTTAAAAAGATCATTATGCGATACATTCCATTTTAAAAAGATAAAGCTTAGAGTTACATCAGAAATTTAACATTTGACTGAAGTTATTTATAAACATTAAAGAATATGGCAAGTTATATTATAAATACTCAATGAGCTCAATAAAATATCATGAATAAATACTCTATATTTAATAAAATCTTGTTATATTGTGAAGCACGTCATGATCTGAAATGATTCTTATATTATGAAATTATAATGATTTTGTTTTATTTGACATTGAATTACATTATTTGAAGGTATTGCATATTTAAATATAGAACAATGACGGTGATGTTAATTAATGACGTCATGAATATAGTTTTTCAACTATAAATATAACGTGCGAATGATTCAAAGCTAGGTACTAAGTTACTTACGATTAGTTAATATAATTAATTCATGTAGGTACGTGAGGAAATAAGTATGTACCAAAATATTTCGAGGAAAAGTCTGTATCGTCATTTAGTTCTGCACACTCATTCCACGATATCTCAGGAACTGATGCAAGTTGCAGCGGCACCTGCGGCCTAAGTTTGTCCCGCAATCTAATTAGTTATGGAAATCGACCGTACTGTTTCTGGTCGGCCGGTGTGCTTCATGTAAATTGTTTTCAGAATTGTTAGTTTGTCTTGGATTTAGTATTTTGCATGTTTCTAGTTGTTTGATGATTAAAACTTACTCAATTGTTATTGAGTCTCTGTTTGTGAAATCAAACGCGTTATCGCATTCCTTGCATATGCCTCTTGTAATATTACAGTATTTTAATGTAAATTTTGATAAATGTGGATAAAATATTGTAAATTATAATGTTTTATATATTTGTATAAATATGTAAAATAGTAATATGCATGTATATACTGACGAATTAAATTTAGCGCTTGACATAATTTATTCACAATAATTGATTCAAAAACATTTTTTTTAATTTCATATATTAACTGCTGAATATTTTATTAATCATTCATATCATAGATCGCGCGTTAATACGCCACCAGCTTTAGGAAATAATATTGTATTTCTTATTCCTAATTACATTGATTCGTACATAAGATAACAAGTTATATCTATCGAGGTAGGATTGCACAAAGAATCAAGTCAAAAGAATAATGTTTATAAAACATGTAAATAATGAAAGATAATTCAAAAATAAGCGAACCAAATAAAAATAACCACTCGAAACTGACATGGCGGTAACCACATGTATAGAATAAAAATACAAGCCCCAGTGCACATCATCGCGAATAAACACAACGTAAACTGCGACCCAACGCTAACATCCCTAACTCGTGTTTACAAAAATCTCAAGGGGCCGTCGCGGACTCTTACAATTTGTTATGCAAATGCGCTGTCCGCACTACAGCGAGTGTGTTCACGGCTTA
Source organism: Vanessa cardui (assembly GCF_905220365.1). Classification (NCBI taxonomy): domain Eukaryota; kingdom Metazoa; phylum Arthropoda; class Insecta; order Lepidoptera; family Nymphalidae; genus Vanessa; species Vanessa cardui. The sequence goes on from NC_061126.1 coordinate 10,378,574, forward strand.
ATATATTAGCTTATGCCGTTCAAACATACTGTCTCTAGATGTTATATTAAAGATGAATTGTTTCGTTCATTTTCAACTCTCATTAGTTAGCAATTTTATAATTTCAATTTGGTTAATAAATCTGTTGACTAGTTGTCATTCGCGGCTTCACTCGCGTTTTAGAGGCATTTTTTAGGTAAAAAAGTAGCCTATATCTTTCCTTGGACGTCAAGTTTGCTTCACACCAAATTTCATCAAATTCGCTTCGTTGGTTTGATAGTTAAAGAGCAACAGACAGACAGGCAGAATTACTTTCACATTTATAGTATTATAGTATAGACTTATAGATTAAGAAATAACTAATTATTATTTATAAAAAGAAAAACTTGTTACGATGGGTTGTTTAAGGATAGTACTTAATAACACATACCTACATAATTAAAATGATTACTATTTTTCTGGTATGTATGGCTTATTTATCTACTTAATACAATATTAAAAGTAAATACAATAAATTACCACAGAAGAAATCTTACATAGGAATTTCTAGGAGGCACTAAAAAGGATTTTTTTTAAATTCATCTCCGAAGGGGACGAGTGTAATTGATTCATTGCTGATATTTTTTTTGTGTTAGCAAGGTTACGCAAATAGTGAATGAATCTATAGGGAACAAAGTTTGTAATTAAATTCATCATTTCTGATGAAAACATACAAATAGGTATTTATACTTTTGTTAATGAAATACATCAGTATTACAACCAATATCAATTGGTTTTCAAAAACTCATCTCCTAAGCGGTTGAAATAAGAATAAAATAAAAAAAATCTTATAGCGTTTTAAATTTTCGAAGCAATTTGCATTTTTCCAACAAAAAATTATAATAAAAAAAATCAATGGTTAATAATGAAGAATGGTTCTGGTGGGACATTCTATAAGGGTTGATGGAATACAACATAAATAAAATATAAGTAAAATTGTAAGACATAAAACAGAAATTTAGAGAATATATATTTTGCTGCATTCAAACCGTGCTTCAATCAGCGCGACGAAGCAGTTCGCATTTCCGCCGATAGATGGCAATGTAGCAAAGGTTCGTTTCTAAGCGCAATCATGCTTTGTGTTGAAGGCTAGCCCTTCCGGCCTGTATTTCGATTTGGAATCACATCGCTTTGTACGCGATTTCGTAAATTTCTTCGGGCGGCGATGCAGAAACCAATAACGAGTCTGATTCCGCCTAACCCTCGACGGCATTGGTGAGTTAGTATTAGGTTTAAATCGTAATTTTTACTAAAAAATTAATAAAATATTTATTATTGTATGAAACAACTTAAAATCTAAAAAACCCTTAAATTATTTTTTTTAAATTATGTTAATCAATTATATATTTTAAGAAGTTCATCAACATATTCTCATATACATATATATGTATGTAGTATATGTATTAAACATATGCTGTTACTGTACACTAAAATATACTTTCTTAAAATTTTTAACCGACTTCAAAAAAAGGAGGAGGTTCTCAATTCGTCGGGGCCTTTTTTTTATTTTTTTATTTTTTATGTATGTTACCGAATTACTCAAAGATGGCTGGGCCGATTTTGACAATTCTTTTTTCGTTTGAAAGGGCATGTTTTACAGGTGGTCCCATTGTCAGGAAATTAGGATCTGATGATGGGATCCTGGAGAAATCGAGGGAACTCCTCAAATTTTATAGGCACACCTATAGTGATTTCGGTTTTATTCAAAGTGCCTTGGTCATATGCTCACGAAAAGTGACATTTGATGAAGTGGAACTGATGATGAAGACCACAACTGGTAATCAGAACCTATTAGTAAGTAACTATTTTACGGGTTTAGTTCTATTTCTTTAAGATAGTCGTCAAGCAATTGATGTTAGTAAACATGCCTATGATGAAGTCTAGCTGATGGTGGATTACCAGGAGAATTCCTCAATGATTAACGGCATTGCATCGGGAAAAATGGTATTGTCTAATTGGCGATGAGCAGTTAACATTAGGCTATTGTAACTTAGGTAACGCTTAATTTGAGTTGCAGTCCACATCGAATTGAAACGGCGTTGAGTTATGTTTAGAGTCGAAAGCCGAAATGTACTAAGTATAATAAAGTGAATGACAAACACTACCAATTGTAATTATAAATAACAAAAAAACACTGAAAAGCATTAAATAAATTTTTATAAATAAAAAAAAACCGCCTTCAAAAATGAACTAAAAAGAAAAAAATAATCAGTTACATCCATATCCAATTTACGATTTTTTAATCACCATTTGAAGTCGGTGCCAACAAAGTAAATAAATTCCTATATTGAAATCATTTAATTTGTATCGATAGTAAGGTTTGTCTAATGGTGTCATCTATACATTAAATAGATTTAGTTTTTGTATGTATGTATTATGTATTATGTACCTATATTAGCAATGTTGGCACCGACTTTGAGAGGTGATTAAAAAATCGTAAATTGGATATGGATGTAACTGATTATTTTTTTCTTTTTAGTTCATTTTTGAAGGCGGTTTTTTTTTATTTATAAAAATTTTGTAATTGATGCTACACTGAATAAATATAGTAAAATGTCAATATTTATTTTAAAATGTTACCAAAGTTTTGTCCTTTATGAAATAGACTATAAATTCTACAAGTTATAGGTATGTATATATAGTAATACATATCACAATAAATCTAGTGTTATATATTGTGATATGTATTACTTTTCTTTATTTCACATACATTCATGTATTTATAAATGTATGTTTTTAAAGAAGAAAAAAGTAGTCTAGCTGAAAATTAAGATAAAAGTTATATATTTAAGGTTATAAATAATAACCTTATAAATAATTATATTTAAATTATATTAGTTATGAACAATAATAATTAACATCAAAATAAAAGATAGTTATTTCAGTTTTAAGAAAATAAACGTATGTACTTACACAGCCAGTTACGGCTACAAATCGCATATATGATGCTACGGCGTAGCGTTTCGTAGCGCCTCCTTTTGGGTAAACGTTAAAGATATGTTAATTATATTTTCAGTATTTTAAGCTTAATTAACAACTAACCTTTTACCTATTACTTCATAAAATATTATTTATATATAATATGAGTCGTAAAATTGTTAAGATTATGCGTCATTTAATTGTACTAATTAATTTATAATTGCAAATTCTATCAATTAAACTTTTTTTACTATAGTCACAGTCAATATATATAATTGAAAAGTATTATTGTTTAATTGCAGACATATTACTATACAATTACACGGCAGCCTTGTTCCGAGTACATCCACACATGCAGCCGTCTGCTTTGGCTACACCTATTCTAGACCTACGATATCAGTCGTTACAGTGTCTGATAGCCGGCGAGCTCAGTGCCATACCGTCGCCGACCCACGCAGCACGCGCTCAACCTTTTATACAAAAATATCGAAAAAAGTTTTCACTGTTGAAATTAAAAAAAAAAAATTATATAAAAACTCTTTAAATAGAACGCGCCCGAGCGCGCTATAATTTTGTAATTTCGCATTTCCCTCCCTTTTTACTGTCAATGTCACCTTTTTTACTTAGCGTTAGTTTAATGTAATCGTAGTTAAAAAAAAGCTAACTCAGTTGGTTGTGAAAATTGTGTAGATGCATGTATAGGACTCAGTGTTAGTATAGCTTAGGTATTTATATACGAAATATATTCTCTCTGTGTTTAGTATAGGCGTGTTAGTTAAAAAAAACTATATATAGAGACAACTGCTCGTCACATCGTATCCTTGGTAAGTATACTTGGGAACGTATGATAGCAATTTAAATGATAAACTCAATACGTTGATTTCACACATAACATGACAACAAATGTTACAAAGTTAATAGTTTAAATAACAATAACATAATTAATTGATTTTATTTAAGTATCAAGACATGTAAGCAATAGAATACAGTATAAGTTATAATATAAACTATTTTTTAAACTTTATAAGTCTATAACTAACAAGTTAACCTAACTATTAAAGTGCACGATATAATTTTCAGATTGTAAGTTTAACTAAACCTATTTTATAAGGAATGTGTTTTGAAGAGCATCAAACACGTTTCAAATTATCACTATTTTAGTTATTAAACACAACACAACCATAAACAATACACAAACTTTATGTTTACCATCTTAATTCTACAAAAGTTAATTCGAAACTCTATCATTATTTTTATACATAAATAAACGAAGAGCCTGAAAAAATTAAACGTTATATTCGGTATGAAAGTTTTAAAGTATATATTGTTTAAATTTTCATAAATTACTTCAACCTCTTAGGCACCCTCTTACTTCGATCTTTCTCATTGGAATTTATTACAATAACTAATAGGTTCGTATACTTCATATACTGATATTATTAAAAAGTTTGGTCATACACAGGTACTGTAATACATACTTACCGTGATTTAGTTATAAATAGATGGAAAGAAAATAGATTGAATATTTTGTAGAATAAGTCATATATAAGGTATTAAGGTCAATATATTTTATTCATTTATGTACTGTATTGCAAAATACATGATATATGTATGAGGTGCAAAAGGCAGGTTAATGCTAAAAGCACTCTCTACGAGCCAAAGTTCGGGAATGCAGGATGAAATAGTTGTAGGTGTGCAAAAGAAAAATAAATTATTTTACGGTAAATACACCTTTCTCATACAAGTATGTATGACATTTTATAAATCTATTTTTTACTATTGTTCCTGATTAAACAATCTTATTATTATATATTAGACTATTTAATTATTACGGAAATAAAACATTTTACTTCACTTTTAGTGATGCCTACATTATCTTAATGAATAGACTTGATTGAAATGCAAAATCAGCGATGCATACCAGTGGTTACTTCAGAAGGGTTTAATCGCTAAATGGAATCCGAGATTTTTGCCGTATATCCATATCCTTGCTCGTATACCATCACTTTTAATGGCGGTATGATAAAATTTCTAACTTATTTTTCTGAAATCTTATGCTAGTTTAAAATTTTATGAATATACGAGGGGAAATGTGCTTCAAAAGAAACCTATTTGCTAATGTATGTGAATAAAAATTATGAAATAAATAATTATGTTTATTAAGAGCTCAAAAGCAATGAGAGTTTTTGCTTTTTCGTGTTATAAATTATGAACAATATCAAAATTAAAAGGGAAATGAATAAAGGTTTTATGAATTCACGTGTTTTGCTTCACGGATTTGTTCGGTAGGATTTCGCTTATGGAGATACTTCATAGATACTTTTTTCGTAATGAATAACTTTGTATATTTCCTCTATTCAATTTCAAGTCATATTTCAAACAAAATAACACCTTAAACTTTTCTTATTAAAACGACACTACATACGTGTGACAATACGTTTAAAAAAACATATGCAAGAAAACAAATATAGAAATATAATTTTAAACCAAATGAAGCAGCCAAAACAAACTCAAACACATAATTTAATACTCTTTGCTCAGCTTAAAAAAAATGCGCTAACAAAACCTCAACGGAACCACGAAACGGCATAATTACTTTAAAAGCCAAGCAAATATTTTTATATGATATTACGGTAATGTTGTATTAAGGGTTGGTCCGAGGTAATAGTTTAATCAAATACATTACTTATTTCAGGCAGGTCTGCTTTATTTTTCTTGGCCGCCATTTAATCGAATCTTTTATTTACCACACTATCTTACAATTGTAACTTTAACAAAATAGTAGTTATTTTTAGCCAAGAATATATAGGTTTTGTAGTCATTATTAAAAATAAAATGTCACAGATTAATCTTATGACAAAAAAAGAAAACATTTTTATGATTTCGTTTTATTAGAATCAGTTGAAAATGTTCATTTTGCTTATTTGCTTATTCGTATTTTCATGTAAAGGTTTATTTTTAACGGATTTTCGTTTCGAAACCTATTTGAAATTCCTTTTCTGGTCTATTGTTTGTTCGGTTTTTAATCGCTCCTACATTTTCATTCCTCATTCATTTATATACAATTTATAATTTACTAAATGAAAGCTGATTTTGACGACACTCTAGCTTGTTTACAATTACCAAGCTACTTCCTTTTCAACCGACTTCCAAAAGGAGGAGGTTATCAATTCGTCTGTATTTTTTTTTTTTTTTTTTTTTTTTTGTTTTAATGTTTGTTACCTCATAACTTTTTACTGGGTGGACCGATTTTGATAATTTTTTTTTTGTTTGAAAGGTAGTGCTTCCCGTGGGGTCCCATTTTTTTTTATTTTTTTCCGATGATGGTATCCGTATGGAAACGACATAAGTCTTAAATTTGCATTATGTATATGCGCGACAAATAGGTGAATAACTCAAAATCACGTGAACCAATTTTGATGATTCTTTTTTTATTATAAAGGAAATACTTTAAGGGTAGTTTGGTGAAAGTTTGGTAAGGTTCTGAGCACAGGATCCATGACAAATTAAGGGAACGGGAGGGAACGGAACAATTCTGAGGAGCACGTTAGCAATACTCGGTCGAATCTTTTATTTATGGGTTACTTGGATATTTGAATCACCTTCCGGAACGTGGTTATGTTCATGTAATTGTCATAATCGAATATTATAATCAACTAGCGACCCGCCCCGACTTCTCACGGGTACAATACTGATACTACATATACTAAAGAATTTGTTTATTTACGACATCACATTGCAAACTTCTAAAATTGTCAGTGTTTCTTTACTATATTATTCATTTATTATATACACAAACCTTCCCCTTGAATCACACTATCTATTAAAAAAAACCGCATCAAAATCCGTTGCGTAGTTTTAAAGATATATGGACAGAGAAAGCGACTTTGTTTTATACTATGTATTGACGGAACTCCTAAACGGCTTACAGTTAGGATGCGATTTGGGGCAGAATTTCTTTCTGTCTTTAATCAAATTTTGTGTATATGATGTGATGTCATATGATGTACGACATAGCATACGAATAGCTCTTTTGCAAAGTTTTTTTACTGAGGTCGATTACAGCTCATTCGAGGGTGGTACCTTGTAGTTTATGCCGCATGACGTATTAAAGCCGCATTTTCGAAAGTCTATTTTTGCTTTATTCGAAAGTTTCTTTTGAAATTGTCCCTGAAGTAGTTTTTGATTCATATAAACGGCACGCTTAATCTATCCATATTAAGAAAAAAATGTTAGTCTACATCAGCTTCACTTAAAATCAAAAAATAAATAAAATTTTAACTACTTAAAAGTCGATTTACGATTATATAATGTAGTTATAGTTATTGTTATATTTGGAGCCGGTGTCAGCCACAGGCACACGCTTCAACAATCAAAAGAAAGAAGCGATACGAGCCTCTTGATTGACCCAGTATAATATCGTATAAAAGGTAATTTGTAAGAAACATTTCTTAAAGTATTCTCGTATTGTTTTTTGATAGGTATAGTATAGGGTTGGCTGACACCGACTCCAAATATAGCAATAATTATAACTACATTATATAATCGTAAATCGACTTTTAAGTAGTCTAATATTTTTCATTTCATTTTACCTAGGAGGACTCTCAAAAATATGTTAAATGTGCAATTATTTTTATTATTTTTTAGTGCATTTTAATTTGTTTTAAAATACTGTTTTGTTTGAAGTCGGTTTTTCTTTTTGTTAAAATTTTATAAACGATCCATTTAAGGATAATCGAATCGAACATATTTTAGCCGTTTATTTATAATTATTGGAAACATATTTATTGATGCTTATGAAAAATATGTATAAAACGTATAATAGCTTGCACTATTTCTGGTTTTTTACTGTGTAAAATAAAAAATATTTTACATATATTTTGTTTTTTTTTTAATTCTGCATCTATTGATCTCTTTTTCCATGTAAAATTAGAATTCGCGATAAAAAATAATAACAAAATAAAACTGAATTCGTAAATACTCGTTCAATATATATATATAAAAGAATATATATACATATGTCTATTACTCTTGTGTGTTTAACTGAAATAAAAAAAAAATTAAACTTACTTCAAAATTACAAACAGCTAGAGAATAGACTCACACAGAGAATTTATTTATAATAAAAATATATATCTATGAAAATATTAGACCGATTTTAATGAAATTTGCACTGTTCCCTTAAATGAAGTGTACAAAGATTAAAAATGATCATCTTTCAGTTATCGAGAAATTCGTGCAGGAGCGTACAATTTTCGTAAGTGTACAACACTTATGAAATTAAACACAAGTGTTTGGAAGCCTAAATAGGTCATCGTATTCGAATATAATTAAATTCTAACAATGTTACATATATACATGTCGAACTAATAACGTTAAATTTGGATCTCAGAAGACGGTTAAAAAAAGAGTATTTTGTGTCACCTTTTTCAAGCTATGGTATGGTAACGTTGGTACAGTAACTGGTTTTAAAGATACAAATCCCTAGGCAGTTCGATCGTTCGAACACCAATAATAATAATCAATTCATTTTGTTCTCCTGCTGAAATTTTTAGTAGCAGGCAGCATCTCCCTTCTCTTTGTTGGCAATGTGTGTTTCTTCGTCGTATTGACTTTTTACTCTGTTTTTATGTATCTACAAAACACTTCCGTTTAATTATTTTTAAGGAAAGTACGCAATTAATACTTTTAGCATCTATTTTTAAATATTTTGTATGCTTTTTTTCGTTGTTACCTTCCCTAAATAAAAAAAATAATGTTAGAAAGTATGGAAGTGCACTAAAAGTAAAGTAAAAGTAATTTTTTTTCGGTAGTCAATATAAAACAAAGTTACTTTACTGATTTAAATTTTATGCAAATAACTAAATGCATAATTCATAAATTATTATTTTCAATATATATATAATAGTATCAAACTACGTAAAAATATTAGTATCCTTTTAATTTAAAGGTAAAATATAAAATTTAATTTATTTTGTATTTATAAAAAGAATGAAAAAGTTTAACAACATAAAAAACTTCATTAGCTTAACGAATAAAAGTAACAGAAACTTAACGAAGTATTTATGCTTAACAAACGTTACTGTACGCTTTAAGTGGTACTTGTGACGTAACGGTGACGCTATGTCGACTTAATTAGAGCATTTGAGTGTTGCCAGGTATCTGTCACATTTATAAAAGGAAAAAATAAATGTGAAAAATCAGGAAATACGAAAGGACCTTAAACGAATTTTCGTTATTTTTCATGATTATAAGGCTGAATAAATTTTTATACATATATTTTTTTCTTATAATATTTCAAATATAAATACGCAATTTATTATTTTCTCGCTGGAAAATTGTGTTAGACGATTTACCCACGTAAACAGCACACCGGAATTTGCACAAAATCCCGGGATTCTGTCACCTCCTTAAGAAGGCATCACGAGATCGCTTGCGCATCCTACAGTGAATTTTACTTTCATCTTAAAGAGAATCCTACTACTATTATAAAGGCGAAAGTTTGTATGTATGGATGTTTGTTACTCTTTCACGTAAAAACTACTGAATGGATTTGAATGAAACTTTACCACAATATAGCTTATACATCAGAATAACACATAGGCTACAATTTTTGAGGTTTCTAATGTGAGGTCGTAAAAAAACACATTTTTTGCGCTTACATTGCAAACGCTGACTGAATCCTACAAGATAGATCAAAACAATGTACTACAGTATTGTACAACTTAAAAAGGTCTACAAAAAAGTCCATGATGGTTTATGTTTATCTCTTAAGAATAACCCACAATAATCATTTTTTATCATTTACTTTGTACGAGAAATAATGACTTATTTACGAAGCGATTTTAAGCGATTACTAGACTAGACAGGACGAACCTGAAGTCCACGCGAACGAAGTCGCGGGAAAAAGCTAGTAATCATAATAAATGTTTTCATAAATTTATTATATTCTGTTTAGAAGCTTAATTCTCTCTTAATTCGGTTTTTGCTCAGAAGACTGGAATCGTGAGTGAACGTGGAAATGCTGCTAGTTATCCTTATTTCACCTATACAAGGTTTGATAGGAAGCCTGTCTTATTATACAATGATTTATTGCTTTAGACAAATTAAATCGGTGACCTTACCTACATACTTGAATTGTTAATTTAGTCTTATCGATCTACATTCAAAGTTATGTAGCATAAATAAATTTTAAATTTTTAAGTCCCTAACCATAGCTTGCTTCAAAACAAACATAAAACGGAATTAATATTAGTATCATCACTTATTGTTCGAAAAGATTTTGCATTTTAATTCAAAATAAAGTAATATCCTTAAAGCTTCCTTTGTTTGCAAGTCACTTGGTAAGTATTTTAAAATAATGTTTTTTTCAAAGACAATTTGAGTAATGTGCTGCTCGAAAGTGAGTCGTCCTAGCATACTTGTTAAGTCTAAGTATAGGACTGTCTATATCAACAGGACAGAAGCATTAAATTAATTTTAATATATAATTATTTCATTATAAAAATTTAAGGCTTATTGTTTAACTTGTTTACATTACTAGTTGTCTCTCGCGGCTTATATGCATATAGTTTACAACCTATAGATATCATTTAGCTTTAGATACCCTTTAAAAATTGTAGAACTGGATAACTAATTTAATTTAATCCATACACAAAAACAAATAAATTTTACCTCTTTGGTTTGTATAACATAAGATTTTTTAAATCGAAGAAATTTAGTAAGCGTTCTAAAGTCGAATGAACTATGAACAATTTACTGTTATAAAATACTAGAACATAAATTGTAAAGTTTGTAGAGTAACTTTTATTTGTAGGGTTTATTTGAATGTTTAAAATTAACATTTAACTTTTTTTTTAATTATAATTAGAAACTATTATATTTAATAGCAATTGGATGAGGTTTTCTTGCTGAACAGAACGCGAAATATAAAAAAAATACTTATTTTCAATACATACTATTTATCTAACACTCGCTCATGTTTTGAAAGTAATGCCATGCTATGATGTATGCTTGTTGCTCTTTCACAGGCAAACCACTAAATCGAATTTTATAAAAAAAAAATTACCAAGCAAGCTCGAACTCCTAGGAAGGAAATAGCTACGTTTAATGGCTATGACCTCATGCCCGACCATAAAAACGCGAGCAAATCCTTGGGCGACAATTAGTTTTCACATATACTCGCTTTGCGGACACATCCATCCAAAGTGATGATTAGCAATTCCTGATAAAACTACGACTATCAATAAATGGCCATCATATTAGAAACAGTAAAGTTGTATAATCAGGAATACCTCTGAAGGATGCAATATATTCCGTTTTAAAAAAAAAATCCGGTATTTCGGTGTTAATTTTTTTTCCGAAATTGTTTTGCTTTATATTTAACGGATGATGTCATAAGATGAATATACTTATTTCATCTGTTTATAAATTCAGGTTCAATATAGCCATAGTTGTATCTCTTGAAGCAATTACATAAATAAATATCTCAGTCTATTAAAATCAAAAACTCAGAAGTTACTGTTTTTCAACTTTTAATAAAACTAATTCATCTTAGTTACATAAAACTATATGTTTTCACTTATTTGAAGCTTGGAACTTACTTGGCCATATTCGAAAAATACGATAAGTTAAAACAACAAATACTACTTTTAAAAGAAAAAAAAAAGAATGTACATAATATCGTCACAGTCAATATATTATATTAATATTGAAAAAAAAAAACATATAAAATGTTGTATTAGACTTTATTATCTTACAAATATTAACGAGCTAAGTATTAATACTCGCGGACGTATGTAATTGCTAAACCAAAACTATCTTGCGATGTGAATTTTAATTAAAACAATAAATTTAATACAGCCGTGCCGACGGTCGGCGAACTATGAATATGTCAAATGGTGTACGACACAGGTCGCTATTAACCTCAGAAGTAAGAGTGGCACAGAAGTGGTATCTTGTAAAAAGTCGAATAAAACTACACTTATGTTGTTTATACGGTACTTATCCAATATATTTATATATTGATTTATATTAATTTAAGGTGAAAATAAGGTGTAAGTTGCCTAAGTTAAAAGTTACTTTTCCCAATTGGTTATTTGTAGAGTTTGGTTTATATTTTATTAGCAAATGTGTAACTACTGGTAGATTCTGAACTAAGCGACTCTAAATGCCATTTCTAGCAAGTACCCCGATCTAAACGTTTAATGGAATGGCAATGCAGAGGTCGGTAACTATTTCAAACAGGGGTGCGCTCCTTTAAACTATTATAAATTTTGCCATCAATTGTGGCCATGAGATGTTTGAATAGAAAACTTTGTTTAATTAAATTATTTGCAGTTGCCATTTCGAAATATTTATCTTTGCAGTCTTAACATAATATTAAATTGTTGAAAACTGTCGAACTTTATGTTAACATCTGCAATGTGTAAGAGATCGTGTAGTTATTTATTTATCATTCAATAAATATTTAAATTTTAAGAGTACATATAGTCTTAATTATTGTACATGTAACATTAATTTTGTCTAATACTTTCTTAATTAAAAAAATGGTTAAAATATTGAATTATTTATATCCTGTTTCGGAGGACACATAATTAATATTGTCGGGAAAGTTTAGGTGGAGCATTGGTGATATGAGGAATGGTTAACATTTCCTACAGTCTATGGGAGATGACGACCACTTATCGTGATTTGAAATTTTGCACAAACAATAAACCGTTGGAATACTTTTTCAAAAACATTGAATTACAAATTTCAAAATATTGACGAATACAATTGTACAGTGTACGTCATGTACATGCGATTTTGTTTTATTTTCAAGGTAGTTGAAGAAAAAAAATTATATAAATTCAACTAGCAATAATTAACAGCCTATTTCGTGGCCTCATTAAACAACAGCGGAAAAGCCATACAAGGCGATGTCCCGTGCAAAAACCGGACCGAAGGCAATAAATTCATCCTACAAGGGTTTGCACACTTGTGACACTATTAAGTACCTACTCCTGTACTGAATGTCGCCTGGAGTAATTGTCGGGATCCGTTTTGGAAGCTGAGACCACAATTTGTACGGCGCAATGTGTCTGAGGCTATTGAAACGTGCTACAGTAATGGGAATAACAACAGTGTCTCATTAATATGTAAAAATATATGTAAATACTCGAAGTCAACAGCCAAGTAAATATTTATATTGTGTTGAGCATATCATGACATCAAGCACACAAAGATATTAAGTATGGTAGATCATCAACATGACCTTCAAACTTTTGAAATATCATAATCATAGGAACTCCTTTCACCAAAGCGCATGACATTTTTATTTAAATGTCTACTAATTAACCACTTTAAAGACATTTGGTTGATACCTTCGCTTTCTGTGTACTTACATCAGCAATGACAATATTGCTTTATATAAAGTTATAGCCTGTAAATGTGGCACAGCTTGGCTAAGGTCTCTTTTTTATTTCAGGAGAATGTTTGGAGATTATTCAATCACACTGTTCCAATGGATACTCATGTGGAAAATTTCATTGAAATTATACATATGTAGGTTTCTTCACAATGTTTTCTTCAATCGTTATTTAAGGAGCCAGAGAGCTACAGTAACAACTAAGTATTATTTTTTGAAATACTATGCTACGCTATTTTATTTATTTATTTATTTATTTATTGGAAATAGTTACTGTACTTAATATTCTAATAATTATGTGAAAAAATATTACACTTGATATATGTACGTAGAGTATGGTATATTGGTTGGATATATTGGTTTTCTTGTTTATTTAATACGTGGTGTAATTGTTTATTTTACAACATACGAATCCGATTGGAACCCTATTAAAAGCTGCGACGATTACTTTAAGGTCTTAGAAAAAAATAAGGAAAGGAAAAATAAATTGTGTCTACCCCACACCTGCCCATATTTCGGTTCAACCTCTATAAATTCTCCGCAAGAAAACAGTTCAATTGGCCCGTCCTAGAGATATATGCGGGTGAAAAAACTGTACATCTCCCACAATCGTAACTTGAAATAGTTCCGTTGTTATGGGCATTTGAATTTATAAAAAGTAAAATTTACTGGCTACATTGGTTTCGTTTCTGTAGGCAATTGTTAATACAATATATTTTATTATATAATTTAAGTATTTAAAAAAGATCTGCTTGAATTGGTTTTGGTCTAGGGAACCATACTAGCTTGAATTTAAAATTTACGGCGTTTTGTAGTATTGTATATAGATAAACGTGTCCGCATAAAAACCTGCTTTAGTTGTAAAATCTCGTGGCTGTAATTTATTTTTGAATGTCATTAACCTCACCTTTTAAAATTAAGCCTTAATTAAAATATCTGTTACTTGAACATTCATTATTTCTTATTTCGAACAACAAAATAATTTGCAACTTTAAGGATTGTGTGTGTGTGTGAGTTTTTCATAACGGCCACACGAATGACCAAGTGAATGAGCTCTTTGTAAATTATTGTTGATTGAAATCTATGTAAATAGTCACGTAGTTTGCTATTAATCCCGTACGGCATCGATGTTCAGATCGATGTATCGTTTCTCAGTGATTGCACACAGCTTGCCCATCTCGCTCATCAATCGGCTATGGCTCCGTCCGATTCACTGTAAGCATTACTTAATTCTTACCCGACTTTAATTAAAACCAAAAATGTTTGTCTTGAATAATTCAACCTGAAACTATAATTATATGTACATAAAACTTAACTATTATATTTAAATCATTTCTTGTATTATATGTAAACAACAAGTTCATTTATTATTCGTCACTGTGGTTTTCTCATACGCTAAATACGTCATGTGTAACAAATAATCAAGTGATTTTGATATTTTCAAGACTGTCCTGTACTATGACATATACATATTTATACAAGTAACACGTTAGAAGTTGAATCGAGTAGCTTGTGTTAATATGATCACTCATGACGCGACAATACGTAAAATTATCGTAAAATTACTATGAGTACCGTCCGTGCTGACAAGATATCTTAGTATGGGTGAGATAATTAATGCCAGCAAAATAAGAAATTCGATTATATTTGTGAATACGTTAAATTATTGGTCTTCCTTAGTGAACTGATCTATACCGTACCATATATTAAACCGATTTTGTACCAATGTCGGAGTCGATGCGTCTTTTCCTCATGATTGCGCAGAGTACAGTCATCGATCTGCCTCAGCAGATTAATTACAAATTTATACATACATCACTTTGCATGAATATAATTTAAATGTTCTTTAGATAAACTTCAATTTTAGTTGATAATGATATTACGAAAGTATGCCTACTCGTCATAATTAAAAAATCTACATTTTCAAAATGATATTTACTTTATATGTATATATTTTTTATATCGATTATTAAATATAAAATAAATAGTATTATCGTTATTAAATATATAAAATCTATTTGGAATGAATGGACGACCTCCGTGGTCGAGTGGTGTGTACACCGGTTTTCATGGGTACGCCACTCCGAGGTCCCGGGTTCGATTCCCGGCCGAGTCAATGTAGATTATCATTAGTTTTCTATGTTGTCTTGGGTCAGGGTCTTTGTGGTACCGTCGTTACTTCTGATTTCCATAACACAAGTGCTATAGCTACTTACATTGGGATCAAAGTAATGTATGTGATGTTATCTCATATTTAAAAAAAAAAAGAATGAATTGTCTGGAATAACTATTAATATATTTAGTATATGCGTTTTTGATATCGTGTTTTATATAGGCTTTTTACAAAGCCGTGGAACGTATGGAACTGAAACTTAATTAAGTTGCAATAAAGAAATACCACAACGTAATTATTCTGGAATCCCATCAAAATTCCCGTGGCGTATGCAAAACACGCGTTATCACTGGATATTAATCATTCTTGTCACATTGTCACCGAACCGAAGTGATATTCAAATTAATATGTAATTATTCCTACTTAGAAGAACGCTGATGATACACTTGTAAGCCATTTTTATAGAACTTAAAATATTTCAATATGTTAACAAAGGTGTGAATATTTGAATAGTGCATTTTTGTATCTTAATTGTGTGTGTGTGTCTGTTTGTGTGTGTGTATTTAATATATTGTATGTTAAATTGTATACGCTTACGTACGAAGACTAAATATAATGATTATTGAGTACAATTATTGAATTTGTATCCAGAAAATATTTATTATACGACCTGAATTTGTGTTTGTAAGACATGTCATGCTCAACGGCGAAAGAAATCATCGTGACGAAAGCTCTACGTTTCCTATTTTCAATGTAATTCAGTCACATTTGTATCCACCAAACCACGTTCAAGCAGCGTGTTGGAATAAGATCCAAGCCTTCTTCTCGTAGGGGGGGGGGGGCTCGTAGGCGTCCTTAGCTTAGTCATCGTATTTATAATAATCTAAGACATCATTAATAATACAAAAGACCAAATGTTCACTTAACAATTTTAAGATTCGCTACCTTAAATCGAAAAGGTTTCGTTTTGAGTATGAGTCTATTTTTTATTATTGTATTACACAATAAACACATGACTTATTTTTATTTGAAATGTAGCAAAAAGTTTTATCACTACATACTATAAAATAAAGTCGCTTTCTCTGTCCCCATGTATGCTTAAATCTTTGAAACTACGCAACGGATTATGATGTGTTATTTTTAATAAATAGAGAGTGATTCGAGAAGATGATTTTATGTATATAATACATGGTCAATATATTAAAGAAACACTGATAATTTTAGAAGTTTCTACAGTGATGTCATATCACTGCACCCGTGCGAAGCCGGGGCGGCTCGCTAGTTACGTGTAATTAGATTTGTATTTATATCGTTTTATCTTTTAAACAAAATGCACGTGTATTTATTGAGTATAAAGGCTCATTTTGTATCACTGAAGTTGAGTAAAAACCTTTTCATCTCTTAAAGTTTAATTAAGTAAGAACGTCTTTGTATCCGCTATTGGAACTCTTTCCATATTGAAAAACTTTGGACGAACAAATGTTAGAAAGTCCTTTAGAGAAACAATTTTATTAAAACGAAATTTCTTCTATTTTAAGACTATCCTTAAAATCGATTGATTAATTGAACAAACTAACGGGTAATTCCATACTTCAGAAATGCGATGCTTAATCGGATGTTACAAACGTTGCACGGTACACTCGCCTGCCACCTATTGAACATAGATAGTATGTGAAAGCCCTCAAGCGACGAAGCAATTGTATAAAGATTCAATTAAATTGGATTTTAAATTAAACCAAAACCTTTTATTATTGTATGTTCGAAACAAAAACCTATGTCATAAAAACTATTCACACATCTATATAAGGTAAGGTATGACTAAAATAAAATTAAATAATGTTAGTTACTCGGCTTTATTGAACAATATATTCAAAATAAAGGTAGGTTCGTTGTAACGGTATCAAACGGTAATAATGTGCGTGTATCCAATAAATCTTCTTCTATTGCGGCCTCACTGCATAAATAACGGTATAATTGCTATTTTCACTATGAACGTGATATATGACTTAGGTTTTACTGAAATTCAGACATGAGAAGGCCGCATATTAATATACGTGGCGATAAAAATGTTTCTTTTTAATTGTGTATTCAGCAATTTATTGAATTAGACTATATATTGATAATGTAATAAAAAAAAAACTAATATATTTATTTCATACTATGTATTAAACGGTATATTCCTTTGTATCGATACAAGCATCGAATGTGTGTGTGTGTAAAATGCAAAGTCAGTCGTTTGGGTGGAACTGAACTAAAATGTCAGTTGCAAGAATTGACCGAAAACTAACGATTTAGTTGAATTAAATAAACGCTTGAACTGGTGAACAAGCCGCATATTGGCGACTGTGTACTGTCGAACGTATTAGTATAGTGTAGTGCGTGGAACCTAGGTAGGGCGATTATATTCCAAAGATAGCGCGCAGAGATAGCAAGGAGAGACTGGCTGATACGAAGTGATGATATAAATAAAATCTCATAGTATAATATGACAAACATCATAATTATCCAAAGAGATTGAATTCAACCATATTATCCGTTATTAGTTAAATTTTAGACTTTCGGTTTCCAAACCTATTATTGTAGAAAGAAAAATCAAATAAGACTGCAAGAATTCATTTGAGGTTTTATTACTAGTAGTATTTTTATAGAATACTTAGTAGCCCCTATACGTTTTCAGTCTAAACCTAGTATTTATCTTGTATTTATTAGCGTCATAGGTGAGGATTAGGCTTTACACTAACTATAAGGCAAACACACAATATTTAACCTTACTATGTTATATTAACCAAATAAAGAATTATGCAAATTATTTTAATTTTAGTCACTCAAATGCGATCCTTTAGGCCGATTTCCATTTATACATATGCAATTAGTGCGGTTTTACACTTGCTATGTATATAAATATGTACGGAATCCTCTTTAAATTCTACCACTGTGGTATTTTATATAACCGCTTACGAAATGTGGTCTAAACATTATTACGAAATTTTGTATTGTAAATTAGTATTCCATCAAAGTGAAACAGCACTATACGATAATACTGTTTTATAGTAATGAATGATTTATGATAGCAATGTTAACGAAATTAGTTTAAAGCTCACGATACTTTATAGTCTAAAAATTAAAAATGTATGTAATAAAACTGTAATTGAGTCTAGGATTTTCACACTTCATACAAAACGCTACATTTTAATTTGTATTTTTAACGTTCAATACTCTTGGGAATATAATATATTAAGAGTTTTTTTTTTCAAATTCATTGTTGCTGTTTAATTAATTTACCGTTTGCATAAATAATTTTTATTTTTAATTTATTTTATAAATAAGTCATATATTATGAGTTTCGAAGTTCTCATTTCATCCTCCTACATCCATTCGGATTATTAATTTATACTAATATTATAAAAGCAAATATAACTCTATCTGTCTGTTGCTCTTGTACGGCAATACCACTGAACCTAATTTAAGCAAGCAACCTTTCATATATGACACCTTATGACTAACAACCAAAACGTAAGCTAAGCCGCCGGCGAAAACTAGTAATAAATGAAACCAAAAAAAAAAAGAAATATATAAATGAAAAACTAACATTTAATATCAATAAAGTTTTTACGATTCCTGTCAAGGAGATAACAACGCCGAAAACGTTACGGAAATACCCAATACCAATATTCCTATGAATTTGTATCGAAAAAAAAATATATCAATGCCAAATTCAATATACCAGGCCGACATATTGTCTACCAAACGGAGCATAAAGTTCCGTATGCATCATATCGTATAAACTAGTTCTTTGCTACTGGATTCGTTTTCAGATATATATTTTTATAAAAAAATATTCAATATTTTGAATAATGTATCAAGACTCTTTCTTATTTAAATCTAATATACCTTTTATAGAGCGACTGATTTATATGGTTAGTTTACTTTTAATTATTTTTACAAATTGTACATTCAAAGTTATTATTAAAAGTAGTAATAAAAGTATTATTATATTAATTACTATTTCGTTGTATTTTAAATTAAAAAAAAAAATGCTCCTAATAATGAAAATGCTTTCGGACGGATGGATCATTTTATCATTTTTTTTAAATCGCTATTAAAATATATATCCAAAAATTTCATTTTTGTACTGCACGCATTTTTGTACCGTTCATCCGAATGATTTAAAAGATTAATCATTGACACTTGCACGAAGGTACAGTGGATTTATGTAGGAAATTGTCAATGTAAAAAGTGACATATGTATCATATTATAACATATTCAGCATTACAAAGATTGCGGGTAATAATTTCATGTAATTCTAAATTAATATAGTTTATTTATCAAACAATCTTACATGCAGTTTTGTGTGTATATAGTTAGTCAGTTCGGTTCCTGGACCGCGTCACCGATGCCTATTGGAGCGATAAACTAGACGCCGGCAGTTTCTACATACACCAAAATAAATCTTTCAGAAGGATATCTTTGATAATATTTATCTGAACGCTATTCTATATTTGTTTGCGGGAAACTAGGGATTGGGACCAGTGTCGTAATTTATTAAATGCCATTAGCATGTCAATAATAATAAATTTTCGCTTTTAGAAATAAAAATTAAATATAATAATTTATTTATTTTATATATTATAAAAAAACCGTATTGTTGTTTCAGATTGAAAAAAAAAAACATTAGGATATGTTCATATAATTTATTTGTGTATGTTAAGAAAGGACACATAAATTACTTAATATATTATTATTATTGTAAAGCAATGGACGGTCAAATGAGAAGAATAGTTTTTTTGAAATTAACCTCGATAATATTGGGAAACTATATATCTGCATACTATATACGTTTATTGTTATAGTTATAGGAGTAATTAAAGTTAAGGTCATTAAATTAATACTCATATTGTTTCCGAATTATGAAATATTACACTCTTATGTATGCCTCATAGTTTTTGGTTTCCTTATGGTTTTCAAATAAACACGACACAATTTGTTATTTCATCCTATTTATATATATTACAATCTAAATATCTACTTTATATTGATAACTTAAGTTTAGATGACTTAAGATAGTTGACGTATAGTTAAGATGGTAGGACCAGGAATTGTTTTATCTAACGACTTTTTTTTTCTTTTCAGACAGCAGAATCTACATTCGGAGCTCAGGTAAAATTTATACATTTTTCATAACTTCTACAACTTTCGAGTTAGAGTATGCATTCAAATTACTCTTATTATACATATTACCTTCGAAATGCCTTTACTCACCTTAACGAAATTCGAAACGTACATTTTGTCAATGTCCATACAACAATGTTCAAGCAAATGATATAAATAATAATAAACAAAAAAATTAAGCTTACACAATTACAAATTTATTTCGACTTATTAAAAATCATCAACTGTGTTTACTTTTCAGTCATTTCTCTATTTAAGTAAAATGATTTTACCCAACTTAAAACACTATAAATATGGAAATATTCTTTACGAAATAAATCAGAAGTTGTTCAAATTATAGAATAAGATATGCAACAATAACAATGATAATTCAAACACATATCATACAGATGCTACGCCGTAGCTGCGTAGATGGTCAACGTTAAGCAGCGCTATTAGAAAGGCCTAGCCATATATTACATAAAACAAAATAACTTGTCTCTATTTATAGGAATTAATAGTTTTTTTTATATGTAGTATAGGTAGGTAGATGTCCAAATAGGCCACTTAGTGACTGCTGCAAATTGACATTGGCAAATAAGAAATATCGACCTTTCCATACGACAAAACAATAATGTAACAACTTATCTTGAAAGCTAGCTTATTATTTTATTATCCCTTACGCCTTTAGTTAATATAAAAAAACTCTAAAAGTATTCATTCGAATAAAGATTCGTTTATAGGGTTTAGTTTTAAATAAACGCCACCTAGGTATAAATAAAGCAGCTTATAACAGCTATATCAAGCTCTTGAATAATAGCAGTAGTAAGTACAGCAGCTATTGCGTGCATAATAAATACGGACGCCATTTTTCGTTGACAGTGCAAATGGAAAATATTCTAAGCCTCTGGTAGCTATCTCTTTCCTCTCACTCGGGTTTTAAGCGACTACGGGATATAATTTATATGAAACTTACATATTTTGTAAAGGATTTATTTACCGAGTTGAAATACATTTAAAAATCAACTCAATTGTATTACGATAAGGTCGATTTTTTGTGTATATTCAATAGTCGCGTTCTGAATGGGACAACGCAAAGTGCATGCATTTTATAGTTTAGTGGGAATGAAATGAATCAAGATGGCTGAAAATATGACAAATCTTGGTTTTTATTTATTCTGACTTCATTTTTGTAAGGAATTTATGAAGATCGAGGTTTATTTTAAATTGTAATATGAGCTCTTTTGTTTTTTTCATTTTAACTTTAAGTATACTGTTTTCTAAATAGTTTAATGTGAAATGAATTGATTATGAGTAATAAGATTATTTAAAGTATACATCGAAATATATTTAAATGATCCATTTTATTGCTTGAGATATGAGGTAGAATAGTTGCTTAGACTATCTGTGATTTTTCAATAAAAAAATTGTACATAATTATATCGATTTGCACCATTTAAAATAATTGACGTAACAAAGATTCCTCAGAAGAAAATATTATGTCGTAATAATTTAGGGCAGTAATATTTTCACTATGCTAGATTTTAATGTGATCAGCTCTAATATTTTGAGAATAAATATTAATAATAAAAAATAGGAAAAGATAAACTCGGAATAGTTTATATTATGCGGTTGCGGCTTATTCGTAAATTATCGATAATTTACTATTATAATCGACTAATGATAGGTGTATTTATTGAATTAATTTCATAATTTAATTTAATTCAACATTACATATTATATTCTGACATTTGAGACTGTATTTCACGATGAGATTCGAATTCTTTCTTACGGAATATCTCTACAGCAATTTATTCTCCTCTATCTGCCAACTGGCTTTTTTTTCATTTGTCAAAAAAGTTAGTGACATGCAAATTTATATAAAATCTTCAATAAGGATTATGGGTGAATTTCGACCATTGTTCAAGCAAAAGTATAATATGAATTAGTGATGTACATCAGTGCTTATTCTATATAGTCGCTAAATTCGATCTACCATGTCTGTCATATACTAACAGAAAATTAATGGAAAGCAATAAAACTTATTTAATTATATTTTAGTAAGTTTAGTCTTATGCTCAAGGCAAACATTTTCTACAACAGAAACACCAACAACGGTCTGTAAATTAGCCACCACGGGGCCAACGCCTCCTCTTCCTTTGAGAAGAAGGTTTGGAACATATTCCGAATTCTGAATTCACATGAGGCAGAATTTCTATGAAATTAGACACATGCAGGTGTCCTTACGATGTTTTCCTTCATCACCGAGCACAAGATTAAACATATACACAAATTAAGCATACAAATTCAGTGGTGCTTGCCTGGGTTTGAACCCGCAATTATCGATTAAGATGCACGTGTTCTAACCACTTGGCCATCTCGGTTAAATATTTTCTAAGGGAGAATTAAATTTGATTTATTGCATATTTCGATGATAGAAAAAACGTTATAATAAAAAAGTACTTTCTGTGTAGCACCGTGTCATCGATGTTAGATCGTAAACGGCACACGTCAAACCACTTGTGGCGGTCGCGGGAAGGCAAAGTGTCGAATTAGCCGTCTTTACGACACAGTAAAAACTTTATGACGAACAATTTGCACTGTCGTATCTTTTGTAAGGAGATTAGAGCCTAAATATCGTATTTTAACACATACGTGAATTGGTAGACTATTTGCAGATACATCATGTAAAACAATATCACGGTTTGTGTATGGAATTTGAAAATATAGTAAATATTTTTCATATAGTAAATAATATTTTTATAATTACTTAGTATCGGTGAGTCCCTCTTCATGTGGAGGAAAGGCGTTAATGCGTTTTTCAAGAGAGATAGAAAAGATTACCTATCACCGTTCCGGTAAATATCTACGAAAAGTATACTTAGTCAAGGAAGTGTCAGTGGTACACAGTGGTAGTTGCGTAACGCGGTACATACAGCAAACCTATTTTAAATTTTTTTTTTAAATTTTAAAACGAATTAAGTTAAAGAATTTATTTAAGTAGCGGTTTTTGCTTTGCACTGTTAGTGGATTAAATTCTTTAGGGATTAAATGCTTTTATGGACATAGCTGTATATATAAATGAGTCGAACTAGGTTATATTTAATACGTAATTACATCAATTTGATAGTCATTATCAGCCAAATGGTTTTGAAGTAAACATACAATTTCGTAGAAGTACGTATTATGGCAGGCAAGTCACATCAATATCATTTACGTTTAATCTGAAACATATAGGCAGGCAGTGTGTTTACCAAGAAAAAAAAAAACTACTTATGTATGGCCTTATATAGGTAAACCGATTCACAAAAAATCATCAAGTAGTTACAATTACCCACAGACAGTGACGTTGTGTCAAATAGAAGCAATTCCTTACAAATACGCTACCTTCTATGGGAGCTAAAAAATCAGTACCCCGTGGTTGTTGGCTTACAAACGAAAATCTATAAATAGTATTACAAAAGAAATACTGAAATCAAATTAACATAATTATACACATTATTATATATAAATGATTTTAAAAAAGTCAGAAAATAAAAGTGGGACGGTAGGAGGAAGAAATAATTATAGTACATTATTTTATTCCTTACATACACAAACTTACGACACAAAACTTAAATGAAAATCACATGAACAAATAAATTCCTTACGAAAAAACCAAAAGAGAAAGTTTTCGTAACACAGGGGCAATCGCCTTACAAAAGAGTTAGATGACATCGAAATAAATGGCTTGACGACAGCACAATTTGGCCGGATTATAATTTACAGTATTATTTGGACGATTTCAGGCTTACAGCGAGCAAAGTCTTTAAGGTAGAGAATTAACGAGTGCCATTACAAATTGCCCGGATTACGCTATATCGCGCCGTGCCTTCCGAGTTTCTGCTGCGCTAATAAATATCGCTTAACTATGCTTGTGTTTGTGCTGGTATTATGCCTAGTGGGGCTTGGCAACGCGTACGAGGTTTAGTGAATGAATATAGTTTTCGGTTTGATATTTAACTTGGTTCATTAATAATCGCTAGGGAGCAAACGTATGTGTAATTTATTTATCGTCTTAATCATGCTACAAAGAAATATTAATCATTTAATTCAATTCATATCTACAACTCTAGTTTCGACACTAAGTCCATTATAGGCACTAATTTTTTAGGTATCTTTAGGTCATTTTGAGGAATTTCAGTAATAGCAATATTTCTCACATTATGTCGACGATGAAAAGGTTCTGTTGTAGGACTTTAGACACTTTCAGAGGAACAGGATTGAACGGCCAAATCCTAGGCTGCTACTAAGAATTTCTTGACAAAAATTCTAAAGAGTATTTTCTTGTTCCCAACACTTAAGTATCTGCACCGTTATAATCTATTCACTAGACCAAAGCAAATGTTAGGTAGATTGATTGGCTCATTTTGTAATATTGCTAAAATAGACATCCATTTTACATTTTTTTATTACATATTAGTTTTATTAGTGATAAAAGAGAAAACATTACTAGTGGTCCTTATGTGAGAAAGAGATACACATTCATTTTGAAAGTGAAATGAATAACTGAACTAAATAGGCACACTGTTTTGAGGCCTGCATCCTTTGATTACCATAATTATTGCATTCAACGTAGGTTGTTGACGAATTCCGCTTTTGATATTTCAAGTTCACTTTTCCTGACAAATGTATAAAAATTTCAGATTTCGTCACAAAAAAACCCTTTTCGTATGTACGACATAAGTAATATAACTATAAAATACACGGTACGTACACTATTATCGAAGCAACGGGAAGACAATGATAAAATAATAGTTGTTCGTTTATTCTCGCATAGAGCGAGTTTAAAAGGTACAGAGTATATTACGCGAGGTTATGTGTATATTTACTAACATTTTTTTTGTATTGGGATCATCTACGCCTTATCAAATATGGAATAATAAAAAGTATTTACATCACAAAAAGCGTCTCCAACCTTAGCAACCGAGATGCTACGTTCCTTGTGCCTATAGTACACTGGCGGAGTGGACCAGTGTTACAGGCCACTTTACACTACTTTAAACTGTAACACAACAATGCTTAACATTACTGTTTGGCGTTAGAGCATCTTATGAGTTAGTATTATATACTCAAATGGGCTTGCACAAAAGCTCCACCAAAAAAGTTATGATAAATAGGTTTTATACTACAATGTAAGCCAATCAACAAACACTGACCTACATTAAAGCAAACAATGAAATAGGTTCTTCTTTTATCACACAAAACTGATGGCTTTTAAGAGTTAATTTTCCTGTTTGCTGCCTCAGTTTACCATTCAGTCTTCGGCCTCATTAAGGTTTGAATGTCGAGTCCGGAGTCCCGACCCAGTTGTAGTCAGCGTTTAACGGAAAATTGCTTCATAATGACGCATTTTTATATTGATTGTTCATGGACGTCAAAAATATTATTATTTATGTATTTAAAAATGGGAAATCAAATACGTATTTTCTTGTTGTTACTGTTTGGAAAATGTTTTTGATTTATCTATACATACAATAAAATTGGAGTGTCTGTTTGTAGCATAGATATAATAGCCTTTTTTTACTCAATACGGTATACATGGTATATACCAAAATAACATTTTTTTACAATTTTTGTCGGTCTGTCTATCTGTTTATTCCGGCTAATCTCTGGAACGACCTATTTGACGGGATATTCACTGACATATAACTGATATAATAGGGAGTAACTTAAGCTACAATATTTTTTTTTGTTAAATTCAAACGCATACAAGGTCGCGGGCACAAGTACTACTAAATAATTTATGTGTAAGTTTCTTAAATCATTCCAAAATAATACTAGAAGCTTTGATAGTACCCACGGTGACAGTGCACTTGATTTGGCCAGAAAAACCGAATTTTTTTCATCTTCTCGAGCCTGGGCTTGCATCTTATCATCAACCTTAGAAACTATTCATTTGAACAGTAGTCGGTACTTCAATATAAGCACATCAGCAGGCCTTTCTTCGCTTTAGTTGGTTCCTCTAATTATGTTCTTATCATCTTGGTTTATTCGGAAATCGTTTTGAAAGAATTAACCAAAGTACCGATGGTCGGCACAGATAGGTAGACGCGACGCCTTTTAGAATTATTGAAGAAAAAATAAAACCTATAGACAGAATAATCCATTTCCAAGTAAGAACGTTTATTAGCAAAAGTTATAAAAAACTTGAGATGAATCTTCACGAATTTGCATTTTATCAGCCAAAGAATACAACTTACTCGAAGGATGGTTTTATACCTGACTGTAGAATGCCTGCCTTTTATCTTTATGTTGTTTTTTTTTCTAATAAAGGTATAGTTATATGAAAAAAATCGTTTTCATATCTATAAAACACATAATAAAGAATTAAACTTAATATAAATTATCATTCTGATTAGAAAATCAATATCATGGTTTCGTCATAACATACGTAAATTAACAAAAAAGTAGTGCATCGCTTAACATAAGCAGTACATACACGCCCTATTACAAACATAAATATATTATTATGTATATTTATATATATATACATTTATTTTTCAAGGTTTCCATAAAGGGATAGTTTCAGAGGTTTTTGTGTACTTAATCACTGTTCATTCGTGTAGGTTTATGGATTAACTTTTACACAGAATTAGCTCTTTCTAATTTATTAAATAAAATTTTAATCAGTGATTAAAGAGAAGCGTTTGTCAGAACATTCTCATTACTTTTATTCATGAAGCTTACTAATGAAGATTGGTGGGCTGATACTTACAAAAACAATTCGCTATGTAATAAATTATTATGTTAAATGTAGCATTTTGCCATCCAACAGCATATTTGTGTAGTAATTCTATTCTTCTTTGAACAGCACAAGAGTCCTCAGCCCATCCATACCACCTATAGTATACAGAATAAAATGAATGCATTTGCGTTACATACAAATTTTATCTTGTTGTAATACTGTTACCCCACCTAGGGTACATTCTCTTAAAAATAAGACATTTCGCTTGGTGTATACCGTATGAAACCGTCCGAACTCACCTACCGCTTTCTATGATAACAATTTTTGCTACGTTTTTATTTCCTCCTTTTTTTATTATTACAGCGACAAGTAGGGCTTCACGATTGGCCGCCACGGGACTAGACAGGGAATTATTTTATATTTCGCTACTATTACGGTGAAAATGAAATTTGTCGACCATTCCGTGCTGTTGTTACGCAGTTGTATACTACGGGAGCATCGTTGATACGCTCGACTTTAAGAGCGTATTTGTATTTGAATTTACAAGGATAATTGGCACATGTATGTGTGAGAAATTGATATTTCAACAGCATATAAGTACATGCATATGTGTGAGTGTAATATTTTTTAGAAAGAGATTATATAGTTTTCTTCATTTTGTGATCCAAACTCTATGCAGAAGAACTATATTAATTATTTATGTAATTAAGAATGAATACGACTTTAATAAAAAATGATGTCTGGATTATCTAGGAGAATTTCAGTAAGCCATTCACGATATTTTAAAATATATCCGTATTTATGTTCAAGATAAGAATATTTCCATACCGTACGTAATTGGAGTGCGCAAGTACACTCGAGTAAGTAAGAGTAAGTTTAAGCAACGCTACTTACGTAAGCGGCAGGCCTCGCTTCGGTTATCATGCGAAAACTTTCCAATCCGATTTACCTTACTTAATTAACTTTTCTACTATTAAGGGCTTACATAAAGTCCGTAAACATTGGTTGTTGTTGAAATAATTGAGTGTTCTCAAGTTATCGTTAATTAAAATCGAGTTATTCTATTGGCAAGCCGCAATGTTTATACTTCGGTTTTCAGGTATGAAAGATCGGTGAGCTAGTGTAAATATAGATGAAATAAATATTATATGTGTTATATTCTACTTTTTAATTAATTTTTGCCTGATAATCAAATGGGCCACCTGATGGTAAGTTACCACCATCCATAGACAATGGCTCTGTCTTCTAATCATTGATCCCTCTCGGCACTAATTCAAGTTACTGTATAAGTAGCATTTATAATATATATAAATAATAGGTTGGGGAAAAAGTTTCTTCGTATTTTATATGAAAATTCAAAAAGTTTTTTTTATAGTTTATTTACATTTGACTAAAGTATGTAGGTGCCATTTTGTTCCATAACTTTTTGCCATCTTGTTGGTAGTGACATGATCCCATTGCTGTAAAAATTTTGGGGCTTCTGATCGAAAAACTGCGACAAGTGGTTTTGGCAGTCCTCTCGTGATGTTAACCTGACACTGCCTAAGGAATTCTGCAGAGACCGAAACAGATGAAAATCTGAAGGTGCAAGGTCAGGACTATACGGCGGATGCATTAATACCTCCCACCCAAACTCTCGTAATTTTTGTTGAGTGGCTAAAGATGTGTGAGGTCTAGCGTTGTCATGGTGAAAAACCACACCCCTTCTGTTGATCAATTCTGGCCGCTTTCTCTCAATTTCTTGCTTCAATCTCATCAATTGTTCGCAATACAGTTCTGAATCGATGGTCCTGCCGGGCGGTAACAGCTCATAATGAATGATGCCCTTCCAATCCCACCATACACACAGCATTACCTTGTTGCGAGTTAATCCGGGTTTTGCCACAGTCTGTGAAGCTTGACCGGCCTTTGACCACGATCTTTTTCGCACGTTCTTGTCGTATGTGATCCCCTTTTTATCAACAGTTATCAGCTTCTTCAAAAATGGTTCGGTTTCATTCCGTCGTAATAAAGAATCACAACTGAGTACACGGTTCATTAGGTTTCTTTCAGTGAGTTCATGAGGCACCCATATATCGAGCTTTTTTGTGTACCCAGCTTTATTCAAATGAGTCAAAACCGTTTTGTGGTCAATTGCCAGTTCTTCAGCTACATCGTAACTACTAATATGCCGATCTTGCTCCACTTTTTCTAAAATGGCATCAATTTTGTCCGTAACAGGGCGACCAGAGCGAGATGCATCTTTGATATCAAAATTTCCGGCTTGAAAACGCTTAAACCAAACTTGCGCTACTCTCACAGATACTGCATTAGGTCCATAAACATCACAAATTTTTTTCGCGGCTTGAGTTGCATTTTTACCTTTTTTATAGTAAAATTTTAAAATGTATCGAATTTCTTCTTTAGATTCACTCATTATAACAACAACAAAAACAAATGAAAATCACACAAATTCCTAATTTGAATTTGGAAGTGCCTTCTTTAAAATTAAAACTTTTTAATTATACCAAAACCAGCCAGATACAAATGGTATAGCCAAAGAGATTTTATTACAAGTTCATACATACTATATGCGAAAAGACTTTTCCCCAATATTTTTTTCGGATTCAGTGTCAAAAAAATCAGATCAGTCCAATTACTTATACATAATTCAGTGAAAAAAAACTTTTAAATAATATAAAAATTGAAACGTTAGACGTCGTATTACCGAATTTATACACAGATATTTATAACCCAATAGACTACGAGTAAAATATCTCAAAGTATTTTAATATGAAATATCGGAATACCGCAATATCTTAAATGCACTCGAGATTTCCGCATTGTAACAAACATAATACTCCCATATCGAGTTCGGGTCCGTAAGGCGTCTATTAATTATTTAGAAATTTCAATTTTCTCGTATTACATCGTTGCTTAGGCTCCTATCGCAAATTAATACCTACTAGCCGGTAGATTCGTTTATAATGAGCGCGATAAAACAATCTCACCATTAAGGCGCCACAATATATGCCTCCCTTTCCAGTAAAATGTAGTTGCAAGACCCCTTTTAAAATATATGGGCTTGTGAAATTAAATGCGCTTACCTTCTTATTGCTTACGCCAGACGAGTGAAAAATTGTTTCGAAATATTTTCGTTTAAAATTCATTAGGTAACATTTTATTATAAGAAGTTTTGAGTTTCTAATTTAGTTTTATTACTTATTGAATATAATTTGTATTCATGAATTCGCTTGAAAAATGTAATTATTTTTAACTTTTATTATATTATATTATTAAATAGTAACGTTACAAAATATTGTTAAATTATTTGATTACAATTTAATTAATGAAATATATATTAGTTATTTTTACGTTTGAGAATTATAGCCGACCACTTTTTAAAACACAATTATGTACCCATTTGTTTGGTTAAAAGGACTGACGTGTGCATCGTACGGTTGATCATATATATCAATTATTTTTAATTATAATTTAACAAATATGGATATAAAATTACATACAAAAACAAAGACAACAAAAATGGTAAACATGTAATAAATTGTTTGAAAAGCTCGTCTCAAAGACTCGTCCAAATCACAATTGTCTGAAGAAATAGTAAAGTACGAACGATAAATTGGATAAAGAAGCAATATTGGCGTACTCGAGGCCTCGTAATAGGCAATTTTCGACATCCAATCCCCGCACAATGGCAGTTCACAGATTTAAATATTTCAAACGGCCTTTTGGTTTCTGTTGTCGAGAGCTCTCGATTGCAACGAATTTATACTTGACTTTCATTTACTCTCGAAATTCAATATGTATCTAGTCGTTGGTGAAACACAACATCTATCTGCTTAAATATTTAAATATATAATATATTTCTATTTTTTTTAAAGTAATACCTCTATGGTAATTTAAGGATATAATACGCTATAAATTTGTATAAAAATCTATTTTAGACGAAAATTTATGTAAAAACTTAGTATAAATATTTATCAGCTGTAAGGTGAAGTCGTTACTATAAAAATAATTCTAGAAGACGAATAGCCAATAAAATATTACTAGTTTTGTAACAATTAAATAAGAAATATTTGTAATTAACATCCGTGATACAAACAAAACATTAACAGCCTGTAAATTTCCCGCTGCTGGGCTAAAGGTCCGCTCCTTTGTGGAGAAAGTTTGGATTGGTGGATAATACCGGTTCGTGAATGTTAGCACATTTAAATTGAAGTTACAGTGATTAGCCTTCTATAATTCTCATTATAATCATGGGCAAAATTTTGTCAATAGTGATGTTCCATTAATTTTCAAATATAATATAATGACTTAAAAAAGTATATTAAATTCTCTAAATCCAACAGACATAAAATGCAGAATTTTCCACCGTTGTAAATAGGTTAAAACATTCCCTGTTTCGTTCCTCGCGCATTGTCTGAAATTAATTTTCCTCTTCCGCCCAATGCATCTTTTATAAGATAGTGGAACAAAAGTTTAAAAAAAAATATCCTACGTTATTAAGGTGGGAATTAAAGTGTTCCGTCGCTTCGGGAAATATTGTGAACCGATTCGGGTAATTGCCGCTTTTTGTCGTTTATTTGTTCTGTAATTGTTTTGATTTATTATAGGCCTTGTTTGAATACTATTATTTAATTTTTCAATTTTGAAGCTGAATGACGGGGTTTAAAAAACAAGCCGTTGCCTTTATTCGAACGGTTTATGTTCGGAAATGGTAATTATAGTACGCCATTGCATTTTGATCTTTCGCAAAATCATTCTCGACGTTGTGTTTGGAACAACCGCACATTTAACGGTATGGATGTAAAGTAGCTTCGCTTGAAGATATATATGTGCATCTTTACTATATATTTATACGTTGTTTATCACTTTGTGACAAGAGAACATCAAAAAGCTTGCGTCATATACCTGTTAAATTCCCACTGCTGGCCTCTCCACCTTTGAGGAGAAGGTTAGGAACATATTCTATATCGCTGTTTCATTGCGGGTTGGTTGATTTATACGTGACGAAATTTCGTTGAAATTAGGCACATGCCGGTTTCCTCACGATGTGTTTTTTTGCAGCCGAGCATAAGATGAATAATAAAGGCAAATTAGGCACATGAAAATTCAGTCGAGCTTACCTGGGTTTGAACCCCAATCATCGGTAAAGATACACTAACCATTTTAGGGCTTAATTGGATAAAATTGTACATCCACCTGTTAATAAATACTGTTAATATTGTACCACCATATCACCTGTTAATATTTAGTCCAGTCATTATAGACATTCAAAATCAATTAAACAGTCCCCTCGATTTGCAAAACTTTTAAAATTTTCTTGAAGGTAAAAAAATAAAAAAAATTACGTTTTTGCAAATTGCTTAAACTTCCGGATCGCGTATGAGGTTGCAAATTTGTTAATGCATCGGAATAGATGTTTTCGAAGTTTGCAACCAAGTTTCAAAACTTTTGTAATTATTCCGAGACCACCTTACTCGAAAAAATGACCACGAATTAAAAAGAATTATAAATAAACATGTTCCGGTCAACGAAAAGGGTTGCAAATTTATACAACCGTTCGGTATATTTTTCCGATACATTTGTCAAATTTGCAGAACTTTTGGAACGTTTTCCTTCAGTTTAATAAAGAAAAACATTAATTTTTAGTAACAAAAAAATGTTCCGTACACTTAAATTGGTTGCAAATTTGACACGTGATGTAAAATAATATATTTAATACCACTCCTACTTTGCAGAACTTTTGGAATTTTGGTCTCAAGAACAGAGCAAATTATCATTTATTGCATTTTTAACAATGTTCCGGACCGCAGAACAGGTTGCAAAATTTTATAGTTTGGTTTAATACCATTCCCGACCTTACATAAAAATTTGAAAACTTTTGGAATTATAATGAATTAATTGTCTTAAATGACTGGACTAATTGTAAGAAATACAGTCTTAATCCACGAATTTTCGCAAAATATGATTGCATCTTTCTAGTATTAGTTGAATCAAAAATTAAAGTTTTAGTTATATCACGTACTATTCCGAGAACAATACATCACTGGTTTATTTGAAGCTTATTTAACGATAATAATAATAAAGTGGTGAATGCTATCTGTATTCAGATATTGTACATGTCATGGTAAAACTCTTTCCTTGTCAAATTACTTTTGACTCGCATCACGGCTTGTAAGTTCTTACAACGAATAAAAGAGTATTTGTGATTTAAAGGTGAAATCACATTCTAAGAGATCTCTGAAAGCAAACAAAAAACAATCGATACAAAGGCTTAAATTGTTTCGATAATTAATTTGTAGTCGAAAGGATAAAAACAGCTAAATATTTACAATGTTTATGATTTAATTTTGCCCTGTGTATTTCATAAAGATGTTAATTCTAAATCATTTATAATGGAGAAGAACATATACAGATATCGTTTTGAAATCCAATTACATTTACCAGAACTTCGGCTATCCGTAGCCGGAGGCATTCTCGTCCGTTCAGAAATTAAAACGTTTTCAATATAACTAATGGCCGTTTAAGATTTTATAACAAAGAATCCCGGGATGTGCGGGAAGCTCTCGCAAATTGAGAAAGTTCGTCGGGTTAATTTAATATAATTGATGTTTCTTTATAAGATACAAATGGTCAATTGTATTTTCTAGTCTGTAAGGGTTTGTATTGTTTTGATTCCTTTGTGGTCCTAACTAAATCTTGTGGTTAGATCTGAATCACTCTATTTGCTTTTACCTATAGCTATTAGGTACATAGAAGTTAGTGTTGTTAGTGAACTTGTGATTAGGTTTAATTTTATTAGAATCATCAGTCAGTATCTAACTTGGGGGTAAGGTGTGGAGGCCTGTTTGGGTACCACTCACTTTTCATGCCATATTCTATACGCTAAGCAATACTTAATATAGTTGTGTTGCGGTTAGATGGGTAAGTGAGCATGGTGACTACAGGCGTAGGAGGCACTATGTCTTAGATAACAAGGTTATCTGTGCACCTAATTGGATTAAAAAAATGAACGAAATTATAAATTGAATACAATACAAAAAACTAACGTATATCGTGATGAATGCAACTTAAGTTCCAGAAGTAAGAAGTGAACGGTGTGATCACTTGTTTATTTTTATTGGAGGCTGGTGTGTATATACATAAATATATTTATATTAAACTAAAGCAAACCAAATACATTATTCTCTTTAGCCGTAACATAGTTGGGTAATAATTATTAACTATTCATTGAGCTGTAACCATTCCGATCTACTTAAATATCAAATACTGTATCGAAGCACTGGGTTTTTTTCAATTGAAACGTCTAAGTGAAGAGTACAAGAGAAAACACTTAAGAGGACACCAAGGAGTTGGAGGGCTGAGGTTAGGAATTGAAATTAATCCCTAGTATTCGAGTACTCTAGTTCTAACCAGCTTTAAATAATGTATTATTCATGGGTTTAGAATGTTCGTGATACTTGGGTGAGAGTTATACCTCTTGATGTTTAAGGCTCTCTTATTCGGAAACAAATGAAGGTGATTTTTATCCGTTCGTTCAGTGTCGCTTCACAGTCATGATTGGTTTAATTAAATAAGATAAATGAGGTGACGTTTATTTTATTGGAATATTCAACTAATTTTTCTCCTGAAAACGTATAAAACTCAAACCAGAAATTAAGCTGCCACTACTGATATAAGGTGAAGGTTTAGTATATAATGTCATATAGAAATAGCTGTGGTAACTATTAACCTAAGAAGCATGAATCAGATGTTGATGTAATCTACAACAATCTACTGTTGTATTTGTAAATGTAACAATAGGTTTATTTGGCGGTAGTGCCGTGTGTTAGCTAATCTGATTAGGTACCACAGGTAGATTATGCAATACTTAGTATTGTTGCGTTCTTTTTTGAAGGGTGAGTAGGCCAGTGTAGCAATAGGCACAAGGGCTTTCTTAATTTCCAAGGTTTATTTATATGGGTGGTGGTGGTCATCTTCCCGTTCCTTACTTATTACATAAAAAGTACACTTGTTCTCAGAATACGAAAACATAACATTAAATTTAAATAAAATATTAGTGCAATAATGTAATGTTCAAGTTTCTACCTGTTAAGTACCTGCCGTTAAGTTTAAATGAAATTGCGTAACAAATGTAAATTTACATAAAACGGTAAGAACTTGCCGTATCTTACCAAATAGCGTTCGAATTAACATTCATTTGGAAATAAATTTCGACCGAACGCTAAGCTAAAATAGAACGAATAGGGTGTCTGTGCGACAAGAAAATGATGTAATTAATGAAGTATTAATATTTGAATGTATTTTATCATTCTATTTTTATCACTAAGACTTTACATATTATCACTAAATCCTAACATTGTGTGTAGCTTAAATGTGATAAAAAAACATGTGTGACAAATGACACTATTTATTGTAAAAATGGATTTATATTTCTCTTAGAACAGAGTAACAGTTTAATAATATTCTGAAATTTCCACGGCTTCATTCAATAGTACATGTTACAAACTAACAACATTTCCAAGCGCTATATGCATTGAGCAATAAGCAGTTATTTTTGTATTGCAAATAGACACTCAGATTTTATTATTATAAATTTTTACTATGATAGATTAAGTATTATTAAATAATAATATTACTATATTAATAATTCCCGTGTCCATTAAATGTTGTTGGTCACCCTTATCGAAGTTATGTGCAGTTTCAAGGCTCAAGGTGGGGTGGTATAAAAAATAGCTTTTTTAAATAGGTTCTGTGGCTTGGAGTGATTTAATGATTTTCTTCTCAATTCTCATGCTATACACGAGGTGACGAGCGATTTTTTATTTGTAATTGATTAAATGGGGGAGGTGTAGATTGAAATTCTTCAGCGGGATGCGTTGAGAATAAGAAATCGAAACGAAGTGGCATTTTTTTATTCAGTATTGTGATTTAAATAGCATCTGAATATATGTTATTTTATTATTAAATATTTATTTTATAATTATTAAATATATGAAAAGACGTTTGGAAATTATTGTAATGGTAACACCCTGATAATCAAATTTTAACGGTTATGTTATTTTTTAAAATATCAACCCGTATATATTATGTGATTAATTCATTATTAATAGAATAAGTTAAGGAGTAAATTGTGTAATCAATAGTATAATCTTACTGAAGATGATATCCAACAAGGTGATTGACAAAAATTAAAAATCTTGAATAATATGACGACCTCCGTGGTTTAGTGGTGCGTACACCGGTTTTCAAGGGTGCGCCACTACGAGATCCTGGATTCGATTCCCGGCTGAGTCTATGTAGATTATCATTAGTTTTCTGTGTTGTCTTGGGTCTGGGTGTTTCTGGTACCTTCGTTACTTCTAATTTTCTATAGCACAAGTGCTTTAGCTACTTACATTGGAATCAGAGAAAAGTATGTGATGTTGTCTCATATTTATTTATTTATTATTTATTTAAACAAGGATTTAATTCTTTGTTACAAATAGCAGATAATTATCTATAATGGAATTTTGCTAAATATGTTGCGTTTTGTAGAATTTTCAGCTCAGTGAATAGTTTCGGTTTTTCAGTCTAACATACGACAAATAATAGCTCCCCACGATTTTGTGCAGTCTGACTTTAGGGCGGTATTATGG
This sequence comes from Vanessa cardui, assembly GCF_905220365.1. Classification (NCBI taxonomy): domain Eukaryota; kingdom Metazoa; phylum Arthropoda; class Insecta; order Lepidoptera; family Nymphalidae; genus Vanessa; species Vanessa cardui. The sequence continues at coordinate 10,415,546 of NC_061126.1, forward strand.
CGAATTTCGCACGAAAGCGATCACGAGGCGTTAATTATTATAGTCTAGTGCATTTAGAAGAGCTTCTCCTACAAATAAATTACTGAAAATACGAAATCTATTTCAAACAATACATACATTGCGTTCCGCGTTTGTAAACTTGTACATATGTCGTATAGTTAACGAGTAATAGGCTTTGCGGTAACAATGCTGCCATAGTGAGTATGGTAACGAGATAAGCCCACTGAATTACTGTGGCTTTCTATTCCGGCATTACGCAGAAAATCTTTTGTATCAACGCAAAAAGCTAAACAAAAATGGTAATTCCGATGATACAGAACAATAATAATAATAAAAATACACTAGATCAAAAAAGCATCTAAATTCCTATGTTTGGTTTTGATAAAGCCTTTGATAAAAATATTTGAAGAAAGGTCCGTAAAAACCGAACTCCATGAGTATAAAACATTTTTCGATACATTTAAAAAGAGAATTAGATAGCGACTTTGTTTTATTATATTTATTAGCATACTACTTATATTCATTCAGCTATGTTAAAGTATATATAAATGTATAATATGATTAGCCAAAAGTATTTTATATTTGCTCGTTATTGCAATAATCTCGTTGGTGATAACCATGACAGTTATGAAATCGATATAAAAATAGTGAAATAAGTGCAGGGTACAGCTATGGAATATTTGAGGGCTATAGCAGGTAATATCACTAATCACTTACCCCTGTATTTAAATATTGTTTACAAATTCAACAAATAAAAGCCGCACAGCGGATTTACTTCACGGATGATTTATTTCAAAGATGAAGATAGTGGAATCGAAGTCTATATCAATATTTTAAAAGGATTTCACGTAAGATATCGACATCTTTATTCACTTTTCGCCTCATATTTTCGCTTTATTTATCCAGGGGCGATATTATCGTTCTATTATTGGTCCGTCCTCCGGTCAATACCATAAACCTCCTAATTTTCCACTTCATTTAACAGTCTTATGGTGTATGGAAGGCGCCTCGATAGATTCGACATAAGATTGCTGGGAACCCTCCCATTTTATAAAATACGGATGAGGGAATACGTGAATATTGCCTCGATAGACAGAGATGAGACTATTGTTTTGAAAATTTAATCTACGTCAGAATTGGTCGTAATAAATTCCAAAAGATTAAATGAATTGTTTTATTTGCATGCGTTAAGCTATTAACATAATTGTGTTGATCTGAGCTTCCTGTGAATTGAAAATTAATTATATTTAAAAATATCTTACATATAAGCATTGACTAATAAAGTATGAGATTGCCTTAGTATTTTTATAAGGCGCGTTTTGTGTAACTTAAAATATTTTACTTTTCGGTATCTAATTGATATCATGTATATTATTATTGATAATATTCAAAATAACTTCAAAGTAATAAAACGTGCTTTTTTAAAATATAATATCGAAAAAATTGAAATATACATTTTTCGCAATAGATATTCTATCCAAAAATATCATCTTAAATAAGAAAAGCAGACGCAATACCCAAACTGAATTCGTACAAAATATACTCGAAAACTAATACGCTCATATTTTCAGCACATCTCCGAATATCATAAAACAAAGTCGCATGAGTCATCCTAAAGCGAGGATCCAATACGTCACACGCAGTTCCTCGAACTCATGCAAAAGCGGAAAAGTCAAATAATAAAAAACAGAAAGACACATGAATGGCGCCCCTGCCAGTGAAGCGGGAAGAATAAATCCAACGGCGGGATTATGTGAACTTATTGTAGAGATGATGGGTATTGAAGGAATGTTATTGTTTTGCTAAAATCGAATATCCGATTCCGAATTCGAATCGATTATATTAAATGAATGAATTTACGCACTGTTATAAAACCTTCATGTTATTTATTTGCTTGAATAAAGGTAAAGATAAAATTATTGATGTTTTATTTTATGAATTATAGCTCACATGTTTATCAAATAGCTTGTAGGAATAAATATAACTTCATTTAATAAACATTTATACAAGTTTATTAGCGACTTTTAATTAAACTGGATAAACAGTATTTTTTATTTAAAATAAAATTGGCTAAACTCATTTATTAAGATTTAGAGTGTTTTTGTTAGGTTAATTATATTAATACCATACTAATATTTGTGACGTCAACAATAATTCTAATATGTAAAAAGTTTTTAGATTTAATTATAAACTAGCTAACAGATCTGGTTTCATTCGGATATAATAATGATTAATAAAAAAGTTTCTATCAAAATATACATCCTTAACAATCATCATATTTTAGTCAGTTTATACAGAATCTTAATGAATTATCGATTCAAACTTTTCTCATGAATCACTTCATCCATTAGTGAGAATCGTATAAAAATCCGTTTGGTAGTTTTTGAGATTATCGCTCACAATCTCGACTAGATTTTATAATAATTATATAATAAATCACATTAGGCAATTACACTTCCAATGTCTGCAGTAAAAACTCTTTGGATACAGAGTTCCGATTATATATAAGTATTAATCTATAAATAAATCACAAAAACAAAACAACATTGTTAACGATATAATCAATTTGTTATCTCGGATCTCTCATGCTACGCACCCGTTTATTTCCAACTTTGCCTCCTGGCTTCTTATCTGTGCCTTAATGCACGTGGCTCCCGCTTGGTTTCACTATTATATTCCAAACACCGTTTCTGTTTACGTTATTTGTGTATAAATATAAAGTCAATCAATAATGTTTTTAGTTTTAACGATCAATTTAATAATAATTGTTTAGTTAGAGATTTGATAAAAAAAGTTTAATTTATCTAAAAAAGGTATTGATTATGATTAATTATAAAATATATGACGTTCCATTGTTAAATAAATAAAAAAGCCAAGATGGCCTAGTAGTTAGAAAAGCTGCACAAAAACATTTTATTCGAAGATTGTACGTTCAAACTTAGGTATACAAGAATAAATTATATTGTGTTAAATTTGTATTTATATCTCGAAGTCAGAAGCAGAGGATAATTGTGACGACACTTGCATGTGTTGGATGAAATACAGCAGGAATTTCATCCAACACATGTCATAAATGTATTCCAACAAAACCCATTAAAGTAAGACGCTTATTGTGGTCCTCTCAAACGGAGATAAGATCTTAGCCCAGCTGGGTAACATTTGTTGTGTACTACCAGATTCCTAGGTTCCTTATTCTTACTCTTAATTTTATTGATTGAAACACTTGATTGACGACCTTCGTGGTCGAGTGGCGTGTACACCGGTTTTCATGGTTACGCCACTCCGAGGTTCGATTCCCGGCCGAGTCAATGCAGATTATCATTAGTTTTCTATGTTTTCTTGGGTCTGGGTGTTTGTGGTACCGTCGTTACTTCTGATTTCCAAACCACAAGGGCTTATCAGCTACTTACATTGGGATCAGAGTAATGTATGTGATGTGTAAAAAAAAAACACTTAATATATTCTTATATGTACAACACTTAGAACTACTGAGGTAGTTGATATTTGGAACATAGGTATATTTTTCAACGTGAGCATACTCTGAATGAATGAAATTTACTCACATAGAGTTGCCGGGCAGCTTTTAACTAATAAACTAGCCTTTAGAAGTTTAGACCAACGAGGCGTTAGGTATTAATAATAGTACAATATTATCCATAGCACCGTTATATTTACCTCGACTTCCGTGATAATAAGATTGTGTAAGCAGTAATAAGGCACGTTCAGATAAGATGTATAAATCTCTCAGAAACAATGTCGTATATCTTAATTAATTATATTGTACGCAGCCTCCGGTTTATAATGAGAGAGATGCTAATGGTCGATAACCGATCTCTTTGGAATGCGAGATAGAATCGTACTTCCATCCCATAGTCTGGTACAATCCAAATATGGTAAAGACATAACCATATATTTTATTTTATTAATTTAAACAGTACAATAAATGCTCAATACCCCTACGAATGAATGATGAATTAGTACTTTATTATTTTTATGATATAGCTAAGCAGACGAGCTACCTTCTGATGGTATGCGATCATCACCGCCCATAAATATCGGTACTGTAATAATATTAACCACTCCTTTCATCGCCGGAACTAAGATGGTATGTATGTATATTGTTTGTTGTATTCGAATAAACAATAGCAGTAATAAACTTAAAAGTCTTTCATTAAAAAATCAAAATCTAAACATTCTTTATTCACATATTTTAAGGTACCACCGGTTCTTAATGTATAATTATTATACTGAGAAGAACCAGCAGTATGCTGAATACTACGAAAATATATATGTAGGTTATCTTATTATACAATTCAACGTATTAAGTATTAGAATATAATTCTTTTTTATCTATGGTATCAATATAACAAAATACGTAATTTCCAGCAGTAGCAATCCCACCAACGCAATCACCAATTTAGGGGAAGTCCGCTCAGCTCAGTTCGAGTTCAAGTTTTCAGAGTCTGATCGCTCAAAAAATATAAGCATTCTAGTAGACTTCAGTTCAAATTCAAATGATCACGTCATTTGACGTCATCATTCGTAATTATTATTATAATCCTCTAATAATAATGGTACAAAATATCCAATAATTCTAAATTAATTATAAATGTAGGTATATGTAGGTATCAAAAATTCTTGCACAAAACAAAAAAACATTCAGATGTTTTTGTGACATTGTGTTGAATTAAATCCTCATCAGAATAATAATATTTGGAATGTACAGAGTTAATAATAATAATAATAATTCTTTATATTTTGGGAAATAGACCGTAAAATACGAATTAAAAAAAATCCTAATATGGCTTACTAGGCTAGATCGAAAAGACTTAAGATTTAGAAGATCAAAATATACAAAATATTACCTACATATAAAAGGTAAAATTAAATAAACGCTTCGCTTGGAAAAGCTTAATTTTACCGTTACAAAGCAAAAACATGTAGCTTAATTATAATTAATATTATAATATAAACAAGAATGGCTTACATACATTCATGTTAAGCAAATTACATATTTTAATTCTTAATTGATTTTAATTAGTAAGCAGATCGTTTTGTTTGAAAATAATTAAATCTTCATTATAAGTAATAATTTACGCTTAAATGAAGGCAATCGAGCGTGCGGTATTAATTTCCTTGCAAAGGCTTCGACTTGTAAAGCGTAAGCGAAATTCCCCCTAACATTAGGCACTATGGTTAGAGCAAAAATTAAGGCAAAATCGTGAGATTACTTTAACCAAACACAAGTGTAAATTATACTTTAATAAATATATATTGGACAACATCACATACATTACTCTGAGCCCATTTGTGTTATGGAAACTCATAAGTAACGATACACACAAATACCCATACCAAAGACAACATAGAAAACTAATGAACTTTCAAACATCGACTCGGCCGGGAATTTAACCCCGGATATCAGAGTAGCGTACCCATGAAAACCGGTGTAAATAATACTCGACTACGGAGGTCATCAAATACTTTATAATTTATTCTTTGTAAATGAAATTCCCTGTAAAGGAGGTCTCATCTATTAACTTTAAACTTCAGCTTATTATAATAAACAAAGAAATAAAGCCTATTTGATTTAGAGCATTAGAAAATGACGACACATAAAACACCTTAAAAATTGTTACCATATTTCCCATGAGTTTTTCATTAATAACGGATCTTCGTAAAACAATAAAGCAACAAGAGCCTCCTACAATTGAACCCTCGACAGCATAGTCGACAGCAAAATTAATATTGATGCTACGTTGAGATGTTATCTTTGCTTTTAATAATAAAGGGCTTCTAGCTCTTTAACGCTAACAAAATTTACTTAATATATGCCATTAATGTATCAAATAATAGTTCGAAATTCAAATGTTTTAACGAGAACGTAAGGGTAAAAATTAAATATTTGCAGAGGTTATGAATTAACATACGAACTTTGTTTCACAATTGACGAAAAGAGATGGTTTAGTGTATGGAATGGGCGAATAATAAGCAAATGTTAAAATTCTGGTTAGTACTTGTAATTGAGTTATTCGAGTAGGTAGTTAGTGTGTGTTTGCTGACATTTTATCTCAAGTAGTGCAACCAATGTATTTTATCATTAAAATATACGTTTTTTAAAAAAAGTTTTGGCCACGGTTTCTATATTAATTTTCATATTAATGACAACGTTATTTTAATTATAAAATTAAATGAATTTATAGTTAATGATTAAATTGCTACTCAAAATTTCATTAATAAACCTTTGGTAAAGTCACTAAAGAGCACGGTTAAAGAGGAAGACAAAGTACGAGAAAGTATTTTTTGATTCTTTGATTTGAAAATTTCCAAAAAGAAAACAGTATTAAGCTACTTATAACAATGAGATATTATTGAAATTATAGCATTAATTCATTACAATTATGGAATTTTACTTTAGTTGATTTGATTAAATGGTTTTAAAATTCTTTATATTTTTTATAAGACTTTGGCGAAGTTCACGCTTCAGCTGAAATTTATCACCGAAAAAGTCCGATGAAAACAAGATTAACAGCTCTTCTAAAAGAATTTCGTCACCCTCGAAACAGTCGGACGGACTCAATCTAACACGCACCACGGAACACGAACGAAAAAGTAAAAATAATAATTTAACAGACGAATACTCTCAGAACGGATAAAAGGAAACGCGAAAGTGGCAAAGTTTGAACAATTCGAACACTGCAAGGCCTAAGGTACCTCCCTGCGAAACTACTTTTGATTCCGCTACGCTTTTGTCTAAGTTACCATTTGAGCGAGCTACGAGTTCGATTGTTAAGATCGCGGCTGTGAGAGTAAAAGGTGAAAGATACAACTTCGAATGGTGTAACTTTATATGTGTGTGTGCCCATGTTCGATCCTATCGGATGCTTTTTCTAAATTAAACTTTTATGTATCGTAATTCCAAGGGAAGGTACCTGTCTAGACTCTTTACAATTTTTTACAAATCGTTGTTGGTCTTGCGTTTTTATACAAGAACAATATTTGCTGATATGTTTTGATATATTTTTAAAGACTAAATGAAATTGGTTTTATCGTTGACAAATACGATTATGTCCTGAGGAATCTGATGGAATGTTAGTTTGTATTTAATTCGGTTATAGGTACTTAGTGAATATCGATATCGTCGCATCCCTACATACTAGTTTCTTGAATTTGAATTTTGTTCGAAAGTAAGTGAGACTTGAAAAACAAATGGCGATACGGTATGCAGGCGGTATGCGACAAAGCTTTGACAATCCCAGGTAACGTGGAAGCCAGCGCGGGTCGCATGCCGTAACATTTCCAACTTTAATTCGCCTATCAAAAACTATCTTAAGTTTGACGCATGGATTTTCTTTAAAGTGTTCGTTATATTCTTTGTTACATTTAAATTGTATGTCGAATTTCAAATCGCGTAATAAACAAGTCGAAACTTTTGTTTAAATTTACGATTTGGCTACACTTTAGATATTTTAAAATTATATTTGTTTGTTTCAGATCGGCTGAGATTTGAGCTATTCATAAAGAGGTGAGTTTTAAGAATAATCAGTAGTAAAGTTATTGGTCAAATATGAGCTAGTAATTATAATAAGAGATCGGTTTTGAAAAAATGAAATCTCAAAAAAGTATTATCCGGTATAATGTAGGAATATTTTTATTGTAGTCATTAGACTAAATAATAAAATATGCTGCTTTTTAATATGAATGGAATTGTTTAAAGTACAATGTACGAGTTTTTAACAATTTATTCAGGTTTGTGTGTAATTGAATAAAATCTCATTTTTTAATTTAGAGCTCATAAATCATATCTCAGTTTATAAAGGTAACAAGTTTTGAACAAGCCGCAAAACCTTTTCACAAAATATCAAATAAACGTTAATGAATAAATACATACCTGAATTATATTTCGAAGATAATATTTTTTCTCCGGAATATCGTTCGAAACATGGTTCAAATTGAATTTCAATTGTAGATTTTGCTGAAAGTATAAAATGGACTAATATTAACGTAGCTCTTACAGTGGCTAATAAATGTTAATTCCATAGTCTACTATCCGTGGCTACATTTAGAACGGAGAGAAATATAAATATTGTTATAATTTTTTATAAATTATCTGATGAGTATCGACAAAATATAATTAAACGTATAAATCAAGAATTTTAAGTTTTGTATTTGAAATATTATGAATTAGATTATAATCTTTCTCGCGCAATTGTAAACTGTCGAAGGATTGTGAACGTTTATACTACTTTTATTAAAACCAATTACAATTTCGATGGTTCATAATATTTCAGTTAGGTTAGAGTTTTTAAAATTCAAATGAAATTTACTTCGATATATTAGTATCTACCGAAAAGAAATTCGTGAAATTGTAAACAGCATGTTACGGTTCACAATCTTTCGACAGTTATCAATCTCACGAGATAGATTATAATCTAACGGTATTTACAATTTTACGGTAATATATTATATTTTTATATCGAATAATGGCTTTCTAAGATACTAGCGAAAAATAAACAACTAATTATTAGGTATTTTCTTGCCTCGGTGTAAATGTTCCCTGAACGCCACCCTCCGCGTTCAAGATCAGCTAAATATTTACACGGCGCGGGCGGCGATCTGCCACACTCGAGTTTAAAATTCTAATTTTATTGAAATCCAGTCTAATGACGTTCTCGCGGGGTTTTATTACTTCTGCTTCGGTTATTCGGAATCGCAAACGATACAATGTTATTAAGTACTAGATAAATTTGAATTATGGAACTTCGAATCGATCTTGTACCTCTTGATGAAAATGTCGTAACTTGATTATAGTAACGCCTAAGTTACATTACATGAATTATATAAATGGTTATATAAACTTTTATTACTTCTTGACTAGCTAATAATAAATAAACAAAGAAAAGAGTTACAGATTATATTGCATTTAAGACTGACTAATATGAGTCGAGACTGCAAATTATTTTGTGCAATTTTTTATCTGTAATCCTGTTACATTTGATGTGAATTATCTATAAGCACACCTACGGGCTCGTATGCTGTAACGGCGTCGGTCTCTAATCATCAAAATAACTACATTCTACTCCATATTTGTATTAATTTTTTTATATATAAATATATTCAATAACCTACGGTTTCAATGTTTCCACATTTTTATGTATATATTTGGATTTTTGATACTACTATTTTGTTAAATTGTAATATTTTGTCTAGGTCATGTGGGTTCGTCTAATGAAGTTATATTTATGGTACGTTATAAAATAAGCTTGTTTTTAATATGCAATGATTTTCCTACTAGTGTCGTGACTAATTTTTTTATATGTATGCTATACCATAGATTTAAATAATTATTACATAATTATGAATATATAAAATGCGTCCGTTCTTTTGATATTCATTTTATCACTTTGAGTGTTCGTAAAGAATAGTATACAAAAAAATACTAAATATTTAGTTCTATTTTTCCATATTTTACATTGTTACCTTTCCGGTGGTTGGGTGTAAAGAAACAATATTCGGTTATAAAATTTTTAATGCACAGTAACATAGTATTATAAACAACTAATTACTTAATTTACTAGTTACTTATGTTACTTCTTATAATGACTATTATATAAAAATTATGCCAGCTAGACTCAGCGTGGGTCACTTGGGATAAAAGGCAAGCTTGAAAATTCAATGTTACTAATTCAAAATTTAAGGTTGAAAATTAGGCGCCACTGACGATTAAATTAGTTGATGTGGTTTGAATGAATACACCGTTCGCCAGACCGGTGTAAACGAAATTTATAATATAATTGAAAGGGGGTACATCACCAAAGTTTCCAGCTACACGTGGATACCGACAACTTAGGGAACAGGCCTGCCGTCCTTGGAGTTGCACCAGCCGCTATCTGGGCACACTCAACCAGGAACCTGGAGCTGTTCACTCTTAATATTTCCATTCAAGAAGTCCACGTGGTGGGTAAATCCGATTAAAAAAAAAAACCTCCTGTAATACGAAATATACAGGTTCAATAAGTTAAGCAAATAAGCAAATGATAAATACCTTTACGAGAGATGTAAGCACGAATTTACCTTCTGGAGGTTCAAAGTCCTGCTTACACAAATTGACGATCTCAACTCCGGAGAACCATTTCAAAGGGTCACTGGAAACCACAATTTTACACATGACTACGACTTCGAATTGTAAACCAATGCATTTAATCAAAAACAAGAATTAAAGACTTACAATTTTTTACGAGTCGGTAAACATGATATAAAGTTCTGTCAAACTTCAAAACTTCATTGTTAATATAAATTCTGAAAAGATAACTGCTATTAAAGCACTGAATACTAAACAACCACAAATTAAGAAATGCAATTATTAAGACAACTCACCGATATATTCAGTATATCGAATTAGAATTTGGATTCGGTGTGAAGCCGATAGTTCCAAAATTCAAAAAGAACGAAATTGAAAGTTCACGAACCTTTGAAAGGTTAGCGAGTGTGACCAGTATCACTACCAAAATACCCTTAATGAAAAAGGAATTATATCCATAATTAAATCAAGGAAATAATTTTGGAATGATTATTAAAATTAAGAAAAGCCAAATATGAGGCAAAGTAAATTTATCATAACTAGACTCCGACACCTACATCGAAGAACTAACCTCTAAACTGGAAGACAGCTATTAAATTAATCTGAAACGATGTGAAATGACCTCTAATAAAATTCAACAAACGAATTAGATGATTAAAATCTTATTTTAATAATTGTTTTAATGCACCTTTAAAATAAATGTAATTTATTTTATTAATTAAAATTTTAGAAAATGCCAAGTTGAAGCGGTAAGCTAGCAACACCGACATAAATTAAGTGGGAAATGGGTCAATGGCACGGAATTTAGCGAATTGACACTTTTTTGACGTTTTATATAATTATAAAAAAAAGTTAAAATTATGTAAATAATTTTTAATGTAACAGTACCTCCCCTCCCGGAAGAATTTTGCGAGGATAAACGAGAAAAATTCGAGCTGGCCCTCCAGCTCAGAACCTCGAACAACACAAATAATTAATTTAAATATCATTTCAAATGTGAAATATAAAATGACAAAAAACGTGGAAAATCCAACCTAAGAAAAGTGAGTGTGTAGTAGACTCACCACAACTCATTTATTCGGCTACAACCAAATAAAACAAACAGAGTTCCCACAATGTGTGCAGGACAAACTCCACCTAAGCTTAAGCTCAACAAAAGCTTCGCTGCATGCAATACCAGGCGCATGAACAAAACTAATATCTGCCCTAACACAGATAATATAAAAATAATGCTTCTCATAAGCAATCTTAAAAAAAAATTACTAGTAGTCTATGCCACTAAATAGAGAATATAATTTACCTCTATAAAATAGTATCACGACACCAAAATTCGCGAAAACAATATGACTAATTAACTATTCGAACCCACGAGAAGTTAACAGTCTTAACCTTAACACACTTTACAAAAAAAATATACAAACCAACAGACATAACAAACCTTAATAAAACCAACCGTCAGGACTGATGGTACTCACACATAAGACTCTCTACTGACCAGACGAACAACAACACTTGTTAGGTAATATGGGATGGGAAAGGAATATTAGGAAACCAAACAGATACCACGCCAACACACAAGCGGACACTGGAAGGTGACAAAATGTCAAGGAATAGTATTAAGGCTTATTTTTACAGAGTCACAAACCGCTCTGAGTCGTAAGGCTTATTTTTACAGAGTTACAATCCGCTCTGAGTATTAAGGCTTATTTAAGGAGTTACCAACCGCTCCTTAAGGATTTTAGGGTGAGGAAAAGGAATAAAGGATGCCAAACAGATACAACACCATCATAAAGTTGATACTGGACGGTCACCAAACGTGAAGGAATAGTTTTAAGGCTTATTTTTACAGAGTCACCAACCGCTCTGAGTCGTAAGGCTTATTTTTACAGAGTTACAATCCGCTCTGAGTATTTAGGCTTATTTAAGGAGTTACCAACCGCTCCATAAGGATTTTAGGGTGAGGAAAAGGAATAAAATGATGCCAAACAGATTCAACACTAAAACAAAGTTGATACTGGACGGTCACCAAACGTGAAGGAATAGTTTTACGGCTTATTTTTACAGAGTTACAATCCGCTCTGAGTATTAAGGCTTAATTAAGGAGTTACCAACCGCTCCATAAGGATAATAGGATGAGGAAAAGGGATAAAAGGATGCCTAACGAACACAAACGAAACCTAAAGACACTGCTATCCATACCATAACAAACCAACTGTCAGGACTGATGTTTCATACCTCTCCTCTCTGCTGTCCGGACGTTCACACTTTGCAATACCTAACGACACTATCATACCTTAATAAACCAACTGTCAGGACTGATGTTACACCCCTCTCCTCTCTGCTGTCCGGACGTTCACACTTTGCAATACCTAACGACACTATCATACCTTAATAAACCAACTGTCAGGACTGATGTTTCACACCAATAAACTCAGCTGTCCGGACGTTCACACTTTGCAATACCTAACGACACTATCATACCTTAATAAATCAACTGTCAGGACTGATGTTACATACCCCTCTCCTCTCTGCTGTCCGGACGTTCGGGAGACAAGCAATAATAACGTTGCTTGATGGGTGCCGTATCACCCGTATCGATCGAATGTGTTATAACATCCGTTCGACCTAAGCCCTTCCTTTCGAAGGAAACCTCTTCAAACTTACCAAACACCTCCTTCGCAATTACGCTTTGCGAAGAAGATAAATCCTCAAGGGGATGTAAGGGGATGTAAGAACTTCACTCCCGAAACTACATTCGTTTCGGATGAATCAAAGCTTACATAAAAAAAAAATAAGTTTGGCGCTAAACCAAACCTACACCAAAATTAACCCCAAAAATTAAGGGTGTTGTCACACTAGGGACAACATAAAATTTGATTACGTTAGTCTTAGACTTCAGCGTAACCGGTAAAAATAAATAACCTGACACACGGGATCGTGCATCATTAGCCGATAGCTATATAAGAAATATCAGATGTGTCATACATCTGAACACCCTGACCGACAAAATATTGACCCAAATTAGACCCTACGATAGATATAGATGAACCGGAATCTAATAAACCACAAAACTGTTCATCAAAAATAGAAACCGACAAATAAGGACGAATGTCATCCGGAGGACGCTGCATAGCCGCTACACTATGAGTAAAGAAAAGTGAGATTCGTTTTAAATACTTCCGCCAATCGTCAGGATCAAAGTTAGCGGAACGACTTGACGGAAGGCTTATCCGTTTTATGGATCAGCAGATTTACAATTAAGACAGGACTTAACGGTGATGCCCTTAGTACCACAACGAAAACAGACAATATCCTTAGACTTACAAGTACTCAAATCATGTCCCTTAACCCTACAACGAAAACAAAACAAACCAGGTTTACTCTTGCCGCGAATCATCTCGACTTTAAAAGATTTACTATTAAATTTTAAATTTAAACAAGTAATAGACTTATCAGACGAACAAGAAATATTAGAAATAAGCAAAGGATCAAAGCAGGTGAATGATCAGTAGATTGATCGTTAGCAGCTTCTTCAAAAGTTTTCCTAAAAGATTGAAACAAACTATCCACTTTCGAAAGACAATCCGTAAGTTTCACATTCAATTCTTCCTTTTTATAAAATATATTAACATCCACTACAATCCTACTAAATCGATGGAAAAGGTGATGTGCTATAGCTCTTAACCGGTTAAAACTTTTAAATTGAGGCTTAGATGACAAGGTGAGTAAGACTTCATCCAGTTTAGAATCAATAATTTCAAACTCGCTGGCTGGATCCAAAGTTGTTTCTAAAATCTCATCAGCAGGAATTGAATTCACTAAGTCCCGAATCTGAATCCTCAACTCTTCAACTGAACCTTTAGGTTTAGCATCCCTTATCTCAACTTCATAAATAAGTTCATCCTTCCTAAGTAAGTGATAAGCTATAGGCCTTTCCATGATGTAAAAAAAAATATTTCCCAAAAAAAATATTCTAAGTGTAAGCTATGAATGTGACAACTGGTTTTATATAGATATAAAACAAAATTAAAAAACTATTTAAAAAAAAGTTCAGTAAAAAAAAAATTGTATTGAACCAGTATAAAAATTTGCAGAACCCTAAAAGTTGTAATACTAAAGAACCACACAAACAATATGAATAAGGTTCAAAAACAAATAAATTTAAATCCAAGTTCAAATAGAACTAAATGTGCAAAAGTCCAAAGTGCAAGTAAAATTAATTGTCATATTAAATGCTGATAATAAAAAGTTAAGTCGAGCTGGCTTCACAATATAATAATATGTAAGTCACTTAATACTAAACCTGTTTAAAATATAATTGCATCATTAATTTAAATTAATCCTCTTAAAGTAATAATTATTATATAATTAAAGTAATATCACAGTATGATAATTTACTTAAAATTTACTTCCAATGCAATATGAAATGTTGTAAAGTTAATTTGAAACACATAATAAAAAGGAAAAAGACATAATTATTAAAGTAGTACTTGTAAAATCTTTATAATAGTTTTTATACAATAACAATATTAAACATTGATTTTCAAACGCCTTATTTCAATATAGCAAATACAGACATACTGACTATCCCAAGTCACGCCCCTACCGTTGTGGTGCCACTGTTACCTTTCCGGTGGTTGGGTGTAAAGAAACAATATTCGGTTATAAAATTTTTAATGCACAGTAACATAGTATTATAAACAACTAATTACTTAATTTACTAGTTACTTATGTTACTTCTTATAATGACTATTATATAAAAATTATGCCAGCTAGACTCAGCGTGGGTCACTTGGGATAAAAGGCAAGCTTGAAAATTCAATGTTACTAATTCAAAATTTAAGGTTGAAAATTAGGCGCCACTGACGATTAAATTAGTTGATGTGGTTTGAATGAATACACCGTTCGCCAGACCGGTGTAAACGAAATTTATAATATAATTGAAAGGGGGTACATCACCAAAGTTTCCAGCTACACGTGGATACCGACAACTTAGGGAACAGGCCTGCCGTCCTTGGAGTTGCACCAGCCGCTATCTGGGCACACTCAACCAGGAACCTGGAGCTGTTCACTCTTAATATTTCCATTCAAGAAGTCCACGTGGTGGGTAAATCCGATTAAAAAAAAAAACCTCCTGTAATACGAAATATACAGGTTCAATAAGTTAAGCAAATAAGCAAATGATAAATACCTTTACGAGAGATGTAAGCACGAATTTACCTTCTGGAGGTTCAAAGTCCTGCTTACACAAATTGACGATCTCAACTCCGGAGAACCATTTCAAAGGGTCACTGGAAACCACAATTTTACACATGACTACGACTTCGAATTGTAAACCAATGCATTTAATCAAAAACAAGAATTAAAGACTTACAATTTTTTACGAGTCGGTAAACATGATATAAAGTTCTGTCAAACTTCAAAACTTCATTGTTAATATAAATTCTGAAAAGATAACTGCTATTAAAGCACTGAATACTAAACAACCACAAATTAAGAAATGCAATTATTAAGACAACTCACCGATATATTCAGTATATCGAATTAGAATTTGGATTCGGTGTGAAGCCGATAGTTCCAAAATTCAAAAAGAACGAAATTGAAAGTTCACGAACCTTTGAAAGGTTAGCGAGTGTGACCAGTATCACTACCAAAATACCCTTAATGAAAAAGGAATTATATCCATAATTAAATCAAGGAAATAATTTTGGAATGATTATTAAAATTAAGAAAAGCCAAATATGAGGCAAAGTAAATTTATCATAACTAGACTCCGACACCTACATCGAAGAACTAACCTCTAAACTGGAAGACAGCTATTAAATTAATCTGAAACGATGTGAAATGACCTCTAATAAAATTCAACAAACGAATTAGATGATTAAAATCTTATTTTAATAATTGTTTTAATGCACCTTTAAAATAAATGTAATTTATTTTATTAATTAAAATTTTAGAAAATGCCAAGTTGAAGCGGTAAGCTAGCAACACCGACATAAATTAAGTGGGAAATGGGTCAATGGCACGGAATTTAGCGAATTGACACTTTTTTGACGTTTTATATAATTATAAAAAAAAGTTAAAATTATGTAAATAATTTTTAATGTAACAACATTTTATTTTTTATGTCGTATATCAAATAACATGTACGAATATATCGACTTGAATAAGTGGAAACAATAGCTGTGAACAAATTTAATAAAAGATGTAAAAATCGTTGCAACAAAGTAATCAGATTTGGAATCTTATTATATTACTGATAATAAACAATGATTGAGCGCGTGGCTAGTTAAGACTAAATTGATTGAGACGAAATGAAGCAATTCGCTAAATACGTCACGAAAGTTAAACATAAAAAGGGCCGGCCCGCATACGAAGACAACAAATAG
Organism: Vanessa cardui; assembly: GCF_905220365.1. Taxonomy (NCBI): domain Eukaryota; kingdom Metazoa; phylum Arthropoda; class Insecta; order Lepidoptera; family Nymphalidae; genus Vanessa; species Vanessa cardui. Next base: position 10,432,016 of record NC_061126.1, read on the forward strand.
AATAAATCGCCAGCCATGTCAATTTTCTCCCCGCATGCGAGCTGAATGAAGAATACCTAAATGATAATAATGACGTATTGGGTTCGTCTGTACGTGCGGCAACATCAAATTAGGAAGCTTTGCCTTTGCGTTGACGTTTTGCTTTCGTATTTTTGGAAGTCCTTAAAATTTGGGCAAAAACTCTACCAGAAATAGAAAATATAATTCTGACATTCGCTTTTAGTTTGATTAGAAAGGACATTGTACGTACTGTTAGAGAATTGTTACTGTTGTTGTTATTGACAGTGATATAGGTAAGAATAAGTTTTTAACTGTGTTTATTTATTTCATCTAAATAAAAAGTTACGTTATATAAAAACAGAGAAACAATACGATAAGAAAAAATGTCGTTCTCTATGTCCGTATTATTAGCCCCAATATTTTATTCAAATCAGACTTTTTCCGTTTAAATACTTAGTTTTTACTATTGTAAATGTATTTATTGAGATCATCATCTATTTTATAGTTAACAAATGTTCATTTGTATTTATTCCATGTGTGTCTATACCATTATTCCAAATTGTACAGTTTTCACAACGTAATTTACAAAAACAAAATGATCTCCATCATATGAAATTTTTTATATAAATATTATACGGATCCCACACAAATCGCTTTTGCAAATTTTCGGTTTATTACATACCAAAGTTAGACAATTGATTTAGTTGTGTTTATTTGTTCAATAAACAGAGATTTTACCAATTGCGGGACGCTTGAGCCAGCTTTTAGGGATTTTGTGGTAAGACTTTGTTTTGACATTTCAAGTATTTACTAAAGACTTACTATTTGTTTTATATAGGTTAATTAAATTGATCGATGATGTAACAAATTGAAGCAAATAAAGGAATTTTGTCACATGAAATGTTATTTAATATTTTGATTATATTTTTCAATTAGGTTTTATTGAAGATATGATCAGATGCAGACCTAATTATCGTGCTTTCCTATTCAAGTTTCCTGCTGTTTTGCTACTAAGATTTTTACGGTATAGGTAGGCAGACGAGCAAATTACCCACCGGATGGTAAGTGGTCACCACCCCAACTACACCACATACACAATGGTGCTCTAAGAAACATTAACCATTCCTTATATCGCTAATACGCTATTAATCTTGGGAACTAATATGCAATATAATGAACTAAGAATTACATAACAAACGCATAGGTCTCCGTAGCTATCGAGAACGTAATAAATTATAAACATAAATTAAGGATATCTAAATTCAGTGTTGATTACCCGAGTTTGTACCCACAATCTTCGGCGATGAATCCGCATCCTTACTACTTACCAAAACCAGGGGACTGATAAGCTCTCAATATTTTTATAAAGATTATAAATTTATATATGAATTAAATTAAAGTATTTGTTACTTTATAGAACATATTTAATGAAAATTTGATACTTCTGTTAGTAATTATATATAACTTTATATGCTAATATATAAATTAAATAACCGTCCATAATTCGCTCGGCCATAATACATTACAGCAATCTGTACGCAATAGTGTCAGACATGACAAACCATAATATATCCAACCCACAAATACGCCTAGCATTTAACACGTCAATAACAAACGCCTACAACCTAATAATATGTCCGAAGAAATATTCCATTACATTTGCATGTTAAACCATACTTAGCTCTGAATTATTACTGTATTTGAACCCTTTCTGTTGAGTCGTTGACAGCACCAAGTATTAATCTTATTAAAATAATTGTTATTGTTAAAATAAATGGCAATCTTGACACAAAAACAGAAATAGCTTAATTCTTAAGAGGTTAATAATTGAGTCCAAAATACTTTGGGTGTAATGTGAGTCATCATCCACTTGTCTTTATTCCATTATCAGAAACAGTGAATACTTACATCTTTTTCTTTTCTTTTCCTGCTAATTCCGCGATTCTGCTAATTTCATTTCATGTTGGGAGCCTGTTTCCACAGTCATCGGTCCTTCTATATAGGAGACTAGACCGCTATCATTTCAAACTGCTGATTTTTCTGATAACTCAAATTTTTAATGGAAAAATCAAGACAGACGATAATTATATCTAATAATTACTTTGATGATGATCACCAATAATCAAGATCTACCGGCCCGTATTGGACAAGCATTGTGAAAAAAGCACCTTCTCGATAGGAGGAATCTTCAACCCATCAGTGAAATGTTTAAAAGATATCATCACACAAAAAAATGTAACCGAAAATATCATATATATTCTTCGCAATGTATAAAGTTATTTTAATTTTTTTTATTATTATTGAGCGTATACACAAAATGTATCACTTGGTAAAGATATAAGTGTTTTGTTTATTTATCTATAACAGTAGCAGTAGGTTCGTTTTGCGCAGACGTATCGTATTCGAATACAATCAACTTAATTTATTTGACTCTCTTGATTGTATGTCGTTTTTGTCGACGGACAAACAGACTGCGTTGCAATTACAGCTGTTGACAAAATCAATCACAGCCCCACCGGTTGATACTATACAAGATGATATACGTTTGGGTAGGATTTGAAGTAAGATATATCTACGCACATGTATGAACATTTACTATTGTGTTCTATGTATTTTTTTGGAGTTTTCAACTGACTGCAAATGGTTATTACGTTAGATGAGTGTGTTATGTTTTCTATGATAGAAATGTAAGTCGGTATGAATGATTTTTTAAAGCAATAGCTGTTGGACTGCCATATTATGCCTGATAGTAAATGGTTATCACTGCCCGAGGAATTTTAAACATAACTTACATTGCGATGCCTGTCAATGCTTTTCCAACTTTGGCAAGTGACATGTCTAATCCCTCGTCCCTGTAGTACTGGCTCACTGTTCAATCCGGTATTCAAAAATACTAAGCTAATTGCTGTTTGAAGGTAGAATGTATTAATTATAGGAGATACTTAAAGCCCTGCCATCGAGTGTAGCTAACAGTATTTACTTGGTAACTGTTTTGTTTTTGTAATTATGCTACATACATTATAAAATATGTTAACGTAACAATAGTTTTCATAACATATTCTTTAATATAAGGACATACAAATCTGTTTTAAAATAATTATTTTATAATGCAGAACAATTCAATAATAAACTATTGTTTAATACTCATTTTAAATATGAAATTATTATTTAATATAATTACCACAAATCAATGAATTACATTATTTATTATTATGAATTTTAAGCTTGTTCAACATACATATATAATACAATGCACCGATGTGTTATAATCGGGTTTCAGCCACAATCGTATTATATTTATTATTATTTGAAGTTTTTATTTGATTTATAAAATCAGCTCGTGATCGCAGCAGATGGAACTTGATACAAAGTCTCAGATCTCTAAAATCATCATCATCATCATCATCAGCCCGTTTTTGTCCACTGCTGGATATAGGCCTCTCCAAGTGCACGCCACTGTGGTCTTTCTTCGGCTACTCGCATCCAGCTCCTGCCTGCCGCCTTGCATATATCGTCACTCCACCGTGCCTGAGGACGTCCTACACTACACTACGTTTGAAGACGCGGTCTCCACTCTAAAACACGTTATAAAATTATATAACCTCAAAAAAGATTGTACACATTTTTTTTACTATTTATTAGTTTCATTACCCGCAACATAAATAAATATAAATAAATATGAGACAACATCGCATACATTACTCTGATCCCAATGTAAGTAGCTAAAGCACTTGTGTTATGGAAAATCAGAAGTAACGACGATACCACAACCACCCAGACCCAAGACAATAAAAACAACACAGCCTGTAAATTCCCACTGCTGGGTTAAAGGCCTACTCTCCCTTTGAGGAGAAGGTTTGGAACATATTCCACCACGCTGTTCCAATGCGGGTTGGTGGAATACACATGTGGCAGAATTTCTATGAAATTTGTTACATGCAGATTTTCTCACGACGTTTTCCTTCACCGCTGAGCACGAGATTAACTATAAAGACAAATTAAGCACATGAATCAGTGCTTGCCTGGGTTTGAACCCGCAATCATCGGTTAAGATACACGCGTTCTAACCACTGGGCCGTCTGGACTCTTCCATACAATAACTTATCTTAGCAATGAGGCTGTGATAAATCTCTCAGGCAACTATCGAGAAATGGATGACGTGCAAAATGGTACAATTTAAGAGGACACGTGCTGCGCTGGTTATTAATCTTTATCTAGTTTCCTGACTAACCGATAATCGCGACATAGTTATGTTTAAACGACCAAGATTATAATTCTAACAGGCTATATAATATGCATAATGAAATTGCAATAAGACAGGTTTGATTGTAACAATTGAGATAAATTGTCGTTCTTTTCAAACGTGACGTCAGATAAATATCGGTCTCAATAATTTTCTTTTAAATGATTTGTTTCCATAATTCACATACAAATTATCTCTTTACAATATATGATTGCAATAAACAAGTTTACACACGTGATTAAAGTCGTTTTAAAGGGGAAGGAAGGTTGTGTTAGTCATTGATTTTTAGCTATGCTAAAGCCTAAAATTGTAATACCATTTCATTAAATTCGGCTCAGTGATACCTGTGAGAGCGTAACAGATATACTAACAGACAGATAGATTTACTTTAAAATACTAGTAAAAAAAAAACAAAGGCCTTGTTTAAGTTGCTACTACAGTATTTGTCCATGTACGATTATATAGTTTTACGTACGGTTATAGGGACATTAATTGACCTGTCTGTGTGTATGTTACAGCAACAGATTACTGTATGCAGTTCGCGTACCATAATACGTTAATACAATTTTACGAGAAATTTTAAATTCATATTAAATATTCAATTTATTCCACAAACACTAAAAATTTATTATATAAAACGATAAATAACAAATGATTGATAACGATATTAGGCGCAATTTACATTTAAACAGTTTAAACACTACTGCAAATTTGACAAATGTTACACTTTAACCATTAGAGAAAGCGAAGTATAAGATATATTATTATAAACTATAACATGAATAATTGAGTTTGACGGGGGAACGAATCCGGAACAAATAATGTTCGCGGGGATCTGTTGATGTACTAGTGATGTCTTTAAACGATAAGTTTTTAAATATATATACAAAATGAGTTTTCGTAGTAATTTTTTTTAATCTATTTCAAAAATGGAACGGTTCGTTTTAGTATTTATCAAGAATTAATCAGGGTTAATACGATTAAAATTAAATACGGAAAATTTGTTAAATTTAAGCTTGAAATTTTTAAAGAGTTTTAAGAGAGTACTATTGTTTCGATTTAGCAGTAATTTTATAGTATAATATAAATATCTAGGAATTTTATTTCAGCAATTAAACCATTAACCGCCAAAAGAATTCTTACGATGCATATAAATATGATTTTGATCATTGTATTCAATGATCAAAATCATGTACATTGGTTAAAAAATACAAGTCGTTCTAAGTAAAATGAACATTCCAAAATAATGATAGCTTTATATCTGTATGATTTATAACATGAAGTTAAATAAACCACCTTTTTTAAACTACGGGAATAATATTATTTCCATAAATAACTGAGATCGAAAAATATTTTAAATTTGAAATATCAAAAATCATTCATAAGATATTTCGCAGTCTGTAAGTCATATAACAATTATTGGCTACTCTTTATTTGCTGTTGTTTCATCCCCAACATCACGTAATTATTTATAATAAATAAAATTTTAACAAAAAGAAAAACCGACTTCAAACAAAACACTATTTTAAAACAAATGAATATGCACGAAAAAGTAATAAAAATAATTGCGTATTCAACATATTTTTTAGAGTCTTCCTAAGTTGAATGAAATGAAAAATATTAGACTACTTAAAAGTCGATTAACGATTATATCATGTAGTTATAGTTATTGGTATATTTGGAGCCGGTGTCAGCCACGGTGCCCTTGCCCCAACAATCAAAAGAAAGAAGCGATACGAGCCCCTTGATTGATTCAGTATATTATTGAGTAAAAGGTAATTTGTAAAAAACATATTTGTTAAAGTTTTCTCGTATTGTTTTTTGATAGATATACTGTAGGGTTTCATTGGCTGACACCGACTCCAAATATAACAATAATTATAACTACATGATATAATCGTTAATCGACTTTTAAGTAGTCTAATATTTTTCATTTCATTCAACTTAGGAAGACTCTAAAACATGGGCGTAGCGAGGTACGGGCAGGGAGGGGCAGCTGCCCCCCCCTGAGCGGGATGCGGGTCGAGCGAGCGAGAGCCGCGAGAGGCGAGGCATTCAATTGACAATTGAATGCCTCGACAATTTCTCGAAATTGACAATTTCTAATTTTTTCACTTGTTTTGAAAATGGATATAAGGAAGTTTTTTAAAGGTAAGTACATAGTCAAATAATTTTCTATAATGTATTAAATAACAGCAAAGAATAATGATGTGGGAGTGTAGATTGAGGAATTACGTGAGTCGAGCGGGCTAGTCGCCGCGCGCGCCAAACAACCCAACGTGACGTGCTATTGTTTTTCTCTCGTGTCCGCGTATTGTGCTTGTGTGGTAGAAAGAGACAGGTTGGATGGCACACACGCATGCGCGATTATCGAAAAATCGACTCGATGCACATCGATTTTTATTTTTTATGCGGATAATTTATGAATGTTATTAGAAACAGATTTGTTTGTTAGAAAGATAATTTGAAGACTCGATTGATGCAGTGATTCGCACGACGGACTTCGGTACCTAGGGTCACGGGTTCCCGCCTCGCATTAGTGCATGTGCATAAAAATGTCTGTTTGTGTTGTTACCATAGACTTAGAATTCGCGCGCTAGTACCGCTATTAGACATACAAAGTGTGAAACGAGAGGTCATTATTAAATGCACGATATACAAGAGAAAAAGAGACAAATAAAATATCAAACGCGCTCATTTTTGTTTACAGCTATAAACTTTTAGCGCCCTGGCGTGATTTCGTATTGCTGATATTTTCTAATATTGAAATAAAACTATTTTTAACGGATTTAAATCGCGTATATTAATTTTTTTTTTTTTTTTTTAAAATTCTTGAGACCTATCAAGAGTAATATTCCTTTACAAACTGCGGGAGTATATAAACTCGAATGTGAGTGTGGTTTATCTTACATAGGCCAAACAAAGAGGAGTATCGGTACTAGGGTCAAAGAACATATAGGAGATGTCAAAAATAGGCGATCTTCAAAGTCTGCAGTCTGTGAACACGCTCTGGATAAACCTAACCATTTTATTCGATTCGATAAACCACAGATCCTCGCTAGAGAACACAGATTCATTCCTAGAATGATACGCGAGGCTATTGAAATTCAAAAACATCCGAACTTCAATAGAGAAGATGGTTGGAGACTTTCTAACACCTGGGATCCACTTATTAAAAATTTAAAATCCCAAATCCAACAGACTGCAAGACCTAAAGATACAGTTAGTGCCTTCTGCGTGCAACCGGAACGTTACTCAAGATACCAATTGAGAAATCGTTGGCGGTAGTTTTAAATAATAATTTCTTTGTACTTCAAATAGACAAATGTCACCTTAGTCTACCCGTGACCACGAACACTGCAAAGTGCTCGAAACGTCGGGATGTTAAAAAATTAATATACGCGATTTAAATCCGTTAAAAATAGTTTTATTTCAATGTGTAATAATCGCGAAAATCTAAGACAACATTTTCTAATATTACATGCAAATCATAAAATTAACAGCAATAAAAGTGTATACTGTTTTAATGATATCGTGTTATGTGAAGATTTGTCTGTATTACAAGAAAATGTAACCCGAAAAATTACATTTATTTTTGCAAAATGCATTCATTTTTTGCCGCACCTACTGGTTTTCTATTGCATACTATTTCTATGGTTGTTACTGATCTGTCTGTGTGTTTTCTATGAATAATAATTACAAGAAAAGTGTATAAGTATCTAAAAAATATAACGTTGTCTAGTACCTACCCATAGCACAAGCTTTAGTTTAGGACTAGCTAGAGGCTTGGTGTGAAATATTATTATAACCTTCTACTGCCGAAAAAAGAGTGTAATGTTTTCGAGTATATGTATGTATGTAAAGTAAGTATGAATGTATGTCTGTTTCTTTGTGGCCTCCTGTAGCCTAAACGGCTTAATGGATTTTGATGTAAGTCGTTAGATTCGTCTTATTCACGGGAGTGTCATAGGATACATTTTATCCTGAAATTCTTACGGGTTTAGGAGATATTCTGTTTAGTGTGCAGTTGTTTTTTTTGTTTTAATAATAAATTCTACTTGTTGTGTATAAAAATCACCATTTTATTTAAAAGCATATGGATTTTTGTTTCAGAGACTTTGAAAAGGAAAAAAGAAGAAACTAGTAGTGAAAGTGATGAAGAAAAGAAGGTCGAAAGTATATCACAGAGTTCACTGGCTCAAGCTGGTTCTTCTAAAGTCGAAATTGTAGAAAATATACCTGAAGATGAAGTAGTTTGTGATAATGATCTAGGCAAATGGGTAGGGCGAACTTCTTTGATGACCACAAGTCAAAAATTGGATATGCTCAATCGTTGTTGGGTACCCCCTAGAAATTACGACTTTGCTAAAGATGCCGAAACTGCTAATCTGAAGCGGAAATTTAATCATAGTTGGTTGCAAACTTATTCACCTTGGCTGGTTTATTCCAAACGTCTAAAAGGTGCGCTGTGTTTATATTGCGTACTATTTCCTCCAAAAATAGTAGCTGGATATTTGGGTTCATTTGTAATTCGACCTTTTTGCCGTTTTAAAAATATACATGAACACTGCGTTAAGCATCTCTCATCACAATATCATAAAAATGCAGTCAACGATGCAAAAAATTTATCGGAGCAAATGCCTGTGGATGTAATGATGAACACGGCTCATCAGACAGAAATAGAGAAAAATAAAAACATACTGGCATCTATAATATCTACAGTTATTTTTTGTGGCACTCATGACTTGCCTTTGAGGGGTAAAGAGAATCATGAAGGTATTTTTGAAGACCTTTTAAATCTAAAAATTGGATCTGGCGATCAAGATTTAAAACAGCACTTAGAACATGGCAAAAAAAATGCCATGTATACTTCCCCACAGATTCAAAACCAAATTATTGATTTGTGCGGCTTGGTCGTAAAGAATGAAATTATACAGGTAGCAAAGAAAGCTTTTGCATATAGTGTCATGGCAGATGAGTCATGTGACATAGCTGGAAGAGAGCAGCTTTCCATTGGAATCCGTTTTTACGACGAAGGCAAAAATATGATCCGAGAAGAATTTCTAGGATTCGTAGAATTGATTGCAATGGATGCTAATACTATAGCGTCAGCAATTGATAAGTTTTTAGAAAACGTAGGACTTGAACCTGATAGGTGCATTGGTCAAGGTTACGATGGGTGTTCTACAATGGCTGGAAGTATTGGGGGCGTTCAAAAAAAACTGAGAGAGAAATATAAAAAAGCCTTATATTTTCATTGTGCAAGTCACAGGCTTAATTTAGTAATAAATGATTTGAATCAAGTGCCAGAAATACGGAACACAATCGGCACGATAAAAGATATAATTAACTTTTTCCGAGAATCTTCTTTAAGGAGGAAATATGTTCCCAATATTCCGGCTTTATGTGAGACACGCTGGTCGCAAAAATATAAGAGTATTGCAATTTTCAACAAACATTTTGAAGAAATTATTAATGGACTTGCAAATATATCTACAGAAGGAAATGCTGCTGCAAGAAAAAGCGCCTATCAGTTACACTGTGCTGCTACTAAATCAGTATTCATTATATGCGTTACATTGATAGCCAAATATTCAAGTATATTGGAACCTGTTGCAAATGCATTACAATCGAAGAATATCGATATGTACACGTGTGTGAATCATATCAAGAGAATTATTTCTGTTATTAGAGATCATCGTGGTAACGCAGACAAAGAGAGTCAGATTATTTTAGACATTTCACGTAGAACTGCAACTGCCATTGGCAGTGATTTGCAAATCCCGCGTATTGTATGTCACCAACAACATAGGTCCAATCACCCAGCTGAGAGTTCATGCGATTTTTGGAAGCGATCAATTATCATTCCTTATTTAGATTCTTTGATATCCGCACTCGACCAGCGTTTTTCTAATGAACATTTACCAGCTTTTAGTTTAATGTCGATACATCCAAGTTCAATGTTAAATATGTCACTGGTTGATTTTAAAGAAAAATCGCAAGATTTCTGCCAGTACTATGATCTTCTTCTTTTTGAGCATGAAGCGGAATTATGGTATAAACTTTGGAAGGATAAAGGTATGGAAAAAGACGCTCTAGAAAAATTAGATTTTATTGATGTATTAAAGGAGGCGGACACTTTCTTCCCGACAACCAAAAAAGCCATACTTATTTTGTTGGCACAACCGTGTACAACAAGTAATATAGAAAGGTCTTTTTCTACCCTGAGACGTATCAAAACGTGGCTGAGGTCTACAATGACCGAAAACCGTTTAAACGGGCTATGTATGTTAAGCGTACACCGGAAAATTGTCCAAGAAAAAAAAGATGAAATTGTAAGAGAAGTTTTTAATAAATTTTGTGAAGAACCGCGCAGATTACTCTTCAAATAATAAAGCTGTTTCTTATTGTTATATTTGTTTTTAATGTTTACCTCACCTCCACCACCAATGTTAGATACTCATATGTTAAAAATCACGATTAAAACAATGTAGTATGGGATTTTGCTAATCTGCCCCCCCCTGTATAGAATCCTGGCTACGCCCTTGCTCTAAAAAATATGTTGAATACGCAATTATTTTTATTACTTTTTCGTGCATATTCATTTGTTTTAAAATAGTGTTTTGTTTGAAGTCGGTTTTTCTTTTTGTTAAAATTTTATTTATTTTTTGATTTTAAGTGAAGCTGATGTTGACTAACTATTTTTTTTTAATATGGATAGATTATGCGTTCCGTTTATATGAGTCAGAAACTACTTCGAGGACAATTTCAAAGGAAACTTGCGAATAAAGCAAAAATAGACTTTTGAAAATGCGGATTTAATACGTCACGCGGCGTAAACTACAAGGATCCCTCGAAAGAGCTGTAATCGAACTCAGCAAAAAAACTTTGAAAAAGACCAACTATATTTCGTACATCATATGACATCACATCACATACATAAAATTTGATTAAAGATAGTAAGAAATTCTGCCCCATATCGCACCCTAACTGCGAGCCGTATAGGAGTTCCATCACTACATAGTATAAAACAAAGTCGCTTTCTCTGTCCCTATATCTTTAATTCTACGCAACGGATTTTGATGCAGTTTTTTTTAAAAGATAGTGTGATTCAAGGGGAAGGTTTGTGTATATAATACATGAACAATATAGTAAAGAAACACTGATAATTTTAGAAGTTTGTGATGTGATGTCGTATATAAACAAATTCTGTAGTATATTCAGTATCAGTATTGCACCCGTGCGAAGCCGGGGTGGGTAGCTAGTTTATTATAATATTCGACTATGATAATTACATAAACATAACCACATAACGGAAGGTGACTCAAATATCCAAATAACTTATAAATAAAAGATTCGACCGAGTATCGCTAACGTGCTCCTCAGAATTATTCCGTTCCCTTCCGTTCCGTTACTTTGTCATGGATCCTGTGCTCAGAACCTTACCAAACTTTCACCAAATTACCCTTGAAGTATATATTATATAATAAAAAAAGAATTATCAAAATTGGTTAACGTGATTTTCAGTTATTCACCTATTTGTCGCGCATATACATAATGCAAATTTAAGACTTATGTCGTTTTCACATGGATACCATCATCGGAAAAAAAAATAAAAAAAATGGGACCCCACGGGAAGCACTACCTTTCAAACAAAAAAAAAATTATCAAAATCGGTCTACCCAGTGAAAAGTTATGAGGTAACAAACATAAAAAAAAAAAAAAAAAAAAAAAAAAAAAAAAATACAGACGAATTGATAACCTCCTCCTTTTGGAAGTCGGTTGATAAACAAACACTTAGACGACATTTAAAAGTTTCATCAATATCGGCTTAAATATATACTTTTTAAATATTATTTATTCTATAACTTTAATACCAAACGAAATCATAAATTAAGTCACTGTGATTAGTAAGAAAAAAAACAAAATGTTTTGCTTATTTAATACTAACGTAAAAAAAATTTATCGACATTTAAAGCTTGTGTCAGCACTAACGCAATTCGACTGAGCGTAAAAGATTTTCTTCGCTAAGTTTCTTTACTGATGGTGTTTCTGTGTAATCTACACTATTTAGTCCCCGCTCCGTCGACGTTTCATATCGGATTTGAATAAATCTTAACATTCTGGATGAAAATTACGCTAGCTGTTAATAGTGATGTGCTGCGAGGCGATATTTCATTTATTTTCTAACTACATTAAAAATATAGCAATTGTTTAAATGACTAATAAATATATTATGTGTGATACTCAGAAATTAAACCAGTACTTCGTATAGAGTTGTACTTCAATTTCATCTACACTTATATGATTAAGTTAAGATAAGCTTGTTTGTTTGTATGTTGTATGTTTGGGGGATAGCCTTCGGAACTAATAATCCCATTCTAAACAAAGTTTACTTATAGAAAGATACCCTGAGTAAAAAGGGTATGAATATTATTTATATAATATTAATTTATTTATAAACAATTTACACCCATGTGAAAATGGGGCGTGTCGCAATTATTATATGAAATCATATTCAATATCAGCAGCTAAACAACAATAATGTGATGAGTTTTTGCATATCAGGTATGCTTAGAAAACATTTCATGAAAAATCAATGTTTATTTGTGTTTGCTAAAAATAAAATACTTAGTCTATTCAAGACAATATTAAAAAAAAATAGATATAATATATCTACTTAATAATGATATTTCACTAAGTAATAATATCCTTATTATCATAACCCAAGTAATAGCTATACCAGGTGTATGTAAGCTCGGGAACACGACGCAGATTTGAATAAGCCTCCTACATCGGTCCCATATTAACAGGGCTCGTGTGAATTCCATTAACTATTACTGTTAGGTAAAACCAAGTGACATTATTACGTTGTGTTTATTTGGGATAAGTGACTATATATGTTTTGAACGTATATATTTCTTAAGTTCTGTCAGCAGCAAAGAAGTTTGTTAAAACATCATAATATAATGATGAAGTTAAATGATAAATCTATTTTAGAGGCATTTAATGTTTAAGGAGTGTAAGAAATAGTAATTTTAGGTACAGTCGTGTAGATAAAATTAGGTGGGATGATTATAATTTTACGAGTTTACTTGGTGACCTTTTCCAAGGCCATCTAAGATATCATATACTTATGATATATTCTAAACCCAAACAGCATTATTTACTATTGTTGTGTTCTATTTTGAAGGATCAGTGATACAGATCATATAAAACTTAATTTCCAATGTTGGTGGCGCATTGGTGCCAATATCTAAATAAAATCTAAATAAATAAAAAAGACTATATAATACCTTTGAAGTAGCATTACCCTGCAACATCCATTAATTTAAATATTCACAATGATATCCTTATATGAAAATACGACAGAACGTTATTTAGAAAAAAAAGTATTGATACAGAAAATATAAGGCTGAGATGGCCCCATGGTTAGAACGCGTGTATCTTAACCGATGATTGCGGGTTCAAATCCAGGCAAGCTCCACTATACATATATATGTGCTTAATTTGTGTTTATAATTCATCTCGTGCTTGGCGGTGAAGGAAAACATCGTAAAGAAATCTGAATGTGTCTAATTTCATCCAAATTCTGCCACATGTGCATTCCACCAACCCGCATTGGAACAGCGTGGTGGAATATGTTCCAATCCCCTCCCCATTTTGTAATAAGAGGCCTTAGCCCAGCAGTGGGTAATTTACAGGCGGTTAATTTTTTTTTTTTACTTTTTTACAGAAGATACGTCTTGTAATATAATAAACAGTAAAGAGTACTTTTATTACCTAAAATATATCTAACCAAGTTTTATTATTATACAACAATTGGGTTCTAAATCCTAATACTGACTTTCAATGTTAACCTTTGTCAATGTCTGTAAAAAGGTATATAGTGTTAATTGCTTATCTCAGTTCTTAAATGAAAGTATATATATATTTTATTTTCATTTAAGAAATTATATAAGCAATTAACACTAATTACCTTTTTACTTAGGAATTTGTTAACACTTAAATTATATTTTATGGAAAAGGTTATGAAATCTCGAAGAAATTAAGGCAAAATTACCATTACCAATACCAATACCAATGTCCAAAATTTTTTTTTAATAGGACAGTCTTTTACTTTAGGACGTCATTGTAAATATTGAGATATATACCGGTTGGCCGAAAACATTAGAGCTCACGCACGCTGCAGTGACACGTTAGAAAAATGACGTGTCAGCGTGAAAGATAAATCTTAGGTCATAGTTAGATGCACCCTGAAATTGTTACGATTTATCAACCCTTCCTTTTCAACCGTGACGTCAGATACTGTTTAGCACAACGATTTTAAAAATAATTTTGATAAATATTATTTAATTACATACTATAAAGCAAATGTACCAAATTCATATAAATATGATAAAATATATGATTATTATTATTTGTATTTTTTTACTATAATTTTTGTTTGCAAAGTTTTATATTATAAATTTAAAAAAATGTCGTTTTCGTTGGTACCATTACAAATGGTAAATTACTTAATACTTAGACTTGTTAAATTAATAATTTGAAGAAAATTTATCGGTTTAAATTATATTATAATTTTATATAAAATTCACCACCAAAAGCTCTTCTGACGAATGAATTCTTTCAAAAATATAAATTATTTTTTAGCACTTTTGCACGTGACTGCCTTAACACATCACGTGGGCAGTGGCGGGCGACAAAAAATATTATAAACGATATTTACGGAGAGCGGTGATCCATCGATTCTATAGCATCTTGCGACTTGAAGGGGAAGCTGCAAACTTTACTTAACTATCATCACACGTTGATGATTCCATTCCATTCGGATCATTTATTTCATTCTCGTCTACATTCTTTTTATTTTTGTCGCTGCACACTTTATGTAAAAAGTTTTGATTTATTTGCTATGTGAGTGGCTTTTATTGGAAAAACATTGCTTTTTTAGTATATCTTTGATATATGTTTGTAATGATGCGAAAAACTAAAACGATTATTATGAAGGAATTAATTTTTCCAACGGTACATTTTATATTTAGCTATTATAAGGAAAATATGCTCTTTTTATTATATTATCCTCGATAAAATAGTTGCAATTTAAACTACATTTCTCTGGTATATTATAAGATAATCATACATAAAAAATATAATATCAAATCTATAATACGGGCTTATATAAATTTTCACGGTATATCAAGGTACGCCAGCAGTCAGTACCAATGGGCTAAGGTGATTAGTTGAAATAAAGTAGATTGTGGCCACACATGATTTTCTTTAAAACTATGAGGAAACTATGAAAAATAAGTTCTCATTAAAACTATGAAGTCGAGTGACAAAAGACGATATGGTTGGATTAAAAAAATATTAAATGAAAGATGATAGGATGATGATTAAAAGCACGAAGTCACAAGACGAACTATGATGTAAAATTAACTTAAAATAATATGTACTATATGTCAGTGTTAGTTACAATTATTTACAGCAACTAGATGCTATTACGTACATTATGTAAAAGCAGACGGATAAGCTACGCTGAACTCGTAATCAATGCCGGTACTTAGTGTACACTGCGTGATGTAGTTTTGTCCATTAAGACGATACATAACCTACTGAACTAGATACTGGCATACATTAACTAAAAGGATATATTGCCTTCATGATCTAAGTAGAAATGCTAGTAGGTAGGTAATCTAAATTACTAATAGTTATACGAAAATTTTAAATACTAGTAGGCACATTAATTGTCTTCATTTGTAGAAATATTTATTTTGTTTCGAAAGTTGACTGGTTAATAGAAATTTATTTTAATTTACAAATCTATATGTGTTTCAAAAACTATTTAAGAAACAATAGCATCGGACTTTTTCGTTCAAAAATAATATAACTTTTCTTTTTCGAATTAAAATAAAACTTTACATTAAAGTACTCTGCCAATCAAATGTTTAATATTTATTGGTATGCATATAGTTTGTGAAATAACACAAAATTGTTATTGGTTTCTAACACATGTAAAATCAGTTGTGCTAGCTCAGATTCCTACCCAAAATCTTCAGTTAAGATTAACATGTCATAATCATCCTGCAATGTATTTTTACCCGGCTTATTTTTGATAGATTATTGTAAATTCACACTAATATTACTTTCAACCGTTAGAATTACTTAGAAAATTTAAACCTTATTCAATTGCACAAAAAAGCCATCACACTTATCCTTTATCAACGATACAGAGATAAAAAAAATATCCATTTATATTTATGAGATAAATCAACTTCCATTGTGTCCGGTAATACTATGGTTTATAAATACCTACTGTTGTCCAAGCACTATTAGTTTGGATTGCATCCAGAATCTGACGGAGCAGCATTACGTCTGTTGTGAGTAGATCGTGCGAGACGAATCGTTGAATGAGTGTTGCTGAGTGAGTCATTCGGATTTATCGATAATTCGTTGCCCCATCCCTATTATTCTTTTTCATTGCATCTTTTATACTGTCTATTAAGGGTTTATTTATATGGAACTGCGGTTCTATTCTTGGGTAAAGTTTAAACGCCGTTATATTAAGAGTGTTATCAAGGAATTCATTAAAAACAAAATTTGTACTTTGAATAAGTATTTATTCTATTCACGTTCATTTAATATGAGTAATATGAGAACGATGGTTCGATTCATCGACAATGATAGAAATAATCATTTTTCGAAAATGTTCAGCTTTGTTGTGTACCTGTTCGGGCTATGCTATCTACTGTAGACTTAAATATGTCTATTCACATTTAAAGTATGTCTTTTCATATTAAATTCCAATAAATGAATTTTCAATGAAAGTTTCGTTCATTGATAATACACATTTCTGTCAATAAAAAAATTATTCTTTCGCCATTTATTTTTCATACCTTTGTGCGTCTCGGGACAGAATTGAGAACCTTAAAGTCTATCTGAAATACTACAAGCCTTGGGGGTTTCAATGAGTGAAGAGGAGCCTGCCTGCCATTGTCGTATACGTAAGAGAAAGGGAAGCCAGGCAGAGTGGCACCGTAAAACGTTACGTAACGACTCTATTACATAATAAGTTATCACTTCAAAATATCCTTATAAAACTAATTAATATTAATAAATATATTTACTAGGTGGTAGGGCTTTGTGCAAGCCCGTCTGGGTAGGTACCACCCACACATCAGTTATTCTACCGCCAAAAAACAGAACTCAGTATTGTTGTGTTCCGGTTTAAAGGGTGAGTGAGCCAGTGTAACTACAGGCACAAAGGACATAATACCTTAGTTCCCAAGGTTAGTGGCGCATTGACGATTTAAGAAATAGTTAATATTTCTAACATCAGGTGGCTAATTTGCTTTATCCACGAACTTAAACCATAAAAAAACTTAACTAGTATATAAAAATTCAAAAAATTGTTTCCTAACCCTTACAAACTAACTCGTTGGTCCGAACTATTCGATGTAAATATAATATCATTACCGAAGGTCGAACCCTTAAAGTGACGAATAATCGCATCTTATAAAAAAATCGTGCATTGTTTACTTTTAGCCTTACACAGTAGTATTTTGCTTCTTGTTAGTTTTACATTTGAATAGAAAAATAAAAATTAAATTGCTCCTACAAATGATAAAAATCAGTGATACCATTATCATTAAATTAAATTTAAAATGTTCAAAACTAATTTAGTTGGAATGGTCAGCTAATTGACCATGTTCATTTCCAAATGCCTCATTGATGGCAGCGAATGCTTACCTTATCATATACACCTATTTTCGAAGCCTCTAGACTCAGTAGTATTGACTGCATGCCTATAGTCAGGCCAAAGGATATAAATATGTAAAGGATGGCAGGATTCAATTTTACACAAGAACTGCTTATGGAACATACCTATGGTCCATAAGTAGTTCCTGCTGATAATCTTCAATTCCTGTGCTTACCTAAAGAATTGAAGATTATTCACCACCAAATTCACCTCCACAATAGAGGTAGATCCACGGTAGATGGTATTTTGGCTTATGTAAATAATAAAAGCGAGAAGTTTTTTTAAAAATTCATCCTATGAAGAAGTGAAAGTTTTTATGAAATTGCGTCATTCTTGAGTGAAATACGAAAATCGATATTTATGTCTACGTATGACTTAATTAAACTAATTATACTGTGTTTTTATTTATCTCATCATCGAATATGGCAAAAATGAGTTTTAATTTTTCTGTGTTTTGGAAAAATGTTTTTAAATTATTCTACTTTCGCCCTTTTTCAAAATTTTAAATATGAAATACGGTTGGCGTTTATAAATTAATTTTATCCGCTATGCGCTTTCAAGATATCTTATAAAGGGAATGAAAGTTTGTTTGGAAGTTCATCATTTTTAATTAAGAGACAATTAAATCCGTATTTTGATTATAACATAAAATCGTTGCCGTATTTTCAGACGAGATATCCCAATTACAGTTCTTATCAATAGTGTTAATAAGCAAACAGACGTCTAATGTTATTATGTAGTACATAAGTAATATGTACGTAATTCCTTAAACTCAATCTCTTGTATTTATCCAGCACTCGAACTAAAGTATACCATTAACAGATACAATTAATTTGCTTAATGAATATTTGTACGGTGACCACTCCACCCTAACAGCTCGAGTATTATATTTGACCAGCTCTCGAAATCCAATGGAGACGTGATAATTATAGCCGTTGTCATCTTCGATAGCAGTTCATATGTAATAGGTTAAATCTTCAGACGAATGTTTTTGACAAGTGGATACAGTCTAAGTAATTGTTATTAAGGTGCATTGAAAATACGGATCAGCTGATGAAGCTTTGTAATGTAACTAGTATATTTAATGCATCTTAATAAATTATGTGATATAGTGGTTCTTGGCCTAGAGGATCGGAATTGCGATTCATTGGAAAAATGCTGCTAGCATTCTTGCCATCATTTCAAACGGTCAAGATTTATACAGTTAACTATTTTTATTTCATATTTGTATATATTTAGGGAGTTTATGTTAATTCATGCGTATTATAATAATATAATGTGTCTTATAATTTATGGTCTGGTACTAAAGGGTCTATATTAATAACACTTTCCTCTGATAGAAATATGAAACTATTTACAAATATAATGTTTGTTGGTGTTACGTACGCAAATTTATTAAATTAAGAAAATTGGCTGCACTGGTATTTTTTGATAAATGATGTTAATAAATTTATTTCTATTATAAATATGTTTCTTTGGAAAGTAGAATATAAAACAATAAGTATAACCTAAAAATCTCCAAAAAATATTATATTAGTTTAAATATTAGCAATTATTATTACAAAGTTATCTCAAGTGTTTTTGACTCAATGATTTATAACATTCACATAAGACTAAAACAAAAGTGATTATCAGACTATTGTAAACTTTTCTAAAATAATTCATGTTGAGGCTTGTATTTCTTTTTTTAACTAATTAACATGTCAATTTTATCATTCTAACTCTACAGTTGAAAACTAGCAATAATTAAAACGATTGATCTTGTTAATGATCATAGTTTTGACAGGTCCAATCATCGCTTATCACATAACTGGCCGCATTAGATTACAGCAGTAACGCTGTCAATAACTGGCATCAAACGGCAATCACTCAGCTATCGGTCGCTGTCAGGTCACTGGCGCTTTGTTTGCGTTGCTCTTATCACGGTGCCCTGCGCAAACACGCGCGGATACATCGAGGATGTCGGAAAAGATAGATGCGGTTTGCTTAAACCGTATCCACTGTTTAAGGTACGATTATTAATCTTTACTAGGGGAAATAAATTAAAAACAAATAAGGTAAATCGAACAAACACCTCCAGTTACGACTATATACAACAGATACGTTGGAAAAGAAGAAGCGATATGTTTTTATCCATGAATTACATTTGAAAACTAGCTATGCCCGTGACCTTGTATGCGTTTGAATTTAACAAAAAAAAAATTGTAGCCTAAGTTACTCTTTATTATATCCGTTTTTTTCCAATGAAAAGTCCCGTCAAAATCGGTCAAGCCGTTCTAGAGCTGGAACAAAAAGACAGACAGATTAAAATTGTAAAAAAAAATATTTTGGCATATGTACCGTGTCTATATATCCATTGAGTTAAAAAAGGGCTATTTTAATATTATAAACAGACACTCCAATTTTATTATATGTATCTATTAATATTAATTTGTCGTTGACTTCATTTATGAAGGTAACAAAAAACAAAACAATAAAGCTATACAATCACATGAACGAATCATTGAATTCGTGATTCATTGTAACAGCTAGGTTCAGTCAAACAAAACAGTAGCCTGACTAGAACCTGATTAATAGCACCGGAGCTGCACGTACCAATGAATACAGTTTAGATCTCGATATTTAGCTCGCAGATGGAGAAACTGTGATAAATGACCGACTCTGACGCCTCGTTCAGCTGTTACATTTGAATTTTGTGCACCCAGCATCTCGTGTAGGCATCCGTTTAACGCTTGTTCCACAAGTACGCGGACCATCAGATAATTAATCGAATATTTCGTTAAATATTTACAATGTTTTGATAATTTAGCTAACATTATTGTAGCATCGCTTTAATCATAGGTACTTTGCGTGATTTATTTGCAATCACGCTGATTTACTCGCCTTTATAACGTTAATCACAACAATTTACTGATGTAGAATCATCCTTTTCATGTTAAATTTGTTAGCCGATAATTGTTTGTCTTGGTTAGGTAAATGCTATTGTGTCCATAAATTCACTAAAACGTTTATTTAAAACGCAGCTGGGTACAACGCGTTTGATCTTAGCTCGATAATATCAAAACTGCACTATACTATTATACTATTAATAATAATACGTTTTATTAGCAAGTTTTATTGACGTAGTGTGAAGTATAAAATTTAAATGTTAGTGATAAAATATTAGTTCGGAATTTGACAAAGCGCCTTTGATCCAAGGATAGTTCATCGGTAAAGTTAATTTGTTAATTAATGTAATATTATAGATCCGAAAAACTTAATGGCTAGAAAACGTGTATCTTAATTGTGGTTGTTTAAAACCGGAGAGAGCACTGTTGAGTTTTTATATCATTAATTTGAATATTTTTAACTCATTTCGTGCTCGGTGTTGGATATAAATATTACGGAATACTGTACATCTCGGATGTAATTCTTTGTAAACACCAATTCGCATCGGATTATTATGATAAAACAAGATGTAATCGTACACCCCTGAAGAGTAAATGCCAAACTCAGCAGCGTGACTAGGCCGTTTCTAATATTACAATGTGGTAGTAACTCTCTATGTTTAAGAACCTCTCTACAGAGTCAAGGCCTCCTGGCCTTAGCCATTGTATTTTTAATTGAACCTTAATATATCTGCATGTAATATGAATATAGGATTGCAATAATTTATTCTAATTCTTATTTAATTTAATTTAAATGGACTTTATTTTATATACACGTAACAAATTTTAATAACTTATGTAATCTTTATTTATTTTTAAACATAATTCTTATTCAGTTTGAATCGAATATCATATATATGTATTGTAATTGTATAAAAGTATCGTGATTGTATTTGAATTATGTTATTAAGAAATTAATGAGGCTTTATTAATGTATTATTATTAGCTCCCGATCTATGTCATATCAAAATAAAAATCAAAATAAACTTTATTCAAGTAGGCTTTTATAAGCACTTTTGAATCGTCATTTTACAATTAAGTGAAGCTACCACCGGTTCGGAAAGTAGATTCTACCGAGAAGAACCGGCAAGAAACTCAGTAGTTACTCTTTTTTAATATTTAAAAAATACCACGTCATGTTAATTAAATACAATTATTTCAATTAATATATCATATCCGATCCGACGATTGACCTTTTTTTGTGGGGGGGGTGTGTGGGACTCCCCGGTTTACTGGGCGCACTCTGAGTTTTAGGGTCCCGGGTCCCGGGTTTACCCACTAATAAACCAGCGGTACCCTCTCCGTCTTTCGGCGGGCGCCACGGGATCGCTTACGCATGCTACCGTGATATCACGATTCACGATTGACCTACTCAACCGATTGGGTTTTAAAATAAATGTATAAGTAGTTAAAATTTTCAATGATGAAAATTTATTTTTATAGTTTTATTTATCATATATTTTTCCAAAGCATATTATTTATTACATTTTGCGGATCTCTTACTGCGTTATGGAAGTCCTCTCCACATGGTCATTAATGAGTTAATTCCTATTGTTCCGTACCGATCCATGGCGTGACCTGTAATGTATTGTTTGATCGACGATTTGCATTGTATTATTTGATTTATTGTTTATTATATGCCGTGTCAGCTCACGTAGAAACTATTGTCGAAGAAATAGCACTCATATTTACTATGTTAAAAAGTTCAAATTTAAATAAATACCTTGTATATATTTCTGGGACTTAATATTTACTCATATAATAAATTGAGTCGAGATGGCCCAGTGGTTAGAACGCGTGCATCTTAACCGATGACTGCGGGTTCAAACCCAGGCAAGCACCGCTGATTCATGTGCTTAATTTGTCTTTATAATTCATCTCGTGCTCAGCGGTGAAGGAAAACATCGTGAGGAAACCTGCATGTGACAAATTTCATAGAAATTCTGCCACATGTGTATTCCACCAACCCGCATTGGAACAGCGTGGTGGAATATGTTCCAAACCTTCTCCTCAAAGGGAGAGGAGGCCTTTAGCCCAGCAGTGGGAATTTACAGGCTATTGTTGTTGTTGTATTATAAATTCAAAATTTTCTGCCTGTTTATTTAGTACCTCATTACGATTAAATCAATAGACGTATCATAGTGAAATTTCGGATTAGGTCATGGATTTAAATCAATTTATACAAAATTACGAGAATGGAACCCGCTTATTGTTTCCATTCAATACAGCTGCTATCTATATTTTTACGTCATAAGTTGGTGGACGTTCAAATGGACTACCTGGTGGTAAGTGGTCACTACCACAAATAGACATTGCCACTATAATGTCTAATCACCATTATTTACTTGAATACATCTTAGCTTCTAAGGTTGTCCTTAGAAGCTAAGATATTATGTCTTTTAAACTTTAAACTGACTCACTCACCATTCAAACCGGATCACAGCAATACTAACTATTGATGTTTGGCGGTAGAATGTCTGATAAATAGGTGGAACCTAAGCAGACGGACTAGCACTAAGTCCTACCACTAAGTAAATTTACACCAATATTATAACTATGACCAGAATGATGGACTTTAATTAAAACAAAACATTACGTCTGCGATAATACTAATAACTTATATCTATAATACTAGCGAACCGCCCCGGCACGCACGGTAGCAATACTGATACTAAATATACCTACTACAGAATTTGTTTATTTACGACATCATATTACAAACTTCTAAAGTTATCAGTGTTTCTAATATTGCCAATGTTTTATATACAAAAACCTTCCTCTCGAATCATTATTGCGTAGTTAAAAATATCTAAGCATACATATGGATATAGGGACAGAGAAAGCGACTTTGTTTTATACTACGTAGTGAAGTAATAACTAATAATAACAGTAAAATATAAGATACTTTGAAAAACGTTAATGCTATATATATTCGTAGATTTTTTTTAATTTATAATGAACTATACTATAAAATTAATAAATGAGTAACTTTAATTTCTAATATGAAGCTCATCATACGATCCATATCTCCCGATCAACATCAAATGAAGACACATAGCCGGCAGATGTAATGACCCTATCGTAGACGGTGTTATTTCATATTAGACGATATCCTAGACGAACATTATGTAGACAAACGGGTTTCATTACAACCCTGACTGGGCCATTACGGGCCACCTCCGCGCTTGATATACTTTATTTAGCGCCTTTTAGTATATAAGATTTGTTTACGTTGATGCTAGTTGTGATTAGTAGTTTTAACACTGAGTGGCACAAATACGTTTTACACGTCTTGTAATGTACTTGGTTAATGCATATACAAAATAATAAATTAATAAATATTGGACAACATCACAAATAGATACCTATTACTGTGATCCTAATTTAGTTAAAGCATTTGTGTTATGGAAAATCAGGAGTAACGATGGTACTAAAAACACTAAGACCCAGATTACATAGAAAACTAATGAACTCCTTTTACATCGTTGAACCTGAGACCATAAAAACCAGTGTACAAACTATTTGACCACGAAGGTCGTCATTGAAATCTAAATTATTTTATTATATGTTGATTTTGGCGTAAAAAATCCTTGGCTCAGGTTCTTCAAGTCCTAGGAAGCGATTTCAAAAAGAAAAGTGTCTTCAAGAGTCAGAGCCCGGACTTCGAGGTAACAACTCCCCTTTATATTCATCTTAAAACAGTCCATTTAACTAACGTGAGTATACGTCATCATAATTACTTTGCTATTGTCTAGACACAAGGTTGCGTCCCTGAAAAAGTTAATCGGTTGTAAGTACATAAGAAGAAATAGGTAAATAGCTACTTGGTGATACCTGGAGATTTCACAAGGGTAAAGCCGCAGGTTTAGTTAGATCATTATAATTATATTCAAAGGAAGAGTAAAAGGCTCTGTAAGAAAATAAACACACCCTTGTTGTACATCACCACATATAAAACAAAGTCAACGGACCGCGACTGTTTGTCTGTATGTTGGGGATAAACACCATAACTACTGAACGAATTTTCATGCGGTTTTCACTAATAGACAGAAGGATTCATCATTTATTAAGATTTTTGTATAATTAAGTTGAAATAGAATGACAATTGTTAAACATATCGGAAAAAATAAAGCCATCGGGGAGTTTTCATTTCAATAATAAAGTTCAATATATTTAATAAAACAACAAAAATATATAAATAAAAGTTAAAATATAAAGCAAGCTTATGTCTACCTTGTGCAATGCCGATACGGGCTACTAGTAATTTTATAGTAAAATATATATGTGGAAATCACAACCCCATAAATCCTTAAACATTTCTTATTACAATAAACAGACTTATATAAATGTATTATTGAAAGATAAACACACAGTCGCCGGGTGGTAAGTTATATACAAGTAAAGAAAGTAAATATTTCATGCACTATCAAAGCGTCCACTACGAAATCCTTGTTATATTCTAGCTCACTCACTTTTCAAACAGCAACATAGCAGCAACAAATAGTGATGTTTGACGATAGAAACACTGAGCGGCCGCACCTACCTCGATAGATACGAGAATCTAGCACCAATAAAAATTAGGAGTAGTCTGCATCTCGATTACAAATGGATGAATAAAACGATCCTTTTGGGGTCGGCCGAGCACTTTTCAAACTTTTACCGAGGTATTTTTTGTTTATAACAAAATTATGTTCTCGAAAAGGATATGTTAGAATATTTCGTTCAAAGTTTTAAAGTGGTACATTATCAAACAATTTGCGAAGTAAGATTTGGGAAAATTTGTTCGAGTTCCATTATAAAAATAGTCATATGATGTACTTATTTTATATCAATTTCAATGAATATTTTGTAAGCAACATATTCAAAACTGTAACGATACTCGATGCGTCTAATTTCGCTTAGTGACATTAATTTATAAGTGAGTATACTTTAGTAGTAATTTGTAAAATCTAAACGCGTCTATACAATGCTAGAAATGTCATTACGAGAGGCATTCTCAAAGTCGAATCAATCGCAATTCTACTTGCACTACAGAACCCCTGCACCGACCACAAATTGAGTTACAAAACGATTCTTTCCCGTTCGGGCGCTTCTCAAACTTTTGCTAAGGGTTTTTGCTAGCGCAACAAAATAATTCTTTAAAGGCAAGATTATCGACTTAACTTTTTCACCGTTAATCTATTTTAGAAAACATTCGCTTTCAAATGTTTTAACAACTTTCACAATGATCATATTCGTTGATTATGTTTAGGAGTACTATTTTGCTACTGGTTTTTAGTCCTTTTATGATAATGGTATATTCTAAAAATAAGTACTTTGTATTAAAATAACAATTGATGTTGCGTTAATTAATTCCCACTCTTCTTGTAACATAGTTGTAAGTTTGAATACCACTGACCACTAGTGGCAGCAGGTGACGTCAGCTCATGTTCGTTACCGCGCTTCATTACATCTACCCCCAAGGGCAAAGGATGGCGATCCTTATATACTACCTATTTCAAATGTATGAAACATATATTCGGCATATTTATGTATCTGAATGTAATCGCACTCATGAGGTGATAATATTCATCAGATCATTTTTATTTCTATATGAGGTTTCTAAAAATTACAATTGCGTCATCACGTGCTGATGGTCAGCTAAAAATACATATAATAAACATCGCATAAGCTTAAAGGGGTACAAGGTACATATACGTATAGTAAGACACAAATTAGATGTAGCATCGGAAAATGCAATGGAATGAAAATAAAACCGATTACTGCCGATTTACACAACCAATAGAAATAGCTCCCTATCGCGCCATTTGACGCTATTCGTCGCTATAGATTCACGCGTTAGAGAAAGCAAGTGCATGTAACACGACGCGTCAAATTGACGAATATATTAGGTCATATGAAATTACAAGTTATTACGTTTGTGCAAAGATCATATTTGCGTGAGAAATAAATATTAATAATTTGGGATAGTGTACTTAATTCGGATGTGATCGGTTTTACGAATTTTGCCGATGCGACATCTAAGTTGTGTCGTACTATAAGTCGAAATGTTAAATGACTATTTTGGTTAGTTTTCAGCTCAGCAGTTCTTGCACTATTTCATCTCTACCCAAACTACCCGCCAACATGAGTAGCAGAAATTGGACTCAGTCATATGCGACTCAAGTGTCAATATTATCACCTCGTCTACGTTGTTATAGCAATCGATGGCCACACTGAGAATACGCTTTGAAGTTTATTGATATTCTTTCTTCTGCGCTTGACGTTCATCTGCTTAACCTTCAGTCAGCTGGGTACGGGCATCGAGATTTTCCTCCTAGCCCGGGAAAATTTTTACCTCTAGCTTCGGCTACCGCGTCATTTCTTTTGACCCGTACGGTCAGGTCTTGTCTATTTGTTAGGTCGTCTTAACCCGATGGTTATTTCGTCAAGTACGGTAGAATGTCGTCGTCCTGTTTATCGCTGCCATCAATGACTGCGATGGGGCAGATGTCTGGCGATAGTAGGAGTTCCTGGGGCTGAGGACGACCCTCTTGTGGTCGAGCATGCAATGGTGCTACACCGTGCAGATGCCCGCGCTCATTATTGCCCTCTCTTGCGAACATTGTGCGCGCGAGGCGGTGGACCTAATACCAAATGGTGAGCGTTCTGGTAACCTTTCTTCTAAACGAATGTCCGAAAGTATTTAATAAAACTCGCAAACACGTCAATAATGTCTCATAAATATCATTAATATAATATTCGAATAAGATGAAAGATTAGTCTCTTTACAGTTTTTGGAGCTATCATCGAAGGTTTCACCAATTGTCTGTGTGCATTGCCTATATGCCGTCAGCTTTATAAAAAAAAACAGTTCTCAGTTTCATTTTAAAAATAGTTTTTCCCACTAAAGTCATAATTCAGCAAGTATATAATATTTAAATTCAAGCACTTCTTTACGTTCACGTCTTCAAATGATACTATCATAAAAATAAATTTAGTTCAACGCCGTCTCGACTATCACATAATCGTGATCATAAAACGCTCCAGTGACTTTCACAGAACTTTCAGGAGATTTCAGCGGGGCCTTCATTACCCACTCTACTGGGATGAAGCCTCGAATCGGTTCGACTTTGAAACAAAAGAGATATGTCTTTGAAGTTGAAAATGTTTTAGGTGTTCGAGGAGACGGAATTCAACTCATTCTGTGAAAGAATAATTACTGTTTTCAATTATGGAACAATAGTTTGTATTGTTAAGACATTTCGTACAACAATGGAAATTATATTCAAAGTAAATATTGTTAATAATATTATTAAATATTCGTCAGCATGACGTACATTACTCTGATCCCAATGTAAGTGCTTTACACTTGTGTTATGGAAATGTTAAAAGGACTATCACAATCATCCACATGATGGTAATTGGTCAAAACCGCCCATAGGCAATGATACTGTAAGAAATATTAATCATTCCTAGCATTCCAATACGCCACCAATCTTGGGAACTAAGTTGCTCTATTTCTTTTGCTTGTAAGTAGAACACTAGCTAATTCACCCTTCAAAGCGGGTAGTAACCACCTAGACAGGCTTGCCCAAATCCATATCACCATTTTTACACATTATTTATATTCGGTACAAAAAACTATTTAACAAATAATGACGTTATCATAATATAGTAAATAGTTCACTGTCACATAATCGAGTAAATATTAAGTAAAGGTAGTATTTTCATATATAGTAGGTACTACTTCATTGTATAAAATAAAGTAGCTTGCCACTGTACTCTAAGATCGTTTAAACTACGCAGAGGTTTTTAAAGCGGTTTTCATAAACAGAGTAGTTCTAGAGGAAAATTTAAAAGTAAATATATAATACATGCATTTTAAAGCAATGAAAATATAAAACTTTCACTTTTCTTAGACGGAAAATAAACAAGTGATCTATTTTATGGTTGTTCTTCAATCTTAAATCTATCCTGGGAAATTTATAATATAATATTAAAAGTTTAAATAAATACTATTCTTAATCAAAACATACGTACTTATTTTATATAATAGTATTAAAAAAAGCGCAGAATATTTATTTCAAAGAAACGATATAAAGTTGAGCCTAGCATTTTAAAAATATCACGAGAAAAGCTGTGTATCATTTATGAAAGTATAAAGAACAGTATTATAAAGTAAGGGCGAATATGTTAACAGGAGCGTAACTACGTCGAATACATTTTGTTTAACGAAACTAAAGACATGGCCCGTAGCAAACTCAATTCAAGCAAATTTACATAGGCATCGGATGATAGACCGTTGGACTAAACTGAATTATTCAAAGTAGGACGCAGTTTTTTATGGGAGAAGTGTGAGGTTACGGCATTCGGCTGAAAGATTACACGATTGTATGAATAATGTCTTCAAATTTCGTTATACTTTGTGTGATATATTTATTTGTCTAGAATAGCATGTATAAATTGTTTAAGTACATATTTGATTTAGCGTAATCCGTAATGAAAATATAATTGATAAAACTGCTTGCTGTGTTTGGAAAAAAGTGAAAGTTGATTTTTTACTGAATTAATCGATGCTTGAATTATAATAAAAAAATTACAACACTGGCCTCTTTCATATCTAAATACTTACTAGTACAATTTAAAGACAATTCCTTAGGGAACCTATTGTTGTTTTACGGGATGAATGATTTAAGACCCTACTAGCAATATCTTAACTAAAAATACAATACCTTTTAAAATATTTTTATAACAAGCGTTATTGTAATCGATACAACAAAAAAAATACATCTTTCAGAAATATAGACACAGATCATACGACATGTCATGTTACGAAGATTAGTTACGTTAGTACGAAATAGAAAGTAATAATACATATTCTGTCGCTGCGGAATATTTTTTAAGGATGCAGACAAAATATATCGATCACATAATATTCCCCTTAAAATAGATAGCAAAGTAACCAAAATATATCCCCTGCTCTCGACATGCACCATTCACACCGCGTCCTAATGAGACTTCAAGAAAACTACGCGCCCCGCGGTGACCACAGCCCTCCCGCTGTGCTTTGAAAATTTATAGCATTTACCGAGAAATTCCTTGTGTTTTCACTTTTCTGTGACCGTCAGCCATAGGTGAAAGTATGCGATCGATCCGAACATTTTTTTCTTTTGAGATACTTCAAAAGGTATTTATTTAACTTATATAAATATTGGCTTTGTATTATATATTAAATGATTCTGATGAATCTTAGTTATTTTTAAGAATTAAATGCGATAGGTACGTATACTCTATAGTATTATATTTATTTAAACAAAATATCAGATTAATTGTTGTGTTGTTGTTGACGATTTAATGTTTTATATTTAGCGTCTGCTTGGTTTATTACATAGTTATAGGTAAAACCCGTGTTCCCCTAAAACTTAAGGGGAAGATCTATAAGACCATGATCAGACCTGCTGTCCTGTATGGATCAGAGTGTTGGGCTACAAAAGGGATGACTGAAAGACAATTGCATGTTGCGGAGATGAGAATGCTGAGAGGAATGTGTGGTGTTACGCGAATGGATAGAGTAAGGAATGAGTATATAAGAGGAAGTTTGAAAGTGACACCGATAGCCGAGAAGTTATGTGGAAGGCGGCTATCATGGTATGGGCATGTAATGCGGAGGAATGAGGAACACATTGTGAGGAAGGCCTTGAGCATGGATGTGGATGGATATAGAGGTAGAGGACGACCAAGGAAACGATGGATGGATTGTGTGGAAGACGATATGGCTAGAAAGAATGTTACTTGTGAGATGACGTCTGACAGAGAAGTATGGAAGGAGAAGACATGCTGTGCCGACCCCAAATAAAATTGGGATAAGGGCAGGAGAATGATATATGAGTTATAGAGACACATTATTATTATATTAAAACTCTATTAGAATCGTATTATTCGATAAAATATAAACTTCCTAGTTTTTGTTATTAATTATAACCGTGGTAACGTAGTTACTTCTGATTTTCCATAGCACACGTGTTTTAGCTACTTACATTGGGATCAGAGTAATACATGTGATGTTGTCCAATGTTTATTTGTTTATTTACAGCACTATTCAATAATTACATAAATTTAAAAAAGGAATACTTATTATTTCATTCTCGTATCTTATCAAATCGCAGCAATTTTCAAATTATATGCACATTTTTTGAAAATTAATATATAGTTATTTTATCTGTAATGATTTTTTTTTATATAATCTAAATCCTTACAGAAGATGTATGTAAGCCGGTCACAATCTCACAAGTATCATCGTCGGGATTACACGCCGTCCTTAGACAAATCGCTAATGAGATGAGGCTCCTAATGATTCATTGAGAGGCATCGAGGACCGTTCACATCGGACTCTAAATTCGAGTTGATCCTCGCTAAGTGTGAATTAAATGTAATTTGTTTGAAGTGTTCTCAATTGGTTCCATTTTCTTTTTGTAAAAAAATATCGTGCGTTTTTTTTGTTGAAATTGATTAGAGAAAGATCTCAATCGTTGACTACTAAAGGAGAATTGTATTCAGAATTATTTATTACCATGATGTACTATGTTTCATGTGATTTATAATTTTAAGCTTATAATATTCGTACTTACAATATGAAGAAATTGATAGCCCCATGGAGTCAAGACAAATTGCTTGACGATAAACGATGAACAATCTTTCTGTTATATAATCTCCGGCTTATAACTTATGAAAAGATATGACGTCATTTCACACAGAGTTTGTTGAGTGTGTGTTTCATAATATGTTTGTTTTGACGACGAATCTGGCTGACGAAAATATGAGTATAATGTTTTAAGTGTTCCTATGTAAATATATACATGTGATTTTTTTAATTTCACCAGAACTTTTTTATCCCTGGAAAGATTTAGATGTAAGGGGCACAGTTACGCCATGATGAACAATACAAGAAATAAGAATAAACTTGTAACCCCCAGTTTCCGTTTGCATACGGTAAATAGAACGTTTTTGGACAATGGTGTGCGCATATATAACCCTTGACCACCTACCACCTATTTCTGTAACTTAACCACCTACGCGCGGTCTTGGAGACCGCACATAAATAACCACCCTAAATTCGAGTTCTATAACATTAAAAAAGGATTTAAATGAGTAAAATACTTGTTTATACTTTAGACTTTTATTGTAGACTTTTAAATAACATAAACAATAATAAAATCTTAAGATTTGTTATAACCTTTTAAAGACAAGTAGTTTTAACACAAAAATATTATCTTCTTAAATAATGAGATCTGATACATAAGGAACATTAAAAACCAACTTCTTTGGATTTATTCCTAAGAGCTTAGGGCCTTAACTATGTAATTAAATAAAAATACTAAATATTAATTATAAAATTCGACAAAATTGCAACCACCAAGGGTTTACAATTTCTCGCGGCAGTTGCAGCATATTTTTTTCGGACAGCGGAATCTTCATCTGAAGAATCAGTTTCATTCGAGACCCTAGATGATGATCTTGGTCTTGAAGAGACTGTACCTGTTGGTTCAGGCTGAAATAAATTGTCTTGCACCGAAATTTCATCATCATCACCCTCAATCTCAGATTCGGATTCAGAGTCTTCAACCTGAGCAGCATACTCGACCGAATGGGGTTCCACGTCACTACAAATTTCGTCTGGCATAACCTCTTTGTCTGACATTTCCTGTTGCAACCATTCATATATAATTTCGTCTCTTTTATCCATTTTTCACTCAAACAAATAAAATCGTTGGGTGAAAAAGAAATCACGTAACCACCTACAAGCGGTCACAGAGACCGCTGACGATATATTTTTACTTACCCTGGCCAAACGCACGCATGTCTACACTCGCTGAGCGCAAGCGCGGTTCTGATGGATGTCTAGAAAAGGTATATAGACGCGCACTATCGTACGACGCACATAGATCACAATATTTGAATTTAAAAATACGTTGCGGTCTCAGAGACCGCAGGTAGGTGGTTAAGGGATAATAAGATACAGGAAAATATAATCAATTTACCATTCTCAAAATTTAAAAAGATTATTAAGACTAAATTAATAAATAAATCATATTAATTATTAAAAGAGTACTTTTTAGAAAGAAACGCCTGGAGTTAGGCTCGGGTTCCATCATAGGAAAAAAAATTGAAAAAAACTACTAAAAAAATTTTTTAAAAATAAAAATAATAAAAATAAATAGAGCAAAAAATTATAAATAAATTAAAAATTTGAAAAATTACTGTAAATGGCACATTTACAAAAGCATTATATATTAGTTAATCTGTTTTTTTAAAAAGAGCAACTATGCGAGTTTCTTGCCGTTTCTTCGCTAGAAGCTGCTTTCCGAGACGGTGGTAGTATTTAATTGTTGACGATTCAAAAACGCTTCTTTTTGAAGTTTACTTGAATAAAATTGATACTGATTTATTGATACTTCATTATTTTGTAATCATAAATCAAATACAAAGAGTACTTCGTACGTGATACATTGTAATGTAAATTCTGTAAAGCAAAGACTGATGGTGTAAATAACAGTACTCAGTCTTGTTGTGTTCCGGTTTGAAGGGTGAGCGAGCTAGTGTAACTACAGGCACAAGGGACGTAACATCTTAGTTCCCAAGGTTGGTGGCGCATTGACGATGTAAGGAAATGTTAATATTTCTTATAGCGTCATTGTCTATGGGTGATGGTGACCACTTACCATCAGGAGGTCCATAAGCTCGTCCGCCAACTCATACCATTAAAAAAATACTAATTAAAATTTGTTAAATTAACGTAAAGGTGAAGCTTACTGCACCACAATGGAACACCACTGCAAATCGGCGGCTGAAAATCGATTAATAATAAACAAATTTAAAATTCAACCCTTATTAAAACAACCACAACTTAAATATAGCTTTATTTTACTAGCGTGAAATATGATTTCGATAGTCCTTAACGGATCCGAATTTCCATGAAAGATCAAAAACAATATAATTATTGAGTTAATTAATGGAAGAAGAGGAGGTTTGAAACAGACGAAGATCACGACATTAAGATCGTTAGAAGGGCCATTATTACCAATAATTTAAAGCCGTCATCAGAATATTAAGAAATTGAACTTTTCACTTAAAACTTTTAACCTATTTCCTGCGACTAATGAGATTACTAATTATCGATTCGACTCAAAACGACCCTTTAAAACATCGCTGTCAAGCTTAAGTAATTAATTTCAATACTTTGCTGTTCTCGTTTATTTTCTTAGTTAACGATTCAAGTAAATTGCTTTAGTACATTAAATTATTTACAAGAGAAAGAAAATTGCTCAAAGTTCAATTAACGAAGTAATTTTCATACATCACGTTCTACGTACGATGTTTTATTTTAAATTACTAACTGATATTATATTATATAAAGTACAGCGAAAATAATTAAAAGAAAATTAAAAAAAGAAAACAATTGTTATGTCATTAGTTTTAATAATGAATCTGAAAGTTTTTAGACGCTCTGAATAGAATACAGGAATTATTATTATATTTCATTATTGAATATCATAAGTTTTTGTTACGGAGGTGTGTTTTATTTATACTATCTCGTAAATATTGGTTACAATGTTACACAACACTATATATTAACAATGATGTGTTCACGACACATAATTGTAAATATATAAAATATATTACATCACCCATACCTCACTTATCCAAGAACTAAGATGTTGTGACTTATGTGCGTATAGTTACACTGACTCTCACAATCTTCAATACGGTTCACAAGCAAAATTACGTGTTTCTGTTTGGCGGTAAAATATTTGAAGAGCGTTACATGAGACGACTGTAGAGGAATCGCTGATGCTGTGCGCCACCAGTTACACATGCGACGCAAATTGACGAGTCCTCATCTGCAGACTATAGTTTTCGTAATTAATTATAAATTAATATTAATCATTCAATATATGGACTTATCATTGTTTAGTATTGTCTCAAATTAGTGTAAGTTTAGTTTAATTAAAGTAATTGAGCCGAGATGGCGGAGTAGTTAGAACGCGTGCATCTTAACCGAAGATTGTGGGTTCCAACCCAGGCAAGCCACTGATTATTCGTGTGCACCACTGAATAATTCATCTCGTGCTTGGTGGTGAAAGAAAACATCATGTCTCTAACTTCATCGAAATTCCACCAACCTGCATTGGAACAGCGTGGTCATAAATAAATAAATAAATAAAATAAAATAACCCAGCTGTGGGAAATTTACAGGTTGTTAATAAAAGTAATTATGACATCTTTAGTTTTTTTACGTCCGTAGGCTGTCGAAAACGTTACTGAAGGTTACTGAAGGTTGGCTTAAAAAAAAGTCCACTACTCATACTTTAGTTATTACTCTGTAATATTTGCATTATTTTAAATAAAGACGTGCAACTTCGTATCGATTTAGTAAGTTGTCTGATCTCTCTTTGTTTGAGTCATGTAAGACTATGAAATTGAGGATACTGAGAATGTACTTATTACAAAGACACGTACGTACCTTCGGCGCAGTTTACTTGTCATCGTTGAGATTGGTCAATAGGACTTCATCATCAACATCCTATCGTTAGCCATTCAGATATAATGCAAAAATGTAATATAAAGTTATGTAAGCGTCTTAAAATACAATTACTTAAAGTAATCAAACAAATCGAAATCAAAACATACTTTATTCAAGTGGGCTTTTACAAGCACTTTTGAATCGTAATATAGGTATTAAGGGAACGTAACACCGGTTCGGAAAGTAGATTCTACCGAGAAGAACCGGCATGTAAATCAGTAGTTACTCTTTCTCGTCATTTCATTAAAAAATACAGTCATGTTAGTTAAATACTTATAATTGTATATGTATGTTATATATCCAATCTGGAAGTCAACAAGTATTAATTCCACGTTTTTTTATCATCTGTGTAATCTTTTATTGAATAATATGCCTTCCATAACAATATATTTTTTACAAATTATTTGAATTTATGAAATGGTAAAGATAAAAATGTCTGCAGAAATTTATATTATAGCGCATTCATCTTTTTTATTCGTAAAATCGTTTAAAAAGAAAAGAATATCAGACAAGTCACGACGTATTAATTTATTAAAATCTGTAATTAATTACTGGAAAATCGAGAGTGAATTTATTATAAAACGAATCCGATTTAGATGTGAACTATCCCCGTTTTGTAATAATATGATTTATTAATATTATTGTTTGCGGGGGCCGGGAAGGCACCGCGACCAGCCAGTCCGTAATTTACCGGACGCCTGCTTCGTTCGATACGTGGCTTAGTTTGACACATGACAGATTTATAGCCCCTCAAAATTCGCTGTAACCATTTTAAGGTTTATTCGAAGCGCTTGCCACCCGCGACAATGTTTTTTGTCTAGCTGTGAAATTGTTCGTAATAAAATTTATATTTCCAATGAATTTAAGCTGACAATTTTTTAGACATAGTCTATAGTTGAATTTATACTTTTAAAAAAATAATTTAAATGTGATTTTGTTGACTATTTTAGCATTTTTTAAATAATTTTTATACATTGTGGGTTTGGGCGTAAAAAATATTTCTACATTCACTTGAAAGAAAACATCGGTACGAATGTATTATTATTGAATTTGGAATATAAATCAGAAATTATTAAAACAACAACAAATTATTAGCTCTACATAAATTTTACTACATTGCTCAAATGAGAGCGGCACAAATCAGATGCATCCCGATTTTTAATACTTAGATGCCATCAAAGACTAAGGCTTTCGAGATATAGAATAACAATGTTCCATCATCCTCCTGACTGTTAGTAAAAAAATATATTTAGAAAAGAACTTTATAATATGTATTCTTCAACCTAGGATTTCTTTTCTATGAGCCAATAACTCAAGATTATCATCCTTATATGCACATATAACATAAACGAATTAGGTAGTTAGTAGTAGTTAGGTATATAATATATACAATATAAGCATTATATAGGAATATAATATAAACAAAAATTAAATTATAAAGTAAAATTATTGTAAACCATACCCAAAATTTATTCAATCAAATAAAAAATCACCTCCACCACGCATATTTGGTTATTAATAATATATAAAATTACAAATGGTGTCATAATGAGGCTGCGCTTTGACGCTTATCAAGTGAAGGTTATACCTATTTCAGCATTTAACTTATTCGTTTATTAATCGATAAAATTAATAATGTCAGCCGCATACTGGTATTCGTGATTGATATTCATGAAACAAGAATAATTGTCGAAATAAACGGATTAATTGTTTAATCCTTTTGTATCTATCTAGATAGAGATTGTTGATGATATATTATAATAACTGCTTGTTACGGCTTTGCTCGGCGGTTTTAGATTCTTTCCTAGCTTCTAAAAGTCGTAGCATAATGGTATATTGCCTTCCTCGACAAAATATCTATCTAGATAGATACCTATACCTATAGATATAACTGAAATATTTTTTCCAATCGGACCAATGGTTCCTAGGACTACTTTCAACTAATCGGTAAATTTTCACCTCTACCCATAGAACTAGCGGAAAATATTATGAAATATCAACCACTCCTTACATCGTCAATACAGTGGCATACATCATCATGTACCTACCTACCTATCAAGATGGCACAAGCCCTTCCACCAAGTAAATTCTTCATAGTCAACAAACAAACATATAGCTTGAATGAAATATCACTTTACACATTGTAGAAATTGATTCGAACCAATTGACAGATATTTGAATAATTGGCACGGCAGTTGAACAATTATCGAAGATTTAATAATATAATCACATGCTCGTTATACGATTGGCATGACAATTGCTTTTCAAAATATCAATCATTCAATTATTCAATCTTATAAGGCATTATCATTTGTTCAATTTTACAAGATTGTTATAAAACTTAAAGAATACTTTAAAGCCGATTTAATATCCTATGATCAAACGAATCGGAATTCTACCTTGATAGCATTTTTAATCGAAGATAAATAGTGGAATTCTGCAAATACGTTAAGTCTTTGGATGATATTCCTTCAATAGATATAATATCTTACAATGTAAAAGTGAAAGAGAGAATGCATATGAGCGAAACGGACGACATATCAAATACGTGTGATTACGACGCGATCTTATTCTCTATGGACCAGGCATCCATTTCATTTCGATCAATATGTATTTTTTTTAGATTCAAATGCGCGTGCATTTTGCATATCTGATATAAAATTTCGTAATTTTAATCCAGCCAAGTAATAAAAGCCATTTATATTATATGGTTATTCTTACAAATTCCGACGAAATAAATATGATGTTTTATCCTATAATTTTTATCAAATAATGATGGATGGATATGCTCAAAACTTATGATATAACCTTTGTTTACTCCTTAAATAACGTATTAAAAAAATGGAAATTATCTTTTACAATATAACCAGTTTCCGGTGCGGCTCACCTGTAAGAGAAGAGATGCAAGTGTTAACTATAAAACTATTCCAGATTATAATCTATGTGTGTGCCAAATTTCTACTAATTAATAAACAGTCATCCATCTAAACTTTCGCAATAGTATAATTACTAGCATTAATATAATCAATCAGTCACCCATATATATTCGTCGCCGTCGATACGTAAATACCAATTATATGGAATATTAATTATTTTACTCAGTAAAGAAGTTCTAACAATTATCTTAATAAACCCTGAAATGTAGTTTTTTTACTAATGGGCTACCTGAGTGCAAGTGGTTACCAATGCCCATAGACAATGGCGTTGTAAGACATAATATATATTTCTGACATCGCTAGTGCGCCAACAAACTTAGGAACTAAGATGTTATGTTATGCTTCCTTGCACTGGCTCACTCACCCTTCAAACCGGAAAACAACAATACTAAGTACTGTTGTTTGGCGTTGGAATATCTGATGAGTGGGTACCTACCTAGACGGGCTTGCCCAAAGCCCTACCAACATGTGAAATTGAGTAAAACATGTTCAATTAGGTTTTACTTGTTTACTTGTTTTTTAATTAGGTTTATGTGTAAGGCAAATATATCATTATGTGTATATTAACATTATATGCATATACCCACTCTATCTTCCATTTGTAGTACTAATTTTAAACAGCGCCTCGAAATGTCTATTCCACTGAAAAGAATCTGCGTCATTTCGGCGATTTATAAATAAAAAATTAACAAACGTATAAAATGTGTATCGAACATGTTGTTCGTTCGGCTTATTTTAGCACATTCGCCTTGGTAATTTTCTTCTTTTTTTGATTTTCTTTGATTGATAGATCTCGATTACTGTTGGTGGGACTATGTGCAAGCCCGTAATTATTGGTACTGAGTCATCCCTTTAGTGTACTGAGAGTTTTTACTGCTTTGTTCCGGTTGGAACAGTATATAAGCCATTACATATTTCATCGTTAATGGGTTTGGTGTGTTTCTCAAAGGGAAATACCACTGACTAACTCATCCTGAGAACTCGAAAATCATAAGTACAATTGACTTTAAATTTATACTAAAAATATATTTGATACAAAGTAAGAGAAGTGGGAAGGTTAAATTTGTATAAATATTACCCGTAGGAAGTCAAGCACATTAGTTAAGATCTATTTAATATATGTATTATAATTATGATGTCTATGTACTCACGCACGACATATGATGTACTTACATATTAATTCGTTTAATACATCGAAATGATTATTCTTAGATTAATCTAGCTAATTCCTGGTACGTATTAATTATACCCTGTAACATACATACGTACATACAACTCTAGCAGGTATTTAGGAGTAATTAGCATACGTATGGCTGATTGCAGGCGGACATTAACATTACTGTTAATTGTTATATCTTTGTATTATGCAAAGCCCCTCATAAATAATGTTATTATTAACGAATAAAATGATAATAACTTGATTCATATGTTAATTTGTATAATTCAATATTGTTTAATTAATATTTAACAAATTTTAAGTGGTCAAAATAATTTAAACAGCAGTTACCACTTTGGATTCATTTTGATTTAAATTAAACTATATTATAGTTATTGTACAAACAATATCTGGGAAAGATATGTTGAACGTTATAAAAGATAAAATCATAACATACATACATATAATATAAGTGCCACATTGTAGTTTATCTATCAATCTATCTACTACTACTAGTACTAACATCTATTTTAACATTGATGATAAAATAATATTTATGACACACTCTTTATCATACAACATACAAATTGCATAAATACCGTCTACAGACATCGTAGAGACATTTAAATGTTCCTAAATTCGTATACGAGTCTCATTCGAAGGCTTTTATCTTGGATTTCAATCAGATTTTTTTTCGTTTTGCTCGCCCCCGGCGAAGACTCTTGCGACGTCTTGCGTTTCCCCAGCCTTTTCGTAGTTGATTACCCCCAAAAGTTCCAGACTGCAAATAGGATAGAATCTGGATCATATAAATAGAATACGGTTAAACTTCATATCACATAAAACGAGTTTATTATATCATCAGTATGATATCATACTGATCCATTTTACATGTTTGACTTCAGATATAAAAACTAAATTGTTGTTTTATCAAGGCTCATTTTAATTAGTTTTATTAATTTATATATGCAAAAAAAATCATGGATAGTTTTGTGTTGTTTTAGTTCACTTTCGAAAACACATATTACACATCTCCAATCAATCTTACTTGTAAAAAAATATTAAGTCTTGATGTAGGTACATCTATTATTAATTTGTTAAATTTGTAACACTTACAAAATCCCGCAATCTAGAAACAAAACTGCACATTGTTTTAACGGATAAATCCTTAGAACTACGTCACAATAATTCAAAATACCGCATCGTATTAATCAACAGTTCTAACACCTGAAAGATCACGTGTCGGCCTCAGCGCCTGTAGTTAGTCGAGACAAAGGTTCGTGATGAGTGCAAGCGGGACAACAAGTACATTGACCCCATATATTTTTCGACTATAAATTCGATATTCATCGAGATCAGTCAGAGTCTAATAAAATCGATTTTTTAAAACCCGCTTATATATGTAAGTATTTCTGGTTTCCCAAAAATGCATTAATAATTGAAAAACACACTGTACTGCACGCTGCAAGTGCTTGGAAGTATGATTGGACAGGCGTGAACCTAGCTAAGCTGCGTTAATAGATTTAATAGTTATAGAAATTTATTTCTCATCTTACATCATTGTCATTATAAAATGGATTTTAAAAGTAGCTATAGATATTTTTCGCTATATCGCCATAATTTATAAAAGCAAGTAACGGATATATATATTTAAATACTTTCCTACATCTCAACTAATAAAATTTACGTGGAGACATAACAAGTTATGACATGATAGATGCCCCAAATTAGATAGTTACTTTTACAAGCTTTTATTAAAAATTTCGTTATTTGTTTATATCGAATCCAGAAAACTGAGTTTCGACCACTTTAAATCATCAAATAGACGGAGAAGGTACTAGCTTTTTAGTGAGTATACCCGTGTTCTAAGGCGCACTACACGTTCTATCCACCAGCGACTACCAAATATCACTTTCTGCATAATACGTTTTGCCAGTGAGAAAAAGGACTACTTTAAATACCTATTCGATCAGTCTCAAGAATTTTATAAATTATATATTAAGTATAGTTAAGAAAGACATAGGTAAATAATATGTTCTTTAAAGTAGACTTAAACTCTTTGGTGATCGAGCGAATGGGCCATCTGATGGTAAGTGGTCACCATCGACCATAGACAATGACGCTGTAAGAAATGTAACCACACCTTACACCGCCAATGCGCTACCGACCTTGGAAACTAAGACTTATTTTAATATTCCTTGTGTCTGTAGTGTGATTGTTCACTGACTCACCTTCGAAACCTAAATACAGCCAAAACTAAGTATTGTTTTTGGTGTAGAATATTTGACGATTGGGTGGTATATAAGTACAAATTAATTACTTGTTATACAACCCTACTGAAATTATTATAACCTAGTAGTTGCCCGCGGCTTCGCACGCGTTTAGAGTGTTGGTTGTTATGTGTAAGGCAAAAAGTATCCTATGTCCTTTCTTAGAGCTCAAATTTGCTTCAAACCAAATTTCATCAAAGTTGGTTCTGCTGTTTGGTTGCGAAAGATCGACAGACAGACAGAGTTACTTTCACATATATAATCTATATTAAAATTTACCATTATTATAGCAAAACAAATTTCATATGACATACTAGTCTTTTGACTTACGAGTATAGTTGCTCATCGCTGACATTACGACAGCACCCTGCGTCTCTCGTGCCGTCCCGACAACGCATGTTAATCAGACAGATCACGGCTAATTGCCGACTGGAGTGTGAAATGCGGGCTTAGCGATTAAATTATCTGCAGTTAAGCGTTGAGTTATGGTTGATTAAAGGCTGTCATTTAATTCCTCGAATGGTTTAATTTTTTAAAAGAGCCTTTGTGAGAAATATCCTATAATAAATGAGCATGAAGAGAAGATAAAAAGTTACTAAGTTAAAACTGTTGATAGATATGGCATATTCAATAAAAAAACATCTTGTAAGAAAACACAAAAAATAAGCTTAAATCTCAAATTTCAAAAATGTCCTGGGTAATTTTTGTCGTTTTCGAAATTTATCTCTGTAAATGAAAACATTCAGAAACAAGTATCGGGTGATTTGAGGACGATATGATATAATGAGACACTTGGACCAACTGTGGTGTAACGAGGTAGCTGTAATAACGATTTGTAGCGATAATAGCAACATCACCGCGGGTGGTCGAACCGCACCCGATAATTGGGCAACCCCGCTGTTTTGGGCGTACTATTTACTCCTGATATTTTACTAAAAGTAACCGTGAACAAATAATTATATAGCTAGAATGTTCTTGAAGCGTTTGACATGTTATTTTGTACCAACACTTTATTTATTGATAACAACACATAAAATATAATAAGCACGTTAAATAAGCAATTTTGTAGTTGTAGCAAGTATTGTGTAGGTACACATAACAATAATTTCAAATGATAAAATTATTGATTTAACTTTTGAAATTCATTGTATAATTTAAAATTAAAGCTTCTTATAATTTAGCATAACATGTATTATGGTACTATTCTATACACTTTCCCTGACTAAATTTCCTATGAAGACAAAATAAAGAGGATTGTTAGTAAGTTACTTCGGCTATATATGGGAAATGTCGAACCTCTACATAGAAATCATCTTTAAATCAATAGGCATTGCAAACTAAAATGAATTGCTATGCCATGCAAGTTTTGTAAAAAATTGACATATCCCGAGCATTCGTATACAATATATATTTAATCATTTACTTTACACATATTCCAAACTCCTGCAACTATTTGCAGGCTGTTGTTG
Organism: Vanessa cardui; assembly: GCF_905220365.1. Lineage (NCBI taxonomy): Eukaryota > Metazoa > Arthropoda > Insecta > Lepidoptera > Nymphalidae > Vanessa > Vanessa cardui. The sequence continues at coordinate 10,475,336 of NC_061126.1, forward strand.
ATCAGAAAGTTGGCAAAGTTTAATTTATGTAACAACAAATATTTAAACGAACGTGTCATTAAGGCTTAACATACAGACTATTTCCGATTCATAGCGAATATGGAAATGTTAAAATCAGACCGAAATCCAGCTGTAAAATTCGCAACTGACATGAAGTAATACCGTGAGTTTCCTAATACGTCAGGCACTAGCGTTTTGAATATAAAGTGCGGTACAATCAGGCGGTGAGAACGGAATCTCATATTCTACTGCGCCACCTGCGGCTCCTTACTTGCCGATGAGACTGACTACACGCGAGTGTGCTATCACCTTTATACTGTCAGCAAAACATGACAATGAATTACTTCCATTGATATCATTAAATTCGAATTATAAAATTCTTGATAGTACTGAATATTTTTTATCATTACTGACAATAGAGATATCAATCAATGAAAGTACGAAATACATTCTGTTGAGTTTAGATAATAGCGTAGAGTAGGGGGCAAGCAAATATTAAATTATCACTTATATATTATTGTATCATCATTACTTATTACATAGAATAAAACAAAGTCGCTTACCGCTTTCTGTCCCTATGTATGCCTAAGTCTTTAATATTACGCAATTAATTTTTAGGCGTTTTTTTTTATTTGGTAGAATTATTCGAGAGGAAAATTTTTGTATGTAATACATGGAAAATATAGTAAAGAAACGAGAAAAATCTGTAGTATATTAAGTATCAGCATTGTACCCGTATTGAGCCGGGGCGGATCGCTAGCATACAATTGTCTCTAGTTCACTCGAATATATTAATGAATAGAGATCCTTTAAAATATTCAAGCCTTAATAATTTAACGTTCCTATCATGTAAACGTTAATATATTTAGGCATATTGGATCATAGTACGATACATGAACTGAATGTAAGTGAGGTGTGATCAGGTGGCGAAAATAGATTTAATACAATGACGCCACCTGTCGTTTACTGCGCATTGCTGAATGTCCCGATGTTGGTAAGGTTAGCATGACATTTCACGGTTTTGACAGATTTTTCAAAATATATTACTTAGATAGTTGATTTCATTTGTATATAATAATTCATTGAAAAGAAAATTTACTGAAAACATGGTTTTGATTTTGTTTTATTTTAACAACACTGACTTATTGAAGCTCCACTTTTTCAAATGCGTACGATACTAAAAAATAGTAATGGTTTTGGAACAACTTATTATAATAGAATTAATATACTTATTGTTCCATAATAATAACATAAAATGAACTTCAAAATCTTCATCAGTGGGTTGCTTGGACATACCTTATTTACGCGTCGATAAACTGTCATAGACAAGATGTAAAAATCACCAGCATCAGTAAAATATTGTTTATAAATGTATCATACTTAGATATTAATGTTTTGCCCTCAGTACTCCGGACATGAATAGACCTGACTATTGTCTCGTAGTCCGCAACGAGTGCCGTGCCGCCTCTAATTGATTCCGCCCGCTCTATCCGATCACCTGTCTACATTATTTATCACCGTGTTTACAAATGGCTACATATTTGATTAGGCTTAACGAGTTAGCTATTTGTTTACGTTTTTAATTTTAATACATCTGTTTACAACATTACGTTATATTTTAATTGAACAGTACTTTGCAAAACATAATAACAGATCAATTAATAAAATTACTGGTTAACGACACATTAGAGCTCATATCAGAAATTGAGGTATTGAATCATTATCAATCATGTTGCATGTGATAGACTATATTTCTTTTGAATTGGAATATATCTTGAATTTGATATATAATGAAACAATTCTTAAACTAGATACGAAAAAGTAAACCAAAACAAATGAGCTGCAGCAATGAATTTGCAACCAACGCAAATCTATACAGGTCGTTACTATCAAGGTATCCTCGACAAAGGCTGTCATAGATTAAGTAAACTAAAAGAGTCCGTGTCTAAGAAGCGTGCTCGTACCGCCTTAGCGATTCCATCGTCAATTGCACCCAGGCGAGTATTCAAAGGATCTCACTATTCAGAGATCACGAGCATAGCCTACGTTGAGTGGTCTAAGTGTACAACGAATTACTTTCTAAATTGTATATTTGTTTGAATTGATATAAAACGCGTTACGTTGATATAATACTAAAAATATACAGTACAATTTTATAATCGATACATGAAAGAAATAAATTAAATAAATAACGGCAGCTTCATGAGTAGTAAAAAAATTCTAAATCTTAGATTTTAATAAGTCATGGTATTATGTGTTAATATTATTAAATTAAAATCTAACACAATAATTTTGTTCTTAGAATAAATTTTATATGCAATACCTAACCTTAACATAATACACTCATGAGAATATATTATTAGCTTTTTAAACTGTCATAACATTTTTTGCAAGACATTATATGTTGCAAAAATTGTTATTAACTAATTGTTTTCGAGGATTCAAATTTCAATCATTCGACAGAGTAAAACACAAAAAGACATAGTTACTTTATATAAAATTCAAACTATATTTAATTCAAGTAGGCTTTTACAAGCACTTTTGAATTGTCATTTAACAACTAGATTAAGTGAAGCTGCCACCGGTTCGGAGAGTAGATTTTACGGAGTACAACCGGCAAGAAACTTAGTAGTTACACTTTATCAACATTTAAATTTAAACTACTAATTTAACTACTAAATGATATTACATAAATAAAAAACTTTATTACATAAATTTTTAACTTGTACCAAACACTAAGCGAATAGGACGCAAGCGGTGACGGTAAAAAAACCTGTCTCGAAGAGGTAACAATGGTTAGGTGGTGTTCGTGAGACAGCCGTCTTGGAGGCGATCTGAAAGGTCTCCCTTATTTAGTTTTCTTATCCTTACCTTCTATTACTTTGCAGATTCACCAGGTTCGATGAAAAACTTTTGTACTATCTCAATAATTCATCCTTTTGAAATTCGAGTCACGTTGTATTGGTTTTATCTTAGATTAAATATATATATTTCTCAGTAAAATTTATATAATTATTTTATCTGTCAAGTAAATTAACTTTGGCGATGTTTATCAATTCAAATAAATATTCGGTAACAATCATTTTATCAAACATTTTGTTTAAAAAATTATACATCGTCAAGACTGTGATGACTTCCATGGTCGAGTAGTGTGTACCCCGTTCTTTATAGGTACGCAACTACGAGGTCCCGGGTTCGACTTCCGGCCGAGTCAGTATTTAAAAAGTTCATTAGTTTTCAATGTTTTCTTGGGTCTTATGGGTACTTACATTGGGATCAGAGTAATGTATGTGACGTTGTCCAATATTTACTAATTATTATTATTAAGACTAAGACACACATTAAGGGACACATTTTTTATTGTCGATGCCGGCGTACCATATCTCGCCGTTATATAGAATATTCTACAATGTTAATATGATATAACTAAAACAATACAAAGATTATGGAGATGCAAAGACCTTTGAAAAACATTTGTCATTTGTTGAAAAGCCTTGTAGTTCAAGCTTGCTTCATACCTGCTAATAATTTCTTCAAATTTACTTTCATATATTTAAATTAGTATAGATAATATATCAACATTAGGCTTCTAGCACAAGCTTTCCTAATAAGTTGGTCTCACTCCACTTACTTCCATTAAGCTACCCGTTTGAAGTAATATGTGGATAAAACTTTATACGTAATAATTTGTTCGTTTCATTATAATGTTCACAATATATGTATATCAACTGCATATGTGCCGTAAAATAATAAAAAGCATGGCTATTATCTTTAACCGATGTCTAAAAAAAGGAGGCAAAGGAGGAAATAAGTCAGTTCGAAATGTACATAAATGTGCGTAACATTTAACGTTAATTAAGGTTAATTTAATTATATTTAATTATTATGTTTGTCCACGAATTTCTTAATAAATAATAGTTGTATTGAAATGACCATTTTTAATTAAAGTCAGGTAGACTTCAACTTAGTGAATAGTGTAAGTTTCATTTAAATCGGTCCAGTGGTTTCCAAGATAAGAGATCTGTGTAATTTTGAAGTCGGTATTTTTTATAAATTATTTATTACTACAACAACAACAACAACAACAATAACAGCCTGTAAATTCCCACTGCTGGGCTAAAGGCCTCCTCTCCCTTTGAGGAGAAGGTTTGGAACATATTCCACCACGCTGTTCCAATGCAATGCGGGAATTGGTGGAATACACATGTGGCAGAATTTTTATAAAATTTGTCACATGCAGGTTTCCTCACGATGTTTTCCTTCACCGCTGAGCACGAGATGAATTATAAAGACAAATTAAGCACATGAATCAGCGGTGCTTGCCTGCGTTTGAACCCGCAATCATCGGTTAAGATGCACGCGTTCTTTACGAGTGTATAAATTCATTGAATAATGACATCACTTTTTTTCATAAATATAAATGTAATATATCAAGCGTTACCCAATAGATATCATAAAGTATGTGAGAGATCCTCTTACAACTATGAAATTAACTGCAATACAACTAATTGGACAATATTCATATGAAATAGTTGTATAACTTTTCAAAGGCACGTGTAACGGAGATGAGTTCTATAAGAGAGAAAATAAAGATTCCATCTCAATTTCGATTATTAAGAGACAGACATAAACTTAAACTCTAACTTAAACTACTTTTTCCAATATAATATGTAGAAGTATTACACTTTCTTATTGATGGCCAATTGAAACAGTACCATCGGTTCGGAAAAGAAAATACCCTGACCTGAGAAGAACCGGCGATAGAAACTCAGCGGGTTTTGTTTATCTCATGTATTATGATATAAACAATTTAAATGAAATGAAATAGCCAGGAGGCGATCGTTTCATTCCCAATGTGTGCTATCAATCATAAACTCATTAATTGTATAATAACCTTTTGCACACAAGCGTTCGTTAATTATTACTTTTTTAATTTGTCAACAGAGGCATTTTGAACTCTTTCTGGAATCCTGTTGTAAAACCGTATACATTGCTCCACAAAGGACTCTATGCAGTCGAGTAACAGGAGTAACAAGTTCGTGTTTGTTCCTTGTACCAATGCTATGAGTATCACATAGTTACTATATATTAAATATTGTAGAATCGATAATATTTAGTTCGCTAATGTTTATTTTTTTCGCTTTACAGATAGATTTTTTTTACAGTCGAGGTGGTAAAATTACTCATTTAGTTTTGTTACATAAATAATAATAATAATTAGATTTGTTATCTAATCATAGAATAATATAATTATAATATAGATATGTAACCGTATAAAAGGATTTAATATAAAGTAATTAATGATTAGCGTTTCGTTAGACCTCAACAAGTCTAAAATCCAATCCACTCAATACCCGTATAGAAAACTCAATACGCGTCCGTAATGAAAAATTCCAACTCACACTCCTATTTCAGTTAACGAACTCACCTGTATTCAAAGAAAATGAAATGAAAGTCCATAATGAGCTCGCTCTCAAAGCGAACACGTCTCGGGCCTTTCTAGAAATTTCTTTTAAAATAAGGCGCCCTAAGACGCTTGTAATGAATCGGCTCATTCATACCTGGCTCATTCTCGGAATGAACCGTGAATGAACCAACCTACCATTCAATGGACGCGGGTATGAGGGAATGAATCCACGCGTCGCTCGGTTTTAAATGCAAGATATTTCACGCCTGCTTTTAAGGGTTTTAACATACGGATTTTTATTTTTAGTTTTAAGACAACTAAAGTTAATGGAAATTAAATTCATGCTGCGGTTGCGGATTAAATTTTACATTTTCTTTTTCTCTTTATTGTGACATATAATTACATAAGTCATAATAAATATTCAACAAGAACAGTAACTCGATAAAACTAAGCGTGAGTTATAAAGAGTTAGTTATCCATAGATTTTAAATAGCTTTCAGTAATAAAAAAAAACTTAGAAAATAATATGATTTTATATCCTAATTTACAATTTATGGGGAACTGACGGATTTTTGGTGTACTTTATAAAAAAATATGATTAAACTGTTAATAGTAGGTATAAGTGGACATGTGGTTCGGAGGTATTTACTTGGTGGAACGCTTTGAGCAAGCGGGGTAAAAGCTACCTAGATTTTCGGTTCTACCGCCATACAGCATAGCAAGAGTAAGTGAGCGAATGTAACAGACACAAGAGTCGTAACATTTTGGCTTCCAATGTTCGTTACCATTGGCGATGGAAGGCACGATTACAATTACAGCACCACTGACTATGGGCGGTGGTGACCACTAACTTGCAAGGAGCTCATTGGCAAATTCGCCTTCCTATTATCAACTAAAAAACTTAAATATCTAGTCTATCAAATCATTAAGTAAAACTACGTCTACCTTCTTGCATGTTAATAAATAATTATATTATTTAAATGCACTTAGATTTTTTTTAACTAATTTACTTCTTTTGTTTCAGATCAGTTGCGATTTCTACGTAATAAAAGGTAAACTTTTATTATAAAATATTCAATTACAAGACTCCACGTTAAAATATAGTGTAGTGTATTAGATATTATCCATAACTTCGAACATATACTTATTCACAGAGGATGTGAATCATTTTGCAGAAGTATTTAAAAAAAAAACGAAAGTCTCCTATTTCTCTTTTAAAAAAAATTCGTCATTAAAAAGAAAAAAAATGATACTGCAATATACCTTTTTCGGAAATATTCACGAATGTTAATAACGAAAAAGATATTATTTTGATATTATGATATTACATTTCGTAAAATTAATAAATGTCTCTCTGATATTAATTAAAAAATAAACTTTAAAATCGTAATGGCACCGAAGTGCGCTCATTTGCAAATTAAAATTCACCGTAGCTGATATTTAATTTCAATATATGCTACTGGGTCGGGAACACGTCGGTAACTCTTCCCGGTGAGTGAAGATGCTCACAATACTTTGCTCACAATATTTCCCTTTGCCGCTTTGAAATTTAATAAGCGTTTAACACTTCAAAGCCCGCGTGTAAAGCAATTTGGCGTAGTCGAAAAACAGCGAGTTTTGGCTGGGAACGTAATTGGTTTAGAGTACCGGGCCTCAGTAAAAGATTAATTAGTGCTGCAAACAGCGAAGGTAGCGCTTTTAAGCGCCATTCGCTGCTGTCGAGATCGTAACAGCGCCGAATGGGAACAGATAAATTCGGATACAATAGTCCTTAATACATTGTGATAAAGGTTAAAAATCGTGATATTGTCCGCTTTAGTGCTTGTGAAGCAAATACTGGGATGGTAGGCGTTTTATGTTCACGTTTTAAGATTTAAGGATGGCGATGGCGAATATATTTTTTCCTATCCAGTTTATATTCAGAGTGTTTTTACAGATGTCGTATAAAAGTAGTACAGTTTTTCTATTGAAAAACTGTTCGTTGGTCCGCAATCAATCAAACAGAAAATTAATATTAAAAATTGCGTGTTAATTACTGGACGGATTTTATTTCACTTTTGTACCAATGGTTGGATATATTTATAAATGAGTTAGTTGGTTACAATTTATTTAGGATGGCCGGTAAAGGTGATGGAATAATAGCACTGACACTGACTGGGCGCTTTTATGCTGAATTGCTTATGATTTTTTTTTTGGTGTAGATTGCCGGACGAGCATATGGCCTGATAGTAAGTGGTGACCATCACCCATGTACAATGACGCTGTAAGAAATATTAAGTATTCCTTACATCGTCAATGTGCCACCGACCTTGGGAACTAAGATGTTATGTCCCCTGTGGCTGTAGTTACACTGGCTCACTCCCCCTTCAAACCGGAATACTGACTACTGTTATTTGGCGGTAGAATAACCGAAGAGTGGGTGGTACCTACCCAGACGGGCTTGCACAAAGCCCTACCACCAAGAAATTTAAATGAAAAATTGTATATATTTTATAAACCCGTAATCTCGCCGTTGGAAGTCGGGACGGGTTAGTCATAGTATAAATTAATCTCCTTTTTTAAACAGATAATCGGATGAGCTAATGGGTCAATTAAGTGATCACCACCGCCCATAGACAATGGTGCTGCAAGAAATATTAACCATTCCTTATATCGTTAGGGCACCATCAGCCTTAAGCATTGAGATATCATATCCCTTTTGCCAATAGATACATTCCCTCATTCAATCTTCGAACTGAAAACGACAATACAACAAATGCGTAATATTAAAGACTGTTTGATATAAAATTTTATTGGTTATTATCTATTTCACGACTTTTTAAAATCCGCTATATTCTACAATACATTTATGTGCTTCTTGATAGTACAATTAACTTGTAAAAAATATTCAGTACATTAAGAAAAGTACCGTATCTTTTATATAGATTACATATATGTTGCTTTATATTAATCAATGCTCCGTCGTCAAGACAAAACGAAGTATTTTGCTATCCACATAAATTAGGTCTGTATCGATTATAGGCACAGGTTATGAAATTGGATCCGTGGATAATAAAATACATAATTTACCCTCCCAAGGGTTGTTGTTATAGTAAATTCTGTAAGACGCACGTGCTGCCAACATCTGTGTAGATTGGATGCGAATTGGCGATAACGTCCAACGTTGGATGGCGGGGATGTGATGTGAATACGTATGAATTAATTGTATTGGAACAAATATATTTGATATTTTTTTTACAAATTTACAATTGATACGTGTGGACATCATAATGTGTATATATTTTATCAACTTTATTAGTCACTAGTTCGTCTACATATATTTACATCGCCAATAAGATTTTTCCGTGCATTTTTCATAAGATGACTTATCTTTGAAAACAAAGCAGTCGTAACTATCTGAAATTTTAATAAGAACATCTATAAAATACGTAAATTACGAAGAAATATTTTAACTCAAAGATAATGGATGAATCAATTTTGAATATATTTTAATTTTCCTGTCTCCAATATAACTTGTAGTTCATTGAAAGCGACCCTTCAAACATGGCACAGCTGTTTAATTATCTACCGGGTATAGACGTTTCACCGCTTGAAGACAACTTGTTCAGTTTTCAGAGATGAGCGTGTGGTACGAGAATAAGCGTTGTTGAGTCAATTTGCTTTTAAATTATATCATACTAATTATAGCGCAGCTTCGCTTACATTTGGCTAGTTGTCATGAATTAGGTAAAAAGTTCGCCTATATCCCTCCTTGGAGTTCAAGCTTAATCGTCAAAGAACGACAGACAAACAGATCGACAGAGTTACTTTCACATTTATAATAATAGTAAAGATTTTTGTCATTATATTATCTAGTATTATTTATGAAAAAATACATAAGTTGCACTTGCGGGTCAATTAAGCTACAAAGCCTGACTTATTTCCGCACTCTGATTTTTATCTAAACGGCTTTATACTGATTACGACGTATTGCACTTATTCCTTATGACATGAATTTTTGTAATTTATTCTTTACTTTTTACGAGGCATTATAATTGTTGTTAGACATTGTTTTGAGTAAGTCATTTTTGTCCCCTTAGCCGATTTATCACTTGTATACTATCAACCGCCTCTCGTCCCCATTTTAAATTCTATCTTTATCGAAAGAAAATGTCCCGGTTCTAGCGTCATCGTCAATTGCCATACATTGCATAAAGAACTGCTGGTATATGTTAAGAACAAGAATGAAGATTGTGTTGTATTCATGATATTTGTTATCAAAAAAATTATTATAATTTTAACAGCATTAGAATTGCTACTGTAAAACAAGTTGGGAATATTTTTGATACTTGTTTTGGATCTCACAAATATTTATATTGTATTACAAGTTTTGTTTCAACACAAGTAATATTTGATTCCTAGAATTGAGATATCGAAACCAAAAGCGAATGAAGTCGCCGACACAGTGTGTCTCGCAAAATGTATTTCATAACTGTCTCAAGTATTGCTTTTAATTAAAACTAATTGTATTTCGAGATAGTACTATTACAATGAAATTGTTTAATAAACTTTATATATTAACCCGCTTGAAATGGGACGCCACTCAAAGCTGTCGCATCGGTTGACCGCGGCGGCTATAAATTCCGACACAATATTTCGGTGTCGGCCTTGTGTCGGCCCTATCGAAGTTTTGCCGACATATTGTGCTGTATCACGCCGCATCTGAACAAAGTTGATGGTACGAAAATGGAAAGTTTATGCAGAACACACGGTGACTCTTTACCGTTTTTTTTTTTTAATATGAAAAGATGTATTTGCAACAAAATGTAATTAAAAAATTTGTTTAGTGTTTTCGTAATTCAAAACATAGTATAAAACAAAGTCGCTTTTTGTGTCCCTATATCCCTATATATGCTTAAATCAGTATACGGATTTTGATGCGTTTTTTTTTATAGATACAGTGATTCGAGGGGAAGATTTTTGAATATAACACAAAGGAAATGATGTCTTAAATAAACAAATTCTGTAGTATATTTAGTATCAGTATTGTATCCGTGCGATAGTCGATGGGTCGCTAGTAACATAATATAACCTGAAACTAAATGGACGGAATGTTTGACAAGTTTAATGATTGTAGTTTGTTAGTTAAGTTATCGAAGGATTTATTTTTTTGTTTTATCTGGTGTTACACTATAAGTTATAACTATTGGGTATAACATCTTTACTTTCTAATAATTTTCATTGTGCATGTTAAGCATTGCCCAGATATTACAAATTTTAGACATTGTTTTATTTATAATTATTCTTATGTTTTTAGTAAAATACAATTTATGTTCGTATTATAATTCAAATTATTTAACTTATAAAAAGCATATATTAAATCTTAATCATTTCTTTAACTCATTACATACTAAGAATGGAATGATCAATAAATATAAATATTTTTATTAGTCTAACATAACAGTATATAAAGAATCGAAATAAATCGACACAATCATGGTCATTGGATACAAAGTATGAAATTACTAAGAACGAGATAACTCCACAATTTATCATAATAACGTCTTTATATATTTTTTTAACTCAGCTGCTGCCCTTAATGCGACCCTGCTGAGTAAATCACCGGCCAGGAGACATGAATTATCAAATAAGTCAAGATAGTAAAAAAATATAACGCAGCATTAAGTCGCGCCCATGATAAACGGGCCCCGGTAATGTTACAGCGTTAATTATGGACTGTGTTGATATTCTCTCCTTACAAAGTCCTTAATTTTACACTAACCGCTAGTTAGCCCTACCTTATGTATCTTAAGACAAGGAATATGCACATGCACGTCATTAATTTATCAAACAGCAGTGCAATAAGCAAACTGTCTATATAATTACCCAAAATGACTGATTGTATCTTCAAAAAAATCTCAATTATATTATATTATATTACAACAGTTACTACGTTACCACCAAGAAAGTATATCACAATAAACTATCGCTGGGTACTATACAAACTTGAAAAGCAAAATTCAGGTCAAGACATTAATTACAATTAAAATAAAATTAAAAATGTTTCAATATGATTGATAAATTTCTGCTTGCATATAAACGCTGGACAAAAAAGACTTAATTCTTCTAGTAATATAATAATTATACGTATAATTGTCTGATCAGAATATATTTTTTATTTATTATATAGTATACTAACAACCCGAGATAAATAAGTAGTAGTAGTAAATATAAAATATATTTATTTGATAATGTTTATTTTGTATTTTGTATAAATATTACATAAATGAGAAATATGAATTACATCAAAAATGGTCTTAATTTTATTGAGAGATCAAAACTTATTGATTATAAAAATATACGATACGACTATTATAAACGATTATAAAACTTTACCCAAAATCGATTAAAAAACGTTTCAAATATAATCGGTGATTATTAAAATATACAACATTAAATCTGAACGAAAATAGCTAACAGGAATTCAGCCGGTCTTACACAACACAATCAAACGGAAAACATCAAAATCATCCGCCTATATTTTTATATGTTTATCGCGATCCGAAATAGATTAAAAGTGAGCACTTAGCGTGTGTTATGACAGCTGTATTACGAGCGTTCCTATTTTTTACGACGTGTAAAATTAGCTATTCGAGAAACGATACCTCGTTCTTAATTTAATTTAGGATATTTCTTGTGTCGATTGAAAAAATATATTGGTGCACAGATATAAAAAAAAACACTAAAATTTAGTAAACAGTCTATCAATAATCTATTGCTAGGCTGAGACCGAGTCTGAGTCTTATCAACAATGATTTGGAATTTATTCCATCACGATGTTACTATGCTGAGTGGTGGTTATGATTAATTTTATTTAATAAAAAGAGACACCACGTAGCACCAGATATGTTAAAAACTTTAATTCACAAGAAAATTAAAGGAAATTAAAGACTTCAATACATTTTTTCAATGTCAACAAAATTTCTGAAATTACGGTTTCTCAAAACCTTCACTCAAGACTTATAGGGCTTGATCGTGCTAGGCATAAAAATATAGCTTTAAACTTCATGAAAGAACGATGTCCTTGCCATGGTGTTTAAGCTTAAGTTAAGCTTAGTTTAAGCGTACTTCATAAGAAATTTCAATTAAAGTCAGTTCAATTGTTTGACTGTGAAATAACCACAAACAGTCAGACAAAGTTACTTTCACGTTTATAATATTAGGATGTAGTTCTCAGTACTACGGAAATGTCTAAATAGTTTGTTATAATATTAAAGTGTTTTAAAAATACGCCATTTTTAATTTAAAATTCATTCTTTTAAAACTGAAGTGACTCCAATCACATTAATAATTCTTAACCGGCTCCTTAGCGAGGGCTCTTCATTACACCTCCGCAGACGAGGTAATTGCAGGGCTGACACGCGCGAGCATAACCTCTTAATTTATTGAACGAAACTAATGAAATTCCTGAGTAAAGTTTATTGCCGGAGACAGCCCTGTTTTGTACGGTAACAATTTTCGGCTCTAGATAGGGTTGCGACATTCTAATCGTTTCTTTAATTATATCGGAATTAATGTTTTGTATCTGTTAAGGCGTTAATTTCGTTGAATTTTCGACGGGAATTTTATTAAGGAATTTTTGTTTCGATGTCGTGAATGATACTTAATCGTATTTTGATTGTAATGGTGCTTTAATAATTCAGAGACATTTTTTTAAAGATTTACTTTAGCTAACTATTTGCCAGTTAGGCTTCCTATTGAATTTACTCAATTTAAATTATTTTATTGTATAACATTTACTTTCCTAGTGCTTAAATTGAAAAATAATTTTCCAAATAAATTTTTGAATTTTGGATTCATTATTATACCAGTATTATAATTACTTGAAACTACAATTTCACATTAAAAACTCAATTTCTATTAATTTAAATTTATAACGACGACTATATAATCTTAATAAGTAAATATTAGATTCATATTTTGTTATGAACTCTGTATATAATTATATTTTTATGTTTTCTACAGTTTATCGAAATTTCTAAATATTTTCTAAAGACATATTTATTTTAACTAAGATTTTGCCACCAAAAGTTAATTTGAGTACATTTATTTAACATTAGAAAAAAATATTCAGCGAGTGTTGCTTTAAATTGAATTATAACATTTTTTTTTCTCACTTGTGAACTTAATTTTTTCACTATACTAAAGAGAATTATACTATAAATAATTATTATTCACGGTAAACTATGACCTCTAAAAAGTTATATTTTATCCGATATTACAGCAGAAATACCAGTTTCTCACCCACTTCAGGGGTGATGTCGACAACAACTCGTAAAGCCGGCGACAGGTGCACCAACAGTAAATCGGCAAACGTTAAATTTGTTCTGAATCTGAATATTGATTCCGGTTTTAGAGCAACGGTTTACGGCTTTACATGGGTTTTATTGCAGGATCTTGAATAACTTAATTGTATTTTAATGTTTCGATACAGGGCGGACGTTAAAATCATCCGTAACTTCGATTAACGTACTGTTTTTAAACTTTGGTTGAATACCAATACAAATACTACATTGTGTTTCTCAATCTAAATGAAATTGGAAACAATAATGAACTAAGATGGTTCATAGTTGGTACATATGTACAAGATAAATATCCGTATTCTCTGATTATAAAACAAAAGAAGAAGGACGTAGAGAATTAAAGTAAAATACACACAGCTCCAAATAAAAACCAGAATATTAACAATTTTCTTAATTAATTATCAGCAAAAATACGAGGACGTTACGTCGTTATCAGAAGATAACACACGTCCTTTATACTTAAGATTGAAAAGTTGAAATAATCGCTGTCAATTTTCAAACATGTCAGTGTAAAATTTTTGATTCGCACGTGACATTGGCGATATGATCTTTTGCCTTTTGGCACAAACAAAAGCCATTAATTTTTTTTTTTGATTTTAGAAGTTGTTAAGTGTTTCGTTTTCGCTTTCAGTGTTTTGTATGTAATAATTTTATGATTTAATAATGAAACAAAATTTTTATATATTTTATAGAACATAACAAAATAGAAACAAAAAAACATCCAAGGTTCCAAAAAATAAATATTTATATAAAATTCAGCAATTAGTTTCACATTAATCAAATTTATGCACAAAATATAAAGATATCAGCTTAATTAAAATTTCTCGCTAACAATGATATCTAAGCAAAATGCCGCGTAATGCAAAGGGGATAGAAATGTCAAGTCGAGTCAATCGTTCAAGAGGCAAGTTTACAGCGGGTGGAGATAATTGTAACAATATTTGTTTGTTCTACTAGGCTAACGAATACAATATTGGTTATGAAGTGTGTCAAATTATCATCCAAATTATTATTTGTATCAAGATGTTTGTGTGATGTTATTATTTGCTCAGTGTATATAGGTTACATGAAGTAGATCAATAAACGTCTTTCATAAATTTACATTAAAATAGTCATGTTCATGCACGCGCTAGAAAAGCTCTTACCCTTTTTTACCCAAATAAGGAGGTATTTGGCTAGCAAAGGAATATGTAACTATCTCTTCTGTGTCGTACACCATCGATGCTATTTAAATTTAATAACGTATCAAAATCGTTCAAATGTATATAATTGTTTATTCTTGATACTATAATGATTTGATTTTCCTTATTATTATTTTCGACACGGAAAACGCTATATGATAAAATCGCGTTAGCTCAACAAATGGATACCTTGAGCAGCATCTAACTTTTACAAAGCAAAACACTCAGTATCAACTGTGATGACGATTCATTAAAAGAATTAAAATGCATTGGGGTCCAATGTGCTAATGTAGCAAAAATCAAAGTAATTGAGTTCGGGGGATGATTATATAAGAAGCTTTCTTTCAATTTGTTAAATTCTAAAACAACAGACGGCGTCGATAAACGAGAGAGACTTACAGAAAAGTTTGTTTTTCTAAAGCAAATGTTTACTCCTTAATTGAAGATTTGAAAAGTTGGAATACGGACCAATGTATTCATATTTTATGCAGATACTGAAATGTTTTCGTTTAAATAATGAATATTTAGCAATAATTAACTAGTCCCTACGAATTTTATAAAATAGAAAGTAACTTTATCTATCTCCTCTTCACGTTTTAGACGCTGAAGCGATTTTGATGAAATTTGAAAGAACATAGATTAGTATTTATCGCAGAAATCGTCTCTTAAGGATGTGAAAACGATGTTTGTATGTGTGTAATCTATGATTTCTTAAGTAAGGAATATGTAATTAATTATAAATTTTCGTTAACTTTAATTTTGATAGATATTCGATTAATCGGATTATAAAGGAAGGAGGGCTCAGCTAGTAATAGATTGAAATTATTTGTTCAATCCACAAACATACAAGTGTCAGGTTTTATACAGGGAAAAATAATAATTTTGTAGACTATCTGATTTATACGGACAGAAAAGTCGTAAATATGTTATACGTTACTAGTTTCCACGCCGGGCTTTGCTTTGGTTTTGGAGGTTGGACATTAGCTGCTAAATATAAAAATGGAGGCTATGTATTTCCTTGAAGATCAAGCTTGCTTCATACTAAATTTCATCTAAAACGTTTCAGAGGTTTGACCGCTAAAAATACAGACAGACGAAGTTATTTTCGAATTTATAATATTAGAAAAATTATCACACAAAATAGAATTAAAAAAAAAAAAACTAAAAGAAAAAGTATACGCAAATTCTTTTGATACAACTGAAATTTTAAATAAATCTTGGTGAAAGATAATCTTTAAGTAAAATGTGAATTTTAAGTTTATTTCGAGGCATAAAACAGTAGGCGTAATGTTATCTCCAAACTGAATAAAAGCAAAAAAAATGCTTTAGTACTAAGTTTTAGAAAATACACACAAAATCTCAAGGGAAATGTGATTTAGATTTCTGTGAAAAACTTAAAAACTTCTGAGTAGTTGTGACTTAAAATTATTTATAAAAAATAATTATTTATTGTTAAAATAAAATGCTACAAAAGGCCAATGACACTCAAAGGACACTTACTATGTAACTTCTTGCAAAACTGACATCAAGCGACGTTCGCTATACATATATGTATCACTATCTGATTAGATTAACCTCGTCTTTAGATAATTAATGATATTTGTTGTCAAAGAGCAAATGGGCCAACTGATGGTAAATGGTCACCACCACCCATAGACTATGGGGCTGTAAGAGATATTAATAATTCCTTACATCGGGAATGGGAACTAAAATGTTATGTACCTTCTGCCTTTAGTTACAAAGGCTCGGGTCCCTTCAATCGGAACACAACAATAGTAAGCACTGCTGCTTGACGGTAGGACATCCGATGAGTGGTTGGTATCTACCCAGACATGTTTGCACAAAGCCCTACCACCAAGTAAATAATCTATGATGACCTACGGGTTCTGTAGAAATCAAACGACATGTACATTGTTATATGATATAAATGTATTAGAAGATATTTTGAAAAGGAAATTGTTATATAAGACTTTTTGCCAACCGATTTTATCTCAACGACCGTTTCTTGCCAACCGTCATGTACGTTGTTCAGCTCAAACTAATATGTATGTAAGTACAAAGTGGTACTTGAACGTGTAGCCGGGTTTTATAAGTGTTGCACGTGTTTGAGTGTTACAAGTTACAGAAACGTACTTTAATTAAGAACGCCATATTTTAGAAGTTTAATTTGAAGATCATTTTGGTATAAATGAATCAGTGACAAAAAATTCGTGATTAATCAACAACAACAACAGCCTGTAAATTTTCCACTGCTGGCCTAAGACCGCCTTTCCGTTTGAGGAGAAGGTTTGGAAAATCTCCACCACGTTGTTCCAGTGCGGGTTGGCAGAATACACATGTGGCAGAATTTCTATGAAATTAGACATATGCAGGTTTCCTCACTAAGTTTTCCTTTACGCTAAGCACGAGATGAATTTTGAACACAAATTAAGCACATTCAGTGGTGCTTGCCTGTCTTTGAACCCGCAATCATCGGTTAAGATGCACGCGTTCTTACCACTGATTACCATCTTGTGATAAATGTTGTATTCATTTTATAATTTGTTATATTTAAGAAACAAAACAATATTAACTGTGAATAATAATTATGATCATTTGTAACATTATTCACGTGTCACGACGTTTTAAAACAAAGGTTACACGATCTTATACATATTGTAATGTATTCAAACTGCAAACAACACACTTCCTTTCACTGAGGCAATGTAAAATTTCTATATACCTAATCAGTTAGTCTGGACCTTCAACCCTTCGGTCCCCTGAAACTAGTTACGGCTAGATAATAAAATGTTTAGGAGCTCAGTTAACAGCGCCGGAGAACCCTATCGGCTATTGAACCGATGACGATGCATTTTACAATATACCTAGCGACTTTGCATTGCGGTTTTCCTGTCTGGAACTGTGTAGATTTTAGATTGGTGTTTATTTGAGATGAATGAACTTTTGTGAACATGTGAAAAACTAAAACATAGTCACTGTATTATTGGCACTTGTATACCTCGTGGAGTAAACGCACATGATTAGGATCATACTTTGAATAACTGACCAAGTTGAATGTTATATACATAGTTTTTATCCAGAGAGTACACAAAGCTGTTAGTATAGCGCTCAATACCAATACTGAAGTAAATTTAATGGATTTGGACTATGATGTCTATAAAATGGAGGTTGTATATGTATCCATATGTGTTTGCACATACACAACAATAAAACATTACCGGGTTATCGGATAGTTCCCGTTGAAAGAACTATATCCATTTTTTTCATTATATTATGACACTAGCAATCCGCCCCGGCTTCGCACGGCTGCAATACTGATACAAAATATTACAGAATTTATTTATTGATGACTTCACATTAGAAACTTCTAACACTATCAGTGTTTCTTAATCTATTAAAAAAAACTGCATCCAAATCCTTTCCGTAATTTTAATGATCGAAGCTTGTATAAAAGAAAGCAGAGAGGGGCAGAAAGCGGTATGTAATGATATAAATACTATATATATGACGGTATCAAAATACTAAAGTATCAAGATCATTTGTAATTTTAATAAGATCAATTTAAAATGTATCTCTATTTAAAACCGTATCAAATAAAAGTAGCGGGTAAAGTAATATATGTCTGCAAACTAGTATACCGAGAGATTTCCTAAAGCATCCAAGTGGCGGATCTAATCTACACAATTAATCCCCTGATTGCATAGAATGGCTCTTTGTCCCTTAGTGCTTGTCGTGTTACTAGATAATTCTACACTAGACTGATGGATGTCACTGAAACGGTAACATACTAATTATATACCTATTTATTTGTCGTCTTTATATCGCATCAAATATTTATGCGGCATACTAACAATATAACCTATTAAAATGTTTCTATGTATAGGCTTTTACAAGCACTTTTGAATCGTAATTTTACAATTAAGTGAAGCTACCACCGGTTCGGAAAGTAGATTCTACCGAGAAGAATCGGCGAGGAACTCAGTAGTTACTCTTTTTCAACATTTAAAAAATACAAAGTCATGTTAGTTAAATACAAATTTTTAAATTAATATATCCTGCTTGGAAGTCAACAGGTATTAACTCCACGCTTTTTTATCATTTATAAAATCTTGTATTGAATAATATGCCTTTTTTACTAATGTTATTTTTTTACAAACGATTTGAATTTACGAAACGGCAAAGTTTTTTCTAAACTTTTCTCATACTCAGACACAGGATACTTTTTTTATTTATAACCTGTGAATAGCCCCTCCTCCCCACACTTCAACAAGAAGTAGAATTATGTTGCTGTTTAAACATGAATTGATTAAACCTTTTATCAATTGGGTAAATAGCTTAATTATAATATAATACTTTCTATAAAAGCATATGAGTCGTATACATATATTAAGCTATTTCTCATAATAAACAAAGCAGTACTTATAGTAGAACGAAACAATAGTTAAGAAAGTAGTTCAAATTCTTTATTGTTCTGCCCATTTTACCCGTGACCCATTTCTGTTCGAGAAAAGTGCATTTTTCAATGCCCAAAATATGCATTTCCAAATGGACAGTTTTTATGGCAATGACTTTATAAGTAAGTATTCGGAGGCAGGTTTCGCTTGCGATTTAGGGGTTGGTCATTAAAAAGAATTATCATTCCTAAGACTTCAAGCTTCTTTCAAGCTAAATTACATCAAGAACAGAGCTACTTCAGCATTTCTATATTTGTACAGATTACTCAATTTTTTTTAACCAAGTCTGTATTGTATTAGAAAACTCACCCCAATCTTTTAATGAAAATAGCTGTCATAAAGGACAAACACAGATTAAAAAATATAACATTAATATTTTGTGTTATAAAATATATATATATATAGTTCCACAACTAATTGCAGATTATGAAAATGTGTAATCGAAATCACAAAACTTGTTTGTTACGAGATTAGACAATAAACAAACTATTATATATCAGGCTATGGATATAAAAGGTAGCAGCAGCAGTCTGCAATAAAGGGAGTGCCAATGTTATTAAATATAACACACAATATGATACGTAAGTTAATAGATGATCAGCAGATATCGTTTTCGGCGAACGTGCTTATTACGGACCAAAAGGTTTTTGTGTGGCGTAAGTTGATACTGTTTAACACTCTTTTCATTTTCATAAAAAATATCGAATATAATTATTACACATACCAGGTTATAAAGGGGCTATAAAAACGCTTATATATTTTTAAAAAATATGATAAACGATATGGTATACTATAATATGGGATACATTTCTGGACCAATTACGTTTGTAATTGGTCCCAAAATGCTTCCTAAAATAAAACTAACTCTTAGAAAATTAGATTCAATTAAATTTATCGTAACACTTACAGTTTTATATAGAGTATATTTTGTATATCAAAATATACTCTATATAAAACTGTCAGATCATTAATTATTATCAAACCAACTTGATATAGTACATTAGTTTACAAAATTACAAAACATAATATCAATCGTTACAACTTAAGTTATTTCAGATTTCTCAGTATCTAAAATTTGGAACTATAAATTGTAACAGACAGAAATATGTTAAAAGATACTAATTGAATTAATTTTATTCGTTCATCGCTCATCACTTGTATTGGAGCGATCTGACTCGGGATAGGCGTGTAAAAAGCGGGGGTGCAATGCATGCCAATTCGTCCGCACCGGACAGTGCCGGACGCGACGTCCCGTGTACCGTCAGCATAAAAATATTTGTTATTTTCTATCATTTGAAAATTTACTTGCTTTATATTTATTCTTGAACTGTTATAATTTTGTAAAATAAAATTCGTTATATTAAGTTCATATAAACAATGACTTTTTGTTACTGATAAAAGGTAATTTTGTCAAGGAATGTTAATTGAAAGATTTAAGTTACTTATAATTTATCAACTTATGTATAGACCTAAGGATAAAGAACATAACAGAAAGCTTTTGTGAAGTATATCTTCTTTTAAGTGATATCGATCTGCATATAAAAGATCAAATAAACAGAAAATGACGTCATATTAATAATCTTAAATTCGTCTCTGTAAAAACATAATATATCGTCCTATCTGTACTCCAAGCCGTGACCGGTGTGTGAATCCAGTCCAGTTTCAATTTAGCCTAACCCCCTGGTGGGGATGCATCTAGCGGCCCACTATTTCGCAACTTAGCCCCTTTAAAAGAGACTTAGGGATATTTTTGTATTTTTTCTCAAGTGAGCTTAGCATGGATATTTGTACCATAGACTGGAACGTTTAATGTATTGGCTCGTTTGGTAAATAGGATGTACGTGGTTCGAATATTCTTAATGCAAGATTTTTTTTTAATCTGGCATACGTTTTAACTTGTACTGCCATGTCTTTATGCCTCCAATAAACACTTTTTATTCCCAATAAAGTACAAATTAATTGTTTTTAATGTAATTATTTTACGTGTGAAGAAAAACATTGCATACTTAGGTACCTACTATTTCTTCCTAATAAACGTTAAGTATTTCTATTTTACTATTTGATATTATTGATATAAAATATTACTATAAAATATTCAAATATAACTGTTCGACGTCATCTCTCACAGAGATTTCTCAACGTTTTCTGGGTTATAAAAATCATCGTTGCATTCGAAACATTTTCGATATCGAATGAAAATACTTATTTATGGCGAGCGATTCTAGATTCGTGTGTAAATTGTCGCTAGAAAATTTTCAAATATATCGTCAAACGGATGGAAAACAGAATATTTTGTGTATGGCGCAGTTTATGATCTAGATAGGGGTTGACGAGTTGTTTAATGACCCGTGATAGATGTCCAATATGCAAACTGATATAATTCTTTTACGTCAGTATGCGATTCCTTGTTTTATTCTCGTGGTTTTAAAATACAATCGCCATGCTAATTACATTGTTTGTTTTTATAAGGTTTTAAAATACAGCTCATGATTTAGTGTCCTCTTACTGATTATTATTTATATCTATAGTTCATGTTTTGTTTGATATTATCTTCATCAAAGCAAAACATCCATCTGTGTATAATTTCATTGAAATCTCACATTTGCAATTTTGAATATGTTCCTAACCCTCTCCTTAAAGGGAGAGGTGGCCTTAGACCAAATTTACAGGCAGTTACTTTACTTTATTTTACTTTATTATCTTCACCTGAAATATTGTGTAAATATTTAAACGTTTATATCTTTTTGTAGTATCTCAATTGTCAGTTCTTTACCGTTTTTTTTTTTAAATAAGGGAATAGGATATTGTTTGTACAGTTACTAAAACATTTACCAACATTTGTCTACTAATATTATTTATGAACAAATAAATGATGAACTAACAAGATATCGTTAAATTTATTTATTTTTAAATAAATAAAATAAGTAGATAATTAATAAAATGATGGTAGGTATTTGTGTAGGCCCGTCTCTGTGGGTACTGCTCGCTTATCGGATATTCTACTGTTAAACTGCCATACTTAGTATTGTTGTATTTCGACTTAAAAGGTGAACGAAGCAGTGTAGCTTCTGGCTCAGAGAGACAATTAACGTCTTCGTTTATAAGATTGGCTTGGCTCATTGGCAATGTAAGGAATATTTGGTATTTTTACAGAATGTCAATGTGTGGTGGTGATCACTTGCCTTTGTTCTTCCTTAAATACAACATAAATAAAGTAAGCGGACCAAATACATATGTATATCATAAAATGTTATAAAATATTTTATACTTCAAAACTGAAAGGTTTGTATTATAAAGCGCTACCACTACGCTACTATTATAAAGAAATTACCAATTCAATTGAAAAATTGATTAGGTATCCATTACATACATACATGCATAACTCTTAGTTCAATTATTATTAGTCTTGTAATTGATGTAATCTATATTAACGAATATTGCTTTATACATTTATCTAACCGAAATCACGTCGCAATCGATCTTCGTCGTGTTTCGTGATTTACTGCTGCCACGATGCATATTGCTGGCGCAGTTGACAGGTGCAGCGAGCGTGTGCGTGCAAGCCGGCAATGGACTGTCAAAGTTGAGATTGCATCCGATTTATGGCTTCGATGTTTCAGATGACGCTAAATTTGTGTACAAGAAAACAGCCTTTGATTGATAGATTGACTTGAAAGCTGAATACTAGGTATAGGTTTATTTGCTGTATTCTGATTTCCACTTATATAGAACAGTAAAGATTTGTTGGATAGCAAAAACGAATCTATTATTTATACGATTTTAGCATTGCAACAAACATATTTAGTGTTTTAAATAAACATATAATTATATTTTATATTGCCTATACAACTGCAATTGCGATACCTTAAGTAGAACCACTTATAATGGTTTTTAGTATAGCTCTAAATTAGTCCCAACTGAATAGAATTGGGGGAGTATTGAACGTTGTTAAGTTTTTATTAGAATACATTAAAGATTTTTTTAATTATGTGATAGGCGAATGGGCAAATAGACGACACGCCGCCGAGGCTGTACTCTCGTTGATCAAGCACGGACTAGGACCCGCTGGATTGTAGTAATAAGAATTACGCATACACATATATATATATATATATTGCTACATATTATTATTATATATTATTTAGTGTAGATTATGTATATATTATTTTAAAATATAAAAAAATAAATAAAAAGAGAAAATGCCAGTGCGGGCCACGTCTCCCAATAAGACGACAATAATAAAATATTAAACGCTAAAATCTTTAATATAAAATGTGACAAAAGGCACGGGCGTCTGCGATCCTATGGATGTTGTAGATTAAATAATAAAAAAAAAAATAGACGGCACGACGTTTATCAGATACCGCTCTTAGGCATTGGAATTGTATGAAATAATAACCTTAACCTTTCCATCACCAACTGTATGAGCTGAAATGTTATGTCCCCAATCAACTTCAAGACATAACAATATTATGATCGGATTCGCAGAAGAATATGAAGATTAGGTGATACTTACCCAAGGCGGGAAAACCCTACAACAAGTCAAATTAAAGTCGGTTATGGTTAATAATTACAATTAATAGCGTATGATAATTATATCCATCAATTCGTAAAATACGAATAGCGCATTCCTTTTTAATCATTAAGGTGATTAGAAGCCAGCCCACTTTAAACGCATTCCGAGAAGAACAACCTAGATAGTTCAAGTCTTTAAATTCTGCCAAATTATATTTTCGCAGTGCTAAACGCTGCGCCAAAACCTTAATGATATAAGAGAGAGCGAATAATGATAATGATGATTAATTCTTATAAAAAAATGTACTTATTGTTTTTATTGACATGAATTGAAATATTTTGTTTACAATGAAAAAACGTCGTTAAACGTAAATATTGTACAGATTACAATTAAAATACAAGAATCAGTACACTATCTTTTATTTACGATTTTAAGTGAACATGGTTATTTTTATTACTAAAGTCATTAATTTCGGGATATTTACCATGTTTTTTACGACTAGACTATTACGAATGTCTCGTGAACAAGACATTCGTAGATAATGTCGAAATATCGAGCTCCACCGAATAAGAATAAAAAATGGTAATGGTAAATATCCTGAAATTAAAAACTTTTTATCTTTTATTGTTGTTAAACTTTATTTAGATCTTGTTGTCACGCGTTGTATATTAATAATTCCTCAGTGGTAAGAACGCGTGTACTATATCACTTATAACATACATATTATATGAAACTCTTCAAACTTTTTTTTTTCTATGTCATATAGGTAGGCGGACTGATAAATAGGCCCAAGTTTATCTTTTTGTAAGGCCTAGACATTTGTACTTTTAGAAGTATTAGTTTTTTTTTTTATGAGACAACATCACATACATTACTCTGATCCCAATGTAAGTAAATCTTCGTTAAACGAAGTCTCGAACTGGGGCCGGCTAAATTTAGTCCATTTCAACCCCAAAAAGACGCAAGTTTGCGCGTTAACCGCTAAAAAAACCCCATTTGTCGTATCTCCACGATTTGAGAACATCCCGATAGCCGCTACAGGTGGTATCGGAATACTTGGCGTTGATATTTCAAGCCTCGTTCAGTTCCGCGGTCAATTGGAAGGCCGGCCGGCCGGTCGGCCCATCGCCTAAAACTTTACAAGGCGCAAATTTGGCCTCACATGGAGTACTGCTCTCACCTCTGGGCGGGTGCTCCCCAGTACCAGCTCCTTCCATTTGACCGCATCCAACGTAGAGCGGCTCGAGTTATCGACGATCAAGCCCTTTCCGATCTCCTTGATCCTTTGGCTTTGCGTAGAGATGTTGGATCACTCTGCATCTTCTACCGAATTTTTCACGGGGAATGTTCCGAGGAATTGTTCGGATTAATCCCGGCTGCTGAATTTCACCTTCGGACATCTCGTCAAAATTCTAAGTTTCACCCGCACCATCTTGATGTCCGAAAATCCACAACAGCGCGATTTTTTTGACATTTTCTGCCTCGCACAACCACTCTGTGGAACCAGCTTTCGCCGGCGGTTTTTCCGAACCGATACCTTGAAATTTTCGATACCTTGAAAGGCCGGCAACGCACCTGCAAGCCCCCTGGTGTTGCAGGTGTCCATGGGCGGTGGTAGTCACTTTCCATCAGGTGAACCTCCTGCTCGTTTGCCACCTATAACATAAAAAAAAGTAGCTAAAGCACTTGTGTTATGGAAATTCAGAAGGAACGACGGTACCACAATCACCCAAACCCAAGGCAACATAGAAAACTAATGATAATCTACATTGACTCGGCCGGGAATCGAACCTCGGAGTGGCGTACCCATGAATACCGGTGTACACACCACTCGATCACGGAGGGCGTCAAAAGTTCTCATCAATGCGACAGAAACTAGGAAGTTGAGATATTATGTCTTTCGTTAATGTTCGTAGTAACATCAGATCACCCACCCTTTGAAACAGAACACAACAATACTAAATATATATTACTGTTTAGCTGTATATAATTATGATGAGTAAGTGGTCCCTACTCAGATAAGTTTTTTCCGAAACCCTACCTTGATGTACTTTTACATTACATTTCAATGAAATTAGACACATGCAGGTTTCCTTACGATGTTTTCCTTCACCGCCGAACACGAGACAAATTATAAACACAAATTAAGTAATATATAGTGGTGCTTGGCTGGGTTTAAACCCGAAATCATACGTTAAGATGCACGCGTACTAACCTGGACCATCTCAACTCAATCATTATTATTATTTTTTAATTTAAATGTAATTTACATCAAAAATTAATCCTCAAACAACATGAATGTTAAGCAAGACATCATATCGAAGCTCGTATATATTTCGCATTTCTTGCCGAAACTGAAACAAACTATGAGAAAGTTAGTGAGTTTGATGTTGAAATATTGTTATTAAATTTTAAATTTGGAAGAATAATGTGTCTTAGTATAGAATAAATAATAAAAGCTGTGTAAGATACAGACGTGTGTGTCTCTGTGAGAATATGGATCAAAGTATGGTATTTTAAAACAGCGAAAGAAAAAGATTTTTGACTCATACATACAATCTTTTGAAAATAGTATTATTTTTTTCCTGTTTTTACAAATAACTTTTTATCATGAAACTTCTAGTGTCAGTTAAAATAGAAGCAAACAAGTGTTCGCAATGAGAATTCTACCAAGATTAACCGACAAAAACATACCAGCGGATCATCACTCATTGCTTTCATTGCCATTTTTCAACAAAGTTTAAGTATTTATGCTCGAATACAATCATATATTCTATTAATATGAAGAAAAACGACATTATGAGCAAGTTAATTAAATAAACAATACTTAGTTTGTAAATGACAAAAAAGTTTTTATTCAAATGATATATCAGAGGACAAACGAAATAGATAGTATATTGTTCTGGTTACCATAGAAAAAAATTGTACAAATGGGATATACGCGTGGTCACAAAACCAGATTTTGGTGATATAGATATATCAGCCAACATCTAATAAAGTTTATCTAAAAAAAATCACACCATATTTAGACAAAAATTTTGTTCAAATACATTTAGGCTGTTTTGTTGTATTCTTTGATTCTTTTAAGTTTATTTAATTATTAACTAAAATCGGTTGGATTACATTATTATCTAAAGTTATATATTTATAAAGTATAATTTTTTTTTTCTACCATATCAATTATGCATACTTACCACAGTAATTTCGTTCAAGATATCTTAAGTACGATCTTTGTTCATTGTTATATTTTACTACAGATTTAACCAAACATTTCTCGAAAATAGTATTGTATTGCTCTCCTGGGATCGATCCATTATATTGATGGATACATTGTTGCCAATAAACCTGACTTAATAGTAGTGAACCGATCAGCGCACCGTGCAATGTTGTCACTATTCCAAACACAATAATCATTGGAAATTGTTGGAAATAGTGACATCATCAATTGAAAATTTAGTAACTTATGACCTCGTTACTGATACCGCCTGTGGAATACTGACAATGTTCATTACTCTCATTGTAAATACTTCACTAACGTTTCAAAATTAGAACGTAAATATTATAATACATACCAAACAACCGACTTTAATATTGATGAAACCGACACAGGATACCCAGCAGATTTCCAACATCGAAATTCACAGTCTGTGAAATAATTGATAATTAGAGAGAGACAGTAAATATTTCGCATTAATTGTCATTAATGTGGACAAGACGTCATGTGTGTTTTATCACCGGAAACAAAATGTAAGTGCCACCAGGTCTCACTTTCTAGAGTCGGGGTTAGGGGTTAGGTCGAAACGCCTTCAGTACAGTTTTCGGTTTGTCGTAGGTATCTGCATACTTAGGAATTGCTTAGTCTTAAGTGACTTATTGTGATTTCTGAAAGAAAGACAGCTAAGAAGGAGAGAGCATAATGGCACTTGTGTCGTTATTTCTCTTAAAAGCGATTTTCCATTTTAAGGTTTTTATCACGATTTTCATTTGTTTTTTTTTTCTATATGAGAAAAATATGAGTTCACCATATGCCATTTCTACACCATATTTTATACTCAGTACATTTTAAATATCCTTTGTATTTCGTCCTTTGTTGTCATAACAATAGGATTCAAAAAGGTTGTCATATTCTCATAAGATACAAAACAAACGTATTAATTATTAGTTATATGAAAACGGAAATGGTTATCATTAGTCTATTTAGTTCTGAGTGTACAGTGTTTATTCCTACAAGTTTTTAGATGTTTTATTAATTAAAATAGTAAAGCAACAAATTTATCCATAAATATCTAATTACTGGATGGTATCTTATCTTTTTACGGTTTCTAATTTCTTCTTTAGTTTATTCCAATGTGAGTTGATACATACATACAAGAATCATCATCGGTCACGTGATGAATTTTATTATCATCGTCACTCAAGAGTATACATCTGTTTAAATCATTTAAATAGCTCAGATGGTAATGGTTGGTTGGTAATGGTTCAGGTTACAGCTAGAGTTCAGAGGGTGTAACGAGATGAGAGACAGAGATACTTACGTATTTAAAATATAAGTGTAGATAAGTAGTCGGACGGGCAAATATAACAAGTGATAGTCACCCCATTCATTACACATTAGAAGCGTAAGATTTTTAACGCCATTTCCTTATATCTCCAATACACCAAAGACTTTAATATAGAATATTTTATGTTCTTAAGGCTTTCCTCTGCCTACATATCTTTAGTTATAACGTACTTACAAAAACAGTGTTACCGTACTAGTCTGAAAGAACTTAATCTATATATAATGTATTAAATAACAGAACTGTGAAATAAATAAGCTTAAAAACAATTAATGAATTATACAATAATAAAAAATAAATTTGTGTAATATTATATAATACCATACACATTGAATGAAGATGAAGGAAAGAGAGTGAACGATCCCACGTAGAAGCATACAACAACAACAACAACAGCCTGTAAATTCCCACTGCTGGACTATAGGCCTCCTCTCCCTTTGAGGAGAAGGTTTTGGAACATATTCCACCACGCTGTTCTAATGCGGGTTGGTGGAATACACATGTGGCAGAATCTCTATGAAATTTGTCACATGCAGGTTTCCTCACGATGTTTTCCTTCACCGCTGAGCACGAGAAGAATTATAAAGACAAATTAAGCACATGAATCAGCGGTGCTTGCCGGGGTTTGAACCCGCAATCATCGGTTAAGATCCACGCGTTCTAACCACTGGGCCAACCCGTCTTTATTGTATTAAGTGAACCGACAAAAATTGTAATCGCATAATAGAACTTCGTTCCAATATTTACCTACAAATACAAATGTATGTGTATACATACGTGGTTGAAATACCCTTTGCTGTGAATGAGGAATAACAACCACGATGCTTGCATTTAATATCACTTTGGAAATTCTTAATATTTTAAAAATATCGTTTTAGCCGAGTAAATAGATCATAACACAGAGGATGGCGTAGGAAATAGTCATTATCGGCGTCGTTATGTCACATAATTCACGTCATAACAGCTCGTGTTCGAAGAGTATTTTTTTTCTCTATTTTTAAATACGTAGCTAACATGTTCCGCTTAAGCTCGCTCGAAAGAGTTGACACGTCACAGCTTTTTTCCTTTTTGTAATATTAATATTTTGACTACCTCAATATACAATCTAAAAGACTGAGCCTGAGGTCACAAATCACTGGTGAGGTCAAAGAACAGTAACGTTGTTTCTTTTTAAGAAATTCTGATTTGCCATTCGGTTTTTGAAACTAACTTTAAAAAATCACCCTGCCTTTCTTTTATACTCTTTGTGCTTCGGAAAGGACGTATATCTATTGGTTCTACTGCTCAACTCTCTCCGCTTATATCAGATTGCCATTCCATCAAATCACGAGAGAAAGATTAGACCAGTTCTTAAACATATATAAGCACTATAATAATTATTACCAACGCACTCAGTTCCCTGTGGAGAAGGACCATTTTGACTGAAATATTTAGGACATATGATATACTTATTATTTTGAATTTAGTCTTTTACGCCCCTTCATCATTGAAACTAGACCACCGAGATATATCATATCGGTGTTTGTCTATACAAAAAGAGATGCGGCAACTCAGCTTAACGTATTTAAAAACTTTTAAGTGTCCAGATTGAAAGAAAGATAACCCCAAATTGTACTAACTTTTAAAAATGCTTCGAAAAATTTATAACCAAAATTCGCATTCCATAAGTATAACAGCCAAAAGAATTTGTTTCGTAATAAATTAAATATCGGCAAAGAGAAAAGAATTCGTCTAATTTTTATCCAATCAACTAAGTCCGCACTTCATTTTAAATATTATGGAGATTTATACTGAGAGTTTATTTGGTTACAAAGAAGTTGGGGCAATGAATATTCGGTAGCAAAGTTTCTTTTTTTTTCCATGAAATTCTGCCTCGGTCTATTGTTTCAAGGACCGGGCGGCTCTTTTTGGGCCGTTCCAACTTTTCTGTTATTATAATAGCACAAAAAGTTTCACTGACTTATAAGGTGTGGATATGTAAGTTTTTTTATAGTTATTTTGTTAAAAGAATACCGGTCAAGCGTTATATACACCATATCTAGACAATCGTACAGTGTATATTTAGATTTTTAATGTGAATGTTGACCAGACATTATGATATATTTTTTAAAATAAATTAGCTGAGGTAACACCATCAATTTCTTTATTTTAATTATTAAAGGGCTTAAAATTATTTCTCTTGATGGTAGGGTATTGTACCGTCTGGTCTCGTCACGTACCCTTCCGTTACCTAAAGAACAATCTTTAGGATTGTTACATGTTGGTTTATCTTAGATCATAGGTCTAAGATAAACCAATACATAACAATTTACAGTTTTTAATATATTCGTGAAATAATGAATTGCTAAAACTCTATACAGCACTAATATATATGGGCTAGTGCTTATGATATACGTATATAATTATGTGTAGTAGAAGGGAGGCATTATAATCAGAATCAAATTAACGAAACTGACAAAGAAACAAATACATCTATACTTACTAAAATACTCAAGAATTGAATCATTTTTCACCATTAATAACTGTTTTTTCCAGCTATAAATTTCATACCTAAGCCTAACAAATGATCAAGTTTAACTCTGTAATGTAAATAAATATTTTAAATCGTGTACAAATTGCATCGATAAGAGCCGCGAGGGTACAAAGCCGTATGAAAAATGGCGGAGCTTAACCCTTCAAGCATTGGAGGTCGACACAGGTAATTAACGACAATTACGGCATTAGTTGTCAATGTTATCATAGATGGCGCTAGTGTTCATTTGAACAAGCAACACTATTTAAATGAAAGTAGATAAAGTAAATGATATGAATACTGTTTAATATAAATGATATAGTTAGTCAGAAATTAATACGGAAATGTTTGAATTTTTTTGTTATGTACGTAACTAACAAAAAGTACCCATATATTTACATTTATGACAGCAGGGTCACTGAAAAGAGGTTATAAATATAAAACTAAACTTAGTATATATCTGTATTTGTAACTATAATAATTATTTTATTTTCATTGCTTTTTTATGAATATATTTTCGCAAATATTGAAATATTTTTTATTTCATATAAAAAAGCAACATTCGAATAACAATAAAAAAAAAGTTATAAAATTATTATTACATCCAGTGCCAGAGCCTCACAAGTTTCATTGTACGTGTAGGCATTGAATTCGCCTCAGACAACACCATTGCGTAGGATTGACATTACCATACAGTGCCATAATAATATTTTAGCATTCTGCGATGATATCACTTTACACTATACAGGGGAAATATTAAAGCAAAACTGTGTTGCACGGTTTTATTCTATTCTTACTGGAGGAAAGTCCAATTTTGTTCCTCATTGTGTATTCGCTTTGGTCTCAAATCATATTTTAGTCGCTCTGTGCTACCGGAGCGGAGATTAATTTGGACTTGTTTTTGTAATTTTTCATATTATTAACAATGAAAATGTTATTATTGTTAAACTTAGTTTAACATATAACGTTTTAAAAACATTTCGCATTTAAATGATTTACACTTTTATTGACATAAAGTCGTGCTGTATTAATACTTGAATTTATTACATATATGTTATAATAAGTAGTTAAAGTTTTTCTCGAGACTTAGAAGAGCAACTTATTTCACAATTTGTGTTCATTTGTTTATCTATTACATGGGCCAAATTTCTAAACCAATAAAAAAAATCTTAATGATTCAAGTAAGGTATAAAATCGTACTTTAGATTTTCGAAAAATTGAATAGAAATTCCTTAACATTGCATCGTTATAAAAACAGAGGTCGGCTGTCGGTTCACTGCGCGTCGCCGCATTGTTGCAAGCTGTGAATAATAAAAGTTACGTTCGCTTTTTGTTCGGTCTGCGTTTGCCCGCGTCTGGGTTAGATAACATGCTTTATTGTTCTACGTCTTCTATTTTTCTACGGTATTACAATAATAATAATAATTTATTTAATCTTAAAATAACATAAGACTAAGCGAAGACATGCTATTTTTGTAAAATTATGCATTACACGTTTAAATATTTTTCATAACTTGACAAATCTTACGTCCTAAATGAAGTTATGTTTTATTTTAAGTCTAAGGGATAGGACTCACGACTCTTTTAGACTAAATAGACGAAGTATCTAACAATATCGCGGTCACTCGTCGTTTTCTTTAATCACATATATGTACATATTATACACAAATACATAGCATAATTTATATTACCGTTTTTTATGGGGTAGTACTATATTAGCTTATTTACAGGAATGCTCTTATACGTATGTTCTTATAAAAACTACCAATATCCGCAGGTGCTGGTGATCAAGAGTTCCTTCGTGTCTTCATGTCTTAAGTTGCCAAATTTTAGTGTTTTAGTTAGTATCAATATTTACACAATGGATTGTCAATTACTATATTGAAGTATTTTTGACAGAACCATTGATGTTGTTTTGAATTTAGAACAGAATGGGATAGTATGGTAAAAGGCGTCATTGATTTTACTGTTACATACTTATAAAATATACTAGTACCTTAAATTCATTATTATCATAACAATTAAATAGTAGTTTATTTTTTTAATAATCATATCGAATAAATAATTATCAATTGTTTCTACTTACAAATTTTCTACCTCGGGAATGTTGATATTTAAAAGTATTAAGAGTTTAAAAGGTAATATTAAAAGTTATATCGTTCTTTTGTTGGTCTCGCGCTGACCCGCGATGCCTTGCATAGATAATGTCTCGTATTGTTCCCAGTCACTATGGATGGGTACTGTGAGGAATTCATATTTTATTTCTGCTTAAAATTACGGTATTGATTTATTGAGTATATTTAGATAAAAAACAAAGCCTAGTTTCATTTTTTTATGTAATTCAACTATCATACAGTATTACTAAATCAAAATATCAAAATGAAAATATTTTTTTTTTTCAAGTAGGCTTTTATAAGAACTTTTGAATCGTCATTTAACAAACATATTAAGTAAAGCTGCCACCGGCTCGGAATGTAGATCCTACAAAGAAGAACCGACAAATAAGTCAGTAGTAAAAATATGATGTTCTTTCCTCAAAATATCAGTAGTATTCTACTACTGAGGAATAAAAACAACACTTTTGAATGTGTGCAAATATCTTTCAGTTTAAATATGATATTAAAACATACAAAACATCAATCACTATTAAAACAAAATACGAACTGTTAGAGCAATAACATCTTGAATATCCCCATCGTTCAATACAACGACAAATTACCGAAGAAAACGACAACTTGAGACGATCAAAACAAAAATCGCCCCCATTACACGGGGACGTGCCGTATCAGACGATACAAGAAACTTGTTATCAGAGAAATGATATTAAAGCATCTCTCAATATTTTATACGAGAAATCTCACCGAGGGTCGATAGCGAAGTTTCCGAGGACAATTCATCTGAAAGTTACCGGCGCTACAATAAATCAATGTGTCGAATAATTGCTCTTCATCGGAGAAACTTGGAAAGTCGAAATCAAAAGTTACTAATCACCGACTGAGTATTAATAAGGCGTGGAGGGAAATACATTCCGGCGAGAAGTTTGCGAAGGCTTTGGAAGTTGGGGCCTCCGAGACCCCGGCGTTTACGGAATAGATTGAGTGGGTCGTACTTGTTCTTACGCTTTTTATTGTTCAAATTTTCGTTTATCGATAAGATTCTTTGGCTAAATTTAAAATAGGTACATTCATTAAATAGAGTAGACGAAAAATATGTATTTATGACCATATAATACGTACGTAAGCTATTTTATATTTAAATAAAGTACTACGACAAATCAGTATATATTGAATACCAACACAGTCATCTTTAGTCATAGAACTTGGCACTGCTAGCAATACTAACCCTCCTCGGGAACTAAGATGTTTCGTCACTTATGCATGTAACACTTACACATGACACAGAAACACAACAATTAGTATTGTATTCCTGTATTGTGGTAAAATGTGATGTAGGTACCTACCTAAATGGTGATGTAGGTATGTAGGTACCCACTTAAACAAAACCCGTACTACCACCGAGTATTAAATATAATCAAGGACATTTATTTCATTTAAGACTTGCAGGTCTTCCACGTAGACCTATAAAATATGTGATCTTAGAGAGCAACGTTAAAAAATGGAGTTGAAAATAAATTAAGAACTTATTTGTTTGGCATATAAAGTTCATTAAATTTTTCTCGAGAACTCTATGACATACAATAATAAAATTCATTGCTATTAAAGTCGAGGCAAAAGACTATTTATTACGTATAATTATGGTGTGATTTCACTTAATATAAAATAACGTGAATATAAGAAGTGTTGAGCTTATTCCAATGCTTCAATCGTGGTTGAAGAAGACACAAATGGCAATTGAAATAAAAATGGTAAATGTTACTCTAAAATGTATGAAATCTGATGTCCATAGGATCCTGAAGATACCTCATTACACCGCAGACACTCCAACATTTTCTTTTTAATCAATCGTAAACGTCAAAGACTTTACGCCTTTCAGCCTGGGACGCAATTAAAAATTGCTTTGTACGCGAGTGGCGCGTGTGTCCCGGGCCTTTACGAGATTAACGCAAAACCGCCTGCAGGAGCGCGGCGGCGCCTTAATTAAATTTTAAATTTCAAGCATTTACGCTCTGTGCGACAGTGCGGGAAAGGATTGTCACATCACTTGATGGACGCCTTTTTTTGTTTTGTTTTTAAATTATTAGCAGTATTTGACAGTTTAAAGATAACACCATAAAGTAAAAGTAAAGTTACAGCCTGTTAATTTCCCACTGCTGGGAGAAGGCCTCCTCTTCCATTAAGGAGAGGGCTTGGAACATATTATTTCACCACGCTGTTCTAATGCGGGTTGGTGGAATGCACATATGGCAGAATTTCGATGATATTAGACACATGCAGGTTTCCTCACGATGTTTTCCTTCACCGCCGAGCACGAGATGAATTATAAACACAAATTAAGCACAAATATATAGTCATGCTTACCTGGATTTTAACCCGCAATCGTCGGTTAAGATGCGTTCTAACCAGGCCATGGAATGAATACTATTTTGGTTATGAATGTACTAAACTAAATCTGTAATATTTTTGAGTGAACACAGGGTAACTTAGTAAATGTGATTGTTGCATGCTTAGTCCAGAGTCCGCAGTTTAGAAATACATTCACTTTTTTTGACAAGGATATAAAGATATTGGTTCTGCGAATACAGTACATGTGAACAGCACATTAAAATACTCCTGCGCTTGGTCTCCTTTTGGCCAACGTCTCCGTAAAGTCAGGCAGTTATTATGACATAACCTATACGTATACTCTTCACGATTTTAACAAATATCATTATGTAAAGTTATGGCACAAACGAAAAATATACCAGTTATTAAGTTCAAACTTTCACAGATATAGAAATTTTATTCGAAAATTTTGATTGCATTAACATTTTATAGCCATAAAAGAGGACGCGGCAACAAATAACTTTTACACAGGAGGGTAGTTCTATTATTATAAATGCGACTGGTAATGTTTTTAAAAGTAATCGTTAAAAATCACCCTGCTATAATTCTTTTCTTAATTTTTTTGATGATATTGAAATCTTTTATGAAATAATTTATATAATTTCGTCAATAATTTGGATTGACACATGACTCAAATTACTGAACAATAATCTCGAAATTTCGTGAAAAATCGTAGGCAAAACCTCAATGAAAACCTTTAACATGCCACCGGCTAAGTCGGAGGTAACAACTAGAAAGGCAGACGTTTTTCTCGATTTGGAACGTAAGGGTAGCCGTGTAAATGGGGTTCCTGATAGAAAGTGATCCCTCTGTCTATAGATATTGGTACAGTAAAAAGATAACCGAAAGGCGCTGCATCCGTGTCCTATCCTTTGAGCCTGTTATTATGTTCTACCTCGATTTTGGTTAATATTACTATTTTTGGTAAATTAAACTGGCTTAGTTGCTTTAACAGAGAATAAACAATAAAGTTATACATTTTTTTTTAAATTACTCCTTAATAGCAACGAAATGATTCGCACTTTCTCTTTCTTTTTATTTGGGGCGCTGTATATTTTATGAAATTGTAAGAAAATTACATGGCAAACTTTTTGTTTGCCTGCTACCACATGTATGGGTGACTAGATTAAATGCGTTTGTTAACCGTAGCGATACTTACGGGAAGGAAAGGATGTGTCACTTTTCTGTTCTTCTAATAATGGTATTTATCACGATTTTAGAACATGACTCAAAAGTTACAACTTATATCAAACATTCTTGTGTTAATTCTTATTTCTTAACTATTGTACGTTTCGTGAAAAACTACATCCTCACGAAGCAACTTATTTACACAAGACTTAAGTTAATTAATCTTGACAATACATTGAAGGGAATTTAAAATGAATATATATATATAAAATTATGTGCAGTTCGAAACGATTACAATGCAACTTATCTAAATTCAAGCAAATACGCCACTCAGACATCTCTCAGACGCTGTAGATAAAACGTAGCGAGACAATGCGGGGCTTACACGTATAGAGTGCTAATCAGTACAACTTCTTCAGCTTTATTTAAATTCTGCCTAACTTCTAAAACGTTTGGTTGCCAAACGTTATTTCGATATCAAATCACAGATTTAGACTAAAAAAAAACAGTTTTTTTCTTTTTATAAGTATTTATTAAACCAGCTAAGATGTGATATATACTAAACTTGATACTGGCATCGTCCACAAATGACTCACTGAAGTTGATGACAAATTTGACTAAACAATATTGGTAAAGTAATTTATAAATACCACCCTGCATGAAAGAGTATCGTTGAGTAGAATCAGTATCTTAATTTAAATGAGGAAGTATAAAAAAACCTTTAAAAAGTTTTTGAATAATTCTACGCCGTAAAAAACATGCTACCGCTCTCCACACATACATAATACTGACGCATTCAGACATATACTCGTATATAAAGAACAGCGAAAGGAAATTCAGGGGTTGACACGTTGCATCGCTTCAAGCTACATATTGAAAAAATTAAATAATACTCCAGCTTTCGGCCTGTGGCGTAGTTACGGGAATACATTTAAATTTCATTCGAAAATAAATTTCGTTTTTATTAGAAGCGTTGGGTACTACGTGAAAGTTAAAAAAATGTATATGTCGGCGGGAAACCACGAATTTAAGAAAAACACATGTCCAGAAATTATTGTTTTAATTATTGAAACCTATTTGATTATTGATATCATAATATTTAGTGCAGCCTCGGCTCGAAGAAGCCTGCCTATAACGAAAGGCTTTTTCGAGTCATCGGAGCGATTGGACCTCCTCGGAAATTCTCAGTAGCATCATGACATCTGGGAGTTAACAATGATTACAATCCTGTACCTCGAAGAGTAGGCAAGCAAGGTGGCAAGTTGGTCTTGCGCCTGAGCTCTTTCCGGTGTAGGATATGATTGCGAACTAATTTTAGTTTTAACAAAATTATGAGGTTTTTGTGCCAATCTAAGTGTGTCTATAACATATTCGTATATGAATAGTATATGATAAAGTTTAAAATATTAAGGCATGGAACTGTTAGTCGCAGCATACACAATCCGTCAAAGGATTCCACATCGGCACCTACAGCGTCATATAGGTCAAGATTCCCACACAAGTCACGCTTTGAGAACTAAGTGTTGCTTTTTAACTAATTAGTGTAGCTAACCTAGCTTTAACGTAGCCTTCAAAGCTTATTCGTCCATCCTATCCAGACCTAAAACGATCCTTATATGTATATATCGTATGCGCCGCTCATGGCTCATCGTATAGTGGCAGCATTACTCGTTAACCTTTCTGTCTCGCTCTGAAGTTGAAACGTGGAGGGTGTGCCTTTAGCGAATGAAAACAGAATTGCAATAGGATTGAATAGTAGTTTACAGTACGGGAAGTAGTTTGTTCTGTGGATATGTAAGGCTTTTGAGGGTTTTTGTTTTCTTTTCATTCTTGGTTGAATGAGAGTATGATACATTTGAACGGAATGAGGTATTTGGACATTTTAATTTTAATGTGAATGAAATGGTTGTCAAAGGAAATAAACATCTGATTAATTTACTTACTCCTTTGTAATATATCGATATCCAAGTATTTTTGTTTAACTAGTTATATTGAACTTCTTTAAAATCTGTGAAATGTTTTGTGCTGATTCGTTCAAAACATTATTAGACATTTCGATTTTTATCATTTTTGAGGTTTTTGTAAATATATATCTTATTGTATTGCACATTTTAACATAATTGGAGATAAGGCTTCAGTAAATCTCTTTAAAAAAAACAGGTCGTTGACAAAAAATAAATAAAAAGGCAATTAATTAGAATTATACATAATTTTGTCATAGTCTTCCAGTCAGTTCAGTCAGTTTTTCCACAGTCTATTTCTGTTTCGATTCGATTAATATTTAAATTTTCACAACACAAAAAAGATGATATTAATAATGCTATTAAAATGTACGCAAGCAGCTCCATAACGCAAAATCAACGTACATTAAACAAAACGGAAATTCGACACTGAATATTCAGAATTTATGCCTCAAGAAGCGATACACGAACCATTTCACTAATTCGGCCGAACGCCCGTCCAAAACGAGCACTTTATACAAAGTTATACATGGATTTATTAAACTCGAAAACAACGAACTCGGTGTGTTTGTCTTTCTCAGTCGAAACTGTTTAAATTCAAGTGCCATCTGTTGCGACGTTGCACTAAACTTTATAGCGACTTTGTAATTTCTTCGTGTACGATTTTGGGTCACCTTGCCGAATTTAAATTTTCAATAGGCTTAAGTTGAGGTGGCATATTGCGTAGATAACGAACTAAAGTTCACATTAAATAGGAATGCAAGGATAGCGAATATTTTGAGGAAGGCTATGTTCGTATACAGAAGCATAACAGTAAGCATTAAGTTCTATGTAGTTCCAGCAATCATAAATTTACTACTACATGATGATCACGGCAAATTCTAGGGTCAAGACCGGTTAGTTGACTGACTACACAGAACATATTAAAGTGCACAAGTGAGTTAGAGTGAAAGAGTGAGTGAGAGTAGAGTGTGTTACTAAAAATATTTCTACAGAAAAAAGAAAACCCAGAATTTGTAATTTTGGACTATATTTTTAGGCAGATATTGCCTACTTCAGGGTAGCAATGATTGCTAATGGTGTTACTTTAGCTTTGTATTTAATAATATAAGTTCAAAATGTTTATATTATTTAATATCAAATGTGTTTTCACGAATCAAACACTTTGATAATACCCTGAGAACGATTCTATTTTCAAATTAATAATGAAATAAATTACCGCGTTTCGATTTTTCCCTTAAGTATATATATATCGATAATAGTATCGAAATCGACTAAAGATAACACATTACCAGAGATTTAGTCATGGTTATCCCTTCGAATTACTTAAGAAATACTAGTAAAGAAGATTGTATATCATATCATATATCTTATTTATCTTTTTCTAATTATAAACAATACTGCTAAATTCTTGTAAGCTATAAGTTATTTTAAGTAAACTATATATTTATGTTGCTTGCTTCAAAAAACCTGAAAATGGTGAATTTAACTACAAGTTATTTCTAAATGTTATTTTATTTTAACAACTTCACAAAGTTAACAAGTAAATATCTACCTAAAACAACAAATTTATGAAAAGCACAAAATTTTTAATACAGACCCAGAATTAATTTCACAATTCGTATATAGCTCAACTGAACAGTACCGAGCTTCTCAGAACTCAAACTCAAACTCACTTACTCAATTGTGATTAAGCGGGATATCTGTGTAAAAAGAGGTTGTTTAAGTAAGTTAGTCAGGCGACTGCAGCGGCCAACTAAGTCTAATTAACTTAGTGCGATCCCGAGGTCAAGATAGGGAGATAAAAATTGAATTATAGCTCGTTTGTTACCGCGTGCGGCTTTGCTTACAATTTCTAAAAATGATATTTTTCCTTGAGACGCTTTCCATTTCTTATTTTATAAAAAATCATTTCTATAGCTTAATACATTAGTACCTACTAACTAACAATGTACGTGATGCCAAGACGTAACTTTAAATTCTGATGACATAGAGGTAGAGGTTTACCAATATTTCATTTATTTAGTGTAGTCATGAATCTCCGAATCTACTTTTCAATAACAAAGACATCATTATTACAGTTTAAATACGACTTGTTAGTGAAAGCCTGTGAAACTTGCAAACCGCTAAGCACATCATTTAATTCAAAGTAAACATAATAATATTTCATTATACACTCGAACCCAGCCACATGTCACCGTCAGTTGGGTTAATTATAATCAAATCCGTCTTATTAGCTTGTTATTCGTAATGTATGGAACTAGTACAGTGCAGACTAGAGACATTGCGACAACGTGGCGTATCTGAAAAAACGTACGCAGAGCCTAGTTATTTTCAGAATTAATTTTATCAATAATTTCTTAAGATACTTGTGTGCATGTGTGCGTGCGTACTGAATTATTTCATACAATTGAGATTATTCACTTAACACGTGGGATAACAATACTATAGTTTTAATGTGATAGTAAAAAGTATCGACTATTCATCGGTTATTCTAAGGCTTAAAACTAACATGTTTTTCTTCCTGAGCCTCGGTTTAAAGATCGCGCTCTCGCATATTATTATAAAGACTTATACTGTGTTTCAAAGATTTAAATCTGCGCACAATTACGTATATACAATTTTGTGTGCTCTCTACGTGTAGGATCAACAGCTTTACAGTTTGATTTCCGAGGAAGTGTAACACTTTGAACGTCCGTTCTCCGTTACTAAGAGTTTATTTACAAAATAATCTAATAATTGACCTGAATCCTATTGCTCCGAGTTTATGACTGTATAATCTGTATTAGAATTAAACTTAGAATGTAAGGGATGTATCAATTACCCAGCAATAATATATTAACGGAATTTTATTTAAGCCATCTTATATCACGGGAAGGTATCCTTAATTTCTACTGTACCTGTCTCAAAAATATATTTACTTAAAATAGAACATTTAAGAATGTTAAATCAATTACTCAGTAAGTCTCAAGACTATTTTGCGGATAGACTGTAGTCTCCCTCAATCATAATCGTGTTGTGTGATGTGGTAGCGTGATTGCGTTCCAATTTCGATTGATTAAAAGCTTGAATATTGAAGTGACAGCAAAACTTACAATTAACTG
The DNA here is from genome assembly GCF_905220365.1 of Vanessa cardui. Classification (NCBI taxonomy): domain Eukaryota; kingdom Metazoa; phylum Arthropoda; class Insecta; order Lepidoptera; family Nymphalidae; genus Vanessa; species Vanessa cardui. Next base: position 10,517,002 of record NC_061126.1, read on the forward strand.
TTTATATTAAAGATAATCTTACATCTTAAAACTTTGAACATTACTTATTCATTTTATAAAATATAACTTACTTAAGGATTAACTCTGACCTTTTGTACCGATATTATTTCATTTATATTTTTGTACCCTACAATGTATCATTGTTGAACTATAACAAATAAAATTTGTATGTTATTGTATTTTTATTATATGAGCTGGATTTAGTCGATATAGTTACTGTAGTTAAATTATATGCTTGTTCGTTTTAATGATTAATATATATTAATTAGTAAAACGATTCTATTAACTTAGTCATGATTATAATAAAAAAAATGGATTATGCTATTTATTAAAATACCAACTTTAATATATATAACAAACGAGTAGGCAGGTATCAGATAACATTCTGTATATGTTCAATGTTAGTAAAGTACAAATTAGTATAAAGAATAGATGAATAAGAATCTAAATATGAAAGTATGGTACTATAGTACTTAATTTTTGAAATTTTGCATCATCCTCACCTTTGTTACAGTATATCTTGTAATAGATACGGTTCAATTTTATTCAGAAACAACATATAATATTAATAACTTCTACAACCAACAAAAAACTAAGAAAAAGGGGAGAAAATATTTCAGTATTATTGCGATATCCAATATGTAATCGAATATGTAATTTAACTGGAAAAGTCGCAGTTTATAAGTATAATAGCACAATTAAAACCCAGTCAGTTAAAAGTCAGTTAACCGCAATCTTATCGTGTAATCCTAGCGTCCCTAGGTCTAAACACCGGCTGATATACTGAGGACTTAGAGGGGATACAGCGGCATTCGCTTTGTAGTGTAACGTTAATTTCTATTTGAGGCTAAGCAGTGTGCGACCATTATTTGTTGCGACTTTAAAATGGCTCTGCTATTTTCTTCTCCTATCTTCGGAATTAAATCTTATTTTTATAACACATATAGCACAAATAATCAAGTTTAATGTAGTGCGTTGGTGTTTTTTTGTAGTGTCGACTTACGAATAATGTCGCTATAAACATTATCAGTAATGTTTGCAAATTTGTTTGAAAACTTTACGCCTTCAAATGTTTTATAAATAAGTTATCATTAATATATTATATTAAATAAAACACTTTATACGTAAATGATAATGCATATTATATTTTGCGATAGACATAGACAATGAGGCTGTAAAAAATATTAAGTATTCCTTGCATCGTCAATGCGCCACCAACCTTGGGAACTAAGATGCTATGTCCCTTGTGCCTGTAGTTACACTGGCTCACTCACCCTTCAAACCGGAACACAACAATAATGCGTACTGTTGTTTAGCGGTAGAATATCTGATGAGTGGGTGGTACCTACCCAGGCGGACTTGCACAAAGCCCTACCACCAATTAAATTGCACTTTAGTAATAAACCCATGTTTTGTAATAATTGGAGGAAAAGATTACGGACCTGTTTTTTATGATGGTAATCATCAGTATGATCTTTATATCGAAGCAATGGTAGCTTCAGATTTAACGTAAATTTATCAAATAATGCCTTATTACTTTTATTTCAGATACTTAGGTAACGAGATGTCCCAGTGGTTATAACGCGTGCGTCTTAACGGTTGATTGCGGGTTCAAATCTAGGCAAGCACCGCTGATTCATGTGCTTAATTTTTTTTGTAATTCATCTCGTGCTCAGCGGTGAAAAAAAGCATCGTGAGGAAGCCTGCATGTGTCAAATTTTATAGAAATTCTGCCACATGTGTATTACAACCCGCATTGGAACAGCGTGGTGGAATATGTTCCAGACCTTCTCCTCAAAGGGAGAGGAGGCCTTTAGTCCAGCTGTGGGAATTTATAGGCTGTTTTTGTTGTTGTTGTTGGACGTAGGTAACTGGCAAATAGGCTTATAGACATAGGCTTACGTATGATCACTGCCACTCGTAGAGATCGGTATTGTAAGAAATTTAAACCTTTCATGGTCAATTCAAACTCAAATTCGAACTCAAATTCCTTTTCAAACTAAATGCATTACACTTACTTTATGATGGTCAAATTAAACACTATCACCAATTCGAAAAAGGAACACAAGAAACACACATAACTTGAAAATTAAGATATAATTTATCTTGTGCCTGTAGGACTTACTCAGCCATCAAACTGTTACACTTTTTGGTAAAATATAAGAAGAACAAGTGATACCTAAACGTATCCAGGGGAACTTGCACGAATCCTTTGTAACACGACAAGTGCTCATAAAAGCCTACTTGAAGTTGAGTTTTGATTTTATTTGAAGATAAAACTTGCTCGAGACGAATGATGGATGTTGTACTCAAAGATAGATAGATTTACGTACGAGTTACACTATTTGTACCTATTACAATTGTCGAAATATTTTTGTAAACTAAGTTTTCTTGAAATTTGTAATACTACATACAAATTTCAAAAGTAAGAATAAAAGTGTACTAATTAAATAACAATGGCGAGTGCTATATCAATCAATATGAAATCTATATTCCAATCCAAACCAATCCAACCAGCCCATTTCCGTCCACTGCTGGACATAGGCCTCTCAAATTGCACGCCACTTAGATCGTTCTTGGGCTACTCGCATCCAGCTCCTGCCAGCCGTCTTGCGTGTCTATATTATTATATTATATATAATATTTCTAAGAATAGAAGAAAATAAATGAACTTCCCACGTTAGTTGTTTTTAAATATAGAAATCTTAACAATTTTGATATTCCTCGAGTGATAAACTGTTATTTGAAGTGCCTGTTTTGTTAGGAACAGAACGTTCTAAGTTTAGTATATATTGATCTTCTGCGCTCATAATGGTATCTTTCAAAGTCCAAGTATAAGCAGGCATATGCAATGTTAATTTAAAAGTCCCATTCACATTATTACAAAGATATAAAGCTACTGAAACTCACCCCCAGATTATCCCATGATAACGAGGCGTCCACTCTGTTTTCATTACTGCAACTACTAGTTTTCTCGCTCTAATGGGCCATAAACATCACCGCAAATAGAGCGGGAAGGAACAAAGTTGTTCGCAATAATCTTAGTCCATATAACCTTTCTTAAGGAGATGTATAGATACTAGATGTGATTTGTTAAAATAAACAAATTTTGTTCTTTCACATCAACGTCAAATTTACTATTAGTTTGAAATACAAACGACAAGGAGACAATGATAGAAGTAATAACATTTGTTTGTACCTCGTAATTGTTGGAGGATAAATTGTAGAACAAAATACTGCTCTCAACGCAAATTCAATATTTGACTATATATTACAACATATAAACCATAGTATTTTTCAATCTTGAACAAATTATCGAATTTATTTGATTAATTATATCCATTGAAAGCAACATGTTGGTACGGTGTTACAAATAACACATTTAACAACCAAAGTTTTGACGTTTACGTTATTATTAATTATTTAACTAAACATATTTTAAGAGACGCCTTGTACGATTTTTATACTAATAAAATTTATTATTATGATATCGCTATTTTTAAGCATTAAATCACATCAAAAGTTTGTTCCTTGAATTAAATTAGGTAAATTAATTGCAGACAAAATTTTGATTTCACAATAAATTCAAATTTAGAATTAATTTATGCTTCCAGTATTTTTATAGCTGTATTTAAACTCGTAAAGTGAGTTTTCGTTGGGATAATCTGACAAATTTTACGCCTCTTTGATTACTCTATTAAAACTTGCTTGCCTTTTAGTAATTTAAAGCAATATTTATTTAATTAAATATATGTTTTTATTAAAAGCTTTTCTTCATTAAAATTATTTTTTTGACCGAAGATTTCAAGAGCCCCTGGGTTTTAATGTGCCTAATTTTTCCTTTCTAAATGCATTTCGTACTCAGCAATAAGAAATTGCGTCGTAATTAACATCTATCAGATGATTTTCTGCCTCATGTTTATACTATCAACTTTTCCACTGAATTGGAGCAGAGTGGTGAACTAGTGACGGTAGCATGCGTAAGCTATCCCGTGGTACCCGCCGAAAGAGGGAGAGGTTACCGCTGGATTTTTAGTGGGTAAACCCGGTGGACCTGGGCGCACACGGTGTCCAGGAAATCGGGGAGTCCCACACCCTCCCCCCACTTTACATCACGTGGGAGAAGCGCGTAAAGCATTTTTCCAGCGATAAAAAAAAGAGTGGTGAACTAAATTCAAAATAATCGTAGGATTTTTCCAACACTCGGACCCTTAAAGGATTTTTTGATTTACTGTTTACATTTATTGACACGAAGCCTTCACTATTAAAAACTAATATCGAAATGCCAGTAATCAAATTTAGTTTGATACACTCGATACGTTACAGAATAGCAGTGAACAATATCACTATTAATGGTAAAGCCTCAACTGAAAGTACACAATAATTACTTCAAACTTTATTCACGAGCCGGGATTAGAGGATCTGCGAGTTCCACACCGCGTTGAGCCACGGATCTAGTTTATTGACCATTAGCTGGATAAACGGAGAACTGTCGTCAAAATAGTTAACCGGATCACTGTTAATATTATGATATTTAGTTAATGATGAGATCATATGGCATTTTCAAACGAGATCGGGCGTGAATTTTAATAGTGACTAATTAAAAATTCGTTCGTCGAAAGCGTCCAGCCATGTATAGGATGTGGTGGATTAATTGGTTAGGTTAATTATAACGTTAGTTTAAATCGCTTTCCATTATTTCAGTCGGTCACTTCTGTATTCAATTAAAATAATAGCATAGATATTATTTGTATTATGAGCGATTTTAACGAGTCTATTTGATTTAGTTAATTTATGTAATGTTTTTAAATTCGTTTTGAAATAATGTACTGAAAACATCAGGAAATGTGACACTTGTTACTTAATCTTGCTGCTATCCTGTTCTCACTATGATTACGGACTTAATAAATTTCTGAGGTTTCTTCATATCGTGGCTTCATTTGTCACCAAATGCACTATGATTATGGCACAGTTCCAGAATAATATGGAAATTAATGTTTGGTTTTGTCCACTGTGGGTAGAAACTAGTAATAAAATTTATTAATGTATGTGTTTCAACGTTTAAAACTCATGTTAAATACTGTTTTATAATGGTATAAATAATAATTCTTAGGATTATTCGTTTTATTAAAAAATAAAGGGTTTTATTTTATATGTGACTTTGGACACTTATTCAACAAAATTTTGCAAAATTCAGCTCTTGTAAGATGTTATTAAACACAAAAACACGGCCGTAACAATACATTTGGAATTCTATCTTGAGATATTCTATTTCAAGATAGAATTTTCCATCAAAGACAGAAATTCCCTGAAAAATCTTCCATATGAGATAAAAATAACCTTTTAATCAAATGTTTTATAAATATTGACCTATTTTGTTTTTATTGGAATTTATCAAATGAAATGTGAAGTGGTATCAACGTGACAATCCAGGAAGTCAAAATGTCGTTATTATGGTTTAGCTCATTTCTATAAAAATATTTTTTGATAGAATATCGGATCGTTACTTCAGCACATATATAAACTTTTCAAGGTGTAGTGCCAGAATCACATGTTATGTAATAAATATGAGAGGTTCCTTCATACTTGCCTTCATTTGTCATACGGCACCTGCCAAGCTCGCAGTGTTAATAACCGACCATGGCACGGTTCCAGGATAATATGGGAAGTAAAATATTTGGCTTTGTTCTAGCTGGATATGAAATAGAAACAAGGGACCCGTTAGGATATTATGGAAGACTCGTAAGATTAAGGTGTTAAAATTGGTCTTCGATTCTACGTTGTCAGCCTTGCCAGTGGTTATACAAATTCAATATTCTCACTTTAGGAAATATTTTTCGATACAGTAGCCGCATATGTTTAGTACCCGTTTAACTCATGTGTAAAAATGGATTCGAAATTCGGAGTAAAATTTGACTGTGAATTGCAATAATTGGTACACGTTTGAAGGAAATTCGCATCAAAATAGTTTCATTTAGTTGGTCGGTCATGTATTTGTTGTTATTTTATTTTAAACTAATATTTGTTGGGTTGCAAATATTTAGAGTAGACATTTTGGATTTATTTGGATTTAATTTCGTTATAATCAAATTTATTCAACAACAATAATCGCTTATTTTATAATGTATTTAGTTTAATACGTCAATGGCAAGACAAATACATTGACGATTTTGAGCTGTTCAGATTATAAGCTTTTGGTAAAAGGTGAATTAGAAACAGTATGTTTTTTAAATTCTAAACGATCGATATGCCCGTGTATGTATCAGTACTGAGAAATTTCGCTATTTTGTTTATCTATCTTCTCTACATGATTTGTAAATAAGTTTTATTTTATCGTACCCACCTCTTGTTAGATTTGCCAAGGACGTCTGAAAGTGAAAGTTTCCCAGTCAATCTAAGGCATAAAATTTTATTGTGGAACTTTTTATCTGTCCCAGAGGTCTCTTTCAAATGACACGTAAAGATTTTCTCTTGTTTTTAACTTAAATTTAAATCTCAACTTACTTCGCCGGCGTTTTTTGGACTTTTAAATAAATTCAATATGTCGCATCGTAAAATTTACATGTATCGAATGAAATCATATGTACATTTGCATTCAATGAGTATTACCTAACTTGTACAAATCCTAACCACTATTTGATTGACTTTGTGCAGCATATCACATAGGTATTTCAATGCTAATAATCAACAATATTGTTGTGTTCTATTTTAAGAGATGACTGATATAAGTACGGACATATGTAAGAAATACAACATCATAGCTCCCAGAATTGGTGGCGCGACTAGGTATAGTGATGACCACTTATCATCAGGTAGGCAATTGGCTCATTTATTCTGTTCATATGAGTGTGGGAGATTCAACTCCAAACTTCTTGTCCGGAGAAGATTTAAGTCTACATCACAATGAATTTTACCTTATGTGGACCTTATATTATAATTTAAATTTATCTTAGATGTGTCATAGATAATTCTTCTAGAATATATGTAGATAAACTAAAGGCGGACAACTAGTGAATTCTGGAACACATTTTTTTCTCTCACCAATAAAACTAGCTAAATTTTCTGAACATAGTATATTCTGTAATAATGTATGAATCTCAATTTCACATTATTGAGTTACAAGAATATCGTCTAATTACTGATGTATTAATGATATGTGGCTCAAACCTTAATACTTCGCTCGCTTAATACCTTCCAAACTCCGAGGTATACACCATTTCCTCTTTTTAGGAGAAAATCTCTCGAGTTGGCTGTACTAACAAACTTCAGTCTATCGGAGACGCTTTTTGTTGGACACTAGTTACTCTCTGATTAATTTCTGAATTTCATGGCTTCATCAGATCGAAAGTTTGTCTTTATGATGAATAATTACAATGTTTTTTGTAGACTTTGCGGAAATTATTAGCTGAGACATTTATATTATACCATTTGTAATGAAATAAATTTCAGGTTTGTATCTAGAATAGAAAGAGAATAATAGGGTGGATTTCAATAGAGCATTTTTGTAAAATTACATCTATAACGTCAACAATCTATAATAATATACAAATTTCAATAATAGTATTACTCAAATTAACTTTCTATTTTTAGACACATGATGTTATTTTTAAATTAAATAAACATGATTTTATTTGTTTTGTAGATTTTTAATATAATTTGTGTTTGAATACCAAAAGGGCATAATATTTTTATTCGACGTAATTAAGTGATATTAAGCGTCAATACCGTTATGTAATTGAACTAAAAAACCTCGCTTGCGATTATTCAACATGATATTATAAGGCTGAATTTTAAAAAGAAATTAATCGGTTAAACAATTTACTAGACTTGATTGATGTCGTAAGCAGCAATGATGAAACAGCAGAAATGTTAACATCTCAATAACTATCGTCTTATGATAAAAATTTGATGGAACAATTAAAATATTTTAACGTCGATGTCATTATGTATATTTACTTATGAGCAAATAAGTCCATGGTAAAAATTTTTTTTTTTTCATTTCATACCGGCTAAGCTCTCCTTATATTATTATATATTACAATATTTTTACTGTCTTCCTTAAGTCGTCATTTTAAGTCTCCATTAGTCCCCATTCCGAGGTGTTTTTAGGAGATTTTGTGGACGTGATGATTACCACATGAACTTGGCAACATTGAAAACTATACCAAAGGTCTTGAGGACCATTCATAAATTTTACAGTTTATGTTTTTTTCTTTTAAACAATTCAGTAACTATTTAGTGGTAATGTGTATATGTGCATACGTTAAGGTGACTCTTCACGACTTTTCTTCAAACAACATTTATATGTATTACATTAGGGGATAGTATATGAGCTCTCGAGGTATACCTAAACGGAAAATAGTTTAAGGAAGTCGCTTACGAGAAATCATTGAACTATATACGAAGTAAAACCTCTTCTCGATTCAAATCTTTAAAATGTGCACAAAGTAGTATCTTTTTAAATAAACTTTCAATCATATTTTTACCTAAAGATTTAAGTTCAACCAATTACTAATCGTAAAATATATGTATACATATAAGCTTCGCAAATATATAGAGATCTGGATGAATATACAATAATTTCATACCATCAAGCTAATTTTGTAAGGTAACCTAGAATTGAAACTGTTTAATGGGTACCGTCAAATTACTTGAGATTGGGAGTTGAGCCATACACTATAATTAATAAAAAGGGTCTGAGGAACTACCCAATAGTAATCTTGCTAGTTATTTTGATTATGTCATGCTGTATTTCAAATATATTTTTCTTATATTTAGTATGCTTCCCAGTTTGTTTTTGGATTTTTAACGCAGTCTTTCAACTTTATCCCAGTTTTGGAGACTCGCATGAATATGTATAGATCAAGTTTTGCGCACACCTGGAACCCGGATTCTTGGATCGTATTTTAAATATGAAACTGGGGTGCGATGTTTAATTTTCCCCGGATTAACGGCTGTCTGATTGTGAATTCAGCTTAGGATACCGTTTTCGGGCGAGTTTATTAAACTCTTATTATTATTAAAATTATTTTTGTATATAAAATATTAATAATTAACGAAATTTTCCTAAATTATTAAATGACTTTATGCGAATATACATTGTTTGTGCCAATTTGGATACAACACGTATTCTAAAGTTATCAGAAAATTATTAAAACTATTTAAATAACTTTACTCGATATTTTTAAACTGTTCGCTTAAAACAGCTCCATCTATTAACAAATAGAACAAACTAAAATCGTTAGTTTTATAATCGGCCGCTGCGGCACATAGCGCTAGTTTCCACATATGCACCTCAAGCACATTACATTTTTCAATTATTATAATTTATTTTTTACAAAGTGCAACTAAGTAATTCCATGCAAATTGAAGATTCATTATTATTTTGGTCGACATACTTAAATATTATATGAATTGATTGATGTTATTATTTTAAAATGTAACATAATTCAGTTTAATATAATATTAAAAAGATACTTTTATATTTGTAAGGATATATTACCGAAATTATATTAAAGTTTATAGGTAGATTACGATTGAAGATTACTCAATTTATCGTTAAATTCTTCTAGAATGTACTCCATTGTGAGTTTCCTATAAATACGGTAAAGAACCGACCATATCCGGACCATCCTAGGCCAGCAACTTAAACTTTTAATGGCACTTGACGCCAGCAAATGGGGTTAAACTACATTAAAGTACTTTATCTCGATTCTCCTTCCACATTGAATCCATTCGATTAAGATATTATAATTTAAAAAGATACAGGTAATGAAAGTCTGCGGAAATATTTTATGGTAAATTATCATTATTATATATTTGTTTATTTCTTTACACATATTGGACAACCTCACATACATAACTCTGATCCTAATGTAAGTAGCCAAAACATCTGTGTGTGTTATGGAAAATCAGAAGTAACGACAGTACCACAAACATCAAGACCCAAGACAACATAGAAAACTAATGAAATTTTTCCTACAGCGAATCGAACCCGGGACCACGGAGTGGCGTAACGGTGAAAGTCGGTGCACACACTGCTCGACCTCGGAGGTCTTTAATGAAAGTAACTAAATATTATTTAAAAAAAAATACTCGTATGAAATGTAATGAACTTGTTTTCAAGTGTAACCTAATTTTCTATTGACGGTGTTATACGCTATAATTTCGATTTATTCAATATGTGGTTACCTTATCAACATTGTCTGCAAGACATGAGTCTTACCAGAAGGTTAACTAATCGATTTCATTAAAACTATTTTAGAACATTATATAATATCATGATAGTATTATTAAAATCCGTCTGGTTAACGAACAATCGGTGGCCGTGCTATTGAGTCGGTAAGTCAATTAAATAATACTATAAATAATTTAATTTATATTTAAAAATTATTATAACGCAGTAGTAATTATTTTGAGTTAATTGAAGAAGAATTGAATTAATATAATATTTGTCAAATAAAATAAACGTATTAAATTCCCAGCAATTATTATATAGAACAGAATTTTTTTAAGGTATCAATAATTAAACGAATTAACAGTGATGATTTTAATTAAACCAACAAAATTCAAGACTCATCAATAAAAACTTTACAAAACATTATTTAAATTAAAACTCATAAATCCCGACGTGGCTGTCAAAACTCGAACATGTGTCAAATTAATGAACATGACATCGGAATGAAACTTCAACGCTACGAAACACTATTGACCATAAGATTTCAATGGATTTAACACCTAATAATATATCAAAATATAAAACTATTCAAAGGAAAAGTGACCTTCCTGTCCTCTAAATAAAGCATAAAATATATGAATTAATTGTTATCAGATACGCTGTTTTTATTGTATATAGACGGTAGCGTCATCTGTCGTGATCAATAAACGTTTCAATTTGCCTTTTTTAATTTAGAACCAGTCGACGGAGATATGTTGGATGCGCGTGCGCCGTCGTTTACCTTTTTTTAATCTCTCAACAAACGAGTCTGAAATTGTAATAGTCATGTACAAATACGTTTGATTTCAAGTCATTTGAGATGAATAACATTTTTGTTTTTAAAGATTTGAAAAAAAAAAAATCTTCATATATTCAAATGTTATATGATCTAATTTTTATTTATAAAACTCTTTGTCAGACGGACCAGTTGGGTCTCCAAGGATAAGTGTTCACCACTTACCATTGATATTGGTACTCTAAGTAATTTTCCCTCTTCCTTACAACGCCAATGTTGGGTTTCAACACACAATATAATTTCTCTCTTCCTTTGGATAGGTTCCGCTATAATTCATGATACCGCTATATTTGTTACTTTCTACTTTGAAAACTTAAATATTCAGTGTAATAATAAGAATGGCATTTAAATCTAAGATCCAAACCATGTGATACAGAGTGGCCTATTTACAATGTCATGAATGATTACTTAATGTCTGATTTCCTATTTTTAAAATATGGTTTCAATAGTTGCATTTTCTCTCCGAATAACTCAAAATAACCAAAATATTATTATTATTATATATATAGTCTAATCATGTCAATGAGTAGACCTGTCACAATATGATAGTTCGACATATATAAGATTAGTATGTTTGGAGTGTTTCCGAAATCAAATTCCTATATGTATAACATTAATAAGATCCTATCATTAAATATTTTAAACTCTATTCTCCAAATTGAACAGAAGTACGCAGTATTGTTGTGTTCCGGTTTGAAGGGTGAGTGAGCCAGTGTAACTACAGGCACAAGGGACAGCATCTTAGTTCCCAAGGTTAGTGGCGCATTGACGATGTAAGGAATAGTAATATTTCTTACAGCGTCATAGTCTGTGGGTGATGGTGACCACTTACCATTAGGTAGTCCATATGCTTGTCCGTCAACGTATTCCATAAAAAAATAAGAGCTCCACCTTTATAAATAATATGTTAAGTGTAAATAAATTTTGTATTACTTTTATCTTAACTTAAAGGTTAACTGGCTTTGACACCTGATAAAATGCATAATCGGTGAACATAAACTGCAAGATAACTTCGGTCATAATCTTTATCACTTACATCGTCCCGAGGACAACGCAGCCTTCTATCTTATCATTCTTTACGTCGCGTCTCGATTCTCCTATCTTTGGGCTAGATTTTGTATGTTAGGCCATGAAATCAGCGGGCCCTGTTTTGTAATTTTGAGTTGTATTAATTATAAATATTCTAAGAAATAATCGATACTGTGCTTACAAACGAACATATTTCTTATATTAAAATCATAATTATTTATAATGTAACTATTGCACGCCATACAACAAAGTGTATTTTTTTTTTAAATGCGGTCTTGTCGCTTACCAGCGATTTCGTTCAAACGACTGAGGGGTTTATATTTGAAAATTGAGATAATGGTGGATGGTGTATTATTATTAGTATATTTTTTATTGCCTTTATTTTGTAACCTTATGGAATGACAATTTTTGATCATATATAAAACCTTCGAGAATTAATTTACAGATAAATCATATCATCTTTATCAATATTTATCTTATTACAAGTTTTAAATCTTAATTATTTATTAAAATCCTAATGACAATTATATATTTACATTAAATGTATATGTTACATTAATTTCGTTCATTCTAAATAAATATTTATTTATTTCCGTTCGCTTAGTTCATGGCTCCATACAAACGTCTTTATTGATCACCCACCATACAGCCTAATACGAGAATATCCGTTAGGCAGGGACGTGTACAAATGGTGCATCCAAAATTGCCCAACGAGTGATATGTCTTGATATGTTATCGGTTCTCGTACTATCATCGATACTCTTGATTACTCGTATCTTCCATCGTCTATCATTGTAATTGCCTTCACTTTGCTATAACTTTGTTGATATAAGTTTTATATTACTAGGCATGTATACGAGTATCGATAAATGTTATGTTTTATTTTTATTATAAAGCTCTCTCGGTGGGACACATTGATCTAGAGTTCATTCGATAGAGTTCATCAGGTCGATCGTTCATAGAAAGAGCTAAAATAAATGTTTGATGATAAATAAATTAAAATGGGCCAGAGGATCTAATACATACTATAAAGTTAAAGGTAATAGTTTTGTAAGTATTGTGTATTTTTGGAATTAGTTTAAGCTAAAAGACAAAGTAATGTATTTGAAAGTAAAGATATTTAAAGTGCTTACCCCTTCTGACTTTGCACACAAGTAAAAGTGTAATTGATACATATATATAGTCATTTTCACATTTGTTAAAACAAATTACTGATACTTGATCGTAGAGCCACCTCGCGGGTTTAAACCATCCACGGAAGCGTTCGAACGAACAAAATCAAAATTGTTCCAGGTGTTACAAGGAATTCAGTGATATTTTAATTCTATTGTACGTGTATAATACAACAAAAGTACAATATAATATATTATATGACATAGTTTAGCTTCTTGACTAACTCAATCGAATAGACAAAAGGTATCTAGTAGTATATATATATAGGTTTATATTAGAATTCAACATAACAAAGAATACTAAAATATTATTTTTTCATTAATTACAGTGTTTGTTATCCAGCTGCGTCTTGCTTTAAAGCCTAAATCGATCACAATTGACCGTCCCGCACAGAGGTCAACTCGTTGGACCGCACAATTAGTGAACCGGGACAATTGATCGGTTTTAATCTAAAATTAAGTATTCACTACCAGTTAATTAAGCTCTTCCCGCGGTTTGCTAATTATTGCGATCCCACATTACGTCATTTGTTTATTTCTATTGCCTTTATCGGTTTCTTGTTTAGTAAATAAGATGTTACAAGATGTTTACTGATTTTGAATTATTAATTTATAATGTTTCATTAATTTGTTCGCTTAGTTTTAGAATATAACTATCCACTATGGCTTCGCAACGGTGCAATACTCATACTTATTATACTATAGAATTTGTTTATTTACGACATCCCATTAGAAACTTCTAAAATTATCAGTGTTTGTCTACTATATTGTCCATGCATTATATACAAAAAATCTTCCCCTCTTTTTTTAATAGATCAAGTGATTACTCGCTCTATTAAAAAAAGCAGCATCGAAATTATTTGCGTAATTTTAAAGATCTAAGCATACGTCGGCACATACAGCTGTAAGCGCCTTTGTTTTATGCTATTAAATTCAATCCGTTTTTTGTTTATTATCATCAATAATAAAAAAAAAAACTAATTTTGGTGTAACTTTACGATATAAATACAACTTACAATACGAGCAAACGCTTTAATTAAACCGTAACTATTTATTGCGATTAAGTGATGTAATTACTGTATTAATAAAAACCAACAACATTATTGCAAAAATAATTTGCCAGATCTGTTTCAATGTAACTGTGAGAGAGGAATGAAATATCGTTGTAAAAACAATAAAAGAAATTCAGATGTAGATAGGGCTATGTCTGTTAATCCTGACTTACCACCTCTAGGCTGCATCGCAGACGCCTCGTACAATGGGAGGGAAGACAATGGACCCGTCTGCACGCGTGACTCCGGCACAATACGCACGTTGCGGCGTTAAGTTTAATGCTGGTTATGCCTTAATGAACGCGACTTGTGCGTTTGTAAAAAATATTGAAATGTCTACGATCATATGAATCGCTTTGCTTCAAGTACATCAAGCCGTTGATAAAAAAAATGCTCACAGTCATCGGATAGTGTTAACGACACTTAAATTACAAATAAAAATTGTATTTAAATCTTAAATATTTTTAAGACCTTGTATGTAAGTAGTTATGGTCAAAAAGCGACGGGCAAATGTTATATATGTATGTTCTTCATTTAGTGTTTTCTTTTTTTTTTCAAGCATCAAAACAAGAGAATATTCAAAATTTTAGCAGCAACAGCAGCTATGCGCTCTCTGCTTCCTTACTCAGTTCGATAGGACGAAAATTTTACGACTTATTGGACTAAACACAATAACGAAATCAATGATCTCACGAGTCATATGTTAAAACGTGATCTTCAAAACCAAAAAAAAAATCAATGTATATTCTCACCAAGCGTACTTTTAACTAATAATATATATATTTTGCTAAAAAATGTTTTAGATTTGAATATTCGCATAAACGGTCAACCGAAATAAAATAGTTATCTCACAAATATTTTACATCTAAATCCTCGACGGTAGCAATTAGTTAACAGCATTTATCGAAACTGCTAACAAAGCCATGTCGAAATGGAATTTAACTAAAAACTTTTTATAATATAACTTTTTACTTGCAATTTAACGACATTTGGATAGCCTGCAATCAAATGTTCCCGTGCAGAGTTGCGTAGCGTTGCAGCAAAAAGTATAAAATGGACCGGTCTTCCCATAAACAAAATAGCAGCTGTAGTGGACGTGACAAAAACTCCTAGCAGTTATGGTTGAAACGAGAAGTGAGAATTTTTTGATGTGGTAAAAGTTGAAGCAACAGTTGGGCCTCAAGCTGTCTACGAAGAAATAAAAAAGTAAACTCTTTGTCATACCCTGAAAAATAATTATTAAAAGTTTGCTTAAATTAAACCATTTATACAATTTAATTTGTAATTTAAATACTGTATTCATATCGTTAAACAATTATATATACTAAATTTTCTGTCTTTGTATCTGTATGCCTCATTTAGTTTAATAATCTATCTATATTCTTATTACCTTAAATTTTGAAACATAGGTCGTTTATTTTCATGAATTTCCATTAATAACTTGTTTATTAGAAGAAAAATCCAAATAACTGTCATATAGCTTTATATGTAATTATATAATGTTAAGGATACAATTATTTATCAATGACCCAACGATTGCTAACTTTGTTCGTCCATAGATTCTGAGATTAGTTTACAAGAAATTGTTATTCTCTAGTACCTCGAGTTCATCAAGACCCACCCCTCATCTATTGGCATATACATGACATTGCCATGTCATTGGCATATAAACAACAGACTATGACGTCATACAAATAGCGGTGTGTTTGTGTGTATTAGCTTCTTGATCATACTTTTTACATACGGATGCTCAGTTTAAAAATATGCCATGAAGTTGGCTGCACTGTTTAGTGATCGTTGTGATCGAAATCATTCAAGATGCTCTCATCATCATCATCATCAATTTTTAACATAGAAAAAATGTAAAGTTCACAATCATCGGTATTTTCATTATTTATCATCTGTTGTTTTAATTATTATTTTATCTGTATATTATAGCGTTATGGGTAATAATTATAGTTCTCAAAATCGGACTTGTACTAAAACGACATCTCATTCAGTCAATATTTCAATTTTATTTGGTTGGATTATAATCCAATACAATTCACATATCATATAAAAGACTCCTTCATTTAAAATTAAATAATACATTAAATAAATGTAAAAAAAATCAAGTAATCCCTTCGTTATTCCTTGCAAACTCCGTTCGTTCT
Source organism: Vanessa cardui (assembly GCF_905220365.1). NCBI lineage: Eukaryota > Metazoa > Arthropoda > Insecta > Lepidoptera > Nymphalidae > Vanessa > Vanessa cardui. The sequence continues at coordinate 10,533,420 of NC_061126.1, forward strand.
AGTGACCAGTGGCTTTCCCGTTTATACTCGATGGTATTACCATATACGAGCGAGTGCTGATTCAATTTGCAATAGCATTTACCTTGTTTTGTTTCTTTCATTTCGATTTTGTTAGCTTAGCTTCACGTTGTATGCCTTACTGCCAACTCGTTTGCTTAATGCGTTTATTTCATATAAAAAAATAATTTTTCCATTTGATTTTTTTCGAATTTTAATCGACATTTTTACAATCAAGTTGCTTGATATGTTACATGAAATGTCTGTACAGTTAGTATTAGATTGTTTTATAAACGTTTAAAATATGTAAACTGTAGAAGTGATAAATGTAAGTGAACCTACCAGTGATGAAGTAACAATTGTGTGAATTTTTTGGATACATCAACAAATCTACTATGTTTGTTGAAACAGTTGAGGCATAATTTAAAGTCAGTAATGTGACACTACGTACTGGAATAAAAAAAACACATTACTTTATAAGAAGCTATATTTAGCAAATCATGAACAAGTTTAAATTTTGTTAATAGTAGTAGTATTTAAAGTCAATAACAATAATACACACATAATTCTTCTCACGCGTGTGTGTGTCATTGAAATTTTTTCTATATGTTTATTGGTTTATGACGCTGCGTAGTATTATACCACTACTTTATTTTTTAGAAATTAGTTCCAGAGCTTATATATATATGTATCTCCAAAGTATACTTAAGGAGCGATTGAATTAAATTTGAAATAGTGATTTGTTGTACAACGTAGAAAGATTTATGAAAATTTCATATCTATTTTCAATTGTATTGAAAATATTATTTTTTGTATATTTGTTCAATTTTATCCGCATGCAACAAGTAATTACGGGCAGCTAGAAGTTAAAAAACAAAATCACTTTATCCTCACTTCCGGCGTAATATTCCCGAAAATCTCATCAAAATCAGCTCAGTATTCCCTTAACATTTACAGGAATATTTAACATTGAAGATTTGTAAAAATATTATGAGTCAATTATATAACTCTCTGATATAATTTAACGAGGCACGCAACGTCGGACGGTAAATTTAAATTCGGTACTTGAACGATTCACAGGTTTGTAAAATCGTTAATAGCGTTATTAAATGTGAGTAGGTCGAAGGTGTTGTAGGTGATTAATGTGGCCTATAAATAATCACTTAATTCATTTAAACATAATACGAGTTAAACTATTAGTGTATATTGGGCTTGATAAATGAAAATTCAAATAGTTTATATCACACCAATTAAATTATTTTAAGTATGCTGTGAGATCGTGTGAACTTTACAAAGTTTTATACGAAATTATTCATCAAGTTACGTCATTAATAATCGAGTAAAAATGATGATAAATAAATAATAATGACGATGATTATTATTATTTATAAAGTGATCAATTTCTTTCATATTAAATGGTTTATTGAAATTTTTTGACGGTCCTTAGACAAGAATTCGAGATAAAATCAAGATACGATGTTACAGATATTTATATCTTAATAACTATATAGATTTCGATACTACTCTTTAGCAGTTAAATACCCCCTTAATTAACCTTTAGAGCGTTAATAATTTCGCTATAATAAGGAAACGTTTTATAACTTTGATTTTAATTTGGTTATAGAAGTTATTGAAAATGTCGTCGGAGTATTATTATGGTGTAAAATATTTTGTTTAATAAAATAAGCCCTAGAGAATACTATTTAAAACACAATTTATAGTATATTAAAGATACATATTTTTTTATATTGATCATTTTTTTTCGATGCAAAACCATGCATATAAATAAAATCAATTTATATATAACTAACTAACAAAAAAAATCTACTACTTGAATATATTATTTAAAACGAAAATTTACTACTTTTTTGAAATTTTTATTGTAGTTTTCCCACACACTTCTTGACTACCAAAGACATGTATATCACAAGTATAAAGAACACAACAATTTAAACATTATATGACAAGTAAGTATATTAACACAACAAATAAAAGTTGAATTTGAACCTGCGACATTTGGATGAGGTATTTTAACCGATTATAATATATATTTAGACGTCATTAGAACAATAAAGTACTTTTGTAAAGTAGGTAGTCGTACATACATTATTACGATTACCTAATCAAATGCTGTATCAAACATTTAAAACTATAAATATACTCAGAGTTCGCGTGTTGTTTTTTATTTCAAACATATGTAATAACAGGTTGAACTTTATTATTTATACGTTTTAAAATTCAGAATGTTCTTTAAATTAAAATTGTTTTTATGTTACTTGAAATAGCTGGACTGGTGATTTGACATTTTTATTTGTGGTAACCATTCTCGCTAACAGAAAATAAATAGCCACTATATTATCAAGCCGAATTTAAAGTTACATGTTTTATGTGACTTTTTTATTTTTATATAATACTTGAAAATCTGTTTTATGCTGCTGAGTTGGTTCAGTGGTTTAGAACGCGTGTATCTTAACCTATGATTTCAAGTTCGAACCCAAGCAAGCACCACTATATATATGTGCTTAATTTGTGTTTATAATTAATCTCATGCTAGGCGGTGAACGAAAACATCCTGAGAAAACCAGTATGTCTCAAATTTCATAGAAATTCTGCCATATGTGCATTCCACCGACCGTATTGGAACAGTGTGGTGGAATGGTGCCTCAGCATCGTCCCCTTTTGCAGGAGGACATGTTACCACATGTCTTCCGATTCATGCCTTTTTTCTCACAACACGCTATAGATGAATTTTTAACTGTAATTAGATACCTGAAAAGTGCCAATTTTTGGTTATGATTCACGTATTTTATTGCGGCTCTTTGTCGACACCCAGGGTCGGATTAAAGGAACAACCGGTGCAATTAACTGTTCATAAGGAAGGGGCTCCGACGATAGATATTCGAAAATAGAAATCAATACATAATTCCGATGAGTTATTAATTTTAATGTAATATTTGTACAAATGTAGTAAAATACGACTAGGTCTGTAATTTTTAATGTTTATTAATTACTGTTTAATAAGTTACAAGTATAAAAATGTCGACTGTGTCATACATTTTTGATAAACCTGAATGACCTTAGCTACTCTTAGACCTTTAAATATGACCCAAGTACACCTGCTTGTGTAATTTATAGTAAAAAAAATGTTATCAAACGACTTCATTCTAAGAACAAAGTCGTTTAAAGAAAAGAAATGATGTCTTACACTTTTTCTTTTTGTTTTTAAATTTCAAATGTTATTGCAATAAAGGTCTTTATGACATTAAGCTTATAGAGGTTTTTAGCAAGGTAGTGGTTTTTGTTTTAAATATAATATTAAAAAAATATATTTCGAACTAAAATTTGAAGATGGAAATGGAATGGATTCCACGTCATCTGCTACCGTTGAGTTATTTCGATTTCATTCGTCACTTACTGTTATAAAAATATTACGAAGATTTAAAACCGTTGTGTGGAATTACATTCAAAAGCTTAGAACGCTAGTTTAAAATAATGCTAATTATTATTCTAGGTTAAAGCAAATTCACCGCTGTATGCTAATATTAAGGAAAGTATTCCGTTATCTGGATAATGTATGAGAACACGCGACGCGATAAACACTAGCAAACAGTCTGTTTGATCGAAAGAATTTCCAACTCTGAGTGATTGTTCCTATACCTTGATTGATATAAACGAATCACAATAGTAAAAAGACGGTTGTGCAGTGAAATAAAGATATATATAAGTCTTTTTTATTTTGAGTCATTGAATAGGTCATATGTTCTTATATAATGTAATATTTAGTTTAATGTTTAATATTTATTTACAAATTAAAGGTTCTCATTTTTAGTAAGCTCTAATTGTTAAAAGTATAGCTTAAAATAAAAATGATTCCTTAAATGTAATCGATTTTATTAGGCTTTAAATAACCTCCTGGTAAGCAAGGTAAGGTTTAAATTAAGAGGGCTTTCATGCTCCCTTATACGAAAGATAAAAAATAGAATGTCGTATTGCATATCGGATATATAAATCTCTCAGAATTTCATCAAATCGTTACTTAATTACTAAGCGCGTTTCTCCCGCACTACTAAGAATTAAAATAATTATTATAAGCTTGAATAACCTACAAGCTTTTGATCACATATTTTTTTTCTGTGTAATTTGTAATCTAAAATGTACTGATATAACTAATAACATATACATGTTTTATCAGTAACTGAAAAATGAGTCAACCGATACTGAAAAATAAAAGTCAACCTGAAAACTATAACTGTCTTTCACTAACAAATTTATATTTCAATAAAGCAGGGTAAGACGTTAAAAAGAAGAATGTCAAGTGACAATACATTCACACAACCGTCGAAGCCTTCATAAAAATTCAGTCCCGCGTTTTGCGTTAAGGCGGGCGGCAGTGTACGGTGTGAGCCCGTGACGGGCGGTATGCGCCGGCCGGTATAACGAGTGTGTTGTGAGCCTTACACAGCTGATACTGACGTGTATGTTTTTGTGTTACATTTTGTTTATATGTGATAGGTAAGTTTATATAATTTTGTGTAAATAAAGTAAATAAATCTCAACCTGGCTTAAATTGAACTGCATAAACTCTCGTGTGCTTAATGCTCGAATGTTTTGAAGGATCACTTTGGTTTCGCGTGTAACGTTTTATTTTAAATTAAAGTATATATTTAAATACAGTTTTAGCTAAAGTTTATTTCTTAAGCGTTTCGTTCTGTCAATTACATCGTTTATTTTCGGTTGCCAATAATATTATTCAACCCACTGAAAATAATTTTTGAAACCCCTTTTGATAGGTATTAAATTTAAATACAAATCAAGTTATTTATTTTGTTAAAATGAGTTTAAACGTAAATAAAATATGAAGATTATATTGCAAATCTCTGATTACACTTTTTGTAATTACGTGAATAAACCATTGAAATATAAATATAAACATGCAATCAATCGTGATCACACACCAATTTTATTATTACTGGTAACACAGTAGTTTAAATGGATGAAAATATTAAATACAGGCTTCTTTTATTATAAAAATTAGTATATTTATGGCTAAGGCATACTTTTCTCGTCTTAATTAAGACTATAGACCACCAACAAGAAATCACAACTCGTTTACGACCGAACGATGCCTGTTTTAAATGAAAAAAAAAATAAACGAAGCAGGTCATTGACATCGCCATCGACATTAACGTAACATAATCGTCATCATTCACTCATAATCATTCATTCACTTGAGCTCGTTAAGTTCTCGGTTCAATAATAAACACAATGTCGCCTGATTGTTGTTAATCGGCTTAACATTTTGATGTTGTTGTATTTATTAACGTATTCAAGTGCTAGCAATTATTTATATACTAATTTATAAAATTATTATTAGTAAATAACGTATTAAATAGCCTAAATTGTAACGGATGTCTTCGTTTTTATAACTAACTCACAGTGCTCGCGGTTTCGTCCATGTGGAAATCAGTGAATCGTATTGTTGCTATAAGGTTGTCATTGTTACTTACATAAAATGTTTGTTCTGAATACTCTTTAATGGTAGAGATTGGATGGACTGACATTTAAATTATTAATAAAGAAAATAATTACATTGGTTCATTTGAGTCTTCAGTTTATCGACAAAAGCAATAATAAATTATTGTAAAAATGAAAGGCTAAGTCTTTTAGCCTGTTGTTAAAATAATAATTTTTGACGCGCTCCGAGGTCGAGTGGTGTGTACACCGGTTTTCATTGGTACACCACTCCGAGGTCCCGAGTTCGATTCCGGGCCGAGTCAATGTATATTATCATTAGTTTTCTATGTTGTCTTAGGTCTGGGTGTTTGTGGTGCCGTAGTTACTTCTGATTTTCCATAACACAAGTACTTTAGCTACTTACATTGGGATCAGAGTAATGTATGTGATGTCGTCTCATATTTATTTATTTATTTATAATTCTTTTATAATATGTTGTATTTATTTGAGTATCAATACAAATAAAATATAATATGTATAAGAAATATATACTAAAAGCACAAATTTTCCAAAACTTTATAAGTACTCTTCATTATTTCAAAAGTAGATTAGAGTAAATACCACCACGCTACTACACAGTAGGTTAGTGTATAAGTACGAAATTTTTCTTCACTATCGCATATGAGATACATATATTGTATGACTATGAATATTCAGTGTCGCTGGCTAGGATTTGAAATTCACAATCATTTTACCCAATTTTCATTCGCATTTTACTCAATATGTCCTCTTTGGGTCTAAACGCAAGTCATTCAAAGATTCAATTCCAGGTCAGGTAGTTGAAAATAAATAATGGTATATAACATTTCCAACATAATCCGAACAAACCATTAACCCGTCGACATCTTTTTGAGTTCAGTAATTTTATTTTTGAGTTGTAATAAAATTGGTACGCTGATGTCATAAAGGTCATTGCCCTGCTTATAAATTAATATCGAGACAAATCTAGCTCAAGTGTGAATGTTAAAACTAAAAAGCAATTACTTTACATTAAAATATGAGCGCAGAGCACAAAAAGACTTATTTGAGACGTACAAAGAAATATTTGTTTTAAAACCTCCGTGGTCGAGTAATGTGTACTTGGGTTTTCATGGGTCCACTCCGAGATCCTGGGTTCGATTCCCAGCCGAGTCGATGTAGAAAATTCATTAGTTTTCTATGTTGTCTTGGGTCTGGGCGTTTGTGGTACCGTTTTTACTTCTGATTTTCCATAACACAAGTGCTTTAGCTACTTACATTGGGATTAGAGTAATGTATGTGATGTTGCCCAATATTTATTTATTTTTTATATAACTGTTTAAAAATTAAAAAATATATATCTTTTATTAAAGAAATATCTAAAAAAAAATTATATCATCATTATCTTTACACAGTATAAAACAAAGTCGCTCACCGCTGTGTCCCTATATATGCTTATATCTTTAAAATGACGCAATGGATTTTGATGTGATTTTGATTTTTTAATAGATAGAGTGATTCGAGATAAAGGTTTGAGAAGTTTCTAATGTGATTTCGTGAATAAACAAATTCTGTAGTATATTTAGTATCAGCCTTGCACCCGTGCGAAGCCGGAGCGGGTTGCTAGTAAAAAATAAGATAAAACGCGTCTACGTATATAAATGTATTAAGTGCCACAATTAGACACTTCAATTTAGTTTTAGAATACAAGTCTGTATCTTTTCGACCTCTTTAGTGGAGTTTTAAGAAAACTACGATATCAAAAACAATGTGAAACTACAGTTCATAGTTAAATATTCATTGAATATTCTAATGAAAATGTTTTTGCTTATTGCATTTAACAACGATATCAAATTGTACATTACTTGAATTGCGATTAAATGTGTTTATTTATTTTTTTTTTTTTTTAAAATGTAGTTTTTCACGTTATGATCTTATCTATGTTAGCTTATAAATTACATAATAGGTTTAAGGGGCATTAGAGTGTTAAGTGACTTCTTTTGCATGTCAGCCTTGCCATACTTAGAGGCCTGACATGCCAGACATACTTAAACCTTTCAATATAAAAAAGTAAAGTAACGTAAACAGCTTGTACATTTCCCACTGCTGAGATAAGGCCTCCCCTTCAATTTAGATGAGGGTTTGGAACATATTCCACCACGCTGTTTCCATGCGGGTTGGTGAAATGCACTAGTGGCAGAATTTTTATGAAATTAGACACACGCAGGTTTCCTCACGATGTTTTCCTATACCGCCGAGCACGAGATAATTTTAAACACAAATTAAGCACATATATATAGTCGTGCTTGCCTGGGTTTGAACCCGCAATAATCGGTTAAGATGCACGCATTCTAACCACTGGGTCATTTCAGCTCCCAATAATAAAATAAAAACAACTTAAAATACAGATATGTGTTTTACAATTAAAAGAAAAAAAATATATAATAATTAAAATAAAATCATCATTTGTTTATTTACTACATTTATGACATGTTCTTATTAGGTCTTCTTAAGTTATTTTTAAGATATTGTTTAACGCTTGTATGGGTTTAGATGTTTCAAAAATTCGTAAACAATAAAACAAAAAAATCGCACATGTGCAAACCAATTGGTCGTGTGATATGCGATGTTAATAAACACGTACATGAATCATGCGCGCGCGTCGCTTTTGATTTACGTCCTCGTAGTTTTAACTCGCTCGTTCGTTTGCAAGTATCATTCATTTAAAAGCTAAATCTGTTAAATGAGTATGAGTAATGTTAATTAATTTATTTACTGTTCTTTGTACTGTTATATATAACGTTTGTCCATTACCATCAGTCACGTCAACTTGGTCCGGTTGGTGAACGATGAAGTGAATGAAAAATGAATGAATGGAATTATTACATAGTTGGCAATTTTGACGACAAATTGATGCAATGTACATTTCATTCATCATCTGCTACGGAGGCCTAGTTAAATTTCACAAAGCTTTCTACACCAATACTATCCGTATTGATATAGGTATGGCATTTTGGTACACAATCTATAATTTACGAAACTCAATGAAACGTTTATTAAATTATAAGTATTTGTAGCTTATGATAACTAGTAACCAAAAAAATAAAACACATGAATAAATAGTATAAGCTACAATGTTTGCTTTACATACAATTCAAAAGGCTTCAAAGATTAAATGACATAGACGTCTATTCATTAAAATGTCGCAAACTTAATTAAGCAAAAGTCACAAGCGAACAGCGAACCGATGTAACGTTTAATTACATGCGAGGTACTTATAAATAATGTCACAATTAATTAATTCCATCGTCACATTATTTTTCTTCAACATACTTACGTTGATGGGAATACAGGTCTTCTAAAGGTGAGTTACTATCACTTATAAATATTGGTAGCGTAAAAAATATGAATCACATCTGACATTTTGAGTCTGAAGTTACATTGGCTCACCTTTCAAACTGGAATGCAACAATACTATATTTATTATACTTCCTCATTGGACCAGTGATAGATACAAGGCTGTAAATCCCGAAGTACTGGGCTCAGACTCCAAGTCGGGTCGATAGAATGTAATTGCGATTTGTAACAAAAGATCCTTAATAACAACCCGGAGTCTGGAAGGTGGAAGTGTGCCTCGGAAAGCACGTAAACCGACTTGGTCGTCCCATCGGATACTGAGAATAACAGACTAAAAAATGCATCTGTATGTGCGTACACATTTGTGACAGTACATCATGATAATCAATATCATCAATAACACTTTTCGGCAAATAATTATTTTCCAAGATGTGTGCTTTTAACTGTTTAGCAATGTAATCTATTTCTCTTCAATCTTGGTTATTTCTTAACGTTATAATCCACCTCGTGTTCTCTTTTTTCGGGACAGTATATTATGGTAATAAATTCCCCGGGACACCGTTCTGGGATTAATTTAGCTCCAAAACAGTTCAGTTATTTGCTTTATTATTTACTCCTCTGTTTACATCAATTGGTGTATATTAATGTTTGTTATCAATGGTTTTAATTAAGTATTCTTGTTAATATATTATTTATTACAACATTCTATAACTATTCAAAAGTTTTCGAATAAAGAATAGCAAGCGTTGCATCGGTACGATAAATTTTTCAAACAATACCAAAGTGACGGTATCTAAATTAAAAATAAAAAAACGCGTGAGTTTAAGAATTTAATAATAATTATTTTACTTTTATCATTTTTAAATTTCGAACGAAATGAAATGAGCTTCTTTAATGTCATTGCAAAGTGTATTTATATTTTTGCTCAGATTTAAAATAAACTAGTGATATTTCAAGCGATGTCCACACATCCGGACTAAATCGATGCCAAACTTTCCAACGACTATTGAGAGGATAGTTTCAATATTAAATAAATAATTTTAAAAAACATATTTTCAACTTCATTGCCATTGTTATTTATAAATTTTACTGATTTTTTTCTTTCATATAATATAAATAGGTGGACGAGCTAAATACATAAGTGGTCATGGGTATCCATTGGTGCTGTAAAATATATTATGTATACTTTATATGTATGTCGCCACAACCTTTGGAAACTACTATATATGTACAGTGTGCCTGACTGACTGACTTATTCACCTTTCAAACCGAAATACAACAATACTAAATATTGGTGTTGGGTGGTACTCGTATGGGCTTTCATAAAGACGTCATCAGTAGAGACTGAAGAAGCATTTTGGACACTATTGCATTTTAAATATGACAAAATATTGCCTTTTTAACGTAGTTCAATTCGTCTAGGCCTTTAGCTATGGATGGTAGAACAAAAATAGGCCTATAATTTTTAATCTCGTTAGAGTCTCCGCCTTTATAAATTGGTTGGTTAAATTATTAATTGCTTCAAAAGGTTTTCGAAAGACTCTTAGTCAGCAGAAATTTTAGCACAGAGATTGACTAACTGACAAATTACTGGGGCAAGAGCGATTAGATAACTTTAGAAATTAAAATACTGACGATATTTTCATACACTCCAGCTATTTGAAACACCAAAAGGTCACCAATTATGAGAAATGGATATATTATTTCGTTGGAGTTACGTCGTATAATAAACAAGAAGAGTTTTTGGAGTGAACGATGACGTGAAAGGAAAGATCTAAATTTTAAGAGTGAAAGTAGTAAACTGTAAATGGCCTTAGAAAAAATAAACTAGTATTTTACTGTAGGATTGCGTGGAAATTATGCTTTACAAGTGAGGTTGGTTGGCTCTGAGATATCAGAATATAAAAACAGGATCAGAAATCTGATATTATTAAATTGACTAGGCACGCTTACGATGGTAAAAGAGCGTAAGTGGAGTTAATACCTGTTGACTTCCAAGAAGCAAATATAATATTAATTTAAATAGTTGTATTAACTAACAGGACTTTGTATTTTTTAAACGTTGAAATAGAGTAAGTAACTACTGAGTTTCTTGCCGGTTCTTCTCGGTAGAGTCTACTTTCCGAACCGGTGGTAGCTTCACTTAATTGTAAAATGACGATTCAAAAGTGCTTGTAAAAGACTACTTGAATAAAGTTTATTTTGATTTGATTGATTATATGACGCTTAAGCAGTTTAAAAACTAGATTAAGAGCTAATGACTTATATTTTAATGCTCTTGATCGAAACAATGAAAACAAATCTCTTTGCTATAATTGCAAATAAATATTCTCATATTAAATGCTATCATAGATAGATCATCAATTTGGGTCATAATTTTATTTGAACACAAGCCAAAATTCAGACGCAAAATCGTACTGCAACGTTGAATGGAGATGAGATGTCGACAGGCGTGCGGCACGACACTTCAGACTACCGTGATTAATATCTGTGTTGACTAATTAATTTTTACAATGGAACATTTTCATGAAAGATAATTGACCTTATTTATTAAATTCACTATTTTATAAATTGATAGTGCTCTGCGATTGGTCAGACCTTAATATAAATTTGATATGTGTTGAATCAATAGGTAGATTAAATTAAGATCAGCTGGTTGATACATTGTATTTACAATAATTTAAAAATAAAAACTATACATATTTATATAACAGACAATAAAATTTTCTTTTCCTTTTTCTTTTATATTCTTTAAAATACAATGTAAGCTGTGAACATTGGATGTTATTTAAAACAGTTTATTTTTAACACAATTATTTTATTATAGCTTTCTGCACTCTTTATGATAAACTTTAACTATTCCACATGTCACTCCTTTGTGCGCGTTATATTAATATTTTACTATTAATAGCAATATTTAACCGCTATAAGTAAACTGCAATACCCTTTTATGATTTTTATACATGATATTCTTCAAGCATTATGAAATTTGGTATTATTATTATTATTAATTACTTTAAAATTATTGCAATTACTTATGTTAGGGTTGTGTTCTGAAGCATTTATCTGTGACAGTATATAGTCCATAATTAAAATTTTCTAGGTATATAAGAAAAATGATTTACAGCAGTAATGGTTATGGGTAAAAATGTCTGTATTCATATTTATTAACCAATCAGATTATGTAGACTCCTATAACATCTGTTTATGAAGATCAAAGACCATCACAATCAACGTTTCAATATTCAAATGTCTTTTCATTAGGATATACAAAAAACTCTTTCAAAAGTACTGAGAACAAAAAAAACATGTGCAGTGCTCATCATAGAATGGGTATTTCTTATGTGCCTACACGAGATGCAGCTTGCCACTTGGTAATGAACAATATGATGAAAGAAACATCTCAGATATTCGTCTTTTGTTTAAAATCTTGTCATCGATTAAAATTTTGTAAAGTACAATACTTTTGTTGCTATTAGAAGCAAATATTTCGGTGTTTTTATTCAATAAACAAATCAAATTATTTGTTTAAGATGGTGTTATTATTGCGGTTTCATTCGAGTCGATTAACTACCTCGATAATCTAGTTGCTAAATCCACAGATGCTCATCTGGACGTCCCAGTAGTAAGTAGCAGTAAAGCTTAAATTTTTTGTACTGCTACTGACCTGTTTCCAATCGTGTCATATTTGCATCCGATCGAACTATAGAAGACCGTATAGGTCTTTATAAATAAATAAATAAAATTATTGCAGCCTTTCCTACCAATGGGCTTTCATACCCAGAAATAGACCCATGGAAGTACAAAAATTATAAAAGTTTAATTAATTTTAGAATCTTTAAAGTATATCTATTTGTCTATAATGAATTTGTGGTTAGTCTAATAGCTGAAAGAGTTTAACCCGTAATTTCTAAGACACAGTATAAAAATTCATTTATAGTTATGACAGACGAAGCCGCGGACAACCGACAAAGTGTAATAAATCACTATATTCATGTAGAATACTGTTTGTATGCGATAGTGAGAGATTAAGGGCACATTTGTCATGCAAGCACATGCAACCGATTTTGATGGATCGCGACAAACAGCCGGTAAACCTGTTACAAATATAGATATTTTAAAACAGTGAGGAGAGATTGAATTTTTTTTTGGTTAATACTATATAAAGGCCATGGTCGTATTTTGTATGCGCAAGTAAAAAAAATGTACAAACGCTGATGAATGATGTTATTTTTTTAATGTGTTATTATTTATTATGGCAAATTTTTGAAAAACTACGATTAATGTCATTAAAAAGAAAGGCAAATAAAATTCCTGGATTAACTAACAGATCCGATTCAAATTTAATCAATGAAAAATCTTAAATACCCGATAAGAATAAGATTTTAAACTTAAACGTAAAACATATTCTAATGTTCTTAAGATTTTTTATATTACTTCTTATTGAGGCTATCAGACGATAACATTTTATTCAATATTTCTCAGAGTAGCCACATTAAAAGCAGTTATGGTAGACGCACTTTGTTCTGCTGATATAATTTCATTAAGAAAAGATATTTATATAATTAGATAGGACTACATAGATTAAATAAAAAAAGGTTATACGAAAACCTATATAAAAATACCCACGTAACAAAATCGTTTATATAATGTTTCCATATTAAATGGGATAGACGTAACGTTGGCCAGATTCTGCTTAGTTTCATTTTTTTCGCGTTGTAATTCAGATATATTGGGATTGGATTCAATTCCTAAGAATCGTAATTTATTTGGCAAATTGGTGGATATTTTTGGATAAAAATTCTATACACATATTATTGTTATGACTAGAACTAATTTGTGTTAGATAATATTTATATATTTCATAAAACAATTATGTAAATAAAACATAAATGAAAATGAAAACGAACATTTCACGCCTATTTCTTTTTATCTGTTATAATTTTTCAATTGTTAGTCGTTGCTAAAATTAGTGTAATCAGATATTCACAATCGTATCGAGCCCAAAATCTAATTGGAACGAGGCGATTTCGGAAGCTGATCAATTAAAAAAATAACTGTCCCGTATTTAAATTGCATTCCTAAAATATACCCGTTTTGTTTAAAGTGCATTGTAATATCAAACAGGTAATAAAACGTGGTTTCCATATTCAATTTAGCAAAACTTATAAAAAATACTTTTAGCATTTTTCATTAACGTTTTCCGAATAAAGGCCAATAAGTTAGCAACAGTGTAATATCGAATGCAACTGTAATAACACTGATGGATCGGTAACATTCCCAATAATCGTATCTGATGGCTTCTGTGCAAACACAAGATACGTTGTGTTTACGGGACTCGCTAATATAGGATTAATATCGGGACTTGTATTGTCGAATAGCTTATTGACAAAACAATTTCAACATTAGTTGTTTTAAAGTTTGATTTTAGGTATATATTGTACATTGGTAGGTACCGAATTGAATGACAATCCATACGAATATATCGATATATATACAGCTTCGATATTCGTATTAATTTGATGAGAAAGCCTTTGATGTAGACCCCTTGCAGGCTTTGGATATCTAACAATCAACCAGATATTCTATCTCTTAATACCAGTGCTTTGTGTTTAAGTTACATTTATGGGAAAAATCATGTTTGATTTAAAATAATTAATATAGGGATACTTTTATATGTAAATCTGTTGAATAAAATTATGATGTGATAATCGAAGGATCAAGTCAGTCAAATAGTGATAGAAGTTTTGGATCAACTCATAGTATATAATATTATGTAGAATAAAATAACTTAACTTTTAATTTTTGCAATGGGTTATTTGAAACGTCTCGAAAATTAATATTTTATATATTTCTTTTATGTTTTTAAAACACACTCAAAACTCCACGTAAATATCAGAAAATATGTAACTTCTGGCAAGACAGCACAGTTGTTATAAAAGTATAACAGTTTTATACAACATTTATCAGGCCATAATTAGTTTTCAAATAATAATATATTCTGAATAGTTTACGTATATGTAAAAAATCGCATGCAAAAGTAATCTCAGATTAACATTTAAGTATTGAGACAAATATTTTCTTTGTTTACATGAAACATTATCGTATAATCCTGACAAATTACTTCTATTTTGCTTGACATATGTTATTTTGGTATCAACCTCAATTCCACGAAGTAATTAGTCTTAAAGGTAAAATACACTTCGACCATTTCTTTACCTTCTGCTCTCATTAAATTTCTAAATAAAAATGAAAATAAATTCTAGAAAGTCATATGTAGGCTAGGAATAAATTTTAAATGATCGCCTCCGACTATTGATATTATGAATACAGATGTTTATCGGAAATCCTCAAATCATTAATTGATGATTGCCATTGACATGTCGTGATATATATATTGTATCTGTAATTGAATTGACTAGCTTATGCTACTAATTGACCCCGCATCTAGAATATTTTAGTGATCAGTCATAACATTTCACTATATATTTATTGATGTAGATAAAATTTTACCTACTGTCAATTTTTTCCGTTTAACGCCCTCAAAAGTACCAAATATCTTTAAAAACCAAGAGGAAATTTCAATTGTCTTTTAATCGTTAGTTGAAATAGGTTTATAGTTGATAATACTTTTTCTAGAATATGCGTAACTGAAGAAGCTTACGTACATATAAATACATCCTCAAAACACTTAATCAAACTTTTTGTTTGTTTTCGGAGATTTGTCATTATTTTGACTTAATAAAATCTGAGTCATCGGACCCGAATAAAACACTGAGACATAAGTGTAACCTCGCTTTCTCTAATGCCTGAATATTCTAAATGAATTCTAAATGCGTTCTGGTGTAACTTCAGCAAACCACATTAAACTTAGCAAGTCTCGAATCTAGTTAACTAGTTAAAGTTTAACTGTTACGTCGTTTGTCATCATATTTAGCTGGTCCACTGACGCTGTGGCTCGTTCATTTTTATTTTAAAATAAAATAAAGACAAATCGCTTCTTCGCGACTTTCTAAGGGAGGTACGTTTACAATCACAGACAAAGATATACTAAAATGTTTCACATTAAGAATAGGTGCACCTAAGATAGATGGATATCCTTTCACAGGTTTTACTTCGATAGAAAAACCTGTGATTAAATGTGTTATAAAAGTTTGAAAGATCGCGTTCTTAGGTACATGCATAGATATGACTTTTCACATACAAATTAAACAGAATATTTCTAAATACTATTTATAAAATATAACTCGTTCATATTTGCTTTACTAAATAAAAACAAACGGAAAATTTTAAAAATTACAGATTTATGAACTAAAATAAAACCATGATCAATGGTCAGCTTTTGACGTGATAATTAAAAAAATAAATAAAATAGACGTATAAGTTCTAACAGAAAATATTAATTTTTTTTATGGCATGGTCTCACTTGGTTCAAATTAATTATATCATTTGTAAGCTATTTGCTTTAACAGTTAAGATACCACATTCCTTCACGCTTGCAATATTTTTAAAGAGTACAATTTTTTCTCCTTAAATTTATATTGACTTTTTAACATTTAAAGTAAAGATATAGATTTAAAATGAGTAGTATTGATGATATTTTATCACTTAAAATGAAGATATGAATGGAAAATGAAAAAAAATGCTTTGAAATAGGTATTGTTTCCGCTTTAAAATAACAGTTATAATTTGAATTGCTAACGTTACAATGCCTCTACATATTTACAAATATCTTATACAGCGTGTGCACCACGGGTTGCAAGGAGATGTTATGTCAGAAACTCAAGTTACAACAACAACTGTGTAAAGTTTCAACTAAATTGAATTAATAACGCGTTAATACAAACGAAAACAAATATATTTTTTTATTCGTAAAAAGAGACATCAGCTTAAGGATATATTATAACTTATAATATTGATCATTCATTATTTGTTTGTTTTTATATAATGAGATCTCATAATTTTTACATTTAAGTTTAAATCCAATCATATTAATGTCGGAATTGGGATTGTGATTTATTAAATAAGAAATTCAATTATTTTAATCTTTTTACTCATTTACTAGTCGTGTTACGCGACAACTGGTAATTCATTCGGATACGATGTGAACGCGATTTTTACGTGGAACGCATTGCAAATTTTAGTTCTAATTTAAAATATATGCTTTATACGAGCAGACGAGTCTTACAATTCCTTTTGATTTATTAGAAATGTTGTTTAACTTTTTCTTTTTCCTTCTGAGCAAACTTTTTCATAGCGTTACTATCAGAGATGCTAAAAACCTAAAAATTAAAAATTTTAAATTAACTGGTTATTCTTATTATTACTTATTATTATAGTTATTAAAAGGTATAATTACCATGTTTTGTATTTTTTTGGATGGAGTCAGTCTCGTGAATAAGACATTCCTAGGTAATGTCAAAATATCGAGCTCCAACAAATAAAACTATAAGACATGGTAAACACCCGTTTTTACTAACTATAAATATATATTTAAACTTAAAATGTTATAAAGATCGTATCAAAATCAAAATCAAAGTATACTTTATTCAAGTAGGATTTTACAAGCACTTTTGAAACGTCATTCAATAACTATATATAAGTGAAGCTACCACAAACAATTCTTCCACTTTAGATTTAGTTATAGGTCTTAAATTGACATATTTTTTTTTCGACCATCGTGTAATATATGTTAGATCGCATACCATTTTCCCTACCCGCATATTGTATTTATTTTTATTTATCAACTTTAATACTGCCAAAAGCTTTTCAATTACAAATATTACAAATTGAACAGTTCATTTCAAATTTCAAAAATCCCATTCATACCTCATCATCCAAATGGCATACAATTTAAACTCGACTAGACGTCAATAGACTAAAAGATTACGCGCTTACCGATAACAGGAGTAAAAAATGTTTCAAATATGTTTTTAGTCGGAATAGCGATGAATGGTGCATTTGATGGAATCCTCGCTAAAGAACGGCCTCAGGCATCGGTTCCATTACATGATTGAACAACCGCTGGGCTACCGATTATGGAAGCAAAACGCGGTGCAGTTACGATATCGGAATGATAAAGTTATAGTGTTTTATTTATGAGATCGCAGAAGGTTGCATGGTCGTCTTTTATTTGTAAATCTATTTGTTTCGTCTCAAGAATTCCTTTGTTCGATGTTATTTTGTTATTATATCATATTTTAAGTACATAGAGGTAAAAAAATACTTTAGTTTGTGCATAATGTGTTTTGAAAATTTTTAAATCAGTTAAACTCCAAAATAAAATAATAGTCTTATCAAATACCACGATCTCACACGCACACATGTAAACATTCGTCTGGACGTGAAGGTGTAAATAGTCAGTCTGTGAAACGTGAAAATCCAATGAGAGCTCGATTTTCGAAAATGTGAGATTCGTTATCGTCTGTTATTAGTGTGTTCGTTTATCAAATTTCACATATTCTTGTGTGTGTGTTTTGTAATATAATCACGAATGAAATGTAGGGTACTGTCAACATTTTAATTTTTTTTTTTTTTTATTACAGTATCATTACATTTATGTATTTAAATTTAGAAACAAAATGATATGCCAGGATAAATATTAGACTTACTTTTTGATACATAAATGTACCTAAAATTATTTCGTAATAATCAAAATGTATCCATAAAGAAATTCTAGTGAAGGGTGGATGAGTCGGGTAAAGTCGTCTGAAGGTTACTAGAACCAAGGTATAATACATAACACTAAAATATTTTTATGACTTTCAATTACCATTTGGGTTACGTGGTTCAGTACAGTTTTAATAAACTTAATCAGCATTTAATTTATGTATTAGTTGGTGGAAACTTCGCGTATATTCAAAAGATTTTTTAGGAATTTCGAAATCTATGGCATGTTTTATTTTGATTCCATGTCACTGTAAATTATAAACTACAAGTCACTTATATAAATTTGGCGCCATGATGAAATTTAGTAAATAGCAATCAAGGATCTTCTTCAAATTTTTGCACATCTATTACTCGAGCTCTTTAAAATGAGACCTTTGATGTGGTACAAAAATCGTCTTACTATTAATATATAAGATTGTGTAGCTGCAAATAATAAAATTTTTGTGTAGTATATATATAAATATAAATTCTACTATAAACCAATTTATTATTAAATTTAATTATTTATTAAATACGTAAGTAAAAATTACGAGACTTATTAGTTTATTGTGCTTATATTTCATCTCTTATTATATTTCTACATTTTTAGAACACTATTTGCATGTGTAATATATTTACTCATATTTTATTGTAAAGAGTCAACATCCGGCACAACTTATATTATTAATTTGCGTTATAATTTATATTTAGATGAAGTGTTTCGATTTTACTACGATGCTATCTATCATTAATATGAATTTGAAACACTTAGTTTCACCAGCGATCTTCTTTAAGACACATCAGAAATAATATTAAGTTATTTTAAACCAACCACCAATATTATATACGTGGATTTTTTTATTTATTAAATAGTTAATCTTTTTATTGGTCTGTAACAATCAATGTTCGTGTTTCGAAGCAATAGTTTTTATGGTTGCTTTAAAAGGAAACAAAATATCAATTTCAATTGTATTTAGCTTGTCGACGTTCGTAACTTGTATGCAGTGTTCAGTGTTCACTTGTTTGTCACACTGTGTTTGAGTTGGATATTGTTAATGTGACCATTCATGCCTTTCAATTTAGGATAGTCTCATTCTGGATAGTTTTATAATAAATTTTCGAACCAGTAACCTAAATATTGGACAAACCGTTTAACTGTATTTTTTTTTGTTTTGTCTGGTTTAGATATATTCAGTTTGGTGTCATTGTTATAGCTTGTTGGTACTAAAATAATATATTTTATTTGAATATTTCATTCTTAAATTGTGTGCATCGCATTAAAGTATGTATATTGATTTTTTAAAAAAAAAAAAACAAAATATATTTATAAAAAGATCTTATCTGATTTCTCCTCCGTAAAAATACAAACAATAAGTCTTCCGGGACACCTCATTCATGGTCCAGGACTGGACTTAAAAATATCTTACGCTATCTTTTATCAATCTTAGAGCTAGTATGGTAAATAATAGTCCTGTCTCAACTTTATGATTTTGGTTAACATGATAATGTATGATGCGCGGGAGTTGCTTTATTGAATAAAGGTGCCGCTCGCTATGGATCACTCGGGAACGAGGAACGTAATTCAGTTCAAGTCGTTTCGTATTGAACTATTACACATTAATAAATAAGATGTTTTGTTTCCTATACATATGAAGAAATAGGAGTGTCTGTTTGTAGTATTAAAATAACCGCTTTTCACTAAATGCATATCGTAAACTAAATGTATACGTATGAACTGTACATATACCATGCTTTTTTAATGTTATCCGTCTTTCTGTTTGTTCCCGTTAATCTCTGAAACGGCTGAACTTATTTTGACAAGACTTTCACTAGCAGTAGCAGATGTAGTAAGGAGTAACTTAAGCTACCACAATATTTTCTTTTTTAAAATCAAATCGCGGGCTCAGCTAGTTAATAAATAATTTTTTTTTTGATCTATGATGTAAACGATTTATGATGATAGTAAAAATCATTTATAATTTGTTATGCATCTATTTAAATATAATATTTGAAAGAATAATAATAATCTTTATAAAATCGCTTGTTTTTCATGAATATCTATACACAGCCTTAACTATTGACACTACAAAAGTGTAGTTAGGAATATAACTACTTCTAACTTAAAGAAAAATATAGATTTAAATTTATATATCTCTATGAGCAGCTTATAATAATTTATATACAATAAATACTATTCGATGACAATTAATTTTGTAAATACGAGCACAGTCGAAAATGATGCAAGTTGACAACAATTCCAATATTATGTACGAGTTTGTTAAACAATACCTAATTCCATTAATAGTTCCGCTTAAACATGACGTTTAATTTCATTTATTTTCCCATCTAAATTATAGAGAATTCCAAATCAATACATTAGATTCGCAAATTTGGTACTCGTTACGTCGAGGCTCGTTTATATGATTGATCCTATATTCTACACAATTTAAAACTTCTAGTAACAAACACATAATTATTTTTCAATCGACTTCTATAAATGAGCCTCTTATTATGTATTTGCGAGTTTATTTTCAATTTATTAGCCGATTTTATTCATTCTATTTTCTTTGGGTGCAAGACCGTCTCTTCCTTGTTATTTTTATTTCAAATCGAATATTTACTATTTTTCCGTTAACTCTTTTTTTAGTCTAAATATTAAATTGAAATTATTTAATTGTAAATTCGATTACTTCAGCGGTCAGTCTTAACTGTTAACTGCAATAGATATAAAAGTACACAAGTGTGCGAAAACACACGTGTACAGATCCACGCTCACACTCATATCCTAAGTCAAAGGCAATATTTATTTATAATTAAACTGACTTAATAGCTCTGCGCAATAACACGTTCATTTATTTTACAGCTGACATTTAATGAATAAAAAAAAACAATTTCTTAACACCGATATATATATAAGATATCTTATTTATATATCAATAGTTATTATAATGTTATATAAATGAGATCAGTTATAGCTCGAATAGGCTCTCACCGGTTGTCGGTCATAACACATTATCAATTGTCACCACTCAGAGATTTATGATTGTTTAAGCACTTGTCGAGATTGTTATTCATATGGCGTTAGAAAGAGACAAAAAATAAAGAACATTCAACAGTACATAAAGCAAAACGTCATTGGGAAAAAACATTAAAGATTAAATTTAACGTTACTATAATTTCAGTAGTTTATATGCCATTAAACAATTTATAAAATTAAAATACACTTTATTCAAGTAGGTCTTTACAAGCACTTTTGAATCGTAATTAAACAAACTATGTTAAGAAACTACCAACGGTTCGGAATGCAGCTTTTAGAAAATCTTTTTCTACATTAAAAAATACAAATTTATGTAACTTAAATAATATTATATATTTATCTAATATATCCTACCTAGAAGTCAACAAGTAAATAAGAAAAACAATAATAGCTATATTTTATTTTTCGAAAAAGGAGAAAAATGAGAACTGATTTATCGTACTATTGTCAAGTAGTCTTCTAAGTATTGTTTATTCTATAAAATGACGTTGTTCTACATATCGTCGTAAAGTAAAGTAACAGCCTGTAAATTTCCACTGCTGAGATAAGGCCTCCTCTTCCATTAAGGAGAGGGTTTGGACATATCGTCGTTGCTCCTACAAAAGCCGCTATGTTTTTTTTTAATATTTTTCGATTGTTACATCGTTTTAATCGACATTTCAATATATGAATATCGATGTATGAATATTGCATAGTTAAATTTGTAAACTTTCAAACTATAGAAGTAATGACAAAACTGCCTTACAGTTCATGCGTACTTGTATTATATAACGATAATATAACAATAACTGGACTATATATTATGACCTATATATATTTACTAGTCATATCTATAATATATCAAGGATCTATGATACATTGAACGTAGCTGAACAACCCGAGTATACGAATTCACTTCACAATCTTTAAAAAACATAATCGGGGCCCAGAAGAGGGACTACACACTTATCATTATTCTACCGCCAAAAATTGTACTTAATATTGTTGTTTTCCAAGCTGAAGGGCATTAGTGTAACGTAAAAAGGCGTAAGAGATCTAAATTCCCTAGGTTGATGGTATATTGGTCTTGTAAGTTGGATATATAGGCGATCGTGAGCACCATCGGGTGTCATTTGCTAGTAAGCCTAGAAATTTTTACTTAAAATATAATAAGAGTGTCTATAAAATGAAAATAGCCGCCGAATTCTAAATGCATATGTATGTATACACGGCACGTATATCAGAAAAACATTTTTTTAAATATTTGTCTGTCTATCAGTTTAGTCCGGCTAATCTCTGGAACGGCTAGATCGATTTTGATGAGAATTTCACTGGCAGTTAGATGATGTGATGAGGAGTAACGTAGGCTACAATTTTTTTTGCAAGTTCAATTGCGTACGAACTCAGGCAAAGCTAGTCTAACATAAAAAAATATCATGTTTTATTCTTTATATACATATATGTTTGTAATCCACTACCAATGTAAACATTTAATACTTATCGTATCCCTGATGGATTGCTTACCGTTTACATTTATATTAATCTTAGAACCAGCGCGCACTGGTAACTTTTGTCACGGTGACTGTTTCGTTACTCTTGTCAAGTCCGTGAATATGTACAGATGCAGACACAAATGTCACGTCGTAATGTGCGCGCACCTCCATACATATTCATGGACACGACAAGAGTGACGAAACAGTCACCGTGACAAAAGTTACCAGTGCGCGCTAGTTCTTATAGATGTGAAAGCAACTCTGCCAGTCTGTCGCTCTTTCACGACCAAACCGCTGAACCGATTTTGATAAAATTTGGCATGAAGCAAACTTGAACTCCAAGAAAGGACATAGGCTACTTTTTGACGCGAAAAAAAACGCGAGCGAAGTCACGGCGACTACTAGTATTACATAAATTTATTCGTAGCTAATTTTTATCCGTGTCTAACACATCGTGAATAAGTAATCCAGTTTAAAAACTGCTTTGATACAAAATAGAAATGTAAAAATAGACGTGGAGATGTCCGTCTTACAACATCGTACTGACCTATTTCAAGATATGTTAAATCTAGGCCAAAAGTCACACTAGAAAAAAAAAACACAGTCAATATAAATATCAATCAACTAAATAGTTGACCTAAAACTTCAACTGTGTAATAAGTTAATTACCAATTAGGCAAACGGTTAGGTTCATGTAACGAAAAAAGGCGTTTGCCCTTTTTTATCAAGATGTAATTTATGAGTAACGTTCTCATGAACTGTGCCTAAGATTATTTTCATTAATATATTTTTTTAATTTAATCTGTCACAACAAACATAGATAAACATAATTCCTTCTCTCCTTTATCTTTGGCTTGTACATAACCGCTCAATAGCAGCATGTAAATTTCCCACTGCTGGGCTAAGGTCTCTTCTTCCTTTTGAAGAAGGCTTGGAACACTTTCCACCACGCTGCTCCAATACGGGTGGAATACAAATTTTATATTGAGTTATATATGATACACAGATATCATATATAACTCAGCAAAAAAATTCAAATTTAGAAAAGAACTATTTAGTTTTTGAGTTCAATCTGTGATTATAATTAATCTCGTGGTCGCTGCTGAAGAAAAACATCGTGGGAAACCCTGCATGTGTCGGTTTAAACTGGGGCATAATTTTTATCCCGTCCTCACTGAAAATGAACTTTAATATAACTTCTCCTTAAGAGGACGTTGGTATTTATTGAAGTTGACTTTTAATATGCCCAACTAATAATAGTTCTAGCATTATATTGACTTATATTGTACGAAAACTTATTATTAATGCTTGTTACGTCAATAACGTCTAAATTTAAACCGGTTAAAATAGTAAAGTAAATGAATATCGTATGGTAAAACTTACTACATTTGTATTCTGATATGAGTCATATATATAATTGCATTAGCCTTTGCTTTTAGGTCTAAAAATAAAGTACTTTAACATTTATTAGAATATACATATAGAAGCTATTTATTGTAGTGTTTTTCATTATCATTACTTGGTAGCTAGATTTTGTCCTTCTACCCTTAAACATCAGTACTCAGAATCGTTGTCCTTCAGCTTAAAAGGTATGCCTTTAGAAGAACAAGCGACATTACATCTTAGCTCCCAAGTCTGATGGCGCATTGGCTGAAGTTAATATTTCTTAAAATTTAATATGGAGTCCATTATGGGTTTTATGCGTTTATATTTACCATTATCTTTAATAGCTGTTTTTTATCGATGCTGTAGAATAAAAAAATGAGTATACTAAGCCCGTATCGCATGAACCAACGGCACGTATCACTGTTAATACAATACAAACTAGTACAGAAAACAGTACCGTGTAACGGAAAATTATTCTACAACGAGTTTTTTTATTTTCAGCTCATAGTTCCTGCGTTGAAAATAAAAAAAATTGTAGCTTGTATTGAATAGATATATTTTTAATGATGCCGTATGGGTTTGTGACGAATAGTTATATGCGCTATGACATGATACACATACATATAAGGTTTTATGTATGTTGAGGGAACTCGACGAAGGCACGCCCCTCCACGCTAAATTATCGGCTTTCGTAGTATAAGTGATTAGTACTTACATTATGTATTAGTGTGCGTGAGATGACTGCTAATGTGAGAATAATGAGGGTAAAATAAATATATATTATTAAAATTAAAATATTTGTTAGTAAAGTAAAACCATGGGATTGTATAAAAATACCTTTAAATCGGCTCATTCGCCAAAGGGTTTATGGTGACAGTTAAGTTCCTTTAATAATATTCATAATCATTTTTAATAAGTGCATAATTGTGATATCGTAAATATATGAACGTTATGTATTATACAAATTATATTATTAGCAAAGGTTTTAGTTCAAAGCAGTAGTTTTTGTAACGATTCCCTACAAGTACAGACGGTGTCATACGTTCAGTCGGGGCGGGCCGCGATGCGTAAACTTGCAAATGAAACCGGCCTGTCGCTTGCCAGGCATAGTTTGTTGCTAGCAAAAATTATTGTCTAGACTAAGCGTTAGCTAATGAAATTACTAGACGTTTCAAGAACGATTAAATAATAGTTATTTAAAAGAAAACGTAATATCTAATGCTTATTCTAAAACAGGAATGAGTATCTGTGTTGTGCATAAAAAGGAGTGCTTTTCGTAAACACCACTGTTAATAATTACAACAGATATTTTAGTTATTCTATATTAAAGTGGATTTAAAAATGAGCCTTTATGGTTATATTGGCAAAAATATTCATTACTAAATGAGTATTTTGGTTCAATCTTTGCATTGGGGTAATATATGTATATTAGATTTTATCAATGTCTGTTAATAGACACACCTAAAGTTAGTTTAAAACAAACTATAATTTGAATAGCTTGTACAATATATATTTTTTAATGTTCAAAAATAGAAATCATTCCATTAATTTTATAGAAATAATACCGTTTTAAAAAAATAAAAAATAACGTCACACTATTTCACATTAAAATTATTATATTGGTTGACTATTCTCAATCACCTAACATTATAGCGATCATATGTAACCTCTACGCAAACAAGGTGTAAGTAAGTCGAGAAGCGGTTAAGATAACAATCCCCATAAAAGCCAAGATAGCTGACGTCATCCATCACGATATTACACAGAGCGCCCGCGGATGATTCTGCTACACAAATATTTGGGAACGGATCCTTGGAACGGCTTGTACGTGCCCACTGTTGAGTACATTCCGATTATCAACAGAACATCGTGACAAAAATGTTTATAACCATTACTAAGTCAGCAAAAAGTGTATAATTATTAGAGAAACAGTAGCTAACAATTGACTCATTTCAATGGAAACACAAAGTGAAATTTCGACACACATAATAAATCAAATAACTTTTAATCAAGACAACTTCAGAATAAATAAGATTGTAAAGAATTTAAGGTGTAGAAACATAATAGTAACAAAAGTAAATAATTTACTCAAAATATCCTCATTTATTTATTATCAGGCACTTGTACGACCTTACCTAGAAAATGCATCTTCAATCTATAATCCATCGTATAGAATTCATATTTAGACATTGAACTTATTCAAAGAAAATTCACCTTCTTTCGATATCTAGTATGTAAAGACACTAATCGTAGTTTTTACGTAATTTAGCATAAAAAACATTAAAATGTCAACGATTTATTCACATGGTTCTTAAACACATTAATTCATTTTGAAAAAACATCATTATTAAAACATTAAAACTTAGAAGTGCTTCGTAATATTAGATAATGCATATCTATAGCTACATATTAACTGCTTCAATCAATCCGCAAGCATCTCTCAGATCTCATAATCCATAATTTAATTTATTTCCTAATGTGATAATACTTGATATGTACAGTATTTACTGACGTTGTGTCGTTAGTGTTTTATATATTTAATAATTTAATATTCATCATAGTGTTGTAAAAAAATGCTTTTACAACGTATTAAAGAGTTTATTCTAAATTTCAATTGTGTTGGCTGTAATAAAATAAAATGACTAATTGTTTTTTTTTTGTTTTCATGAAAATAAAATTAATTATAAATAAATAAACAGGATTACATCGATGTCACAGCAATTTTATTCCTAAACTATATTGTTTGTCATATGTCATATTCATTTAGCCACAGGATTTTTTTTCGTTTCATTATTTACATCAACCTAAAACATTATCGGAGATATTGTTACATAAATATTAGCGGGCCATTAGCTTACGACCAAAAAGGTCAAACGATGTCGTTCCGAACTATTCATTCACAAAATTATTAAATTAAAGTAATGCCGGCTGAAGTCAGAGGGGCCTGTGCGGGGAGGGGGTGAGCTAGTACGTCCATCACATCGACGCCACGTGGCGTTGCCGGTTTTACAGATTATTGAACTTATTTTTCAAATGTAAAATTAACTATTCGTCTATTTATTATTTCGATTCGATTTTAAGATCCTTATATTAGCAAGTGTCAATTCTTCTCTTATTTAATATGATGATGACGGCACCACTCCGTATGAAATACCGGAAGTCAATGGAAACATTGTACCGCTTATATATTTACTCGTTCACTACAATTTTACAATTATTGAAGATGTTGTTTCTTAAACTCACAGTAATATCCGCTTCACTAGCTTGCAAGTTCACTTTATATACCCTTAGCATTATTACTTTAATATAGACATAATTACACAGTTCAATTTACTTGGTGGTAGGGCTTTGTGCGAGCCCGTCTGGGTAGGTACCACCCACTCACTAGTTATTCTACCGCCAAATAACAGTACTGGTATTGTCGTGTTCCGGTTTGAAGGGTGATTGAGCCAGTGTAACTACAGGCACAAGGGACATAACATCTTAGTTCCCAAGGTTGGTGGCACATTGACGATGTTAGGAATAGTTAATACTTCTTACAGTGTCATTGTCTATGGTTGATGGTGAACACTTACCATCAGATGGCCCATATGCTCGTCCGCCAACGTATAACATAAAATTTTATAAATAAAAAGTATAACAAAGGCAAAGGGATTTTTGGATTTTCACTTTTCTTTATGTACAGGATAAAAATTATCAAAAATAAATACACCTTTAGAATAGTCTCAGTAGTGTCAGTGAACCAAAAGTTTTTACAAAAAAATATACTTTTAAACAAATTATTTATTTAGTTTGGATTTGAACTAAAGCATTTTATTCATTTTCATTTTTTATTGTTTTGGGTGTGAACGGTTCTCAGAGCTTCGCAGTAACCAGCATCAATTTAAGACGCCAAGTTAAAGAGATTTGTGCTTTACTTGATTTGGTCATATGCTCACGAAAAGTGACATTTGATGAAGTGGAACTGATGATGAAGCCCACAACTGGTAATCAGAACCTATTAGTAAGTAACTATTTTACGGGTTTATTTCTATTTCTTTAAGATAGTCGTCAAGCAATTGATGTTAGTAAACATGCCTATGATGAAGTCTAGCTGATGGTGGACTACCAGGAGAACTCCTCAATGATTAACGGCATTGCATCGGGAAAAATTGGTATTGTGTAATTGGCGATGAGCAGTTAACATTAGGCTATTGTAATTTAGGTAACGCTTAATTTGAGTTGCAGTCCACATCGTATTGAAACGGCGTTGAGTTATGTTTAGAGTCGAAAGCCGAAATGTACTGAGTATAATAAAGTGAATGATAAACACTACCAATTGTAATTATAAATAACAAAACAACACTGAAAAGCAGTAAATAAATTGTTATAAATAAAAAAAAACCGCCTTCAAAAATGAACTAAAAAGAAAAAAATAATCAGTTACATCCATATCCAATTTACAATTTTTAATCACCTTTTGAAGTCGGTGCCAACAAAGTAAATAAATTCATAATTTGTATCGATAGTAAGGTTTGTCTAATGGTGTCATCTATACAATAAATAGATTTAGTTTTTGTATGTATGTATTATGTATATATATTAGCAATGTTGGCACTTGGCACCGACTTTGAGAGGTGATTAAAAAATCGTAAATTGGATATGGATGTAACTGATTATTTTTTTCTTTTTAGTTCATTTTTGAAGGCGGTTTTTTTTTATTTATAAAAATTTATAGTAATGACAGTAGTATATTTTGAAATAAGAAATGGTGCTATATTTCTTATTTCAAAATGTTTGACTCAAAACAGAAAGCATGGTCATATTAATTTTCACATCAACCTGCTAAATTTTCTAATTTACAATTACAAGACATCATTATTGTTAATAAACAGTCAATGTAAATTACTTATTTCAATAACTTAGAAATGAAATATAAATATAGAACGTACTTTGCTGAAACAGTCAACAAAGATTGTTACATCGAGTCTTTTTATTTATTTGATCCTAAGACGTCGTCAGGCGGCCGCGCTGTGTAAACAGAAATCCATTCCGTTAATGTTAAAATAAACCGATTAGGAAAAAATGCAATAGCGGAGTTGATAAATGTAGACATAATTCCCTTGTTATTGTTGAGTAAAGGAGAGTGTACATGAGAAACATTAGATTTTATATAGAATCTTCAATTCACTTAATGTTTTTGATATCTACCAAAAATGTTAATTTAAACTACGGATATTTTTGTTGTTAGCTCTGATTTTATTTGGTAATGTGATTTTGAGCAAATAAATGATTTTGATTCATTACATTACTTTTTATGCAGGTAGGTTGTTATGTTATTTTTTTATTTTATTATATATACGTTTCTACATACTTAACTTTTAACAAATATTTTCTTTTTTTATAGACAAGAAATACCTTCATGCAAAATACATAATAAATATATATACAATTGCTTGTATTCGCCAATACTTGAACAGAAAGGTGTGTCTTTTTTATATAAAATGTTCTTCTATCAGGATAGAAAGATTTGTAGGTTTTAATATGTAATATTACATGAATGTTCCTCTTAACATATGTATCCCGGAACGCTGAATGCTACGGGATTTCTTTAATAACCTCATTCCGGGACGCTTTTAGAAACAACCGTTTCAACATGGCTTGCATTCATGGTTTGTTGTTTAATTATCACACATTTATTTGATCAAGAAGCGCGCGTCGTTTTAATTGGTCACGCTATTTTAGAAATAACGTGATTGGTGGAAATGCCTTGATCGTTTTTAACATTCCGAAAGTTTTGGTAATTTTGATCTATACACATAATAAAATTGCGCATGTTTGTAATATTATTAGCCCTATTTACTCAATGCATATGTGTACACACGGTACATATACCTGTTTGTTCCAGTTAATCTCTGGAACGGCTGGACCGATTTTGACGGGATTTGAATTTTTTTTTGTTACATTCAACGCGTACAATGTCGCGGGCACAGCTAGTCTATAAATAAATCTCGATAATATTAGTAAAGCGGAATTACGTTAATTTTGATGAAGGCGATTTTGTGATCGAATTCAATTGTAACGATTATATGTGTAACGTGCGAATCGAACGATTATGACGAAAATATTAGTGAGTACATTAATTAATTCCCAGTAGAGTTGTTTAAGCTTTCAATTAATATCGTACCTATATATTAATTAAACTGTAATATTACTAACTTTTTTTAAATAATCTTATATGGAAGAGGAGGCCTTAGCCCAGCAGTGGGAAATCTACCAGACTGTTACTTAACATTTATACTTTACTTTAACATTATTACTTTAACTATTATCATGACTTGTTATTTATAGTGTTTTATAGTAAATTTTATAATTTTATTTATTTGTTATTTAAAACCTTAACTTAAAATAAAATTCTTTAATTTCTGTTACTCTGCTTTATTTCTTTCAGGATAAGAATAGATGTATTTTTATAAATAAGGTTTGAAACGCCAAGTAAAAACAATCCACTTTAGTAAAATCCCCATAATAAATAACGAACAAAATTGCAGTAATTATGCAAATTAATATGTCATAATCACAAGAGTCGAGATGGCCCAGTGGTTAGAACGCGTGCATCTTAACCGATGATTTCGGGTTCAAACCCTGTCAAGCACAACACAATTTGTGTTTTCCTCCACATCGTGAGGAAACATGCATGTGTCTAATTTCATCGAAATTCTGCCACATGTGCATTCCACGAACACGTATGGGAATAGCGTGGTGGAATATATTCTACATTCTCCTTAATGGAACAGGAGGCCTTATCCCAGCAGTGGGAAAACGGACTGTTACTTTATGTCATAATCAAGTTAAGTATATCGATTAATGTAAATAAATAATTATCTTTGATGCTAACGTAAAATATAGAAGAAATACAATGAAAAATTAGAGTATTCAATTTTATATCAAACAATGTATTTAAAAGCGTGAAAACAAATGTAAATTTTACATTTGTAAGTCAATTATTTTTATTCAAAAAATAAAATGCGGAAAATTTTAGCTTGTGCTACTTGGGCCTCGAGAGTCAAATTAACATTCTAAATTATCTTTTAACAAAACACCCACCCGTAAAAAATCAACAAAACAAATCCCTATTAAATAGAAACCGGACACCCGGTGAATAGAAAAAAAAATTATAAAAAAAATCTTTTTGTCACGTATTAGCCGCGTTTTGGGGTTGTGACTTTTGTTATAGGAACGATGTGGATCGGTCATTGTCGATATATGGGGTGGAAAGCCCTAAAACTATTCTTTTACATTGGACGTCTGTAGGCGTTGTTAATTTAGTGATGGAAAAATGTTGCAAATAATTATATCGATTGTTATAATAAAAGATTATTTAAAGAAAGTTGGTGAACCCTTTTAAAAGTATTTTTTATTTAATATGAGTAGGCAATGTCATTCATCCATATAAGCACCGTAATATTTACGTGCTTTTACGTGCATGAACTATTAGACATTAGTTTTGTTAAGTGCCCACGACTTCATGCCGATGTTTTAATTTAACAAAAAAATATTGTTGTAGCCTAAGTTACATTAGATGTTTGTTTGTTTATTACGTTAGATGCCAATGAAAGTCCCGTCAATATCCGTCCAATCGTTCAAGAGATAAGCCGGAACAAACAGACATAAAAAAGACAAAAAATTAAAAATAGACACTCCAATTTTATTATTTGTATAGATAACAGACCAAGGTCATAAAAAATCACACGGTGTCAATGGCTATGAGTGGTGGTGACTTTGACAGTTGATGTTCCGCCGATACTGCAAAAAGGGTAATAGTATATATAGTATAATATATTAATAAGTCACTAAATTAGTAATTATATTAATAGTTTAAATTTTTTTAACGTATTTTATACGTGAATGTCTTAAAAAAAAGGTAAAGTAATAGAAATACTACAAAATATTTAAACTGATATTATACATATTATCTTACCCATATTTGGATTTGATTTAATTTTTTGTGTTAGCGAATTTCCTTTACTTTATGTTAAATAAATATCGTTAAGTCTATCAGAAGTTAAAACAACTTAAAGTAATTATACACAAAGATCGTTAAATAAACAAAAATTTGATTCTAATTGGAAATATCAAAAACATCGATGTTAGATTTTATCACATCTCTATGGCACACGCGACGGGGATGAGCCAAATTGATTTTAACACAATAACGAGTCCCGTTCAATAGGCGACCCCTATTTGTAGCTGCGATGACACACGATCCATCATACGGTACACTGTGTCAGCAGACTGGGTTTAATGTGTCGAACAGTCAAACTGGCACTAGGTGAACTAACGATAATTACTTACACTACTGAAGTGCAAACACTGCGAGAATATATGTACTTCCATATAATGTTTACTAATTCGTCAAACATAGAACGCATTTTTTGAATAAATATTCTATTGATATCGTTGCAAACATTCGAAGAGATTTAAATAACACAGATGGGTCACAGTTGGGTTTAGGGTAGATTTGAACAAGCCCGAAATAATATCCATCCTATCATCGATAACCACACAAAATTAATGAACTCTACTTGACATAAACAATTACAATACATAATATTTAAAACCTGGATTATGTAACCTATATTATACATAATTAATTTTTACAATACTTTAGTTGAAATCGAATATTTGGAATAATATAAAATATTTTGTGATAATTCTCGAATAAGTAAGAAAGTCGAGAACAAAGTACAAATAAAATATTTTTTAATGCCAATACACACATGCTTATGTTATAATTACGTATGTATGTATTTGAGAGGTAATATCCTCGTATTAATTTTGCAAGAATAGCTTTTGTTTAATATAAAGTAGATTTGATTACAATTTCTTTTGCATTGAATCTGGCGCACCTTTTTAACGTAATATATAGTATATTACTTTAATTATACAAAAATGTTTTTATTTTATTTACGAATATCTGTGTTAATTTATTTTACTCAAAATTTACTTACTGTTTTTACATACAAATTATTTTAATGTTCGATGTTTCACATCAAAGGTATTGCTGGTCATTTCGTTATGACAACATTATTTTTATATAAGCTCATTTGTATATAGCAATGACATGTATTTTATGATTGCATGTAACCGTGAACTAGTCAAATTAAAAAAAAAATATGGAATAGGTTGGCGGACGAGCATATAGGGCACCTAATGGTAAGTAATCACCATCACCCATAGACAATGACGCTGTAAGAAATATTAACTATTCCTTACATCGTCAATGCGCCACTTACCTTGGGAACTAAGATGCTATATTCCTTATGCCTGTAGTTACACTGGCTCACTCACCCTTCAAACTGGAACACAACAATACTGCGTACTGTTGTTTAGCGGTAGAATATCTGATGAGTGGGTGGTACGTACCAAGGCAGGCTTTCACAAAGCCCTACCACCAAGAAAGTGTAACATAATGACAAAAATATTTTAATACAAACTAAAATGGTCTCACTGGTACAGCATTATATTTAGATGCAATAATAATATTAATAAAACCAGCTTGTCATCACCAAATAACAATTTCTCAACTAACATCACCCGTAACGTCCCTTCGGTATGAAATATAAACTAAATTACGATAATTTGTTATTAACAATGAAACGCAACTATTTATGTAACATGCAAACCCCTTGTAGGATTGTCCTCACCAAGGTTACATTTCATAAATTACCCAGCGTCTGTCGATACAATGGGCCCCCCTTCATACGAGTTCTATTATAAAAAGACCCCCTTATTTATAATGTAACAATTTTAATGATTCTTCCAAGCGGTACGCTTTGCTGATTGTTCGACCTGATTGAAATTCTAAGCTTGTTCAAGATCTGTTTGATAAAAATATTCGGCAATCGGATTATTTGAAAACTCAAATGTAATTTGAATATCAACTGGATTCGTGGTTTATTAGGAAAGTATTAGTTATTTAAGTAATATTTTTTATTTTATTAGAATTGCCTTTTTTTGTTAACATTTTGTTTTATGTGAGCTTTCAATCATGTCTTGCCTTGTCAATTTATCACAGCAAATCGTATTCGATCTTCTTTTGTTTACATATGTATATATATTTACTATTGAACCTTTAAATGTATTTGATGTATAGTTAACGTTACATTTAATGTATTCTTAATAAAATCCATTCAATTCTATTAGTAAGTCAGTTTAAGGGATGTGCGGTTCCCACTGATTAAATTCAGGATTATCTCTGCCCTACGAACGTGACGCTATAAGATTATTGTCACTCCATTAATCCGCTGCCTGTTTAATTACGTCACCCATATTTCCTATTGTTCCCATTGAATGTTTTTGTATTTCTAAATAAAGTTCAAAGAGGATTACGCGTTGTTCCAAAATTTTTGCATTGAATGGCACGTACTTAACTGTTTATTATCAGAATTACATATTATATCTTAGCTAGTTGTTGCGAGCGGTTTCGCTCGCGTTTTACAGGGGGTTGTGTGTGATGTATTTGGCAAAAAATGTGTCTTTTCTTGGAGTTTGAGTTTGGTTCGTAACAAATTTTTTTAAATTCGTTTTAGTGGTTTAGTAGTGAAATCCCGACAGACAGCCAGACAGACAGATTTACTTTCACATTTGTATTAGTTGATTCCACAAAAATAATATTGTATTAGCCATAAACATGCGTGTATGGATTTAAGTGGTGTTAATTTCTTCTCAGCGTGAGAGCATCGTGATCGAATCAACTAAATGCATTTCTACATAACATTTATATATGTCATTATTCACAAAAACCATTATCAGTAATCGGGTATTATAAAAACGTATATCACGAGTAGGACAGTAATAGCACTGTACCATTTCATCATGATTGAATGAGACATAAAGTAGATCCACAATATATCGGGGTTGTCTCAGAGAAATTAGCAAGCTTCCCCTAAATATTGAGGATTAATAAAAGAAATCGATATGTACGCAATGAAAGAACCCCACGTGTGATTGAATAACCTGTGCTGATGTAATTTCTTACAATCCCCTTTCTTAATATGAAGTAATTGGATACATATTTCGTCTTCTATCAAAAGAATCTGGATAAAATTCGTAGAATTCTTACGATTTATTTCATAATATTCAGTTAATAAGTCTCGTCTTGATATTACATAGAAATACTCATATAAAATACTCAATGGATTTCAGTTATTCAATTTATTTAAAATAAATTTCATGTGACGGTTTTTTATACAAATTTCGAAGCCTTATAATATTTAGAATTATTATCAATC
This sequence comes from Vanessa cardui, assembly GCF_905220365.1. NCBI lineage: Eukaryota > Metazoa > Arthropoda > Insecta > Lepidoptera > Nymphalidae > Vanessa > Vanessa cardui. Next base: position 10,569,062 of record NC_061126.1, read on the forward strand.
ACTTAAAAACACTAATAGGTATTTATTCACTATCAAAGTCTTTTTGATAAGTTAAATAAATATTAAACTCTATTAGGATTGAAAAAAAAAGTGTTTGATATATTCAGTCAGTATTTCTCGTCTGCGGTTACGCATAAAAAGCCTATGTTCTTCCTTGGACTTCAAGCTTGTTTCATATGAAATTTCATCAAATTTTATTCAGTGGTTTGGCTGTGAAAGAGCATCAGATAAACAATCAGATGTTACTTACTTGCTAAATGAACTACTTTTGTATTTATAATATAAGTATAGATTTTATAATTGATAGAAATTACCGCCTTGATGTTACCATCTCCAGTTTAATATCAACCACTTAGCATTAGTATGTACATACATACAAGAAACACATATCCACTGACATACGTCACTTTGTACATAGCCAAACGATGTACATAATTAACAACGTCACTACGATAATTAGATAATGCATCCAATTTCCATACGAACCAGTAGTTGTGTATTAGCGACCAAAGATCGTGGAATTCAGTTATCCTTGCAAATTGTATAACTTGTCTGCTTCTTACCAAACTTTGCCCACGTATAAATTAAGATGCGTGTCACATAACTTCTACGTTTAATGGAATAAGGTTCAGATTCGTTTAGCTGCTTGGAGTTAATGTCATGTGCTCAACCGAGTCACAATCTGAATGCTGAACATTCGTAACCGCAGCCATACGTGAGATGTTAGACGATTAAGATTCTAGCAAGATATTTAATTCGCTACTTAGACTGGCTAACTTGATAAGTGCATAAGTTGCACTTTCAGCTCACTTAAGTTTTATATTCATATTATTTTATGCATAATCTCTTTGGGAAAAGTTTGCTGTTGCCAGTTGCAATGCAAGTTCTTAATGTGAGGATTTTTTTATCTAACTTCGTCTACGCCGAGGGGTTTTGTTATCCATACATCTATACATATAATGAAGTTGGAGTGACTGTTTGTAATATTAAAATATCTCTATTTTACTCAATGCATATGTATATACACGATACATATAACAAAATAACATTTTTTACAATGTTTGTCTCTCTGTCTGTCTGTGTGTTTGTTCCGGCTAATCTCTGGAACGGCTGGACCGATTTTGACGGGAATTTCACTGGCAAACAACTGACATAATGAGGAGTATCTTAGGCCTCAATAATTTTTTTTCTGTTAACTTCAAACGCGTCCAAGGTCGCAAACGTAGCTAGTTTAATAAATAAATATAAGGTAATACTTGTAAGGCTTATTTACAAGTTGACATATGTATTATAGTTCACTGTCAACTTAATGTTGTTAATCCTCTTAGATTCATGGACATCAATTTAAGGTACTGTTACCAGTTTTATATTTAATATAAGCCATATAAATATAACAATCGAATCGTAATATCTATTATTATATCTGACAAATCAAATATGAACCAAAACCCAGAAAATATAAGAATAAATGAAAGAGGATTGGTGTAATTAATATAGATTAGCGTACAGCTTATTTTTATTCGACTTAGTTTCACGTTAATCCACGGGGAGCGAAACATTTCTCTCCAGCAACAAAAACAGAAAGCATCCAGTTTATTTGTGATAATGAACTCTCGGAAACGGTGGCGAGACACGTAGAATAGAAAATTCTAGATGCGTTCGAATTGAAAAAAGTTACAATAAGACAATACATGCAAAGAAATATCACGTTATTCTTAATTCAGATTTTATAGAAGCTGTATTTTGGACTGACATTATTGAGCTACACATACGTTAAGAAAGTGTCAATAATATAAATATTATTACTTGGTGTGCACTCATCACGTATTCTTTCGCCAAACAATAATTCTTGATAATGCCGTGTCCCGGTGTGAATGGTAGGTGACCCGGTGTAACTACAAGCACAAAGACATTATATTATAGTATGTATGTAATTAAAATGTTAGGCCTATATAGTAATATACAGGCATTGGTAAGGAATGGTTAATATTTTTATGGAACCAGTCTATAGTTGCGATTTTTAGCACTTACTACCAGGCCCATTTAATCGTCCACGTACCTCTTTCGCAATTAACTAAAGAATCAGCCAAAATAATCTAACAGATGGAAAATAATATTTTTAATCTAATTTTCTTGATTTGTGTTAATTATTTTCGCGTCACGCTTTCCTGTTAGAAGTGAGAAGCGAGCGTCAGTCGCGAGAAAATCTATCACATGTGTAGCTTTGTAGAGGCGTTGACTTTCAGCTTACTACAGCCTTTCTTCTTAATAATGGAAAAGGTCTTTAGCCAGACTAATTATAATTGAACAGAAAGAAGAGATTTATTTTTTTGCAGATATCGTGTATATAAGAATGATACATGAACAGTGATGAATGAATTGAAACTCTGTAAATTTTTTATTGGTAAGTGAAAGTTTCTGACGTAATATTACCAACTTCTAATAGTAGCACGTTCCAAGATAAATCGCCATTCAATAAGAATTAATTTATTAAATCTAGGGGCTTTGTACTTACTTATAGTCAAAACAAAACTACCACCGGTTAGAAAAATGATGACTTGAGAAGAACCAGCGATTATTTAAGATGTTGTTTTGTTTATTTTCTAATTGCTTACAATTTGCAAAATGACTAAAAAGTCGCTATTACCTACATCTGATGTCATAAATTAGCTAATTGTAATGTTCTGTTATTAGTTAATAAATAAAAAAATATATGATAATACTTCGATTTAAAGGCTGATTTTGTATCATATCTAGATATTTTTTCAACCCCATTAAGAAACAGCGTTGGAACAGTTTGATACAATTTATGCGGCGCGATGTGGAGCCTAATTGGTCGTGAACGCGTCTGATGCGAAAGCGACCGCCTTCAGATTGCCCCCGGCGGGAACGAACGTGGTGCAAGTAGACCTTGCATTGTATTTGTCGGAATAACCATCAAAGGTTATTTTTATGTATGACAAGACAAACATAATAATTTACATGTACATGTTAGATATGATAGATATCGGAATCTTTAGCTTTTTTATACTTGGTGTAATATTTCATTGAAATAAAATTACTTTACTAAGGTAAAGTAAACTACACTTCATAAAATCTTTGATACCAATATACCAATGATGTCATCTGTCCGAATATTTCAGTTTTGGTTGGAATGCTAAAATTAAGAAGTTTTTCGTTACACACATTATATGTATACATAATCAATACTTAATTTGTTAAATACCTTATAAAGTAAATGGGAAATAATGCTCGCCGCTTTCATCCTAACAATGTTTATTCTATTTAAATAACAATTTGATCGATGAGTAAGATACCATAAAAAAGAATATACAAAAAAAAAATCTTGAAATTGGAAAAAGGCATTCTTATAAAGGTCAGATATCGTAACAGCGACGTTAAGATCGATAAGCGATAGAAAAAAATATGTCACATGCTTTTAAAAACACAAGTAACATAAGTTTTTTTCGAAAAAACTGTTCAAGTAGCTCGTTGTAACGAAGAATAATGTAGACTTTTACTCAATTTATGCGTTTCGGAACGTAGGTTAATTAGTACGGGTAGGCGCGCCATTCACTGCCCTATTAGACTAAGCACCTGTCTTTAGATGGCAATTTGTCTTTTGTCTAAAAAGCATTAAGTCTAGAATTTAATATCGTTCATCCTTAATAGAAGACTGGAAGAAAATTATTGTTTTCAAGATATTTTAAATCGTCTAGATATGTACACTAATATGTGAGCTGTATGTCTGTTTCAAGTAAGACGAAATAGATTTTCATTTTTAAAAAAATAGGTAGGCTAACATCACCATAAAAAGGTTATAATTTATTTTTAAAGCAAAGTTTACTATCGTCTAACTACCCTACTTTGATTGATATGAAGTTATGCTCAATCTCTTTTAAAATGACTCAATTTATTTTGTGATAATAACAGAAAATTACTTATTCACATCGACACATAGGGTATTTTATGTTAGACTGTTCTTAGAAGACAATTATGATATTGTTTTAACAACTTTGGTAAAAAGATTTAAGTCTCATATTGGTTGCAAAAACGTTGTACGGGTTATATTAATTACATAGCTCAATAAATAAATAGTCTAGGCACATCAATGGTACGCCTTATCGAACGTATACCACTTTTCCCGGCGTTTTAAGAAAATTTATTGTTTTTCTTTTTGTAGCCGGAACCCGGCCGTTTGTATCTTTCTTTCGCCTCACGTAGGTCACTGCGTTTGTTATTTCGACTAATGTTACGCTTTTCTTTTTCAGGTACGCATCCTTAAGGCGTTTTGTGATTTACATTGGAATATTGCGATATTTAACAACGGAAGTAAGTTTAGTTTAATTAGTACTGTTTGCTGTTTAATTTTGTTTCTTCGAATTATTTGGTATTGTAATTACAGACCGGATATGTTATTAGTAGTTTGCATAATCAAGCAATCTTCTCACGTTTTTCGAACCTCTATAACATTAAAAATCATTTATTTTTTTAAATGGCACATTATTAAGGTTATTATATTTCATATAATCGTAAATATCTATTCTGTCACTTTTATTGCCGTGTATGAAGTGATGGGAGTGTGCCAACGCAACAAACCATTCACTAAGAAAATCAGGGATACCCAGTGTCTAATCTGAATGCATCGGGGGATCGCTTGCGTATATTACCGCCCCGACAGCCTGATACCCTTCTAACTTGAAGCACGCATACGATGTGGACCTTCAAAGCTTGAGGGGATTCCGAGGTACAGAGAACTTCTAGTGACGTTCCTATTACTACACCTGTTCTTTTGATTGATTGCATAAAGGATACAAGACCGGAAAAAAAACGAATGTACGTAATATATATATATTAATGTTATGAAAAAGTAGCTACTGAACAATTAGGCGAAATATTCCGTATTCTGTTTAAATCTACAATCAACGATTTTTGTATGTACCATACATAAAAGATAGACTTTAAGCGCTGTTTCGTTTACGTCACTTTTTAGGAGATTAAGGATTCGATAGCGTATGCAATGTATCCTCCCTAATTCAGAGCCAAGCTTAATTTAAAACATTGTCTCCCAACCTGATTGATCGCTCGCTTCTCGTAATTTATAGTCGACGGTGAAAACGCGACAAATTATGAATAATGCGATTATGTGAATACGTTTATTACACTATAAGTCTGATTTTGATGGATCGCCTGATTCTGAGGATCAATGTCACTTGTGTACAGAATGATTGGACATGGTTTTTATTTTGTACAGATGTTTAGTTTGGGTATATTTCTAGAGTACAAATTTTAGAAACAATGCCTTATCCATCCGATATTAATAATTAACCATTCCTAAGATAACCTTTTTTTGGAATAAAATTAAGCAACAAAGTTAGTACGTAATGAAACAGGAATAATTAAAAGTGTATCAATACAAAAGTATTATATCAGGTTTGGGCTGGCAACTTTGCCAAGTTCTGTCAAGTACAAGACGACAGCGTACCTCTTGAATGTATTTAGCGTATTTTTGAACCCTCGAAACTTTATTCTTGATTTCATATCCCCCATTTTATGATATAAGATAATTAAACTTTATCAAGTGCAAAAGTGAAATTAAATGTATGAATTTTTCTTACGTAATCATAGTCGTATTGTACTATAATAAGCCATTTTTTTATTTAAATAAAAAATAAGATTAAATTTAACGAAACAGTATTCTATTAAAAAGAGATTAAAGCTTAATCTGAGAATATCACTCGATTATTTTAAGTTATCTTCAGTTACTATTTTTTTTATTTGTGCAACAACATGACCTTGAAATTAGTTGAACGGTTTATAAGTTGATGTTTTGCAGCACATCAAGCGCGAGTATCAGTAAGATAAATAATACAAACTCTACGTAAATTTTATATGAAAGATTTCAGATTTGTGACAACTGAAATTACAGTTGCTCAAACGATATCGAGGTTTATTAATCTCAAACAGATATAATATACATTTTATAAATAACATGCAAACGGAAAACTACACACGTCAATGATAACTGTAAAATACCGACCAATAAAGTCCACGGTCTCATTTTTTCGTGAAATGACAAATAAAAAAAAGATTTTTAAAAAGATTATATAAATAGTTTTATGTACATTTTTCATTGTTTTATTGATTCAGTATCGGTACATAAATTAAACGAAGATTATCCCATTAATACAGAAGCCAGTGGACTGATGTGACTAAATAAAAATAGTCTGTCAAATAGTCAAAACTTTGCTGGAGGTCGATAGCTCCGAGCTATGTCACGCTATTGTATGATTGGTACTGACCAAGGGCGGATTCACAGGGATATTTACCCGGTAATCTAATTAAACTGAAATAATTATTCATATTCTTGTGAAATCAATTCTCTTGCGAGCACATTTAAAACTATACATGCTTAAAATAATGTTAAGTATATATTGACAGCATAGTATTCATTTATATTTTAAGTGCCATTATTATGATTGTATTAGTTTTCTCGATAATCAGAAGCTACAAATAAAGAAATAATAAAATATGAAGGTTTGTTAAAATATGTTACAAGTGTGAATACATCTCTATGGCTACCGGAATTGTATCAACGACGGCCCTGAGGCCACTATTGCACTTTTCCAATGAAAAAATTGGAGGTAAAACAATTTTTTTTTACATAAAGTATTAAAAAAGTTAGATTTTTGTAGCGTTTATTCACGGAATGATGGCGTCTCTTTTTATTTTTATTAAGTGAATTTTACGATTTCTGCAATACGAAATCAACACTATTTGTACCAATTGGGGTTACTTTAGGCAAAATTGCTCACTATTGTTGATTTTATTTATTGCCAATAACTTTAATGTATATACATGGAAATCGGGTTGTCCTTTTAAAATTTAAATTGCTACATAAGCTTTACGATTTCTATTATACACTAATATTAGACGCTGAATAACCCATACACAATTTTATTCATTTTATTTTATATAAGATTATAGTAATTATTTAAACGTCATTTTTCTATCAAACTTGAATACTTAGTTATAATTTATGGGAAATTAACTTATTGGTAAAATTAACGACTTTATAAATCTCTCACTAAGCTGTTTGCCGAAGTGGCCTCACATATTTCCTTTTCGGGGAAAAACGGTAACCAGAACAAGGGTCTAAAAGCTTTAACAGAATAGAAGGGATCACATCATTAATAACGCCCGTTGACGGAATAAAAATTTTTTCGTCTGTTTATCTCAGAAATTACTTTGGTAATATAAAATTTGTTAGATAGGTAAACAGTGCTACTACTATGAAACGACCTACGAATTATTCTTGACTGCCATCATATCTGATTTGTTAGTTCCGATGCCGTCAATGATCTATTTGCGCTTAACTTAAATTTGAACATATAGAGAAGCTACTTTTGTTTTGAAGAGACTAAGGTTAAAGGTTTAGAAAAAACAGTAAAGTAAATTAACAGCCTGTACATTTCCCACTGCTGAAATAAGGCCTCCTCTTCCATTAAGGAAATGTTTCGGAAGATTTTCCACCACGCTGTTCCAATGCGGGTTGGTGGAATGCACATGTGGCAGAATTTCGCTGAAATTAGACACATGCAGGATTCCTCACGATGTTTTTCTTCACCGCCGAGTACGAGATGAATTTTAAAGACAAATTAAGCACATGAATCAGCGGTGCTTGCCTGGGTTTGAACCCGCAATCATCGGTTAAGATGCACGCGTTCTAACCAGAAAAAACATAAAACAAACAATTGCTATTTATTACTGTTTTATTTTAGCTTCACACCAGGTAATTTTAATGGAGTAGTAAGTATTGATAGGGATAGTAATATCGAATAAATTATCAGAAAATACGCAAATATATAATATTCATTGTATGCCAAACAATTTCAAAACTCTTTTTTCGTATTACTGATTTTTAATCACTTCAAACTCTTTAAAATGATAACGAAACAAATTAACATAAATCTAAATTCATTCGTCACTTCTTTATAACTCGAATTTAAATAAATTTTAATTGAAATTTTTTCATTAACTTTTGGAAAATGTTCAAGAATTAGAATTTACATTTAGTTATTTACATACCAATTCATGAAGATACAATTCCAAATTAATTTACTAATACTTTATGAAACAAATATACAACCTCTATGGTAGCAATAGTAAAACGTTTCAAAATACAACGTTAATAAGGAAACGAGCAATCCATCAAGTTCTGAGGTTTTTTCTTCTCGTCTGATGGAGAAGCGGAACGTGTTCAGTATTTGAACACGTTAATGCGTTTTTGGTTTACCAAATACGATATTTGTTCACCGCAGCAACAGTCTTACATTTAGTTTGTAGAAGTGTGTAATCGTCTCCCTCGATACGAAAAAGTATTTGGAAGTTAATTCTTTATGTACTTGGAATTTAATGGAAGATAGATTAACATTATATATACCAATTAAAATTTACTTGGTGATACCATTTTACTTGAGCCAATTGTCAATCCGCCTAGCTATAACATAAAAATATGTTCCGTGGATTCCAATTGATATCCTTGACTTTATATTCTCAGATGGTAGAAAACTTAAGTGACCGTGACGATCATTATGGTATCGATTATCGATTTGAAACCAGTCACTTGTGCATTAGTACGTGAATATGTGCGCAAACAAAAAAATGCATTGGAACGGCTTTGCTGCCAACTTTCACTTCCAATACTACCAACATCCTAGCATCCCGAAGTCTTTGGGCTGCTATTCTCGAATGGAAAAATATTTACTTACTACTAAATAGTTTGTTGCAATATTATGTAAATTCTGTGTATTTGATTTTACCTATTAGATATACCGAATAAGATTCCGATATTTATGTGAAGTCATGACTAAATAATAATCTTACTACTAGAAATAAATAGTGTAAGAGTTTACTTTTATTCATACCAAACTGTCAAATATCATATCCGACTTTAATATAACGAGAACAATAGATAAAAGTCAGATATGAAGATGAGATAAATCATCACACGTTGCCATGGAGACGGTGACAATCGGGGGGCGAAATTAGAAATAAATTACATTCGACATGCAAGGGGGATGACTTACGGCATTTTATTGGTGTGTTTGAACTTCAATGCGGAGCATCAGGTGTGAAAAATGTGTCGGTTTGCGCTTGATGAGTTTTTCTTCAGCTGAACACGCTGAATTGATTTCTTACTGAGACTGAGGCATTGTTTAATATGAATTTTGCCGCCCACTTATTCTCTTCTTCCGTTTGCTATCGTCGCTTTATCGCTTTAAGTCAATAGAATGTTTAATGGCGAATAAATTTTTGATATTGATAGTAAGTCAATAACTCCGTTGCATCGTCCAATTTATCTTTGTTTCGTGTTGATAAAAAAACATTTTATGTAGGCAACTATAAACAACCAACACGGTACCGATAAAATATTTACGCCGATGTTATTACAGTGTGCAGCATTCGTATTCATGAAAAAATGATTCGATTAAAAAACGGATGAGCGTCGAAGGCTAAGTGATAATAAGTGGACGTATGATTGAAGGAGTAGGTTTTCAATAGTGTTATATCCAAACATAGAAACACGAGGCTATAAACATTTCAACAAGTTATATTGCGAGTTAATTAAATATACAATGCTACGAATTATACTTATGATAAAACTAACTAGAGCACAGGGAGTGTTTAGGGCTTAAATTTGGCTGAAGGAAAATATTAGTGTTCTGAATTCATAGAAATACTAATCATTGTATGCTGTATTTTTATATCTTGTACTTTTTTTCGAGAACATAACCATTCGCTTTTAAAGTTACATTCAAATTAATTAAAATTTTGGACATAAAATAGGAAATATACTTTAAAGTTCATGGAAGAATGAAGAAAAGAATTAATGTAGCGCTAAAGTCGACAAAGCAAATACCAATAATAAAAGGCAGTTATAGACGATATATTTTTGTTTTGTTAAAAATCAAATCGAAAATGATAAAAATGTGTTGTCTCATCAATTATATATTGAGATTTGAGAGGACAAAGTACGACTACATGAATAAAATTTAAAAAAAATCATAATAAACCGACTATATAATATATTAAATACATTTTTTGGGTTTTGTTAAGGGCTTATGAATATCACAAAGAAGAAACATGCCTTTTCATAAATCTACAATAACATTTATCACTAAAGTTACTTGACATCTTAGTTTGATCATGTCACAATGATTTAAGTTTAAAGTAAATTGCACTAGATATTAAGACCACACTTTTTATAATTAATAATAAGATCCTTAATTTAGCAACGTTTATGACGTCTGTTTGAGTTGTATTAATAGGTTGACCTATTAAAATTAATTAAGTTCATATAACTTGATACTTTGTAGTTTGTACATGTAAATTTGATAGCTTTTTTTATTTATTTTGTGTAAGTGGGAAGCATATCCTGTGGCAACTTTTTATATAATTCAACATAATTAAGCATCAACAAAAAGAGCATTATGGGCAAATTCAAACTGCGAATGGCGATACAATGTTCAAAAAGTGACAATACAACTTCACTCCGACTTTGTTCATTGAACGTGAACTAACAACATAAAGGCAAAATGAATGGAACATCAGTAAACAGGGAAAATCGAGGACTCGCCACTGTCATTACAAAATCTGTTCTAAACTCAATAAGGATCAGATACAATGTTACTCTGAAATTCTTGTCAACTGACTTTGTGAAATCTTAATACAATTTGAAAGAAAATAAAGGGAGGCTAAGCAGGAAGAATTTATAAGTACAGAAACAAGCCTCGCGTTGAAGGCTTGTTCCCCGGGGATGCACGACCTTGGCTCCCTCGCGACGTTAGTTGAATAAACAAATCTCCCAATAAAAATGCGTGTTCGTGAGAGTTACAGTTCTGTTTACAAAGTCACGTTAGATAATAATAGAGGATTTTCTGAAGCGCAGACAGATTGGAAACTTGAGGGAATTTAAGATTTTCTTAAAATGTAGTAACCTACTTCACAACTTGTAGCAATTGCGTAGTACTAACCACGCAATTACTACAAGTTGTGAAGTAGGTTACAAAAACAAACACAATTTTAAATGTTTTCAAAACTATTAAAGAAGTCAACCAAATTTTGAATATCCAATATTTAACTATATAAGGCCAACGGCACATCACATACATATATATTCCAAAAAGGTAAAATAGAAAATAGGTTTTACATAAATCGATGAAGTAACGTTAAACGTAATATAATTGTTGTTACTCCATGAACAATGATACATTTAATTGTCTCATTATTTTCTTACTACGAATGAATCCTTCCACAATATTATTTAAAGCTTTAAAATACGAGTTTTTGGTCTTTAACGTTTTGAATTCATTTTAATCGAAGCTCGTTAAGCGATGACTGGCTTTCCTTTTTGGGATTTATCTGTAGGTTACGCTAGATTAATTTTTTGGCATTTTGTATATGCGATGTTTTATAATAATTTAATATTTAAGCAGTTTACTTAAAATAAATACAATTTTGTTCTCAGTCGTTTTATAACAGAGAATATTTTAATAATTTATGGTTTCTTATTACTTTTGGCATTTTTTTTTTTTTTTTTATTATTCTTTATTGCACAGATCAATCATGTACAAAGGGCGGACTTAACGCTATTACAGCATTTTCTGCCAGCCAACCCAGAATAGTGCAGGAGAGAAGTCAGTAGGGTGTGCACAGAAGTTAAAGAAAAATTAAAAAATATATACATAGCGATAGACACCTATAAATATATATAATAATAATACAGTAAATTAATTAAATCAATGTTATACATAATATAATATAAAATACATAAATATACATATACATAATATACATAAGTATGCACAAACATATACATATATAAGTACATAAATATTTAACATATATACATAAATATATATATATATATGAATCCAATTATGAGAATGGTATTGATAAAAAGACATCACGCAGTGTTGACAGACGACAGATAAAATTGTTTTACTTGGCGCTTGAAGGAATCGCGCGATGGAGCTCTACGAATAGAATCAGGCAAAGTGTTCCAAAGCCGGGCTGCAACTAGAGAGAAAGAGTTGGAAATAAAGCCAGATTTATGGGAAGGTATGAAAAGGGTAAGGAATTGAGAGGATCGTAAGGGCTTATTATGAGTAGAGGAAAGAAGAGAAAATTTAGAGGATAAGTAAGTGGGAGCATTAGGGTCGGTAAGAATGGAGTAGAGAAGACATAGAATCCGAGTATATCTACGTTCCCGTAAAGGAAGCCAGTGTAACTGTTTCCTAAAACGAGAAACGTGGTCGAATTTGCGTAAGCTAAAGATAAAGCGAATGCCAGTGTTAAGGAGACGATTAAGTTGTTGCAGGAGTTCTTCCGACAGATCTAGATAGCAGGAGTCACCGTAATCAAGAATTGGAATCAAGAGGGTAGTAACAAGCTGGATTTTAGTTTCCATGGGCAAAAAATTTTTTAAACGCATCAAGGAATGCATAGTGGCGTAAAACCTACGAGAAACTTCTTTAATATGTTCCCCCCAAGTGAGTTTACTGTCAATGATAATGCCGAGGTCTTTAACACTACTGCTGAACTCTATTGGTATATTATTATATCTTAGGCAGGGCAGAGTCAGAACATCTAGCTTAGCCAACTGTCTCCTGCTGCCTATAATGATGGCTTGACACTTGGATGGATTGACAGTGATACCATATTTAGCGGACCAAAGAGAAATGCGGTGGAGATTATCGTTTAGGGAGTTAATAGCCGCGGCAAGATCATTGACAGCAGAGTGTTCGTAGAGCTGCAAGTCATCGGCATACAGATGGTAGTGCGAAGTTAAAATTTTAGTGATGGCGTTTATAAAAACAGAAAATAACAGAGGAGATAATATGCCGCCTTGAGGAACACCGGCACTCACTTCGCACCAATCAGATTGTAGCTGACCAATGCGTGTGGATTGCCGGCGCCCTCGAAGATAAGAAGAAAACCATTCAACAGTAGATTCTGAAAAGTTAGCATGGGAAAGCAATGCAAGAAGGAGGTCATGGTCTACTGCATTAAAAGCATTGCTAAAGTCAATTAGCACGAGCACTGTGAGTTGCTGGTTTTCCATGGCAATACGAATATCGTCCGTGACTTTTAACAATGCTGTTGTTGTGCTGTGACCTGGGCGAAAGCCCGATTGGAGTGGATTGAATAAGTCGCATTTATGAAGGTAGCAAGAGATTTGTTGGTGTGCAATGGACTCCAGGATTTTGGATAAAAAGGGGAGGATTGTTATAGGACGAAAATGAGAAGGTAGCGAAGGATTTGATATTTTAGGGAGTGGGAGAACAAAAGCCTTGCGCCACATCTCAGGAAATGTACTCGTGGAAAAGGAGAAGTTTACGATGTGAGTTATGGAGGGAATTAGAAAATTGAGGATAAGGGTAATCATAATTCGACTTATTCCATCGCAACCAACCGCCTTAGATTTGATCGAAAGAATGGTTTTCTTAACATCATTCTCCGTAATAGGAGAAAAGTTGAAAGGTGGGGAAGTGATTCTAGGCAAGCCATGTATTTCAGAAAGCGTTGAAAGTTTAGTTTGCAAGTCGAGGACTGGAGGTGAAGAGAAGTGAAGATTAAGATTGTTTAAATCCAATTGAGATTGATCAGAGAGAGTTTGAGACTTGCCAATACCGAGGTTATTTAAAAATTTTAAAGCTTCCTCGGGAGAAGATTCACGTATTTTGTCAAAGATATATCGGCGTTTGAGCTTTCTACACAACTGGTTGCAGCGATTCCTTGCAGCTTTATAAGCTGACCAGTTGAGAGCAGAACGGTCCCTCTTATACTTACGGAAGGCTTTATCCCTCTTGACTCTCGCTTTTTTTAAATCGTCATTAAACCAAAGGTTTGAATTTTTTTTATTTTAACAGGGCGTAGAGGCGAGTGTCGGTCGAATAATTGAATTAATTTAGAGCACATAAAATGTAACTTCTCGTCAATTGACGACAACACCTCTATCTGCGTCCAAGGAATAAGAGTAGCATCTTCCAATAACCTATCGAGATCTAGGTAACGGTAGCTTCGCAGCAGCAGCATCTTGGGTTTGGGCTTAGGTGATCTGAATTTAAAGGAGGCGAATATTAGATCGTGGTGAGAGAATTCCGGCGCTGAAAACTGACCAAATTTAGAGACCAAGTCACCTTTAGACGTTATAATTAAGTCTAAGAGACTGTCGGGACCGTCGATTGGGTGGTGTGTTGCAGCGAGCGGTAAAACCTGGAGGTTAAAGGAGTCTAGTAAAAATCTGAGCTTAGACGACCGATAATTATTCTTGATCAAACAGGTGTTGATATCCCCCATTACAATAACATTAGTGTACTTAGGCATCAGATTCTCGAAGAGGGACTCAAGAGAAGAAAAATAATTGATATTGGGAGGACAATAGACCACTCCAAGGGCTATCTTGGTGCCTACATCTATCTCGATGAATAAATATTCAGATGATGCGTTATACTGGGAAGTTGATTGACAGATAAGTTTGTAAGGGATGTGACTTTTTAAATATATTGCAACACCCCCACCAGTTTTTCCGATTCGATCATTCCTGATTAAGATGTAATTAGGTATAGAAAAAGAAGTAGAAAGAAGAGAAGGTTTTAACCAGGTCTCGGAAATAAGAACAGCATGAATGGATGCCTGGTTAAATGTAGAAAAGAGATCGGAAAAATGACTTGGAACACTTTGTGCATTGATGTGACAAATATTTAAATTCTTACGAAAATGTGAGAATTCATTGGACAGTAAATCTCCAAGTAATTGAAAATTATCATCAGTACTAAGAAAAGATATGTCGTCATCATCATCTCTTGCAGAATAAAATGATTCAGAGCTTGAATTCATAATGCATATACAAAAAAATATAATATACTAAATAAAATATATATTTATATAATAATATATTTATATATAACAAATATCTAAATATAATTATATGAAATCAAAAAAAAAAAAAAAAACTAAAATAAATCAAGTAGATTGACTAGACTAATCATACACATTCTGTTGGCTCACAACAATTCACTTAAAATACGTAACTAATGAGAATTACTAAAATACATAAGCAAAAAAAAAAAATACAATGCACGTTAAGGTCTAGAAACCATGTACCTAAGTGAGTTACAAAAAAGTTTGCTCATCCCAAAAACACAAAAGTTAAAATGGATTAATAATAATTATAGTTGTTTAATAATAGTAAAAAGAAACACATGTAAATAAAACTTTGTAAATAAAAAAAAATCGTAATAAAGTAGATATTAAAAAAAATATATATATATCCATCATGCACATGAAAGCTAAAATACATTCGTTTACCATAATGACATGACTATATAAAAAAAAGTAATTTTATCCATTTAATTGTAGCTAACGAATACAGATTGAGAAACATGTATCTAATATAAAATAAATAAAATGTAAAAAGGAACACTTCTAATAAAATATCTATAGAGTAAGAGCGGCATATTTGGGATAAATGTTTGTTTTTTTTTGCGAATATCTTTAAACAAGAAACAGCATAGTTCGAACAAGAATGCGTTAAATTATTCTTAATTTTCTAGATATCGAGCTATTCCACATTACCTGGAGTCACTCAAATATACCGACCTTCCTCAATCTATTAGACATGAAAAAAAAAGTGTGCTAAAACACAATCATCCAAGTCACTAGCAATTGACAGTTGGCTCAGATGTCAACTTGACGAGTGTCAACCGTATGGAATTGATAAACAAATATACCCGATTTAACATGTAATTTGGATAAAGAATAAAAATATTGTAATTGCTACGGGTACACTAATAATAATTAAACGAAAAGAGAATATAGTATCATAATTACCCACAAGAATTGACCATTGTGGGACAATATAAACATCATTGTGATGGTAAAAAAACAATTAAGTGTAAGTGAACTTTAACTTAAGATAAGCATTGTGTAGATTTTAAATAAATTTCACACATATGCATATCAATTGCAAGTAATACGAAATGTTATCGAAAGAATAGAGGGACTTCAAAATGTACTATGGGATGATTATAAATAAAATAAATGACAGTAAAACAAGATAAAGAATACATAGGATAACAACATACTATTGCTTCTTGACCAAATTTCGTCGCGTAAGTGGCCTTTTGCTGGCGTCAGGAAGAGCTGAAGGGCTGACTCGAGGCAGCACAGAGCTGGCAGGCTTGTCAACGGACCGTGATGAAGGCGATGGACTGGGGAACATCTTCAGGCATTCATCGAAATCTTCCTGAGTGGTGACACGCCTGCGCTCATTATTTGGCAGTTTGATATATATGTTTCCATTAAGGGTCCAGGTGTTAGTTATGCCAAATCTTTTTCTAGCTTTTGTGAAGAGAGATTGACGAACCTTAGTCAAGAATTCACTCAGCACAACTGGAGACGATTTCAATTTCTTTTTATTACTCCAAATGAGACTTTTTACTTTTAAGTCATTAAATCGAACAACAATGGGTCGAGGAGCCTTCTCAGACTTGCTTCCTATACGATGGCAGTACTGGATCACACCTGGCTGAATATCAGGGATGCCCATCAACACTTGAATTGTTCCAAGGACAGTTGAAACCAAGTTCTCACCTTCAGCCTCCTGAATACCACCGAACAGCAGAGCATTTCTTCTGGAAGTGTTGTCGATGTCATCAATTTGTGATGATAAATTAGTGACAAGTGTCCTTAGGAGGTCCAAGATGTTCCACACTGAGGCCTTAAACTCTTTAAACTCACTTGCAAGTTTATCAAGACTATTCCTGTTACCTTCAGTGCTACTTGTGGATTTCAGTTGTTTTTCGAATTCTGCCATCCTATTACCAAGCGATTCTGCTATGTTTTTATGAACTTCCAGTATATCTTCCACTCTTGCCATTGTATTTAAGAATAAATAATGTTTTATTTGTGACGTGTAAAAAATTCCTTGGGAAAGTTTGTAGAGCCAACAGGTGAGCGTAATTATTATGCAATTAAAGACATAAGAACCACAATAACTTATGTAAAGTAGCCAATATATGTCACTTATGTAAAATATTACTTTTTAAACTGTTAAAATAAATTTTAAACAAAAGAAATAAAGAAAATTTTGGAGAGTGATTTTTTTAACAGTGTGCACTTTTTGACACCTACCGCCAAAAAAACCGCATTAAAAAATATAATCTTTCTGAAAGCAAAAATCAACGTTTTTGTTGCTAAATGAAATGAAAAAAACACAATCAGATTCATTTAAATAATTAAATTTCATTTTCATAATTTATAATTAAATGACATATATCTCGAATAAAATTTAATACAAAAAAAAAACAAATTCGCTTGGAAGAGAATTTCAAAATGAAAAAAAAAATTACTACCATTTATCTTCTCCCTACATTTTTCGCTACAGTTGTCATCTTTACACAAAACGTATGAAGTCTAGCATCAAAATCTGTCGTCACCTATCGATCAAAATCAGCCCCGTTTAACCCGCACCTCGAAGCCAATGATGCGTGCTGAATGGCTGAATAGAATTTTGGCCCATTACATGAAAACTAACACATTCGATCACAGAACCGAATGGGCTCCACGTCGACCAATCAATCATCTTTATCAGTGTAATTCAAAGCCCGTTTATGTGTAAAGGTACACACACAAATAATTAACATACTATGATGTAGTGATGTTAGATCAACTATGTAAAATTTATCACGTGGAATATCAAAATTCAGTAGTCGAGGATATAATTTAATTAAATAAATATAATTTAATTATACTTATTTATTGCTTATCTATTGTGCTTAACATTCTACCATTGTGGTTTGATTTTTTGTTTTTAAGTACAAAATATATATGTACCTTTTATTTTACCGTACCTTATAATTTAACATAATGTAAAAAACTGCTACTATTTTTAACTATTAACTACGACGTTTCGAACTTTCCAATTTCCAAAAACATTTGCTTAAGAATGAATTACGATATGCTTCGTTATAGTTTAGTGATAGCAACAGTTATACTGTGTACTATTATATATATTATAGTATATTTATACTATTATACTACTATGATACTATTATAGTATATTTTATTTTCATCCAGAAATTCCATCAAATTATATTAATATAATTTATCCTGCGACAAAAAGCAGCAAAATGAATCAGAAATTATTAAATAACATTTTTATAACAGTAATCATAAATTCTAAACAACATCAAGTTTATTCAGGTAACACTAACCGTTATCCGGCTCGCAGGACCATGTACCATTATGTTCCAGTATCCAAGATGGTCGTGATAACGTTATTATCGGCCGCGCAATAAATCACATCGCTGTCACGGTGGCGGAGAATTCAGATTTTCGATCAGCTGAATCTCAATTTGTGTCTTCGGAAAAAGATCAAAATATTTTTGAAGCATAATATAAAATTTTTAAGCTAAAATATCGTTTGCAGAAAATTATTTACGTTTAGTTTAGATTTAACGTTCAAGGAAATATGTGCTAAACAACATTAAACTAAATCTTTAAGATATATAATCTATAAGATCTTTGTCATAAAAACATAAACAAATAAGCATCTAATAACTTGTACAGTTAAGATAAAGATAAATCTCAAGACAAAGGAAAAGAAATTATGTCTACGAAGCATAAGAAAAATAGTAGGAGATATTTGGCAGTTAGTTTTACTGCAAATCATGCCCACAGAGGCTCGCCGCAGTAAATTTAAGTAATGAATTTTTCAATTTCAATACGAAATAAAATCGCAACGCAACGTGACGTCACGGTACGCACGTCCAGACAATCAAAGGGGGATAAAGTCGGGTGCAGTACACGTTTTGTACGACGTATTAGGCAGGCGACACACGTACGACATATTAACGTACACCGCGACAGACGTGACTGTGCCCGTAGGGTGACTCGATTCAATAATCGTTGCTAGCTCAAGCTTGATTTTGGTTAAGAGCTGAAACAAATATTTATCTAATATTGTAAACAGACATAGTCATTAGAATATTTTGTTAAGCTAAGCTGTACAGTCATAAATGTTTATCGTATAAATTAAAAATATTTTGGATATACCGTGCAGTAATTTAGACCTCGAATTTAAAGTTCATTATGAATATAATTAAGAGTTAACATTAGTATGTACGTAGGTAAGAATACCGAGATACCAAATGTTGTAATTAAAATGTAATTTGCATAACACAATCAAAAGTGTTCATAATTATATTCCTTTCCAATACGATAGCTTCTGTATAAATATCATACGATGTAAGGAAAATATAATGGTTTTAAACATTTAATTTTAATAAGTAATGTTTGTAATACTTAAAACTGTAGACTCAGGTATTAGGCAAAATTCATCCCACTATCCCAATTTGGGCGCCATTATTAATGAATTCATCAGACATGACGCTCTTAATCCTGCCAGCTTTCGATTAATTTTAATTAATCCCGTTTTGGTAATACTTACACTGACTTAATAGTGCGGTATAGGGGTTTGTATATTGAGTTATCTTGCGATTATTAATGTTCTCTCCCCAAGGAATATTCCACTGAATTCTCAGTTTCTTCCAAAAAAATTAAATATACCTTTTGTTGTGGCATGATATTTTATATTAAAAGCATAATATGCATTGATGATAAAATACATGGTGCTCAAACAAAACATCTCTTTAGTTAATTCAAACAATCTATGATTATATATTTATAAATACATTTGTTTTTTAATTAATTGCGATCATGGGAATTCAACAGAATTACTTTCATATTAATAATTAATTATAAAAGAAAGGCATTCAGCAAATTTCATACTCCATTTTTTCATTTGATATGTTCAAACATCGACCTTTTTTTCAGTTTTCAGTATAGTCAATGTATTTTCAGTTTTGTGGATTTTAAAAGTCTAGGAAGAGAAGTGATTTAAATCAAAATCTAAAAATCCATATAAAGCATGTATTTTTGAGCTTAAAATATATATGTATTTATAGATAAATGTAATCACTAAACTCAACACCTAAACTCTTTCCGCATTTTCCATTGTGTTGGATTTGCCGGCCTATCGGATTGTGAACGAAGAAATAGGGAATGAAACTGTTTTGTGATACATTAGTTAGCTTGTATCTCTTTAGAAAGAAAATCCGTTACGTGAACATGTACTCATGTACATAATAATGACCATTTAATATATAACAATAAAAGAACAAATTTACGATGCAAATATTATCATCATAGCTCCAGCTAACAACATAGAATTATAAAATTGTCTTTACGAAAATAAAACAAATCTCAAGACTAATCCACTTAATGTACGTGAACTGTTTAAAATAATGATGATCGGTTTCTTTTACAATAAAAATATTTTTTAATCATTACTCTATGTCTCATAAATATAATTATATGAAAGAGAATTTATTTTACATAAGTAATTTCATAATCTTAATACCAGAACAAAAAAAATGTTATTCAAACAAAATATCAGACGACAACAAAATACTTTGATTCGGTTGCTAAGTCGGTCAAAGTTCATTATAAGCTATGCTTAATCATCAATCACAGCTTTAACGTCACATCTACTTAATGAATGTGTCTATGGTGCGTCTTGTGCGGTGGCCGGAAGCGGATGCGGGGCGCTTTTATCGGCCCTGCTGTTGTTTTAGGCGCGGCGTCGAATGACAGGCGACGAATTGACGCTATGTACTGACGGCTGTGACAAATTGATTAGTACTCTTTAAGTGGAAGGAAAGTCCTGCGAGGTATGTTAAGATTATGTATTATAATCAATAAATACGAAGGTAATTTTTATGCCAAGTCACAACAGAAGATATCTCATCTTATCGTATCCTTTAAATTGTACCTACTTAAACAATTCATGTAGTATTTATAATTACTTGTAAATTGTATAGTAAATTGATAAGAGTATATAAAATTAGATTTCTAATAGACCATAAATAATATTAATACATAAAAAGGCTTAATGAGTTTTGTAAAGATCGAGACTTTTCGGCAAAATTTACGAAATAGCTTGCCGTAAAAACGTAAGGGTTTTTGTCCTAAATTCTCAGAATAGTCGAAGAAAAATTTACCAAGTGGTATTGAGTCAGTTGTTTAGGTTTATTGATTTGGAAGAAATCCTAATATGATGAACGTGAAAGTGTTTGTTTATTTTTTACACTTTATCATCTTCTCAATTCAACGCATTATAATGCAATTTTGCATACGTTGGAAGGAACACCGCCTCTAATGCGGGTGGAGTCGCACATGAAAACTATTTTTTTTTATAAGTTTCAAATTTCAATTTAACATTTTGTAGAGTACCTTTATCATTCACTAATGGATATCTTTGATAAATTTGTATGAATTTTAAAGTACACCCGTTTACGGACAATATAAAGAGAAATATGTACATGAAATCGTCCCAAGTGCAGTTTCTTCCAGTGACGCCATTAACACTTATACCGTATTCAAGTTATATGAAGCATGAACTAAGCCTACGCCACTCGAGTCGTCTCGCTCCACGCTCTCAACTTTCTAATTAAGTTCTGCAACTCTTGAGTTAACATTTAGAGATGTTGATTAACTCAGACTGGATAGTCTTTGGTAGAATTTATTGTTTGCTTCTGTTTGGTTATGTGACATTATTTGGGATGTTAATTTTTCTTTTTTGGAAATTTCTTTTTATGACGTATACCATAGGAACAATTTCCCAATATAGTTATATTTTAAAAACCTATCTAATGTAGAGTGGATAAAATTATTAATTTAATTAATAGTGTAGGTTAATTTAAAAAATATACCATATCACCTTACATTTTAATAATATACCGAATATCCGTGTGTGGTATATTTATTATTTAAACTCAATTACAATGGTTACATGGTTATTGTTTATTTTACGATGTGATGAACACACTCCGAGCTTCTGTCTGTTTAAAGTGTAAACTTATATTTAGACACATTGTTTACAAAATACAACAAGTGCCAACTTAAACAATTTCTTCTACTGACCTTGACACACTAGATCGAATAGCTTTGCCAAGGTTATTCAAACTTATTTGGATTCTCGTGTGACGACACAAGGGAAATCAGGCTCTGCCTTCAGTCAGCCTCGATGCCTTCGACGGATATTTATGGTGCTCTGTCAGGGGCTGATCGACTCTAGAGAGATGGGGGTACGGGTGGCACGTACATTGGGCATTCGAGTCTTAGTTCGAATAAAGAATCGTGGCAGTTCGAATTAAAATGGTAGCAATTGTCTCAAAAAGTTTTTTTCTTAATTTATTACTTGCGATAAAATTACGATTCTAAATGCAAAAAGGCGTAGTTGAATTTTAGGTGGGACTAATAAACTTTATTGCTTTTGCTTTTTGAGTCAATGAATGATTCGGTCAAGTTTAGGTCTCTGTTCACTGAAAATAATAATGATTAACACACATACATATGAGTGCTGACTCGGGTACGTACTCACTTGACTATTCTTATTAATCTTATTCTCCAGCAAAACTCTAATTCGGCATTTTTGAAGTGAGATAGAAATAGGACCAATGATGTGGTTGCTTGTGATGCTGAGCGTGGTTTTCAAGGCACAAGCAACAAGGGTAAACTTTTTTTATTGTATAGGTTGGCGGAAGAGTATATGGGCCACCTGATGGTTAGTGGTCACCATTACCCATAGACATATGACGCTTTAAGAAATATTAACTATTCCTTAAATCGTCAATGCGCCACTAACCTTAGGAACTAAGATATTATGCCCCTTGTGCAATACTGAGTACTGTTGTTTGGCGGTAGAATAACTGATGAGTGGGTTTTACCTATCCAGACGGGCTTGCACAAAGCCCTACCACCAACTTAAACTCTTCAACTCCTAAACTCAGGATAGTAACTGAAATTTACTGACAAAACAAATGATATGATTCTTTTTATATACACTGTTTTATGAACGTCACCTACAAAAACACATAATTTATCAATAAAAAATTTTTTGTTCACGAAAAGCACCAAAGGCAGAAAATCTCTTTAAATATTTATGACAAAGCCAACAAAACCTTTCGTATTACATCGGCCATATTGATTCTGTGACTTAGGGACTATTGCATAATGCGATCCACTGAATATTGTATTGAGATTCAGTTCGTGTGAATGCGTTCTCTTCTTACCATTCTTCGTCCTTCTCCCTCTAAATTCTATTAATATTAATGAACCATTGACTGCATTTTTGGTGGTCTGCAAAAAATAAAGAAAAGTTGATCAACCATTTGTGAACAGAATTATTTTAATGCTTGACTGTATTTGTTCCATGTGTCAGTTAAGGCGACATTTTTTCCGAATAAGTAAGTTTTTGTAACTAATTCTACCTTAGTAATATATTTCAAAGATATATCGATAAATATAAGGCAGATTTATTCCACACATTTTTCTTATGATGCATAATTTGCATACTTTCACAGCTTAACAAGATGCGGTATGAAATATTAATCGTTCCTTTAGTGGAATACGACACTAAACCACCATTTGCATCAGTTGTTTTAAATATTGCTTATTCAATATTATTTATCGAATTTACTACCGACAGTGACTTACTGAAATGTATGTAAATGACAAAATGCATACATATAATATATTGATTTAGCCAGTGCGTGAGGAACATTTCAAGGCAATAAATGGTTCCTCATCATGAGACTTATATGAGATCTATCAAGAAATGTGTAGTATATAATTACGTCAAGTACCACACACACCGAAAAAAGAACCGACCGTGCATCAACCTCTGTCTATCCGACACAGTTAATCAAATGGCTTTGCCCTACTGTCTGTCCGTCTATCTTCCATTTTTTTCGGATCATCTTTATGAAAATTTTATATGTAGGTCATACACACACATGTTATGTCTTTGGTATATTTTATCTTTTCAACTTGTATTTTTTATTGTTATTTTGCGATTACATCATGACATCAGATGAAAGGATAATAACATATAAAAAAGGAAAATAACACATTCTTTTGTATATTTAATGTATACATTTTTTTTAATAATTTTGGATGTATGTACCCTTAAAGGTATTAATGGAAGTATGTGAGTATTGAGCATCCACAGCACGCTTCTACCTCAAAGAAACTTTTTTATTTCACTGAAAAATCACACCTTTGTAAATTGTAAATTACTTGCAACTTATAATTTACAAAGAGCAAACAAAATAAGAATTTTTTTTCAATAGTCTACCGTAGTTTTTAAATAAATATTAATAATCTCAAAGTTTTATAATAAACGTCAAAGTATTTAAAACTATAGAATGATTCTTAATTCAAATTTTGTTTGTGAATTCGTCTTACAAAAACCAAGTGGTTTTGCTGCAGTTTTTTTCCGCAGTAGAGTCGGAATAAGGGTCTTAGCATGAGATTTTCTTGTTTTAAGATTTTTTTTTAATTCTCATTTAGTCTAAAAATGCTCGCGTTTAATTTCTTCAAAACGCACAAACGTCACTCGAGCGTCCCACGAGTGGCTCCCAGAAGCAAAGAAGTGGTATTCTTAGAGAATATTCTCAGCATTTCCACGGCTAAAGAAATGTTTCCTTTTTCATTTTTACTGAAAAGTCGTTAACGTAGATGTTTAGGTTCACAGAACAGAGACCATGTCAAAGTAGCATATTGAACACAGCACAGTTACTTGTGCTACATTATACTTTCCATATTCATGTAGGCTAGACTACTCTTAATATGAAACAATTCCTAATTTAAAAGTACAGCTTATAGAACAGATACATTAAACGTCCTGCAAATTTCAAATTATGAATAAAAACTGCTAGTCCTATTTTAATAAACTTAAATCAAAAGTAATTACCTATATACGACTTATAGTTTTCGAGAAATTCGTGGTCAAACATACAAACATACACATACTAAATTAAGCACGCGTGCTTGAAAGCACTATTAGGTGCACACACATCATACTCAAATATTATTAAATTCTAACAATAAAGCTAAGAATTATGTTTTAATTAAAGTTAGGTAAAAATTTAAAACTGCGTCTATTTCATTTGTTTTATATTTACTATCAATTATAAATTGGTCGATTTATTTTTAAATATGATTAAACTACTTAACATTGAACACAATTTATAAGTAAATGATGCTTACATTATCGTAGCTCGGTAAGTGCTGAGTGAGGTCGATGTCATATTCAATTTACTTTTTGTTCTTAGCTTAAGACTGTCCACTGTTAGCTTAGTATTATCTTGTTAAAAGTTAAGTCTGGCTGCGTTATAGTGAGATTTCTTTGCGGTTTCAAATGGGATTTATAAAGATCTCTCGCTTTGAACTAAATGATAGTGTCGTGTGCTATTTATTAGTTAAGTGTTAAGAACCAGCTCGAAGTAGACAGTGTTGTTTTATTCATTTTGGTTCTCGAGATTATCTTTTATGAGATTAAAGCATATAAAAATCGTTCTTATATTAAATAACTTATTTTCTCTTATATATTCATTGGATTCTAGTTACAATATTTTATCTACGTAAATTATATTTTATTAAAAAAAAAGTAAAGTAACAGCCTGTAAATTACCCACTGCTGGGCTAAGGCCTACTCTCCCATTAACGAGAGGATTTTGGAACATATAAAACCACGCTGATCCAATGTGGGTTGGTGGAATGCACGTGTGGCAGAATTTTGATGAAATTAGACACTTGCAGGTTTCCTCACGATGTTTTCCTACACCGAGCACGAGATGCATTATAAACACAAATTAAACACATATATATAGTGGTGTTTGCCGGGGTTTGAACCCGTATCGTCGGTTAAGATGCACGCGTTCTAACCACTGGGCCATCTCAGCTCTTACATAAATTCACCATAATTTATTCGATAGGTTGCATTCATATATGTCTAGATTCATAGATTTGCTTCTCTTTGCGCAATGTGTTAGTCAAAATAGTGTTTTTTAAAATACTGTAAGTAATTGAAGTTGACAGATTTTGAGACCGGATGCCTGGTTTTTGTCAACGCTGCTTGGAAAAGCTTTTGCTGGTGATATGGCTATCCGTCACCGTACATTGTTAGGTTGGGTCGTTAAGGTGCTAAGTGTTGATGGCTTTGATAGACGTGCACAACAAAAAACAATAGTTGGCTCTTACGACATCCATAATTTGAGATGGTGTTGTTCTCTTCAATCTGCCAATACCTTGTACTTCAAGTCTATTTATATAGTTATTAAGCAATACATATTATAAAATAAATTCACTTCCCTGTGTATGCTTTGATCTTTAAAAACACGCAAAGAATTTGATGAGTTTTTTTTTTAAATAGATGGAGTGATTCAAGAGGTATATATGTATAATTTATGCATAATGGAATAGAGAAACATTGATTATTTTAGTATTTACTAAATTGATGACGTTTATTAACGACATAAGTCTTTTAGAAAAGTTCTGTAGTCTATTTATTATTAGCAATCGTGCGAAGTCGGGGCAGGCTGCTAGTGTATTTTAATTATATGATAATGGCTGACTACTATACATTGCCATTATTTCATAAAATAATATTAAATATTATATTATTACAAAAATGGTACCAAATATTATTTGAAGTTAAAACAAAAATATTTAATGAAGAATAATAAATATCAAATAGTACATTTTGCATATTTATAGCGTTCATAATACATTTTACAATAATTAAAAATTAGAGGCGGAAATATTATATCCATCGTAAAATCATTTATATAAATTAACTTCGGATAGTTCTACTAACATGTTAAATCATTTAAAATTTCGAATTGATAAGCAGAGCAAAAACAAAGTAACAATACTCGAGACTGCATCCAATTGTATCGCACCAAAAGTGCTTAAAATACAGCATCAATGAAATAACAAGCAATAATATCATACCATATAGTCCTTAACTAGCGAGTCTGAACAATTCAAAATAATCAAGAGAAAATGTCGCCAAGGGCGTAGGCGTCGCAAAAACAATGAGCACTCATAAATCATACTGTTTAATAAACGAGAACTATTCTGTTAGATGATAAGTTTCTTTCATTCTTAGACGGCTTATCGAAAACTAAATAATGTACTTCATATCTTATCGATATCTAAACTAATTTTTAATTTACATTCACTAACATATACAGACATAGTCTTTGTCTTTGGTACTTATGCGTGATTATATTTGTAAAGGAAATAATGCTTGTTTATTTTAAAACGTTAATTTCAGCACATATATTTACTTGATGGTAGGGCTTTGTGCTAGCTCGCCTGGGTAGGTACCACCCACTCATCAGTTATGCTACCGCCAAATAACAGTACTCAGTATTGTTTTGTTCCGGATTGAAGGGTGGGTGTGCTAGTGTAACTACAGGCACAAGGGACATAACATCTTAGTTCCGAAGGTTGGTGGCATATTGACAATGTAAGGAATAGTAAATATTTCGTTGTCTATGGGTGATGGTGACCACTTACCATCAGGTGTTTTATACACTCGTCCGCCAAAGTATACCATAAAAAATATATATTAGTCCTATTAGGTTCTATTGGAATCTATTTTCAGTTGTAGAATTATGACGATAGAGTAGTTGAATTTACATGAGGGAAACCGCGTGGATCAGCTAGTAATATCCAATTGTACATGTACAGACTGAAAATCAGTTAACCACCTACGTCGACATTTTCACCAGAGGTGTTTCATTTTTTGGATTCATGTGGTACATTGTTTTTTGATTTTCTATTTTACTATTCTAATGTTTGATATAAAAACAACTTGATTGATATATCGTTGATAAGTAATTTCCGATCTTGTGGTCCAGACCGCCCGACTGCCACACCACTAAAACCTGCTTTTTGTAACCTACTTATACTGTACTGCTGCAGACCTATTTTATTAATTGCTACGTGCTTATATACTGAGGCAATAAAATATTTAATGTTATTGAAAATTATAATTGAAAAATCATTCCGTATCCTCATTGAAATAAAATATCGTAAAGAAACCTGTATGTGTCGGAAGTTTTTCTGCCAACAGCTCGCACTTAAGCTAGATGCGAACATATTTTCTCGTTCTATAATTAAAAATTTCTGTATTTTTTTATTAAATCATGTGACCTACAGCTGACCGCATTTATTAAATCGGTTAATTAAGCTAATACAAATTATAATATGAAATAAATAATAATATTAACGAAACACGCACATTCACGATTCGTTTATCATTAAAATGTTTAATTACGGAAATCTTAATGTAACTATTTCAACGAATTCCACTTGTTCGTTAAATATAAATTTGTCCCCGTTGTAATTATTTGAATATAAATACATTTTTAGAAGTAAATTATTATAATATTCACTTATTATTTTATTCACAAATATAATCTATCTACAATATGATAAAATTTGTATCATAATATACAAAATTTTCAGAGTTTGGAGAAGGTTTTAGTGTATAAAAATATTGTATAAGTAGGGATAGTATATTTTTCATTTCCTTTGCATTAATTAGCAACAAAGGAAAAGACAACGTTGGATTCGACTGAGAAATTTAAACAAATATAGGAAAACATATAGCAAATTGCTACTGTTAGTTAGTTATAAGAATCAAAACGTCCTGGGCTTAACTCCTGAATCGAGCTAATAATCGCTGATTTGCCGAAAACCTTATGAACTATGATGTCCTTAGAGCTAGGAGCTGCAATGGGTCACATACTTTTTAAACTGGAATACAATAATACTGATTTTTGCAATTTTTACTGATTTGATGGTTAGCTGACTAGTTTTCCACTACAATCCATCCAATCAAAAATCCAATGTAGTAATGATATTAATTCGAAGACCAAAGACTGCCTGCTTTCACGCCTCGCCTGATCGACGTTAAAGGCGTAGTAACATGACGGACTACTCAATTTTAATTTAATTATCACTAACACTAACAGAACATAGTTTTAAAACGCTTTGAAACTTGATTATAAATAAATAACAATTACCGGCATTGTATAATTAGAACATAATACATTAACTGTCACAATAATAGGTCTGAAATCAAAGACACAATATTGTTACTGATCAATCAATAGACACAGGGCTAATGGAAAACCTGGTGAAAAACGATCGCCACCTTAGTCATTGTTAGTGTAGGAAATAATAATAATTTCATAAACCTGAAATAAGTCGCCGGCGAAACCAACTCAGTTAATATAGCCATTTTACCTGAAATAACTCTCAGTCACTGACCTTTCAAATTAGAACACAAAAATACTTATTATTACTATTTAGCAGTGAGAAATCAAAGCCCTGTAACTTAGTAGGTACCAACTAAGACTAGCACAAAAACCGATTCAAAAGGATAAGTTATTGTATCGATAATTAAGCCAAGTAGATTATTCGTCTACTATGAGTACTTCCGGTTTCCTAAGTCGAGTAAAAACGATTTATAATGACAACATTAGCATGATAAAAAGAGGCAGCCAAGTTTATACGGCGACATGTGCTCTTCCTTCGGCTAGGAGTTTAAATGTAGGGTATTAAAAAGAAATCCACTATGTAAGGAAGTGCCGCGTCTTACTTCTGGCTAGTGATGTCCGTTGACATAAAATTGTATATCGATACAGAAGGCAACCAAAAACTCTATAAAAATTTAGATAGTTTTTATTGCTGCTTTATTTTTGATAACTACAAATACATTTAAATGCCTTAGTCTAATTGTAAACAATGATGTAAGGTTAGTTAAGTTATTTTTCTTAAAAAATAATTTTCGTATCTAAATAGTCAAAGATTTGTATACTATATGGTATTTATTTAAAAGCCCTATTTAGTTCTAGGCATAGACGATTTCAACCATTTCCTTAATGCGGGAAAATACTTTATCTAAGTATAATGTAAGTATATGAAATATATATAACATCTAAGTATATAAAATTTGACTTGATATAGTTATTGATGTATCTATAGATTACATAAAATAATTCTAATATAATTTAAAAAATTGCAAACGTTGATTAGAAAAGTGAATCTTAACAATTTGTTAACTCAAACTATATTTATTATCAATAATGTGATACAATATTGTCATTTTGACAAAACAATAAAGTGAGCGATAGCATTTAGTTATTCAATGCAAGCAAATATGAAATATGACTATTAAAAGAATATTGAGTATTAGTTCACAATATATTTCACACACATTAATCACATATATATTTTTTATATTCATCAAATACATATTTGTATTTAATCAATGGTTATGTTTAAATTCGTAAATATTTAAATTTTATAAATAAAAAAAAAAATTGATCAGCTTATATTTGTACAAAGCAGCGCAATTGAATTCGTCTGAAACGCAGAATACACGGACAGGGGACGAATAAAATATTTTTATTGACATTTTACAGATCAACAGTAAAAGAGTATTTATATTTCATTAAGTATTTTCTTATCAGTATAAGTAACTTATATCAAAAAAATACAGTAATAACAACTTCATCATATAAATGAATAGTTAAGTAAATAATAAACAAGTACTAAAAACCACACATATGTACGAGTAACATTTATCGCTTAATTGATCACATCCTTAATTGTTTTAATTGTATTAATGTAGTCGAACTAAACGATAATTTATCGAAATAACACATCACTAGCACGCGTAGACACGATGAAGAGCTACGGATATAATGTAGTGCTTTCAAACATTGAGGCAAAGTTTGCCTACAGAGCAGCGGACAAATGACAACGGGCCCGAGGCGGGGAACTGCGATATTAGAAGCCTTTAAGATGGGAAAAATAGCAACTTCTACTCCAAGTAGGTAGTTTTGTACGACCTAAGTTTGAAGCGCAAGGAGTATGCTAATCGCGTTATACCTCGGTGTACTGTCGATATAAATTTTAAAATTTTACAAGACATCACTATTTTTGAAATACTTTCCTATATATTTCTATCAATATGTTTGATGGGATTTATTTTGTAATTTAAGTTTAAGGCTTTTCAAGTGATTTTAAGGTAAAATGTGATTTTAAACTAAATCAATAATCTTATCCCCTTATCTTTGTTGTACTATGTCAAAGATATTATCTAAAACGTTATTGCTTGTCGCTTCCGTTCATCACATAAGTCGACACAGCATCTACAGCGATGTTTCACGCGACGCCGTGAGAAAGAATCGCTGCCGACATTTGCAGTAGAGAACATTTTAAATCCACAAGTTCTAAACTAAAGACGAACTGAAACAAGATTTATGGAAATTCGCGGATACAACTCGGGTTGGGAGCGAAAAGACCTTTTGGAATTCTTAGGCATATAATATGCCCAATATTTTACATTAGTCCACATACATTTTATTATATTCATCGAATAAATAACATATTTTAAATAATCTTCTCTAATAGGAATATATTACTAAATCCTAGCCGAATTTATAATTTTAAAATTACTGAACTGCTAAAGAGACAAACAAAATATCTTATAAAGGGTAATAGGAATATATTACAAAATACTAGCCGAATTTTTAATTTTAAAATTACTGTACTGCTAAAGAGACAAACAAAATATCTTATAAAGGGTACAAGCGGTCCTTCACAAGCAATCAGGGTAAAGATGACGACGGGGCCGGCCAACGGGCGTTCAAACAGGAGCCTAGGTAATAAGGAAGGCTATCTACCCCATACATAGCACCGAGCTATCAATTTATTTAAAAACTTTGACTTATTGTCAGTATCATCAAGGATTTATTGACACACATTCATAATAATAAGGCAAATTAGGTCTATCATCTAAATTTACAAAAGTGTATTCGGAAATATATATTCTCGTATTTTTGTAACTTTGTAATACTGCGACATAAATGATTATTTTCATTTGAAGGCTGATTCAATATTTTTTGTCCGATGTTGAAAATTTGTTTTTTATAATATAACGTCATTATTTTTATCTAATACTACCAAAACCAACGCTGATGATTAATAAAATGACGTCTTAAAGCAAAATATATATTCATGGTGCTATAATTATTTGGACAGTCACCCTAAAGACGCCACGGCTATCCGACGAGCAAGCAAACACGAGCCTACATAGTAAATGTTTGTGGGAGGCGCTGGGAATAAAGGCTTCGAGGGAGCTTATTACACCGTTCCAAAATTAATCTGCGATGATACTGAAAATGAACAAAAATATTGCATCTCGCATGTAAGAGAATTTTTTTAATCAAACTCGATCCTTTAGACTGTAACGAAAATAATCGTGAAGATTATTATGAATAATATGATAGTTATTGTAAGCTGTCTGTTCGTTTTGTGAAATCTATAATGTGAAGAAACGAATATCTCAGTTTTATAAATACCGTATAGCTTGGAACGTTTAAATATCCACCAATTTGGTGAAATAAAGTACCAAAATTATTCTAAAAAGCCCCAGTAAAAATAGATTTACTTGGTGGTAGGGCTTTGTGCCCGCCTGGATGAGTACTAATCAAATATTCTACCACTAAATAGCAATACTTAGTATTATTGTATTCCAGTTTAAGAGGTGAACAAGTGTAACTGCAGGCACAAGGGACATAACATATTAGGTGCCACGATTGATGGCGCATTGATCCTTTACGGTATGATTAATATTTCTCTCAGCATGTCTAAGTACAGTGATGAGCACTTATCATCCAGGTCCATTTGCCCGTCCGACGATCTAAAATATAAAACCTCTTTAGAAAAAAATCGAGCCTCGTATTAATCTAGTCTTGTATAATGTTATAAGTAAGTGTTTAAAGTGAACTATTAAACTTGCACAAACGGAAATTAAAAGTCGATAGAGTAGGTACTCGAAAGATAAAACTTAATATTCAATATTTCTTTGCCTAACCTTAGCAATAACGGATGGTTTGCATAAAATTAAACATTGCGTAATTCCACGATGTGTTATTTACAAAGTCATACATTTCACCGACAGCCGCTTTTGATGAGGCATCGTAATCGATCCGAACAATGAAAGAAATGACATGCTACCGTGAAGCCGTAGTTGCGTTCGACGTGAGTGATGACGCGTTTTCACAGCCGATTTGGGTCGAGAAATGCTTTTTATTGTACGAAATGTTTGTTGTCACTTTTCGGCAGAATTTTTACTTTAAAATACTGATATAAAAATCATTGTATATTCATCCAACAAATATGATTGTCATTTTGCGTTTTTTTTTATTTAACTAAAAAGTCCTTTTTTAATTGATATAGGTAACATTGAGTTCTATGATCCTACTACTTTAAGATCATGCTTGGACGAATTCTAATAAAAGGCATAGAAGTCAATTAAGTAGCAGCATAATACTTTACTTAATATTAAAATTTAATGTACGCCTAACAAAGCGAGGAAACACGTCATAGTTAATATTGCTTAAATCATATTGTTAATTATATAACATTATAAAATACACTTCGTATAAAACATATGTACTTACAATACTACCACAAAAACTACATGCAATGAGGTCTAAGAAGTTAATACAGAAATAATCTGAAATATCGGCAAAGCAATATGATAGACATATTTTTATTTTCAAATTGATGACTTTCGGTCTTATATATATTATATATTATTATATTGTATATTATTGTCAATTATTAATTAAATCATTGTAGCGTTATCTGCCTGTTACCAATAATATTATAATGATATCTAATTACTTCAGACAACTGAACTATTTAAGAATAAAACTAATTCAAAATTGTGTAAGCTTACTCGAATAAAGAATATATCGATTTATATACACGCACGTATATATATTTGTATATATGTACGTATACGTATGAAAATTATATTTTATACTATATTTAAACAGACCATACAAGCACAACTTTTAAATTTTAACTTGCAATAGAGCTTTATCAAAAGAAAATTATGTTTGAAAGAGCGCAGATATTTTAAAAAGCTGCCGAACACAATTAACGGATATGAGATTATAAATAGACTTTTCAAATTATAAAAATGTATATATAAGGCATGTTCACTTGTGTTATAAATGGACATATCTCAAATTGGCTTACATCTAAAAAGATCAGCAACAACAACAACAGCCTGTAAATTCCCACAGTTGGGCTAAAGGCCTCCTCTCCCTTTGAGCAGAAAGTTTGGAACATATTCCACCACGCTGTTCCAATGCGGGTTGGTGGAATACACATGTGGCAGAATTTCTTTGAAATTTGTCACATGCAGGTTTCCTCACGATGTTTTTCTTTCACCGCTGAGCACGAGATGAATTATAAAGACAAATTAAGCTCATGAATCAGCGGTGCTTGCCTGGGTTTGAACCCGCAATCATCGGTTAAGATGCACGCATTCTAACCACTGGGCCATCTCGACTTGTTTTATATATGTTTTTATGTATGTCAATGTGAAATTGAAAATACCGTTATAAATTTTGAACTGTCGAAAAATAATGATCCATAAGATATTGCTCACAATTTAATGCATAATTACTGGGCAGTTTGTATATCTTTTTAAGTAAATTTTAGTTAAATTATAAAAACCCTAACCTAACCGAAATATAATATCGAAATTGTATATGTTTTATTGTAAGCTGAATAAACGTTCGCAATCTTTCGACGGCTTACAATTGCACGAGATTATAATCTAACGATACTTACAACTTTACGGTGATATATGTATGTATATATCTACATTTAGTAGACGAAATAAAAGTGTTGGCAAAGGCGTCTGACACCGGCTTACGATTGTACGGCTTCGGCGAGACAGAGCTAATTGTCATGTACTATTGTACTTTAAATGAATGTGTGGTGTTTTGTTTCCATACCACGATCATGGACAGTTGCTATCTAGTTTTTATCAAAGAGGGTTTAGGGTTCAAAGCGTCTGGAGTTAGGGAACGATAGAAACAAAGAAATAGTTAATACTGGGGGATTAGTAATATCCTTCACAAAAGCCGTTCAACAGAAATGTGCGATTTCGAATAAGATGTATTAACAAGGAAATTATTTAGAACACACGTTTTCCTTGTATTTAAATTGAAACGTTTTATAAAAATTTATTTTGCGTAACAATCTTGGTATAATAGTAATAGTTGCGTTTAAGTAGGAGTTATTAAATAAATAAATATGAGATAACATCACATACATTACTCTGATCTCAATGTAAGTAGCTAAGCACTTGTGTTATGGAAAATCAAGAGTAACGACGGTACCAGAAACACCCAGA
This sequence comes from Vanessa cardui, assembly GCF_905220365.1. Taxonomy (NCBI): domain Eukaryota; kingdom Metazoa; phylum Arthropoda; class Insecta; order Lepidoptera; family Nymphalidae; genus Vanessa; species Vanessa cardui. Next base: position 10,604,277 of record NC_061126.1, read on the forward strand.
CCCAAGACAACATAGAAAACTAATGGTAATCTACATCGACTCGACCGGGAATCGAACCCGAGACCTCGGAGTGGCGTACCCATGAAAACCGGTGTACACACTACTCGACCACGATTGGAATTGAATTGAATTGATTTGAATTGATTTGAATTGATTTGATTTGATTTGATTTGATTTGAGGTCGTCGATTATTTCTTCGGTCGTCGGTTATCTCTTATATGACTGCAGCTTTTTATTTTATGATAATATTGTCGTTAAACATGTTATGGCCAACGCTTTATTTTATATATTGTGTCGATGACTGGTACGACTAAGATTTTCATTACCAGTTACTGTTATAATATATTATGAATGCATAATAAACCATTTAAAAGGCAAGATGAAACCGTTAGTACTGAAATTATTAACGGAAGTGAAAAGAAAGATAGAGCAAACAATGAAGAAGAATAAAATATTGATACAAACTCTTGTAGCGTCTATTGTATTACTTAAATTGGCGGAGGTGGAGGAATGGAGTGCACAGCAAACTTAGATTGCGACCCGGTAGATTGTTATATAAATGGGATCGTTTTGGGAATAAAACTAAATAATTCCTTGGATTTACGTAAATTTTATTATTTTCTCGAACAGGCATACCTTATCGGATAAATTAAATTTATTAAAAATCTTAGTCACCTCACTTTTTGTCCAGTTATTTGAGATTGCATACATTACACCTGATCAAAATTTACATTGCATTTTTTTAATAACATTCGAGAGAATTTAATTAGGAATGTTTTCGACGCAATTGGCTTTAAGGAGTTAAAAACTAAGCATTTGGTATTTTAGCTGCTTGTGTATATTTTTAAAATAAATAATAAAAATATATATAGGTTCATTTAATATTAATGTTTTAATTCGAAGACCTGTACAGTTTTTTTTCTGTTAATAGATTTTTTTAGACTTATTGAATACAATTATAGCTATAGTATTATAAACCTTTTTTTACAATAATATTTTAATGTATTTTGAAAATAAAAAACATGTAAACGATAAACAACCGATTGCTTTATATTGTAACTGCAATTCTAATGTGAGCGACATTACAAAAATCTGACTTTACTTTTGACAATCAGCGATGTGTTTACAGCGCGATTAAAATCTTAATTCACATAAATTATATGCATGTATGAATACGTAATTACGTGCATTTTATGTAATACCTAATTAGGTCAATAACTTATAACAGCAATAGACATGTCATTGCGGTCAAGCGGTCATATATAATCAAAAGGATGTGCATAGACAAATAAAATTTCGCGCACATAACGTAAGCAGCCATCAAATAGCCCCGCAGTCCATACTTAAAGGCACTTCGTATTCAGATACGATGCCAGTTTATCGATTAACGATATGAAACGCAGTTTGTATACGCCGTAGCTGTCACTGTGTCATTATTGCAAAACCGAACTCGGTTTGTGCTTAACAAAACATCCCTATTTAAAAACTTCTGCCAATAGCAACCTTATGTCAACAAAACAGAGTTCAATGTAATCGAAATCAGAGTGGCTTCGAGTGGAGCACTAGTGATGTAACGATAGTCAATAAAGGCGGCTTAGCGGCGTCGATAACTTTGTGTTTTGCTATATTTATGCTATGCAGTTGGCTCTGAAACACCTGTTTCTGTGTGTGCGTATGTAAATAAAGCAATCTATATGTGTTGAAATTAATCTTGTTGATTTTATAGTAAAGCTAAGTCATTTATCTGTGCAAATTGGCTTAGCGATATTATTATAAAAATATATTTATGAAATAATCATTAAAACAGTTATTTCATATATGTATGTTTGGTTTTTCATAAAAAATCATTACTTCAATTATATTCGCAATCATTAATTCAAACCGCATCAATATACTAATATTTATTTAATAAATTATAAAAACAAATAAAAATATTTTTTTTTATTTAATTTTTGTATTGATATGACGTATTTCGAATCTTATTTAATATCGATATAATTATATAAATATAAGCACATGACTAAGTACAAATTTAGAAAGACGACATCTAAATCACTTATTATTCATTGCTGGTACTAAACAGGATTTTGTTTGTTACAGGTGAGTGGTGTATTTGGTGTATGGTCAAATCTAATGGTGATTTGATATAATGTATTACACACAAGGTGAGTTGAACCTGTATATGAACGTTTGATAAAAACCATCAGATAGGTATTTCTAAAATATATAGGCTGATTCTCACCTAATTCAATCGCCTTTTTGAAAACGTTTTTTGTATTTTTTGGAATATGTTCCAAACCTTCTCATCAAAGGGAGAGGAGGCCTTTAGCCCAGCAGTGGGAATTTACAGGCTGTTGTTGTTGTACTATGTACTGTAATTGATATTTTATGTATGAAATGTTTTAGTTCATTCTTAAAATGTGTATATATGCAAATCTAATAAAAATAGCTTATAAATTGTTTTCCTTAATAAAGTTTATCTCAAATTATACAATACAAATTAAAATAATACACGAAATATAGTTTTCGCAGGCTTAATAACAGGGTTCTTGAGGATGAAGTAAAGTAAGTAAAGTAACCGCCTGTAAATTTTCCCATTGCTGGGCTAATGGCCTCCTTTCTCATTAAGGAAAGGGCTTGGAACATATTCCTTGAGGATGAAGATTGGTAGAAATCAAGATAAACCTTAATAACACATATGAGCAGCAGGGTATGGTTAGTTTCATTAATATTTTTAAGCTTTTATATTTATATAAGATTGATACAAAAATATTACTATTTAAGTGCCACTTTAGAGAAATACTATGTGTACGTCATCTATAAACACTTAAATTCATTCAAAGATAGACGTTTTACGGTAAAAATAAAATCGCAAGAAATTAGCTTCGAAAACTTAAACATATTTTATGACTTTCAAATGCTACTTAAATTAGACAAAATTAGTTAAATAGAAAAAATAATTGTGCAAAACAATCGGGCGAAGCAAACGAGCGTAATTCATGCTCCACTAGAACTAAACGATTCTGAAAATTTGAATAAACGTTGATAATCAAAGAATATTTCTTTACGGCCTGTGTCAAGAAATTATAAAAAAAAATAATGCTGAATTCGATCGATATATCACGGCAGACACCACGGTCCGTCACGGTCCGTTGCTCTGGGACCGTCCAGACGGGCGCTTTGGTTGATTTCACTCAATCAGGGAGTATATTGTCATAGAGGATCGACTATAAATTAGATGAAACCATTTTCATATCGTTCTTTTTTCGTTATAATGGGTCCCTTGTTGTTAAATCTGTCTTTAAATTTGTAGTAAGAGTATTTGTCAAAACTATTCCGTATCAATGCTGGATCAGATTATTGAAATATCATGTCCTAATGGGCGTTCGAACAGACTCTAGATTGACAAAGAAATTGGCGCTGTAAAAATACTAATTCGCCAATTCGCTACGAACCTTGGGAACTGAGAAGTTATGATCTTCCTGCCCGTACTAGCTCATTTACCCTTTAAACATAACAATATTAAGCATATATAGGTATATATAATATTCAATAAAAATATAATTGCCACATGTCATTTTTCATTTTTCGCTCGGAGTACTAATAAATACACACACACACACACACACACACACACACACACACACACACTCTATATATATATATATCGATATAGTGCAGAATTCCGAAATTATACACTTACTTCAATGAACTAAGAATCTGGAGTGAGATGACGAATAGTTGCTATTAACTACATTCCATATATTAATTATTAACATGTACGTTTCATTTTGTAGTATTTTTATTAAACTGATAAATTGTAAGAAGTAGCGTAGCGTACTTAATATTCAGTATTTAATCGCGATCTCATTTATTTTTTTAATTTTGAATTGCACCTTTCGTGCCAACTAAAACTTCAGGTAACACGAAAAAGGTGTAAACCAAATACAATGTATATATTGAGGCTCTGAAGTATTAGTCAATGGACTAAATGAATCAGCAACAATTTTGACGTTACAGAAATTTGAAGTCTTACTATTTATTTTAACCACATAGCGACATTGTTGCCTGTAGTTGTTTTTGAAGCGCAGTGACTGTATATTATGACAAAAATTTCAAATTGTTTTCACAATCATTTGTTTTATTTTCAATTGGAAAGTAAACAAAAAGATAAGCCTGCTAACTTTACCTATATGGTAAGAAAAACGAACAAGTCTTTATATCGTTAGTGTGCTGACAACCACGAAAACTAGGATTTTACGTCCCTTGTGACTACAATTAAACTGACTCATTCACTGCACCGAAATAAAGCTATTCAAAGTATTATCCACACATCTCTAGTTATAGTGTATTTAATCATACAATTACAAGAAGTAAATATTCAAATATCTAGTTAAATTCGTATAAGAAATTGCATACAAATACAAATTATTATCATTATTATTCTCGATCGATATTTCAAACGTCTCACGCCTTATTAGAAGATTGAAATAAAATCCACATTTAGTAACAAAATAACGCCCAGAACACTCTATTAAGAACTTTAATTTCCACTAATACATCAGAATTAAATTGAGAGATGACTATACAAAGTCTACGCAATTATTTATTTCAATGCCAAATTAAATATTGCCGAGTCAATTTATAATGATTCTCTATAAATTGTATAGAGAAATTTAATGTCTTATTTAAATTTTTTCTTATATACTTTAAAACATATGTATTTTAAAACCTCATGACAGAAATCGCTTAAAAATACTAGAAAATGATTGTTTTTGATTCAAAACAAGAACTTATTTTTATTTTTTGTAGCACCATTATGTTCATATTCAGTACATCTGTGATTGTTTTTTCGACATTTCGAGTAATTCTATCGTCAAACCGTAGTAGCAATTATGTTATACACAAATGATACAACAATTTACCATGAAAAATATTTGATATATTTCGATTCTCTTCTATATTGTGTAATTAAAATGGGAAGGCAATATTTGTAACCTTTTCAAATTAATTTAGTTAGATTATTTCAATAGAGTTAGCATGTTGTGTAAAAACTCCAATAATAAATCCACTCGTAATAATTCAATTGTCAATCCGAAGTAAGCCTATATACGTCCATATCACTATTGTCACGGTAAACTATCACGGGAGCTTCGCATCAGGTGAGGGTTCTGGTTGATTTCACGTCAACGATATATTGTTACAATTGAGGGTGAGTTCAGTCAGGATAACATAGAAACACGAAGTTGATTTTTATTGTTTGAATTTGTCTAATGTTAGAATAAGAAGTCTATCCAACTTTAAAATATTCTTGTTGTAATTCTTTAATTATTATTTGTATATAGTTTAGTGATAGAAGATGTGAATTCAAACCGATAATTGCCAGTTCAAATCCCTACCAATTATTAATTTTCTGTCATATGTCTCATATGTTGTCCTTTTATTTGTATTTATAATATAAAAAAGTGCAATGGAGCAACCTCCCATAAACTCTCCTTTAGAAGGAAGAATCATTTACCCACAACTGGGAAACAACTCTTTATTTCCACATGATTGGGTATTTGGTAATCAATTAATGAATTCATATAGTCGATATTATATACATTGAAACTATTATAAAATATTTTTAAGCGTTAAAAATTAAAACGTATAAATAATGTAAACGTATTCTCATTTACATCGTAACTCTACCCTCATACCGAATTGCATTCAAGGGATGAGGACAGGCAGGTGGGGATCAATTATCCCGTGATCACGTCCTAAACAACCCCGCGGAAGGGTAGTCGAATGGAATTGAAGCCTTTTGTTTATACCAGTTAGGTAATTAGTAAGCAGTTAAATATCAAACTGGGAATTGATTTGTCGAGTTGATATTCAATTGTTTGGTTAGATATCTGATATGTGTGATGCGATGGATTCTGTGGTTCTGATTTAAATATCAATCTAGATTTACTAATATTATTGATTTTACTTTCTCCTGATATTTGATACACGTAAATTCTTATTCTAAATTCAATAGATAATAAAATAAATAATAAATAGGTATTGCACAACATCACATACATTATTCTGATCCCAATGTTAGTAACTAAAGCAATTGTATTGTGGAATATCAAAAGTAGCGACGGTACCACAAACACCTAGACCCAAGACAACAAAGAAAATTGATTAACTTTTTCTACATCGATTCGGCTGAGAAACGAACTCGGGACCTCAGAGTGGCGTACCCATTAAAAACCGGTGTACACACTACTCGACCACCGTAGTCGTCAAAATTATAATGAACACTTATTGTATTATGGGACAAAAAAAACACTTTATTAGAATATTGGTGAGGTATCATTTAACACTCGACTATGATACTTGATTCTACAGACGTCCCATTTGACAAAACTCGTTGAAACCATCGGCTACAAGAAGTAACAAACTTAATATGACATATATGTACAGTCACGGTAAACGGATTCCCCTCAGCCACTACTCACATGAAAAAAACTTATAGGTAAGCATTATACGCGTGCTTAAAACTATCAAAGGCTTTGTATTACCATAAGATTTTTATAGATTTCTATTACACATCAAAAGCTTTATTAAAAGCGACTTCCTAGTTTAAATTTTCATAGAACCTCTATCAACCCACCAGACCACTTGAGACAGCTCGAGTCTGCGAGGGTGCGATCTCGAGAAGTTCAAGGTTGTGTGTAACCAGTTATTAAATAGCATACCTAACTGCCTATAGGACTTGTGAGTAAGTGAGTGAGGTAATTTTATATTGAGAATCGTAGAACGCTTAGTTTGAAGTGTCAAGTTGAGGAGTGAATAGTTTCAAGAGCTTCGAAATCAGGGTTAGCAAATTGCAGAAGTTTTTTTATCATCGACTATCGTAAATTTGCATTTTTATCGTAGCATTTTTCAATTGCTTGGCAACCTTGTTTTTAAAATAAAATTATATCGGTTTTTAATATAGATTACATTTTTGTTAGTAGTTAGAACTGCTATTAAAAATCGTATGTCGCACCAAAAAAGGTCTTATAAAAACATTTTATTTGATGCATACTAAGTATAAAATAAATTTTATACACATATAATTTTTATTTAAGCTGATATTTGAAAGAAAATAAGGCTATTAAGCATTTTTTTAGAAGTATATGCTCATTTAATAACTGTTTAAAATGGTTCTTGTTTGCCACCCTTACAAATATTAACTCTCAAACTAAATAAAACAAAAGTTGTCGTTCTATTAAGTAATTGATACAAATATAAAAATATTTATTATAGAAGAGAATATAGTATTACAGCGTCCAAAAATACGAGTGTAAACAACACTATAATTACGAAACATATCGAACTATAAAACAACAGATAACTAAAATTCGCAAATTATATTATTCGTTGGTCATGAAAAATAATTTTCGTAAAAAAAAATCTGAACTCACGTTGTTGCATTTTTGTCGCGAGGGAAACGGGTCGTAGGCCGTATGCATGCATTATTGAGTGGCACTGAGTGACGAGACGCGTCACTGTGGTCTGTTTGAATGGGCAAGTGGAATTGAAATGTCCATGGTTTTAAAGGAAGCTTTTATCGTTTTTATTCTCCTTTACACATTCTTGCTTTTGTACGCTACGGAAATGAATACCTTTTCTTGAGAGCACTGGTCGTGAAAAGAGTAGTTGTGGTCTACTAGTTTTTTGATATAAACTGTATACATTAGCAAATTATTTATAAATTAGACGTATATATTGTTTAGATGATTTAAAACAACAATAGTGATCGATTACCTTCGTATTATAACTAAAATGGGCATTGTTATAAATAGATAATTTAATAATGGTACTGTAACGGCTACCAAACAGTTAACCTTTTTTTTAATTGAAATTTAGGCTAATCGAATTCGAAAGCTTTGGCAATACATTTTGGTATACTTAATCATACAATTAAAAGACAAAATTTATTTAAAAGATCAATTTTGTAAATTAATTTATGTAAAGTAAAAAAAAAACAGGTAACGTTCGAGTATATTTCATAGTCTAAACGATCCACACACCACTCGACGCCCCATAACGCGAGCCGAGCCAGACGCTTTTCTAACTGTATGAGTACATATCTACCTACATCTACCTACGTACGTGTAAATCTGAAAGGATTCAGTTTTTATATGAAAATGTTACAAAACAGTCCGGGATTTCTATGTATTTGTTTGAATGTATATATATGTATCTTGAGTTCCATTTGCTTATAATTAACGAGTGATAATAATGTATGGAAGAGGAGTCATCTGATATTTAGACTATTACATTGGCGTTTACAATGTTATGTTCGAAGTGGGGTAGTGATTGAATTAAAAATCCATGTAGTAGCTTAATTTGGTCTTAATGTAGTCCATCTGAGTCTCTCTATTGCATGCACTGGCTCTAACATCCAATCCACTCCTGCTGCAGGGAGCAAGTAAACAGCACCAATTCGTAAACACTGTCTTTGACATTGCAGCAAAAATTTCTTTCCTAGAGTAATGAATGTGAAGTTATTCTTTACATCGTATGAAATGTTAATGGCTGTTGATGTAATATTTGATGATGATTCTCAAAAATTCACAAATGGTATTTAAGGTTGTAGTTTTAAATTGTAAAACATTGTAAATTAATAAAACACCAGTTTAAGGACGCGTCTAACCATACTATTTGTTAAGTCAGGTCGAGACGTTTAAGTTTGATCGTAAAATAATGAGTAAACTTTAACATGTATAATATTGGTTGGATATTTTGCACTGGTGGAATTTGGCTGTTTGGGTATCATCTATTTATTTAGTGCTACTAAACAGTTCAATTGCACACACAATAAATTAGTAGGTGTTCTATAACTTTACTGTAAAGAACTTTTTATTAAATATACAAGCTATATTAGAGATATATTCTACACTATAAATAAGATAGAAATGCGTCAAAATTTATTTTGATGTAGGTATAATAGTCTCATTACTCTACGTATGTGAAGAAGTTAAAAGACTTCAAATAAAATTCATACATTATGCGAACTTTGTTCTAAATATGTGCATGGGACTAGAAACATAATTACCCATTGAACACCGATATTGTTAATATTAAAATGACTAAACAAGAAATAATGGTATAAAATGGCATTGTTTTCAACACAATAGCTGTTTATATTATTCCTGACATAGATATTTAACTTTGTAATCTTTGACACGAATACAAGCGATGCGTAATATGGATATATTTACATTCAATATATGTAATATATTTTAACAAAGAAATAACAGTGGATATGTATAGTGAAACAATAAAAAATCTAATAAAATAGGCTTATACACACATACATACACACACATACACACAAACACACACACACACTATCCTGTACGGAAGCCCAACGACTTTATGTGTGTCACGGTCTTTTGTTTCAAAATATCACTTTCCAAATTTAAATATCATAACAACCTATGTACTTTTCACAAACACACAATGTTACTGTGTGTTACGGTACGCTCTTGTGGGTTGATCATATAAAATCTCACCCTTATTAATAAAACTATCCCAAAATTACATATTTGTATATATTTAAGCATTTAATGTTATTAATTCTTATATTATCCCATAATAGATAATTTCAAATGGGATGGCAGTTCCTGAAACAAACGTTTCAAAACGAACTCTTAAGCTTTATATGTATTTATACACCAAAGGAATAAACTAGGCGCATGCTTTAAAACGCCTATCTGGAACATAATACAATGTTAGATACCTTAATATTAATAGGCGAATGGACGTAGGAACAATTCTCATATTTGTTTGATTCGAGCTCCTGGCAAGATGCCTATCTGATGCTAGTCCGGTCCACTGTGAACTGTGATAACCAAATTCTCAGAGAAAATGTTTTGTGTCTACGACGGCTCTGAGATAGCGAATACGTGTGGAACTGGGCTTAGCAAATCTTTATTTTTTGTTAAATATATATACGAATAAATTTCCTTATTTAAAAAAATACCTGCATATTATATTTGAATTTATAAATATTATTGTTGAGCCTTCATAATTTTCAAGTATATTTAAGCATAAATATTACTTACTACATAAATTATAATTGTACGATAAATAAAGCTACTGGTCTATTGGAATCTATTTAATAAATTTAGGACTAACAATATTAATATTTTACTATGCATACTTTAAACATTCTCAAAAATACCTTACATTTCTTTCAAGTTACATGTACAAGTATATTAGACTAGCTAATTGTCCCGACTTCACTTCATTGAAAATTAATAACATAAAAGAAACTTTTTTTTTCCAGCTAGGAGGATTGGAATCCACAATTTTTCACCACTATAATATGCGTGTATTATACATATAAAAACTCCTTGAATGACTCTGCTTACTAATAAAACCGTATTAAAATTTCTTACATCGCCGTCCCCGGGGAATAAAAAGATAACTAACAAAACGTAAATTTTCAGGAGAATTAAAAAACATGTTTTCGTCAATAACTTTTTAAATACTGGACATAGAAGCGTGATTTAAAGTTTATAGAAAATTAGATTTTTATAAGCTATAAGTTAATAACGAGAAGAACCTGTAACCTATGTTGAAACGGAGATATTTAAAAAATAAGAAGTTAGCCAAAATCAATCATCACCTGTGTTGCCTAACGCCCGTTATCATTTTATTCACAGTATTTCCTATCCAAAGTCAAATATTGTATAACAGCTATATCATTTTATTCTTAGGGTTTTAAGAGTCCAAACGCAAATGATAATACCATAATATCATTTTGTTCTCGTAAATATTCATTTACCATTTTATGTTTAATGACTGTAATCGATTTTTCTTGTAAAATTTTGATATGGTTATCACGTTTAGTTTTGCTTTTCTCATGATACCTTTTTACTAAAACAAAATTAAACCAAGGAAATACAACAAAACGTCCAATATTTAATCCTTCTTAAAATCGAGTAAATAAGTAATCCCATCAAAAGCAATACTTGTCAAAAAAACCAAGTCTCGCAACTCAGTTGTTCTGCGGTAAAAAGTTGTGAGATCCATGTAATACCAAGTCTTATCCATGTAATACTTAAGCGACTTCCTGTCCTAATACGTCCACTCCCTAAGACCACGATCGTGGTCCATAACAATTAAAAATCAATAGTATCTGGAATCTCAGTACTCGAAGCATTAAGTTGTTACGTAATAATTGACAGCATAGATTGAGATGCGTTACTATAAGATCATGATCATGATCTTCTTCCTCGTCATCAGCATTGCTTCCAGAGTTACCCTGATGAGTTAGAAACTTGTTAAGAGCGTGATAATGCTTGAGATATGTCCTGACTTGGAAACGCACATAAAACCGTCATACATAGCCTTGCTTACTGGAAAAAGTTTAGTATACATATGTATAGCACTGGCAACTCCGTCACATCGCTGGGGTTTGGACTCACTATCTCTCGGGTATCTCGTTTCATACTGATTCTTCACAGGTTCTATGTTTAAATCATATCTGTATTTTAATACTGATTGCTGCGAATGGGTGACACTATCTTCCATAATTTGAGTCCACAATATTCTCTTACCATCTTACCAGTTTTTTAGGCTGCCCCTTAGGTTGTTAAACTTTGATTGACCATTTCCTTGGCGTTATATGTGCCACCATTAACACATGTGTTCCTAATAATTGAGTAAATTTAATCCTGAGTATATTCTATTCTAGTTCAGTTAACCCTCAATATTGAAATGCATCGAATCTCCCACACTTTGGTCTTGGTCGATCTCAAAACATCTGTCCATTGTATAAAATCCAAGCTTTTGTAATGTAAATATATATTGAACTAAAATAAATCTGTTTTTATTTTTACCGTAACATACATCGGAGTAAAATAACATGTTATAGACGCCTCTTTTCTTCTCATGGAGTAGCAATTGCCTCAAGCAAGTACCTATTTTATTAGCACCTCTTTTCGCAATCTGAGCATGCCAAACATAGCAATACCTAACAAGCCTTTACAATTAATATCATCATATACAGTGAAGTTGTGAATAGGATACTTTCTTTTATAGTAAAAGGTACTAACTTCAGACTATGAGATACTCAAAACCGTTTCGAAAATTGAAGACATCTATGGTGTCAATCTTGCGCGAAGTCTCGACGAATTCCAACCCCCTGGACAGGCTAGGCTTCGGACTGCTTTGGTAGAACAACCTTGAGGACGAGGTGAATAGAAGAATTCAGCTAGGTTTGGCAGCGTTTCGGAAGTTACGTCGAATCTTTACATCGTCGATCCTACAGTGCCTTAAGACGATAGTCTTAAACCGGGGCCTCCTACCCGTCATGACATACGGAGCCAAAACGTAGTCACTCACGTCACGACAAAGCTGGTCCACCAGTTTAAGACTTTAAACCAGCTCAGCGTTTCTCTGCGGAATCACATCAGAACAAACATCATCACATAACCGATAGCCGTTGGGGAAAAAGTGTTCTAGAGTAGAGACCGCGTTTCGGCAATCGTAGTGTAGGACGTTATCGGGCGCGGTGGAGTGACGATTTACGCAAGACGGCTGGCAGGAGCTGGATGCGAGTAGCCGAAGAACGATCACAATGCGTGCAATTGGCCTATGTCCGGCAGTGGACGAACATGAGCTGTTGATGATGAATACATTCAAAATCTTGTTGCTCTCGTATTCCATGTTCATTAATTCCAATCTTTCCTTTTGATGGTTCATTTTGATTTTGAAACCATTCATTGGCACCTCCTTGATATATATTTTTTTAATTCCTTGATATTTATTTTTTATATTATAAATCTTAGTTGGAGTCAAGTCAAGAATACATTCTGTCTTGGTTTAGGATTATCTGAAATTTCATGAGCTTCGTATATAACTCATAGCGATGCTATGATATTTTTTTGTGTTAAAATAAATAAATTTTGGATATTGTTTACAATTTTTTAGTTGCATTTTCTATGTAATCCGAATTGCCTCCAGTACTTGACAGACAGTTGAGTTGCAATATTTTTGATGTTCTACGTAGACTCGACTAATACTCTGATTCGTCCGCCGAAAAATCTTCAGCTATATCATTTTCCTCGTAATAAATTCCTTCTTTTGGGCTCTTTTAACATATAACATGGTATGAGTTATAACTACTTCATCAAAAGTATTATTACAAACACACCTTATACGAAACACGTAGACTATTTTGCACAAGAATAAAATGATAACTGCATTTATCACAAGCTAGTCGAGAAGTTTTCACGAGAAAATAATTGTTAGGCTGTTTGTCCTACAGTAAGATATAAAGACATTTAGATAATAGTACAATATATTTTTGTTCTTGAAATATCAGGCATGAGTATAATCGTAGAATAGTAGTGTAATATTTTGTAACTTCTTAAGTATCACTACAATATTTATGAAAAAAATTGAGCAGGTGTATTAGTATCCAAAGATCTCAAAAATGACAAAACACTAAAACGATGACAATGGAAGTTATCATTTTGTTCCCCGGGGACGGCGACATAATTTAAAATATCGGTGCGTACAGACAAAACGACTTTATTGTACTAATATGCAGTATGAATAGACTTTTTATATACACATTACTAAAAACTTCACAGTCTATATTTTAAAACTTACAATCAAACGTGTTTAATGTATATGATATATTTCATCGGTGTAGAAGAAAATTACCTGTACTGAATGCTGTCCATTGCAAGCAATATACAATGCACGGTGATATCTGAAATCGATTAGCACCCGACGTGTCATGTCTTGAGGCTATAGCTGCTACCTCCGCCCGAATTACTCTTTTGAGGTCAGAGGGTGTGTTGGTTAGACGTTTGTGCTTTAATACTGGAAAATTGATATGGAAACAAAAGGCCTAGCTTACAACTAGCCAACAATATTTTGATGTGCTTTGTATATTCGTGTATGTAACACACTGATGCATATTGTACTCTCATAGTTATTATTGAATAATACAGGCTATTGACTAAGAATTGATTGGATGACTCGTAGAAAAAAAAAATGATAAACACATGAAAATTATTAGGTACCAAGACTTTTTATGATTCATTTACATTTAATTGAATTTTACACGAAGTGATAAATGAAAATTTTTCGAGAGAGTGTCCAGAGAGATAACAGCAGTAACCAAATATTAAAAATAGAGTTGAGTATACGAATTATATGAACCGGTACAGGACGGCTAAAATGGCTACTAATTGGATTTTGAACCACCCAGTTTCATTTACAGTAATATATAATACAGTTGCTTCACTCGCGTGTGTAAAAAGTCTATTTCTTTTCTTGGAATTCATGCTTACTTCACACCTTTAATTTAAATTCATCAAATTCATTTGAATGGTTTGGCCGTGGATCAAATCGAAAAATAAAGAGATCTCTAACGCCAATACAGTTTATAATAAATAGTAATAATCATAATATTCGACATATTATACAAATTCTCTGCCGATGTTTTTCGTTACCGAATAAAGCACATACATTTAGTGGTCACGTGCTACGTGTTACGTGGAACCATCAAATAATCAATATATATATTTATTTTTCAGTTACACCACTTTGGTCTTGTACGTTAGTTTCTAACTATTATGCAGTAGCCACTCTTCATTTATTATGAGAGGACTAAAGCCCGAGGCACACTGATAAAAACTAGAACCGTTGCAGTTTGAAAGAGACCTCTAGTACTTTTTAGAGTAATACGTCCGATTCCCTTGTCTCAATAGCTGATAAAAGTTGTACTATTATTTCTGAGCGTATCTACATAGCCCGAGGCGTTTATAAAGAAAACGGTAGAACTGTACCAGTAGCGCTCGATTATCGACGGAATCTTGTATGAATTATGTATTTAGTTGAGAGAAAAATTTGTTCCGCGATACGGAAGATTTATTTGTAAAGTTTTATTGGTGTTCTGTCTACGTCTTATTTATTGTTGACGTATATGAGACAGTAATATATAAGGGGCATCTCATTACTTTTACTTTTATTTATCTGTGATATTATCGTTTTATTTATTTGCAAAACTGATCACGTAACGTAACCCACGGAATTAATTATGTTTTCATAACAATATTATATGACTTTTAGCAAAGTCAATTGTCATTTCTGGTTTGTAGTGCTTCTCCAACACGTACAGTAAAACAGTACTCCTGTTTTAACAAAGTAGAAATACTCGCATCACAATATATTGACAAAATTATTATGTATATTCACAGTTACATCACTTTGATAGAATCAGTGATAACAATCATTGTATGTTCACGGGACGTAAGAATAAGCTTATAACACCAAGTTTCCGACTTCTTAAAATAAATAAATCCTTCTTGAGGCAAGGTATCCGTTCTTATAATAAAATTCCTCCGATATATTTAACTTTACTGATTCATGAATTCGAATAATTTAAAAAAAAGACATGAATAAAAAATAATAAACAAAAATAATAATCACACAAAACATATTTTTCAATATTTTTCATTATTTTTAAGATTACATAAAGCGTGAAGCTAATACTCCAGGCAGGATGTAGGTGTAAGTATGTCCTATTATTAGTTTCTTGGCGGTTCTCGGTAGAATTTCCGAATCGGTGATAGCTTAACTTAATTAAAAAATAGTTTGTTAAATTATTCAAAAATGTCTCTAAAAGCCTATTTACAACAACAACAACAACAGCCTGTACATTCCCAGTGCTGGGCTAAAGGCCTCCTCTCCCTTTGAGGAGAAGGTTTGGAACATATTCCACCACGCTGTTCCAATGCGGGTTGGTGGAATACACATGTGGCAGAATTTCTATGAAATTTGTCACATGCAGGTTTCCTCACGATGTTTTCCTTCACCGCTGAGCACGAGATGAATTATAAAGACAAATTAAGCACATGAATCAGCGGTTCTTGCCCGGGTTTGAACCCGCAATCATCGGTTAAGATGCACGCGTTCTAACCACTGGGCCATCTCGACTCGAAAAGCCTATTTGAATAAAGTATATTTTGATATTTAAGTATAGAAATAATTTGTTCATGTTAAAGTCAGTAATCACAAAGTTTAATTAAAGTAAAAATATACGGATAATATTCTTAAAAAGTTATCGGAAATTACATAAATAACTAAATCAGTGCAAATATTTTATTGTTATCATAAACGATGGCACGAATGATGACATTACAAGTCATTAGCTGGAATCGCGTGCGCGCAGCAATGAGTACGCCAATGTTCAATTACGTGGTGTTTATGTTACGAGTGACCGGTTTAATTGGTAATAACAGTTTTTACACACTTCCATTAAACGCGATAATGCATTGATTGATGTCATTTTATAATTTATACATATCATAAAATTTCAGTGTCTGTAATATTAAAATAACTGACTTTTACAAAACGTATAGACATGTATACACGGCGCATGTACCAAAATAACATTATTTTCATTTATTGTCTGTCTGTCTTTCTGTTTGTTTCGATTAAACTTTAGAACAACTGGACCGAATTTGAAGGGACTTTCATTGCCAGAAAGCTGATGTATTAAGGAGTAACTTAGGCTACAACTACAGCATTCTTGTTAAATTAAACTGGGCACAGCTAGTAACACACATAAATTCGATAAGGCTTAGTCTCCACTTCTACTTAAGGTAAATACTCATATCGACTGTTACATGGGTGATATTTTTGTGTCTGATTTAATAGTCTTACTGCTAGTTATACATGAGGGCAAGGAATAGCTGTCTACTATTTCAATTGCTATGTTTTGAATAAACCATTTCCATAGATCTGGTCTGTTATTCATAAATATATTATAACACAGAGACAATGAATATAACCCCGCTGTGATGATTGTACAATTCGATCGACTACTTCATTAGCATATATATTATGTATAATAAACAAATAGTAAAGTTAATTTTAATTAATTTTAATGAAAATTATTACGAAGATTAAAAATACAAAAAATTATTAACTATTACGATAGAGCTGTTGACCCTTTAATTTTCATTGTTATATTTAAAATTAAATATAATTTTGGAACAGTTACAAGTAAGATAGAGTTTCACAGTAAGAAGTAGAATCTGTCTCAGCTTTGGACCAGCTGGCCGGACGTCCGGCCTCCGTCGAAACTTATTAATTGTCTGCCCTCAGTGTTAACGGTCTCTGAGTGTAGGACAAACGAATCTCTGATGTGGTAAATTCGTTTGATGAACGGCTTACAGCTTTTTTTTATATTATTTATGTACGTACTTTGGTTTTGAATATTTGTACTTTTTGAATATACATATATATGTTTTTATTTGCGTCTGTATCTTGATTCGTAGGCTCATTTCATTTTACGTGTCCATTGATATTTTATGATATATATATTTTTTAAATAAAAATGTTTTCAGCGTGACATGTGACATCGTGGAAGATCCTTTTCTGATTTAGATTAAATTTATTTCCCAGAAACATTAATCATTAAGTAATATACAAATATTTGTTTTGGAAGCAAATATTAAAAAATTATACGAATATTTTATTAATGACAATGATAAAAAATATTTTTAGTGCTTCTTTAGAATAAAACAAACTTTACAAGTTAGATTATCTTAAAAGACCCTTATTAAATCGCTTAGTCTAAATATTTTATACAAAAATATATCTAGAAATTATTTAACTTTGCTTTAACAAACAACTTTTATCCGTAGGAATAACCTACACTTCTTTCATAGTAACATTCATAGATATAATCAATACTTTCAATAACATAATGTACGTAGAAAACTAGATACAATAAACTCAGATATAAATAATCTACACGTATCTAATTATCCTATAGCAAATTAGTTATAAGTCGCAATAAAATGCAAATAAAAGCTTAAACTTCGCAGCGTCATAAGAATCCACTTATGCAGTTGATTAAAATCCTAACCACTTTGAGAAGGCGGCCATCATAATTGGATACTATTTCTGATCCATGCCGCGAGCGCTCGAATACATCAAAATGTTTTAGGATCGCCGCAAGCTATGCGTTTAACGGCCAGTATGAGTGTTAACATTTAGTAGTCACTGGAGGGACAATAAAATAGGTAAACGCTGTTAATGTCATTTGTAAATTCACACTATATATTTAAGGAACTTTAAAGTACATTTTTTTAGTCTGTTTTTTGGGACTTTTTAGCGACAAAGCTAAATGTCAGTCCCATCGTTCCCCTATTAACATTTTCACCACCGGCAACAATAATAATTAAAACTCATTTTAACTTAAACTTGTTAATCCTTTTTGCCATTTTTGAGTTGGGTATGGATAGTTTGCTTTGGAAAATGGCGTCATCTTTTAAATTAACACAAAAATGTCAACTTATGTCTCGTAACAGCATTTAGGACACATTCCATGAGTAAATGATGTACTCGTATGTCATCCTCTATTCCACGTAAATCACAGTATAAAGTATACTTAATTTTGAAACGCGCCAATGTCCATGTATTGCGCATGCCTTATTGCTTAATAACCAGAGAATTATCTTATTTTAAATAAAAAAAATCATAGATATACAAAATTGAAGTGTTGATAAAATCATTTTTATAGCATACTATCGCATATATATTTTGTAATTAATAGTAACTCAAAAATTATTAGCATTTACGTGTCACGATCGTTGTGTATGACCCTCTTTTGTTTATTAGAAGGATTAGAGATTACTATCACGCCGCTGCAGCATTTATGTAATTATTTTTTTTAAGTAAACCAACCTCATACGTATAAAATAAAATGTAATGAGAACGCTCTTTTGTATTCGGCCTTATTCTACGAAAGATATATTTCACGACACATATACACGTTGGTTTAATTTTTAACTCTGAGCTGTCGTGTTTTAATTAATGACGCTGTACGTTAGCTTAATGAAATGTTGTATTTGATATGGACGGTAAGTTTTTCATGTCGATTTGGAATGGTATTTTATAACAGATTCTATTTTCGAATTGGATGTGACATTTTTCTGAGTGTAAATCGTTTGTAAGATAAAATGATCATTAAATATGTGTGCGTTTATATTTTTAATTAGTTTGAGTAAAATGGATTCATCAAGACTAACAGGCATCATTTTACAGATGTAGTATTTTTAGCTACGAAAAAAGAATGTGTTCAATTTGACTACAGTATTTTACTAATAATAGTTTTTTGTATTAGTAAGCCAGGTAATGTCCGCTTGTAAACTTATATATAAAAAAAATTGTAACACTAATTTACCACTAAATTTCTCAAATCCGGGCTAAGGAGGAGGCTAGGAGCATATCCCATTACTCTGCTCCAATGTGGATAGGTGGATTCACATGTGCCTTACTTTCGTTGAAATACATGCATGCAACTTTTTCCACAGCCGCGCATATGATGAACTATAAACAAAATTAAAAACATTACAATTCAGTTCTTGTCTGGGTTTGAAGCCGCAATCATCGGTTAATGAAGTGTACACGGTCTAACCATTGAGCCATCGAGACTCTTGTAAACTTAATTTCCCTAAACATACAATACATTAAAACCTCAGACCAACTTAAGCTGGTTTTTACAATAAAGCTCTTGTCCAGAAATTATTCACATTCTCTACAGAAAACATAGTCAAAATAAATTCTGATACTGATATGAATACGAGCCAGTGGTAGCTGAGAGAGAGATGACGAGATTTTTTTCTGTTGTGTATTCATAGCTTATATGTGTTTACTTTCACCGACATTGCTTAATCGTGTGTCATGTTAAATCAGGAAAATTTCTTACATACAAAAAAATGTATGCAATATTTCTTGGAAACGACCTTGAATCAGAAATGATGTATCTTATTAAAATTCGTTTAACGTATTACGTCTGAGTCATCGACTTTCAATACTATAAGTGCTTCATGTTTAAAAGCCTCTTGGTTCATATTAAAAGTTAGGTTTTGGTTTAAATATTTATTACTCCGTAGATTCCAAATTTAAAAATTCTCATTTTCGCTTTCTATATACGCTATCCAGTAAATCAAGAAGTACACAGTTATTCAATAATTACATAAATAAATTATTAATACCTTAAAGAGAAAAATCTTATCAAATATATTAACAATGATCAATTAAAAACAGCAGTACGATTCTGTTAGAATTCACTTCGTTTGACAACTGATTTACAGCAAAACCTCATTTCGCATTTATCATACAAATTTTATTGTTGTTAATGACAATGTTATATCACATTCCACACTCGTATTCTGCGGTGAGATTCGAGTTTCTTGTTATAGAATACTCGGCGCAATTTTCACATCACAGTAAATCTTAAAGGCAGTTTTTTATTTCATTATAAAACGCATAAATGTAATCCCTACTTATTATTTATTAATAGTATTCAATCTGATTATTACAATAATATTCTAGTTCCATGAATGTAATTGTAGAGATTAATGAAATCCTTTGTCTGTGAAATACACTCTAATCAAACTTTGCACGTATGAATAAATGAGAAATATTAAACGACATACATGGCCTTAGAACATAAATTACTTAGAAGTGTCATATTTTAGAATGTACTACGAAAACACACTTTGGCTTTGAAGTCTGTTTGTGTGCACCACTCAATACATATTCAAGCAGTAATACCTACAAAGTAATGTTGTAATCCTGTTTGAAGGGTTAGTGATCCAGTGAAATTTCAAGAACAAAGAATGATATATTACTTCCCAAGCCTGTGAGTGAATTGCTAATGTAAGAAATTGTTGATATTTCTTTTAATGCTATTGTATGGGTACTGGCGACACTAGGTGTCCAATTCGCCGCTGATATGATTAAAAAAAAACAAAGAATCCAACGAATCAACTGAACTTAATACGGATTTTTTAAACATATATCTTTAATGTATGATGATATGTCGCAAATAACACTACAAAGGTTATATTCTCAAAAATGCATCTTAAGTAAATATAATATAAATAGAAGGAAAAGAAATTTAATAACGTAAGGAAAGTGTTATGCTACCTTCAATTAGATTTTCGTCTTGGGATTTAATATCGATATGAAGACGGGACGTCAATTCTCTATCGTAATTAATACCTTACAATTTGTTAGAGCGCAGGAATATCTAGTCTATGGAGTAATAACAGTATACCCTGAGAAATGTTAGAAATTTTATGCATTATAGAATTGAAGTTATTTTTTTTTATGAGGGAATATTTACCTACAAATATGAATAATATTACGAAATATTATTCTATATTTAAAAATCAAATTTCATGATGCTAAATTTTTTTTTAGGTAATTTTGTATGTGGCACAGATTCTACCAGTGATATCAACTTTGTATATTAGTTATTTGTATTGCTCATAAGGTAAGGTTCCTTATTCTGAATTTTAAAACACCTTAAGTTAATCTTTGTAT
Organism: Vanessa cardui; assembly: GCF_905220365.1. Lineage (NCBI taxonomy): Eukaryota > Metazoa > Arthropoda > Insecta > Lepidoptera > Nymphalidae > Vanessa > Vanessa cardui. Next base: position 10,625,667 of record NC_061126.1, read on the forward strand.
AACTTTGCAAATTAATTATTGCCATTTACATTAATTACATGATGACAATTATATCCTCCTTCAACGAGCTAAAAATTAATAGTCTTAATATTTCAATAACATATTTTTTTATCGTTGGTACTTAATAAAAATAAATTTATTCATTTTTAAGTACTGGATTAATTAAAATATTAGAAAAAGCGCAAACTGTTAATATTATAGTTAAATTAGATAAAGGAACATAGGCTGTGGAGAACCTTATTCTAGCGTTGACAGCTACAAACACTAAGTAACATATCATAATCATACAATTACAAAAACGTAATATTATTAATTCTGTGCAGTCATCGCGTAGGTAACATTTAATAAGTTAAAATTACACATCATAATTGTTATGAATGTTAATCAACATTTTGGTACTTATTGCCCAGGCAATAAAAGATTACCAAAAACGAATCGCAGATCGAATTTTAAAAATTCTTATATAATTATTTTATGTATTTAGAATACTGGATTTAATTACTTCATTTTAAATTATATAGTGATCTTTAAGAAGGCTAAAGTTACTGTTTTAACATTTCAAGACTTCTTATACGTTCGCTTGCTTCGTTACCTAAGCTCGCGTCTCCAAATGAAGCGTGAAGATTCATTCATACGAGAGCGTTGTTAGACACGGTGAAGCAGTTAGACTTTGTTTTGGCATAATAGCCTCTATATCTATAGATATAAAGCCGAACGTTTCACCTCTATTTGAGGCTATGTGTATGAACAGGCGATGCGAGGCACGTACTAATCTACCACAGTTTGCTCGTTGTCGGGACCCGCTCTGAATACCCAAATATGAAGCATTCCTGACATAGAATAAATGGAACAATGCATGCTAACCGGCGAAAATTAAAGACTTGATTGGCTGATGGGAATAAATTCTATAAGTTTTTATATCATTTCATATTTATGTATTAAATATTACTTACTTTTATATTCGGCTTAAGTTTACGTAATGTACTTCTTAATTTGTAAGTTTATTACTTTACTCATATAATAATTATTATCTATTCATATTTTGTGAATTTATGAAATTAGGTGTGTTTTATTTAATGTATAGGAGTTCATAATAAAATTTAATTATTACAAATCAATTATTAAATGATTATCATATTTTATGACATGTATCGAAATTTATTGAATAATTTTAATTATTCAATATTTCACAAAGTTTAACGGCTATCGTTTCGTTATAAATTATTTAGAGCGCTTTAGCAGACGTCTCCGTTGCATTGTTATACGACAGCATAATATGTACAACATACAGCTGCCTACCTCCAGATGTAAGGTCTAGAACAAAAGTGTTTTACACATGGGGTTGATTTGTATTGATTATTATAAAAAAATGTATCACACTATACTAGACTAGAGTATTTAAATTTTGGACGACACCGTAGCGGTCCTCACGAGGAGCGGAACGGGGCCCCCCCTCTCACTCATCGAAAGGGGTTCGGGCTACGTAGTCGTGGGGTGGGGGGAGTACGTCGTCGTCGGGACGTACTTCTCCCCTAACCGCAGCCTGGCTGAGTTCGAGACCTATCTCGGCTTGGTCAGAGCTGCGGTGGCCAGGCAGTCGCCGAAACCGATAATGGTTCTCGGCGACTTAAACGCGAAGTCGCGTGCCTGGGGTAACCCTGTCACGAATCCGCGAGGGAGGGCCGTCCAGGTGTGGGCCCTGCTCTCCAACCTGTCCCTTCTCAACAGGGGACAGGTTCACACCTGCGTTCGCCATCACGGGGGTTCCGTGGTGGACGTTTCGTTCGCCACTGCTGTCGTAGCACGCAGAGTGGTTGATTGGAGAGTGGAGGAGGAGGTGGAGACTCTATCGGATCACCGGTACATCCGATTTGAGATCTCCACTTCTCGCAGGCCGGCGGAACCCCAGAGGGTGCCGACCACGTTGCCGAGATGGTCTCTCGGCCAGGTCGATCGAGAGCTGGTTAAGGAGATTAAGGAGGTCAAGGAGGGAGGTCAAGGTGCAGCGGTGGGGTTCCGCAGCGAGGAGGGAGGGTGCCAGCTCAGAGGAGCTGGCAGGCCGGATGCGCAGTTCACTCAAGGAAGTCTGCGATGCGGCCATGCCTCGGACCCGGCGCAGAGTTCCGCGCCGACACGTATACTGGTGGTCGCCCGAAATCGCCGACCTTCGGGCGACGTGCTGTCGGGCACGGAGGGCCTACGTCCGCTGTCGAAGACGCAACGGCCTCGACACGGATTTGGAGGGACAGTTGCTGGACGCCTATCGCCAGCTGAAAAAAGAGCTGCAGCTGGCGATACGCAAGGCCAAGGAGAAGGCCAGGGAGGAACTTCTGGCGGGCCTCAATCGAGACCCGTGGGGGCGCCCGTACCGCGGTGTACGCGGGAAGTTCTGCACCCAAGGCGCCCCCGTCATCGAGACGATGCCACCGGAACTCCTCCTTCGCCTGGTTGGGGAACTCTTCCCCCATCCAGGCGAGCACGTCCCTCCGCAGATGGCGCCCCGCTCCGTGACCGAAGACCCAGTGGTTTAACCACTGATTACGGAGCGGGAGATGGAGATGGCCCTCGGTCGCTTGAGGGCCAGGAAGACGGCGCCGGGTCCGGACGGGGTTCCAGGGCGTATTCTGTGCGACGCCCTGGAATACCTAGGTGCAAGGCTTCGGGAGCTATTCGACGAGTGTCTGTGCAGCGGGCAGTTTCCGAAGCCTTGGAAAGAAGGGAAGTTGGTCCTGTTGCCGAAGGAAGGTCGGCCGTTGGATTCCCCTTCGGCATACAGGCCAATTGTGCTGCTGAACGAGACGGGAAAACTCTTCGAGAAGGTCCTCGCAGCCCGTCTCGTTCAGCACCTCGAGGAGGTCGGTCCGGGTCTCTCGGAGGCGCAGTACGGATTCAGGGCGGGCCGATCGACAGTCGACGCCCTGAATGCCCTGAAGACTCGGACGACGGAAGCGGTGGCCCGGGGGCAGGTCGTCCTGGCTGTGTCGCTTGACGTGGCGAACGCCTTCAACAGTCTCCCTTTCGAGACGATACGGGAGGCACTCCGATACCATGGGGTGCCGACCTATCTGAGGAGACTGCTGGAGGCGTACCTCCAGGACAGGGAGATCCTCTGGGCGGGGGTCGATGGGAGGATCGTCCGGCGTCGAGTGGGCTGCGGCGTTCCACAGGGGTCGGTCCTCGGCCCAATTCTATGGAACGTCGGTTTCGACTGGCTCCTGCGGGCTCCCGTCCTTCCCGGGATGGGGGTGTTGTGTTACGCTGACGACACTCTCGTCACGGCGATTGGACGGGACTACCGCATGGGAATGCTGGGCTTGAGGGTCTCCATATCCAAAACGGAGGCCCTCCTCTTTCACGGTCCACGAAAAGGACCCCCACGAGGGGCGAGTATCACCGTCCAGGGGACGGTTATCAAGGTGCAGGCCCAGATGAAGTATCTGGGCCTGATCCTGGACGGACGATGGAGCTTCGGGCAGCATTTTGTTCATCTCGGCCCAAGGCTCATCAACGCCGCTGCCGCTCTTGGTCGCCTCCTTCCGAATGTGGGAGGGCCGGGGTCGCTATGCCGGCGTCTTTATTCCGGCGTAGTGAGGTCGATGGCGCTGTACGGTGCCCCGATCTGGATAGACGCCCTCACCGCTAAAAATCGGGCTCTGCTGCGAAAGCCGCAGAGGGTCATAGCGGTGAGAGGCATCAGAGGATACCGTACGGTGTCGTGGACTGCGGCGACACTTCTCGCGGGCGATCCGCCCTGGGAGCTCCAGGCGGAGGTGCTCGCGGAAGTGTACCGGTTCCGGGTCGAGGCGAGGGACCGCGGCGACCGTCCAGGGTCGGCGGAGATCGGGCGGATCAGGGCTCTAGCCCAGCAAGCCCTGATCGCCCGATGGCAGGAGGATCTGGGGACTCCCACGGCGGGCCTAGCGACAGTGGAGGCGATCCGTCCCCACTTGAGTCGCTGGGTCGAGAGGAAGCACGGCACACTGTCGTATAGAATGACGCAGGTACTTACCGGACACGGATGCTTCGGTAAGTACCTGCACGGGATAGCGCGGCGGGAGGAGTGCGCCAGTGGACACGGCGTACCACACCCTGTACGAGTGTGCTGCGTGGGGGCCCCAGAGGCACATCCTTGCGGCGACTATGGGCGGAGACCTCTCGCTACCGAGCGTTATCAACACCATGCTCGGTAGCGAGGTGTGCTGGTCAGAGATGCGCTCCTTCTGCGAAAGTGTCATTTCTCAGAAGGAAGCAGCGGAGCGGGAGCGGGAAAAAAATGCCGCCGCTGACTCGCTCCGCAGAAGACGACCGGGGAGAAGGAAAAGGCGCTACGCGCATCTTCTCCCTCCGCCTCAATAGGCGCCGTAGGGACCAGGGGGGGTCCCAGTACCCTGGGAATCCCCCCTAGCTGTTGGAGGCCCGTATAAGCGGGCCGACCGTCAGGGCGTCACGGTAGCATGCGTAAGCGATCCCGTGGCGTCCGCCGAAAGACGGAGAGGGTACCGCTGGTTTTTTAGTGGGTAAACCCGGTGTGCTTGGGCGCACTCGGCGTTCAGGGCTCCGGGGAGTCCCACACACCCCCCCACTTTCCATCACGTGGGGGAAGCGCGCAAAGCGTTTTTCCAGCGTAATAAAAAAAAAATAAAAAGAGTATTTAAATTAAGAAATTACTAGTTCTAATTTCAAAATTAGGATTTCAGTAGTATTATGTATAGTAAAATTTTAATATATTGATAACAATGGTTACTATTCTAGGACATTTAAGTTTATTTATATGCTTAAGCAGGACATAGTCTGTCACTATGCCAAGACTCATTTATATCCATCTCGTGGCTTCATTGTGATTCCTGCTTTGACTCGCAGATATATATGTATGTATTATTGGTAACAAATTGTCGCTCACGACTTGTCTCGTTTTAGGGTTTTAGGCATAAAAATAGACTATATCTCTCCTTGGAGGTGAAGCTTTCTTCTTAGCAAAGTTCATCAAATTAGGTTCTCTAGTTTAGTCGTGAAAGAAAATCAAACAAACAGAAGAATAGCTTTACTTTCGAATTTATTACATAGGTAAAGAAATACAATTACCCAACTGTATAATTGTATACATATCAATTAGTATATTAAAAGTATTTTTGTTCACGCATGTTATATAGACATATTACATATACTATTAATGATATTATTGATTGACTATGTGTTTCTATATTTTAAAGAAAAGTTATATTTAGGTATATCATAAATATTTACGAACACACATTGTGAGACGTTATCAATATCATGTTTGCAATTACCAAGAGTTCGCAACAAACTTTAATTGTTAATCATAAACTCTTAAACAAGTCCAGAATATATAACCTTAGAAACTCAACGTACTAGTCTAATATCCTGTCAGACCTTAGCAAACTGCCTTCGAATGTCCTTGAAATTAATTAAAACTACCCTTTGAAGGGCGAACAATTTAGCAAAGCCATCGGATGATCTTAAATCGCTTAGAAGGGTTATATTGAGTTATACATCGCTTACTTGATAATAATACATGGGGTGTGCCGAGCCTGGGTCTATAGTACAGCGGTGTCGATGCACTGAAGGGTTATAATTGCCAGAAAATGTTAGGAGATAAATCTTTATCTTACACTCGAACCAAAAGCTTCGCAAAATTCTCATGGAATGTTTGAATATAACATTTGGCAGTTATCTTAAAATAAACTAGCTATCGGTCGTGGCTTCGCACAAGATATAAGGGTCTATTTATTTTATTATTATATATAACTATATTGTTTTACGTGCTCTACCCAGAAAAGAATCATCGTTATATTTCAACAATTTTAAGCAATATGTGAACGAATTATACACCTAAACTTACCTCATTACCTCATAAATCTAAAACTGAAATCCTTAAAAAATCTGTTTCATGGTTTTTGAGTTCATCGCGTTCAGACAGACAGATTTTGATGTAGTATATGTAAGGAGACAGGACGGCGTTAATTATTTTCGTGAGTAAATCTGTAACCTACATTTTTTGTTTTGGTTTTTATAATATATTTTGAGTGCTAGTCCTAGTGACTAAGTCTATACTATCCGTACTAGATCATTCCTAATATGAAAGTTGATGACGATAAATATTATATAATATAATGAAAAGCTCAGCTATCTGAGCTCTACTAGCCCATACGAATACTCATCAATACATATTACACTAATTATATAAATGTGAAAGTACGCTGCCTGTCTGTTGATTAGACATTAGACAACTATTTTTATACATAACATTTAAAAAAAAACCTTTAAAAAGCGAGCGTAGCCACGGGTAAGAAATAGTCAGAATATACAACTTTAAATTGTCTTATAAGCATTCCATACGCTCAAGAAGGGGAATAATTCAACGGTCAAATATGTGCATTTACTTTTCTCAATATACCGGTTAACCACCCTTTTAGGGATGGACAAGGCGTTACGGAACCCCAAACTGTAAAACCGGTATTTCTTAAATTGTTCCATGAATAAAAATGCAGCAATAACTCTTAATAGCGGTCGAGATATAACCGAATGCGTTTTTATCTTTAAAGGAGTCCGTTCAATATGTTTCATCCTAAACATGAAGGATAGACCATTTTTTTTATTGTGTTTACGGTTTATCTGACATTCTGACTTAAATATGTTTATATTTACAAAATGTGACGTTCGCGAAGTATTTTCTCACTATGTGCATATATATATATATATATATATACAGTTTAAGAAAACCTAAGTAGTCTATATCAGTTATAGTAAATTTATATTCTGTTGATAATTCATGTCTTCATATTATATGTTCGAGATTAATATACAAAACGTTCTATGCCTTTAACGATCATTTAAATAATATATATTTATAATAAAAAAACTTAAGATTTTAACAACAGAATAAAACTTGACGAAATATTTGTTGAAAAAGCTAATGTGCCATCACCTTTATTTGGTCCAAATGACAATTCTTCATGCAATATTTATGGCTATACATAGTATACTTATCTATATCTATACGGTCCAAACATTTCATAAAAAGATCTTTTATTATAATAATGTTTTATATTTAAACTGTTTATGGTAAAAAGTCTAACATTATTACACATACATGCTTTTAAATTTGAAGAGAGATAAGTGACAATCTCTGATAAGTGTAAATATAAGTATAATATAAGTCACAATATAAAATGTAAATTATAAATACTAAGTATAATACTACATATACTAAATAAATACTAATTATAATACTAGTAATAAAAAATATACATTATAAGTGTTGATTGAAAACTAAAAGAACTCAGTAATTTCCCAGTGTTCTTACTCTATTCAATAATATTACTTAATACCATGATGCTCCCTATTCGTTCCTGATAATAATATTCTTAGCCTTTACCTCACAGCTTTTTGTAGATCTAACTAAAGTTATGGCAGAGTTCCTGGTACTCATTGGACGATCGCTGCATGTAAAAAATCGGTAATGGTTTTATCTTAAACTTAGATTTGTAAAAAATTAAAGATGATTCTTGCAATCGAGAATCCTTAGTAAATTGAGCGGGCAAAAGTTACTGGCCGAGTAGAGCAAAAAAAAAAAATTAATGTGAAACGTACGAACAGACGTCGTCAGCTTAGAATCAAATTAAATCAAAATAAAAACTAATCATAGGTTTTGAAATATGTAAAAACCTTTTTAATAGACGCGCAATTTTACGTGCGACCGACTAGTAATTCACAACAACAATAACAACAACAACAGCCTGTAAATTCCCACTGCTGGGTTAAAGGCCTCCTCTCCCTTTGAGGAGAAGGTTTGGAATATATTCCACCACGCTGTTCCAATGCAGGTTGACATGTCACATGCAGGTTTCCTCACGATGTTTTCCTTCACCGCTGAGCACGAGATGAATTATTATAAAGATAAATTAAGCACATGAGACAGCGGTGCTTGCCTGGGATTGAACCCGCAATCATCGGTTAAGTTGGACGCGTTCTAACCACTGGGCCATCTCGACTCTGGTAAGTAAGTAATTCACAAATAACGTTAAATTTACAGTATTATGAACCAATACTTGGTAATTTTAAAATATTGGTCACTAGTATAATGAAGTCATCGCTACATTATGAGTCATAAGGAACATACATAGATGATATTGATAAACAGTTGTCTGTCCGTCCGACCGCACGACGTGAGGTCATATCAGTCGCCTTACTCATTGTTTTGCTCAAATATACTCTAATGAATAATAAATGAATGCCGCATAAGAGAAACTTATGTAGTTTTTCGTGTTCGGTTATAAACAGGATCTTGTGTATGTGTGAGTGAATAGGTATTTGATTACCATCGAAATGAGAATGCGAGTATGTATGAAATATATTAATAATTCTATAATACATAAATAATGAATGCTTCTTACTGATAACCTTTAACAAGAATCCGGTGATTCAAAAATAATAATGTTTTCAATAGTGACTGAAATCAAAAATAATAATAAAACAATTTGATAATATCAAACAAATAATAGTTAAACGTAATCAGATAAACAATAATCCTAAAGCTAGACCATTCCGTTCCACGTTCCACGTACGTTGAGATACCAAATAGGCCGTTCGCAATAGGTCCCAGTCGGATTGAATATTGATACGACAGATGGTATTCCGCACATAATTAATTCCCATCCATTCAGGTCCTACTGACCCAGAGCTATTTACATATTTGGATATTGTTGGCACTGACTCTGTCCATAAGCTGTTTATATGCTAAGGGTTCGATTTTGTGGACCTGTTGTTTTAGTTCAATTTGCGTTGAAATTATAAATATTTACATAACTTGAATATGGAAAGGAGTGTTTGGACTTTTTGATTGTTTTTACAACTTGAAGAAATAACTTAAAGAGCTGATAAATAAATTTACTTTGTTTATTGCTTTTTTTCCTCTTTCATAAGCGCCACAATTTTCAATATTATACAAAAAAGATCATACTATGCTTACCTACCTAAAATTTGAAATGACTGAATTTGCACATTAATTCCTTATGGATCGAAGATAAGAATTAAGAGAGAATTTTAATACATTAATCTCCTCAAGTTACCTGAGTCCTGCGGAGCTGAAAGAATATATGGAAATTTGTCTTTGAAACATTGAAATATCATTGATTGTTTGTGTTTATAAGTAACATACAGATTTGAAGCTGTAGGTATCATCAGCATATTTTTGAAAATTCATCGCCCAATCGGTTGAATTTAAGTATCAAAGATTGCCATTTTTAATTTTTTGAAGTATGAAGAAAAGGATGTAGGTATGCGTTCATAAATAAAGATCGGTTTTAAAGGGTGACATCCTCAAATTTCAGTTTGTCTATGTACAAGACATAGGCACATGCTATTGTATATAATTGACTTAGTAAGACCTTCATTTTTTGTATACTATTTTGATGTCAACTGAATTCTAAGCGACGTTATCCCATACAACAGTTACGTTGGGTTGGTTATCTTCTTCGTATATCGTTCAATCTATTCACAAAACCATACCAATATCGATTGAGTGATCTAGAATAACAGGTACAGAGGTAAAAGGGACTGTGTATTGTAATTAATATTTATCAATATATAATTATTATATAGTTTGTTGCGAGTTTTATTCCGAAACATCTAGTAGCAAGCTATAGGACTTTATTTTATATATCCATAATATTACTACTAAAGTGTCTTTACCCGTAATAACCTCCTTATAGTTATATAGTTATAGTAGATCCCAGAAAATTTTCACAAATGTTGAATAGATTACATAAGAAAAAATAAGATTATATACTAAGTGTTATGCATTATGTATATTTACATTTTTTATTATTTACATAAACATTTTTGAACGCTTTTTAGGTACTCAGAAGGCTTAATACGTCGTCTCATAAAAAGAACAAGTATTAATAAAAATCATATCACCAATTTAAAAAAAATTGTATTTCTCACATTTATAATTATTTAATTTGGTTTGCACTCTTCATAATTACCTTGTGGTTACACAATTTTATAAAACGATTAAACACAATTGTTATTTAAATTTTATAAAACAGAACGGTGATTTCAACGCAGAACATTATTTTTTTACTGTATACTTAAAAGTGAAGATAGTACAAAATACATCTAACCTACTTTTAAGCATAACTCTCGCTAATCCTCCTGACGAAATAGCTTTTGCCATTGACAGATGCGAGGCAAACCTTGGTGAACGATTGCGCCAATTACGCTGAGCTGCTGGCGATAATTACAAGACTAAGATCGATGACACTTCAAGATGGATAGCAGTGACGTGAGATTCGTTTGGGCATGACTTGGCAAACCTTAGCAGACACTTCTAAACGAAGACAATTTAATTAATTTAATAATTCATCAGTTTCATCTAAATTAAAATATAATTTCAAAGATTATTTATGAATATTCAAAAAACCGAGGTAAAATAAATCTTATCTAAAAGATAAGCTCATTGATAAATTACTGTTTGAAATTTATGATCTTACAAATGTTACTTATTAATTAACTCATGTTACAAGTTTTCAATATTAACAAGCTTGATTCACTGAAATCAAGTCTATTAATTAAATGGCTTCTCTTGCAAATGTAATAATAACATCGACATCATAGACAATATTGATTTATGGAGAAAGGAACACGACCAATTTAACATAGTATCCAAAAAATTAAAAAAAATAGGTAGGTAGGTATACAATTCTTACGCGGTTAAAAAATTGTAATGTATGGGTGGGTGTTTTACAATTTTCTATAATATTGATCGTAAATAACTAGGAGCCTCTTTTATTTCAATGTCGACATTACATTTTACTGTTTAGTAGCAATTTTTTATTGTGTGACTGCATTCCCAAATCGAATTAAGTCAAACCTAAATTAAACCTTTTAATTTGGTTAAATGAACTGTAATGAATATCTTGATTTCATATCTTATACTCAACATCTATTTCATACCTAGTAGGTGACTAATTCAGACGACTCATACCAGCTTCAGTCATTAGGGACTGCCACGAATACGCTCCTAATACAATGGTTAAAATGTTGCTTGTAATAGTAAAGATTAGTTAACAAAAACAATTAAAACCTTTTACACCATATTATGTTTTATACAGTAATTTCTGAAATTTCTTCAATAATTTTATAAAATCATGAAACGAAAAATTGTCCTGTAATTTCATTATTATAAGCTCAAAACTCAAGCAAAAGTATTATCCTTATCATTCAATTTTACACATCTTTATTATATTAATTTTGAGTTGACGCCGTTTAAAGTATTTCATAAAACTGTAGTAGGTACTTACGTTGTTACCGTGAGGTATATATTATATATATATATATATATATATATATTTAATACATTTGCTAGTGGATTAGTTTCCAACTATCAAACTAGAGGTTACGGTGTATTAGTGCTCAATTTTATTGATTGTTACGCTTTACAAAATATCCCTTATTCATAAGCCATAAGTCGTAAAGCGACTTAAGTAACTTCGCTTGAGGGTCGATATGGAGTATCTCTACTCAACTCCGCAATGCTAACACGGTTGCCTAATGAAACTATTCTCGGATATTGACACAGTAAAAGAAATAATTATTTAACATTAAATAAAATAACAAAAATGATTTTTAGGGCAAGAGCAACAGGCTATTTGACAATGCGAAAAATAAAGTGTCAATTATTATAATCAGTCAGTATATATTATAAGTATAAAAATGGGTTTTTTATTAACGACAGGAAAAATAATACTTAATTTATTCAAAAACCCATAAATAAAAATGCATTTCTATAAATGTTTGTCACGTGACACAAAACGCTCCTGATTGGCCGGGCGTATGATGAAGTCATTTGCTTATTGACCTTGCTTGCCTGCTATATGTACCACAGATTAAAATAAAGGCAAGTGACGTCACCGACCCCATTGCAGTGCCGTATTGTCCAAGTAGCGTTTTCGCGCGCTTTTTAAATATGGAATTTTTAATATGATATTATTCGGCAAATGTGTACTATAAATAAAAGAATCAACCGTTACTGGGTTCCACTAAATAATGGAAAATGGATTTTAAATACTAGTCAAATTGCCTATTGTGTTATGAATTTGGTATGAGCCGTAATCTTTATATCCTTTATATGAATACTTTTATTTTACTAAAAGCGTCAATACGGCACAATTGTACGTTTAGGCTTAAGTGTAATAGGATACAAGGTTAAAAAGGGTTCAAGAGAATCCATCTCTTGTATAAATCTTTGCTGAAGGATCGTGCGTGGTCCATTGTGCTGGAATCGAGTTAGTTTAAGAGAGTTTACTGTCGTTTTACTTTGAGATTTCAAGATCTGTTGTTCTGATTTTTGTTACATTATGAATAATATGTTTGATCTTAATAATAAGATTTTTATGTTACTAGTTATCCCCCGTGGCTTCGCTTGCGTTTTAGAGAGTTGGTTGTCATGTGTTATGTCCTTCCAGGAAGTTCAAGTTTGCTTCACACTAAACTTCACATTTATAATATTAATGTAAATTAGATTGCTTTTTTTTCCAGTTTGTTTTACTTTTTTTTAATTTCGTTATATATCTTATATAACTTGATTTTTAGATAACTGATGGTCTCATTAGTCTAATATCTATATATAAGGAAGCAGATCCTGAGTTCAAACCTTAAAACGGTAAAAAATATTTGATTTATCTATCAAAAAAGTTTCTATTACAGCCCAGAGTCTGAAAATTAGAAGTGTGTGCAATCGCGGGCTCCGGAGAGCTCGTACAGCTTTTGGTCCTGCGTTTCAACTCTTGCTGGTTGTGTCACATTGGCGTCCTATTGAGTTATGAGAGTGAATAAATAGAAAGTGTACCTATGTTGTGCTATAATATGTCCCGCGTAGTTGGCCGGTCAGACTTGTAATAGGTTGTCACGATATTCTAAATCATTTCCCTGAAGTCGGTCAGGATGACATACGCAATGAATATTTCATAAATCACTGTAATTTGAGTAACTTTTTTTAAATTTTTTAATATGTATAGTTAATAGGTTATTTGTTATTATTACTCCCACATGGTGACAAGGTATGTATATAATGTGAGGACATATTACAAAAACATTAAGTCATATTTGTATAATAACATAATGTGGGAACCCACACACGTTTTATTTTTAAAACAAATCTAAATATTAAAATAATAAAAATCCTTTTTGTGTGAACTTTGGAAAGTTAATCTGTCATAAATCTTCGAAGTCGAAAATGTATAAGACACACTTTCTCATGCGCTGTGACATTTGCCTTCAAAACGTAGACTGAAAAAAGTGAGATTAATATTTAAATAAATATACGTACAGCTGTTATACGGATCAAATATTAAAAGTTCTCAGCAAAGTGGAGTAACTAAATTCTAAGTAATTTTCAAATATTATAAGCCACGATTTTTAAAATAAACTTACTTATTGTTTAAAAAATGTTTATTTTTGACGGTAAGTTTGTTTAAATAATGTTTACAGAAACTTAACAAGCTTATCACTTGACAAACAAAACCATAACAATTTCTCACCCTAACTTACACCTAAATAACTGTTATTCAATGTATGATTTAATCCTTACAATAAACATTAAAATTAGTATTATAAATGATTACTTTTATAATAGATTTCCAATACAATCTGCTTTAAAATAAAAGTAATTTAAAAGGTTAAATGAGTCGTAAATAAATACGTAAAATATTTTTTACAACTGTTCATTTATTAAACTTCAACAAATTATATTACACGATGACATATATGTAAAACGATGTATTAAAGCATTGAACTTGTTACTATTGCTACTCAAATGAAATCCATAGTAATCGTTTAAGAGATAGAAAATAAAGTTATGGGCGTAGCTGTGCAACGCTACCATACATTCGTTACGAGTACATGACTGTACAGAAAATACAATAGAAGACGTTTTATTACTTTAAAAATCTTCAAACGTGTATAATTATGTTAAGAGCGAACATGTTTTATAAATTATGAAAGTTGAAAATATGAAAACTGTTGTTATAACAATTTGCTTTGTACCGCTGAGTGCTCGCAGATGTCACGACAGAGTTCCAAAACAAATGATAGCGCCGTCACTGCTCTCCCAAATCACTTTTTAATGTTAAACACTGTTTTTAACGTTTTCGGACTTATTAAGTTTAATGTTTCATAAGTGCAGCGCACTTGGAAAAATGTCTGATTATAATTTTGAGCGAGCAATTATATACAGAGCTAATGGGTTTTATACCTTTAGCATATAAAATATTACATGAAATATAATTAATATTGCATTTAAGTTATGGTTTTGGGTGGAGTAAAACACAAAATTATATATGTTCTATTTTATCTTGTAGTTCGCTAATCAAATAAGATGTAAAAATGATTATAAACCTTTTTACTTGTCATTATTTTTTTTATTTTTTTAAGTCATAATTTTTGTAGCCTTCTGCAAATAACGAGCGATGCAGACTTGTCTAAAGCAAAGGTTCTATATTCCGCACTGCAAAACCTTAGGGATCCCCTCATACCCATAAAAACCGTAATCGTACCTTAAAGGCACTAAAAAGGTCGATCCTGTACACCTGATAATAAATCGTTGAAAACAAAAGAAAAATCCTCCATAAATCGGAACTCAATGCAATATACGTCTATTAGGTTCGCACTTGAAAGCCTTTAAATCTTTCCCTACCCCAAAACCCCCGTTTTACAGCTAGCCAATACCGTGACCAAAGTATGGAGTAAATTTTTCGAAACTCTACCTATAACATGTCCATTAGACGTTTTATACGGGCAATTATTTCTAGCCTAGTACATAACGCGCAATGTATACTAAAGCAATCGAAAAAGCCGTGATAAGTATGCAGGCTGCATGTCCAGTAATAGCTTCATCGTATGTTGCAGTATCGGAATATAGTCTACAGGCTGTTTGATAAATTTTTAATTCTGTAATAGTTCTCTTGGGGTTTTTATGTAAGTCCAAACTTTGGACTATTTGTCGTAAGTTATGTGTTACTACTGTGGAATATTTCAATATATGAGGGTTTTTATTTTCTGATAATATTTTGGTTAAAAGTTATTACGATAATAAATATTAAAATGATACTGAATAGTGAGTAATAATAATGATTAAATAATTTCGTTTGATATAATATCTCGAATTGACGTTTTTAATAAATAACATAAATTCATTTAAATAATTCTGTACCAAATAAATGAACATAATACAGTAAATATGATATAGGTACGTGGTGAGCCATCTGATGGTAAATAGTCACCATCCAGTAATAATTTTCAATGGATGGTCGGTACACAATGAAAATTCATAAACTTCGAAAATTATGTGTTACTCCTAAATAAATCATAACATAAAAAACCACTCATACATAAAAGTGACTAAAAACTGTAAGTACATACAATTTTATACCTTCGTTATTAATACATTTAAAAATCAGTTTATGGCATTCAAAAACGCTTTCAAATAATTTAAAATTAAAAAAAATATATTTTTTATCATTAATTATATAAAAAATTTATATTTTAATGAAACTTCAAAACCTTAATTATTTCCGTTATTAGACATTCTGCTTTTATTTTCTAAATCTGATTATATAGCCGATAATTATTATAACTTAAAACGGATTAAAGTCTCCGCTACGCAAGCGTTTATTTAATGTACCAAAAAGTTTTAATCAGATTGTAACGCTATTCGATTTTTATTTTTACCTATTATTTCAGATGAGACGTTAAAATATTGGTCGATAAATTATTCGATTTAGTGACGTACGGTTTAGTTCTGTCAATGGGTGTTATCTATGGTGGTATTTTTTTCTGGAAACATTCCTTACGGTTTTAACGGCTTTTCTTTCTTTTTTTCGAGACTTGCGTACGTTTCTTTACTTATTTACATACAACGTATAACATGTCCCACGTGATAACATAATTTAGTGTATCAATAAACAATTCAGTTAAAAAGATAAAAATAATTTAAGAAATGGGATTTTCTCATTCATAGATTTATGTTATACTTTTATTGTTTACTAGCGACCCATGACTTCGCAAATGTGTAATGTTGATACTACAGAATGTCTTTATATGCAACGTTCACATATTTTTTTGTCAAAATGCGCTGTGCCTCTTCAATTTATAATTCCGAAATTATCCATTTAAATTACATTCTGGAAAGGGCCATATTGATCCATGATCGTTTATATATTGATCTTATATTAAACACACGATGTATTTGAGGTACATAATTGGATAAAGATTAATGATGTATTGCCTAAAATCTAAAAAAAAATATTTCTCGTAAAAAGTAAAATATAATAAATGGTTATTGTGGGTTATCCCTAATCATCGTGGACTTTTTTGAAGGCCCTTGTAAGATGTACAATACTGTTGGACATTATTTTGATCATCTCATAGGGTGCAGCCAGTGTTGGCAATATAATCGTTATTTACGACATCACATTAGAAATTTGAAAATGAAGAAAGAAAATCCGTTTCGAAGTTTTAAAGATCTAACCGTACACTGGGACAGATAGCAGAAAACGACTTTATTTTTATTCTATGTGGTGATTACTGTAGTTACTATTTTGTCATCGTATATTTTTCACATAAATATTAAGATATGATGTATCAATTTTGGCCAAATAAATGGTACGGATTAAACTCGATTATTTATTTTAAATCTAACACAATGTTCTGAAACACCAATATCGAGACGAAAAATCAGACAATATATAATACATCAACTCAAGTGACTGTTATCAATTTCAACTTTATTATCATTATAATAAGATCGTTAGTTTAAACATCTTGCAGTGCAATGTTTCGTCCGAGCTAAATTTGAACGCCTCTCCGGACATTCCGATTCGGTTTGAAAAGGCAAGTGCCTCTTCAAATTTACGGGCTACAGGTTAATATAACTGCAAACGATTATAGGCTTTAAATTGTTTTGTATAGTGTTGAAAATTCTCTGCCTTTCTTATGTATATTTCTGGAAGGCTATTGTGACTGCTTTATATAACTAATTCGATGTTTGATGGCAATTATTGAGGCAATATTCCCCAGTTGTATGAAAGATGTATTTGTTTATTTATTTGATTAAAAATATTATTAATTCTATCTTAGTAATATAATCAAAGGATTTTTTTATATTATAAAAAATATATTAACAAATAAATAAACTATTTTATATATATTTATTAAATCTTATTTTTCGACCTCCATGGTCGGGTAGTGTGTACGCCGGTTTTCATGGGTACGCCACTCAGAGGTCCCGGGTTCGATTCCCGGCCGAGTCGATGTAGAAAATTCATTACTTTTCTGTGTTGTCTTGGGTCTGTGTGTTTGTTGTACCGTCGTTACTTCTGATTTTCCATTACACAAGTGCTTTAGCTACTTACATTGGGATCAGAGTAATGTATGTGATGTTGTCCACTATTTATTTATATTTATTCAAATTATAACTCCCTCAAGCGCTTTCGTGTCGTATTTTTACAAAATTAATAATATAAAGGTGCTACCGGTTCCGAATATAAGTTACAACGCGACGAACCAGTACAAAAACACAAATATACGTATATTATAAAATATCGTATATTATTTACTACACAAATAAGATTTTTTTTGTTTTTTATGTTTTGTTATAATTATGAAAATATTACCCTGGTATGAAAATCGACAAATTCTAAAATCAAGTTTATTTTCCTAGTAATGTAGACAAAAGGGCCAGTTAGCAACTGACCATCATCGCCCATATAAATATCCACCGACCTAGAGAACTAAGCTGTTATGCCCCTTAAATCTATAGATACATTGTTTTACTAACCCTTTGAACAGGAACACATAACTCAGTATTGCTTACTTATATTGTTGGTGGTAGAGCACTTGCACTAAGCGAGTATTTTAATACATACATCATGTCCCCTTACTTTAACAATCTAATCTCTCATTCATCATACACTAGCTGAATAGGTGTTTTTTTTTATTCAAGCACACCTCCAAAATCTATTAAATTTGTAACTAGTTCCATATAAAACATTACAAGAAACTTTTATTTATATTATAATAATTATTAATATTAAGTCCTTAAATACCTATATACAAATATTTAATAAAAATAGTTATTGTAAAAATCTTGTCCGCCTGGAATGGTATGAAGAATGATATCGATAAAATATCCCAAAATTAAATAACCGCGTACAAGAACACAAAAATATACTGAAGTTTGATACAATTAATGAGTAAGCTTAATATCGTTATAATTTCCAAAAAATCTATTCTAGAAGTATCATGAATTGGAAAGTAAGCAAACCGATTGTATATGTATGTACCTCTCGGTCAATAAACTGCTCAGAAATATTAATTTTTACACGACACCTGACGACCAAACTCTAAAACGCGAGCGAAAATATTGAATATTTTTGTGGTGGTAGGGCTTTGTGCAAGCCCGTCTGGGTAGGTACCACCCACTCATCAGCTGTTCTACCGCTAAACAACAATACGCAGTATTGTTGTGTTCCGGTTTGAAGGGTGAGTGTAACTACACGCACAAGGGACATAGCATCTTAGTTCCCAACGTCGGTGGCGCATTGACGATATAAGGAATAGTTAATATTTCTTATAGCGTCATTGTCTATGGGTGATGATGACCACTTACCATCAGGTAGCTCATATGCTCGTCCGCAAACCTATTCCATAAAAAAAAGGAAATATATATAATTGAAACCGCAAGTGGCAACTAGTTCGACAAATTGAGCTCAAAATTTAATAGTTTTCGTATTTAATAAACCTCGATGTCAATTCCAATGTTCAAAGTTTAAGTACCGAACAGTAATTTCAATAGTTACTTAGTTAATAAAGCCCTGTGATGGAGATCTTTTTGATTAGCTATCGTAGGTATGACCAAATTCGTATAAGTAAATAGTAAGAGCATTATCCCAAAACTATATCAGACGATTCAAAACAGCGAAATAATTACGTAGGAGCTCAGATTGTTATAAGCGCTAGTATAATTAGTAACAGTAATCTCTCGTCAAATGGGCCAGCGATTGGAGATCCCATTAGGATAATGGTCGGCCGTAGTTGACTGATGACCGTGTTCAGCTCTTTCATTCACTCGTTCCGATCCCATTCAACCATTCGCTTGCTGCTTATAGCTGGGTTCGAAATAGATTTTAGTAACTGATTCCATGACGTGATGTATTTTAGCGCCCGTCTAACATCTTTGTTTTGTTGCCTTTATAAATACGTACATTAGCATACATTCTCTTGTTTAAGATGTTTATTCACTTAGACAGTTATTTTAGTTGAATTTTACTGAACGTAATGTAACTTTATATGTAATTTTATTCTAAAATTATGGTCATGTTTAAATAATGTTTATTACCATACAAATAATATTATTTTACTAAGAAGACAATGTTAATAAAACTTTATCTTAAGTCACTGAATTATATACAATTATATAGTATCTAATAAATATAAAAAAAAAATTAATTTTCTGTAGTGTCACAATAAAATTTAGAGATGCTATGTGACAGATAGAATAAAAATCATAACCTCGCAACATATATATACAAAGTGTGAATCATAGAAGTTTCAAAATCACAATAAGAGATTTATCATCTGTATTATTATTCTGTTTTCCATTTGTCTCAAATACTTCGATATTATTTATAAAAACAAATTGCTTTACTCAGACATCAATAAATTCCGCTTAGTGTATGCTTAGTTAAACACTGTTTTCTACCATTTATTCCCTATTCATCTGACATTCAAAAAACACACAATATAGCATTGTTTAAATGTAAAGTCGATAATGTTTCAACGCTTCTATCTTTTTTTCAAAACGCTTTTTAACAACAATAGTTCAAATGGATAAAAGAACGGTATCATTTGCCGCTCATTCGCGATGTAGCACTTCGCTCAGCACTTCAATGAAGCAAACAAGTCTCGGACGAGATTGAGTACAATCAGATACGAGTTGAATGGAAAAATCGATTCAATTCACATCACTATTCAAATGGACAGTGTTGTCCTATTCAAAATTTGAATTTGGAAAGTTTTGAGCCTATTGTGCTTTTTGATTTGCGAATTGCGCTGTATTTTGTTATACAATTCTCTCTATTATACAATTTAATGATTCATTAATTTTGTTTCGTATATAACTACAATATATATTATATTTCGTAGCGCCATTTTCATTCGATTGTGATGAAGCAATGTTCAATCGAATAGAATATTTTTAAATGAATTTTATAAATCGTTTCAATTGTAATATTTTGGTTAATATGATCCATTGTCTCGAAGTTTGAAACATATTTGAAATATTTATTCCAATACAAATACTTACGTATATTTGGTAAATATTAGAATTTTGAATCACTTGGGGGCATCAAAATCGCGGTATCTTTTGTCACGGTGTAGCGAATTGAATTCGTGAGTGATTGGGCCCAATACATTACAGTAAAAATCCATTTAAATCGTCTAAAAACTCAGCCAGCAGTTATGTGGGTTAAGAACTAACGTTCAGTATGAAAACGCATAAAAGCTGTTGGTAGGCCGTCACGCGAAAGTAGCACGCGAGATACGGGCTTGCTGGGACGAATTTAAAGCACTTAGATTGGATTTTTCGAAATTCTTCATTAATATTATAATGAATATTACGTATTTCTCCAACGAACTACTTTTTCTCTAAGTCTTCGAACACATTAAAAATAAAATTAGTAAGATATACTTTACATTGTACTGATCTCTTTTCGATTCGTTAATGTAATACAGAATTAATTAGTTACGTGATTAAGCTATTAGTCTTTCAATTAAGAATTTTATATTATTACAATTTTAATTAACAGCTTAGTGTCTGAAAGGCAACTCCAGAATCTTGACAATACTACAAATTCAATTGTAATTTTAAAATTGTAATATAATTAATGAAATATTCCATTAATATATTCGGCGTTAAAAGCCAGACCGTTTGCTTAGCAAGCAACGCCAGACCTATGAAAGCTCAGCAAGTACATATTTTCTATGCAATTATTTTCTCTTCACACGAGACACATTTCAACTGTTCGGAAAATTGTTTTTAATTTAATTACTGATTAGTTTTCTAGCCTGGTTTTAGATTAATAATATTTCAATACTAGTTTTCTGTAACTTAATAATTTAATTATAACTTCTGCAAACACAATGTCGCCCTGTTTTGTTTTTGATAACATTGAATTACAAATACTTCATAGAAATCGTTCATTACTATTACTAAGTTAAGTCACATTATTTTTGAAAAGAAAACTGGATTCGACGTATACTAAACACTAATAAAATTTTGGTTAAGCAACAGCAACAAAAGTAGGTTAAAATAAATATAATAAATTATCTTCTATCTCTCAACATATTATAAGATACTAATTGTACTGACAAACTGATTTTAAACGGTCGCCAATGCCAATATACATTGGCGCCAATTTTATTTAAACATTCCTTACATCGCCAATGTGCCACCAACCTTGGTAGCTAAGGCGTTATGTCCATCCTGTCGTTCAAACCGGCATACAACAATATTATTTCATGCATCATTAAGTATTGAATGAAGAATGAAAATACCCGGACGAGCTTCTACAATACCCAACCACCAAATAATAAATTAAAAACTATTAGAAAATTAAATGTATTGTCACTGTCTCGCTTTCCAGGCCTGATTTGGGATTTGAAATCAAGATTATAATTGGCGCCTAAGCACACAGCAGACAAGTTTTTGATGATAATCTTCTGAAGTTATTGGGTGTAGGAAGCGACAGTTACCCAGCCAGGTGCTCCACTCAAGTCATACTGCAAAGGTCTGAAGATTGTGATATGTCATATACCTGACGTGTCTTGATTCGAAAGAACTTGGCGGCAGAAAAACTGACCTTTCTGATTTATAAAAGTGATAAAAACATTACTTTTAAAAATATCTTCCATACTAGTTATAATAAATTAAGAAACTCGAAATGCTTATGTTTAAAATGGTTTATAGTCAAACTTGAAAATGAACATCTTTGCTTGACAATAGTAATATCCCCACTAGAAAGCACATACGTATGATTCAAATAACGTCAATATATCAACACCGTGACTGTAACGCCGACGTGACGTCTGGCGCACGTGTTGTCCCGACGTAGCGATATAATGCTTTATTTGACTGCGTATTTTATTCATAAATTAAAGGGTAATAAATTTAAAACAGTTTTACATAAACTATATGTTAAAAAAAAAAACGAAACGATAAGAGAATAATCACCATGTCAAATCGCAACCCTTCCAGTTATATTCTATTTAAAATGGAGTGAGTGTTATATTGAAATAGCATTAATCTATCAACGCCACACTAGTCTACGTCGACATGACATTCACTACGAGTATCGCACTGACATGTCGAACAATTTTATTATACGAAAATCCAACACAATATACCATATTAGATCGCTAGATTATATTATAAGATACATTTCCCGAATCTTCTCTTATCTGGATTATTTTCAGAACCAGTTATAATTTTTACTTTAAAGGTTTTTAAAGAATTAATTTTAATGTGTAGCTTTATGTTTAATACTGCTTAAATCAATACCTCGCAAGAATAATAATTTAGATATAAAGTCAAACGATCCTTGTCATTTCAAAATCACTTCGATCATGACGATTAAGAGATGTACAAGAGATTCCCTTATTTCGTTTATGTAAATACTGAATATGGGAAGGTTACTATATTTATTATCTTAAGCTCTTTATAAGTGACGCTTGTTATTCAAAGAGAAACGATCCATCAAAATTGTTTAAGTACACGCGTTATTGTCACGTTGATGTCTGCATTGACGTTTAAATGAAAGTAGACGTGTTTTTTAATGTATTTTTTGAGGAATGAATTTTATTGCCTTTTATTATTAAAAAAATATGTGTTGATATAATCGTATATATACTTACATTAAAAACCCGAAATACTTTATCTCACTCTAGCCAAAGGATCTGGCTTTTTATTAACATATGTATTAAAATGACGAAGAAGTCACCTATATATAAGTGAACATCACTCCCCAGTGACGTAATATAAAAAAAAAAACAAATTTAATTTCATCGCCAATGCGATTTGCAGCTGGAGGTAATGTAAATTGCGCCTGCAGTAACACTGCCATACTTATCATTTAAATTGAAACACAGAAATAACAAATATAGCCGTAGAATATGTAAGGGTAGTTGTAGTTGTACCGCTGAGTAAATACGATTAGAGGCTAATTCGACCGAAGCAAAATGTTATCCGACACGTTCAGGTTGCCTCACGATATTTTCTTTTACCTCCGAGCATGAGATGAATTATAAACTTAAATTGAGCACATCTAAACTTAGTAGGATTACCTCGATTTTAACCATCAATCATCGAAATCAACATACATTAATTATCTTGAGCCATCTCGGTTCAAACAAAGCAAAATCAGTTAGAACATGATCGTTATTTAAAAAGACAATTTGTCTACAAAAAAAAAATTAGAATAAGTAGACGTCGCTATTATAATCCTGCACAATGAAAAAGCAACGATAAAATCGTTGGGCTCAACACAAAAACGTATACGCGGTTTAAAACGACCACTCGTCAATTTGTCCGTCTCATACATGTATGCATGAGGCTCGGGGAAGCAAAATAGCCGGTTTTTATACATATGTAACGTAGTCAGAAGTTCGCAAATACATATTGTTTTGAATGAAATATATATTTTTTTTCACTCACTGTTGAAGTTTAAAAGATTAATAAATACAGTAATGAAAAATATATTGTACAACGACTTTTAATTAACTAATAAAATTTTATTCAGGTATATTTTGCTAAATATTATTTTTATTTCACATTTTTATCAAAGCTGTAAAAGCATTAATTTAAATAAGTTAGTTAAGTATTTTTTGTCTGTTTTGTGTTTGTATTCGCACAAAAATACTAATCCAATTAACGATCTGTCCTCAATTATTTACTTATCAACTACGCAATTTTTTAAATTAAGTATTCAATAAAAATATTTGCATATACAAAAAAAAGGTCTTAGATGGATCGACAGTTGCTTAATTGCATGCAAAGTAATCGTTAAAAAGTAAATAAAAACAACCCTTAGCCTAATTCATGACTTAAATTAAAGGGTTGTAAGAAAGTGGTAACAGGTGATCGTGACGGTTGCTCCCGCGCATCGTATGTTGTCACGCCGGACGTCATAATGACAGTAATTTAACGCTCTTCGATATCAACAGGTTGTATATTTGTTTCTATTTACAAAAAAAAATTAGAAATAATTTTACAGTCATTTTTTTTATTTTTATTAATAGTAATAAAATTGGAATTAAATTGTAGTTACATACAATTCAAATGTATTTGTATAATGTTGAGTTTCGTTACCAGTGTTAATTTTGATGTTAAAAATATCAACCAATATTTTAATATATGTGTATGTATAAATGTCAAAGTTTGACACATCAATGTGTAAGATATTTGATCTTTGATTTCAAAAATTCAAAATCGAGAATCGTTCTAAAAACAGTGGTAAATGGAGTGGTAATGATACGGTCTAATGCGCCACTTAACCGAAATTCAACTGGCTACCGAGAGATTCCCATCCTACGATTCTTACCTTGTAATTATTCAGGACATCATTCAAACTATACTTTTGTCATCGTTCACGGTTATGGCCTCTGATTACAGACTCCGCTATCTTTCATTTACGTAATTGCAGTCGAAATTGACGTAATTAAGCATTTAAATGATATTGTTACTCGTGTAGTCTGGTATCAGAATCCGAATCCAGCAAACGGATGTATATTAACAGCTATTCTATCCGTACAACTATACTGTTTGGGTATCTTGTGCATGAGCTCGTAACTGTAGGATGATCCTGATGAGAAGATACAGTGAGCCAATACTGTTCTCAAACTCAGATAGGTTTATGTATTTAGTTTCTAATAAGCTCTAATTCCAGGTTATATTATTACTTTATAATAAGTAAGTATCATAATCAATTCAAAAGATTGTTAGATTTTTTCTTGTAGCAATAATTAAACGGAGAGGTTCCTTCATCCGACGGTGATTTTATTAAAAATTCGTATGAATTTAAATATGTACATTAAATCTCGGTAAAAAACCATAAAAGTACAAATACGAGCGGGTTGTAATTTTGCAAAATTATAATGATCATAACTCGATAGCTTTCTTTTGTTTTAGTGCTTTGATGTGCATATATTAAATGTATTCTGTAATTAGTACTTGCTAGATTATAGTTGAGTTTATATCAATACAGTATATAACAAGTACTTAGAAGATGATTTTAATTTATTTTTAGGAGGCATAAAAGCAAATGGGCCTCCATTTTCTGAGTCCGCCCCCAATATCACGATAGGCATATACATACATATATAGAACCAACCGTAGAGCCCACTATATTATGTTCTTTATGAATGTGATTACACTGACTCACTCTCCGTTCAGAATGGATTATAACAATTCAATAATACGTTCTAATATCATTGTGTTGAGTTTTATGGAAATAAGCGGTGATCTGTTTTGATGAAAACTAGTTACCAGTTAGTACCAATAGTACCGCTTACCAATAAGATATCTGTCAGAGATCTTAAATTAACGGATGAAATTCTCATTTCATGGTATTGATAACAAAAACAAGTGTTTTCTTAATCGTTTGTATAATTTATTATACTCATATTAATAAATAGTTAAAAATTCATAGTTAATTCGTGGTTTAAAGTGTGGTTAGTTTGATTAATAAAACGGTCAAAACGTTTTGGGGCGTATGAAATATAATTTGTCATTTAATTCGGTCCAAATGGCGCACCTGTGGTTGTGCCCACAGCTAAAATAATAGCACGCTAATTTGTTGACTGTCGTGAGGAAATAATTAAACTCAAATTTTGTATACAATACAATAAATAAAAAATATTGATTGATTGTAATTTTTGTTTGAAACTATTTTGTGGTTGCGGCTTTGTCCGTGTGTGGAGTGGAATTGCTATATCTCTTTATTACGACGATTTGCATACAAATTAATTAATTTATTTATTTAATTACTTTTCGCACTACATGTTAGTAAATATAATAGAAATGGGGCTGAGATGACCAATTGGTCAGAACTGTAAGAGAAATGTAAAAATAAAAATATTTAAAGAATGCTGCGCAAAGGCAGTCTCATCGCTTATAGCGATCTTTTACAGGCAACCTCTCCTGATAATGGGTTAGAAATAAAACAGGTCAGTGCGGCTATGAAGAATAAATCCACAACTATAACATAAGAAAGGTAAAACTAAAGCATAGCAATATCCAACACACAAAAATATGCAATTTTATGATATGTAATTGTTTTAGGAATTGAGATTTATAAGCTAACCAAACAAAGCAAAAAACAATAATATGTAACGTGACATATGAACTAATAAAATACTATTATAACAAAGAGTATGTTAATAGTCCAAGGTACAATAGATTAATAAAACTAATTATCTACAAAAGTTCACGATATAATAAGGTAATTAGATAATAATAGAATTAAAAAAAGAAACATAACATTGATTCGGATACAAAGAAATAAGCCATTATTTCTCCTAAACAGTAAAACATAAAAAGTGGTTACCATGTTTTATCCCTAACACATAGTCATGCACCATCAAGGACTTTTTGAAGACCTTTTAAAGGTGTACAATACTGAAGTGCATTATTTTGATCCATGTACATATTATACCAAAAAATGGAACTCTTTACCAGTACACGTGTTCTTCCTCCTCTTATAGCCTGGGTGCCTTCAAACGAGGTGTGAAGAGGTATCTTGCGGCTCGACATGGCGAGGGTGACTAGTGCAGCTCATGCTGTCCATACTAGTCATCGTCGCGTTTGGACTCCACTTCCACTTACCATCATATGCCTAACTGGATAATATTAAAAAATATTTTTATTTTTTTTATTTTATTTTATTTTATTTGGGAAACAAACAGTACAATAAGTCTTAATATTAACAAACACAAATTAAATCACAAGCCAATCAAGTTTCCACTCATAAATTAATATACAATATTAGAATAACAAGAAAAAAAGGAGGATATTACAAATTACAATAGCAGCAATTACAATTTTGTTTTAATTTAAAGGATAATTTATATAATTAATAGAATTAAACTAATCTGAGTTTGTCTATAAGATAAACTATGAAAACAATAAGCAATTATCAAGATAATAAACATTAAAATTATAAACATTAAATCAATTATGTAAGATACAAAATTATAAATTAAATTAGTAAATTAATAGAGGCAGCAATTTTAAATTATAACGGATTTAAAAGAATAACAAAAAATTTATATACCTATATTATTAAATTATACATTATTATTATTATCATTAAGCAATTGCAATATTTTCACTTTCAATTTATTAGCATTATCTACTTCAAACAGATCAATGTTATTAAATTTTTCGTTATAATTATTACATGCACGATTAATAAAAGCGTTTTGAGCATATTTACTTCGTGTTAAAGGCACATTAAACAGTAAATGTTTACGAGCAGCTAACCTGGGACATCGAAAGTTTACACAATTTAGCAAGTATGGAGAGTCTATGAAACCTCTAACCAATTTATACAGAAACATTTGGTCCCTTACGATTCTACGATCAGCAAGAGAGAGTATACTAGTACTGTTATTGAGCTTATGAGTGTAGTCATCAAATTTAAACTGCAGGTGTTTTAAGTACTTCTTTTGTACACTTTCCAAGCGGTTGATATGCAATTTATAGTGCGGATTCCAAACAATGGATCCATATTCTAATATGGGTCTCACGAGGGAATTAAATAAAAGAGCAAGTGTGGAGACGTTTTTAAAGTCCTTAGCAGTTCTAATTACAAAACCAAGCACACGGAATGCTTTTGCTACCGTCAGATTAATATGGGACTTAAAAGTGAGCTTTTGATCGAGATGTATCCCTAGGTCTCTCACCTCGGTCACACGATTTATTATCGTATTATTCAGACAATATTCATGTGTAAAAAGACTATGCCTCCTCGTGAAGGAAATGATGTTGCATTTTCTTACATTTAAGAATAAAGAATTATTCTTGCAATATGCGCATAGGTTATTAAGGTCATCTTGAAGAAGTAAGCAGTCCGTAGAAGACGTAATCCTTTTACAAAGCTTAATATCATCTGCATATAGTAGGATTGAGGAATGCTTAATAATTTTTGATATATCATTTACATACAAGATAAAAAGAAGAGGACCGAGGTGAGACCCCTGAGGTACACCTGAGGGAACTGGAGCAAAAGATGAACAAAAACCTTTGATGGTTACTGCTTGGCTTCTATTATTAAGGTATGATGTCAACCACCGAAGAAGGTCACCATGTATACCGATTCCTCTTAACTTGTTAATTAATATATTATGTGAAATTTTATCAAATGCTTTAGAGAAATCGGTATACACGACATCCGTTTGGAACCCTCTATCCATGTCTGAAGTGACTTCATGGATAAGTTCACAGAGGTTGGTTTCAGTAGACTTCTTACTAATAAAACCGTGTTGTTGATCAAGAACTATAGACCGCAGCAGAGGAAAAATTTGATCGTAAATTATTTTCTCAAATAATTTAGCCAAAACGCATAATTTGGAAATCGGTCTATAGTTCTGAACGTTGTGTTTATCACCTGATTTGAACACTGGAACAACATACGATTTTTTCCAAATTAGTGGGATTTCACCGCAACTCAAAGATTTGTTGAATAGTAAGTAAATTGGATAGGTAAGAGACTTTTCACATGATCTGATAAATAAAGGAGGAAGACCATCTGGACCATAACCTTTAGTAATATCTAAAGCTTTTAGGTACTTATTAATTATCTCGATAGATATTGACATGGATCCAATAGAAATATGGGTTTCAGAGGGGTCACTTGTAAGGCTCGATAAATCATAAGTATCCGGTGGCTCATACCAGGGATGTAACGGAGGTAGTTTTATCGGAACCGAAATCGGAATCGGAGTTTTCAAATTTGGTTTATCGGAATCGGAATCGAAATCGGAGGCAGGGTTAGTTTGTTTAAGGACAAATAAAACATGATTATATTTTGTAAAAAAAAATACTATAGTATTTTTTTTTACAAAATAAAAAAACAACTGGGAAAAAAATTGGCATAATTCCAAATAAACAAAAGATAAAATTAATGAATTTAATTAAAGTTTAATTAAAATTAAAAATGTAACACGTTACCCAAAGTAACGTGTTACATTTGGTTACATTAGAATAAATAAACAAAAGCTAAAACACAGCACAGGCCGTCGCGCACCGCCCGCTCTGCTTCGTTAGACCTCCGATTAACATCCGATACAAAAGTATCGGAACCGAAGTCGGAACCGAAAGTGTAATAATAATCGGAAGTTCCGACTTAACGGAACCGGAATCGAAGCTCCGATACATCTCTGGCTCATACACTGATTTAAAGTAGGAGTTAAAAAGGTTGCAGATTTCAATACCTCCATGTCCGACAGTTCCATTAAAAAACATTGAATCCGGGAAATCATTCAATGTTTTTTTAGATTTTACAAAATTCCAGAAAAATTTACTATTCTGTTTAATTTTTATTTCGGCATTATGGATATAGTTATTATAACATGTCAGTTGTGCTTGTTTTTGTCTCCTCCTTAATAAACTAAACGTATCATAATCAATCTGTCTTTTGTATAGCTTCCATTTTACGTGAAATTTCAGTTTCTCCGTGATTATTTTTCTTAAAGATTTTGAATACCAAAAGGGATAGTTGTTAATATGTTTAACTGTCTTAGTTGGAACCATGTCATTAATTATATCATTAATGGTGGTATAAAATAAATCTACAGCATTAGTTATATCAGAATCATTAAGCAATTCAAACCAATCAATGCTGGCCACTGCACTATTTATTGCATCGTAATCTGCCTCACGGAACAAGCGTATAGTACGGGGAGCATATTTTATTGCAGACAATAATGTGACCTTAAGAGACAAGATTAATGCAGGGTGGTGTGGGTCTTCCGGTACTAGTGGGTCATCACATCTACATACCAGACATTCACAACCACTTATAATTAGGTCAAGGTATCTACTATTAGCATTAGAAACTGAATTAAATTGTTTTAAATCATTGAAATTTAGAAAATAGAAAAGTGAGTTAATGTAGATGTCATCGTCATGAAAATTTTGAAGATCCATATAACCCATGTTATAAGAACACAACCAAGAAGCATTGGAGATGTTAAAATCTCCTAATATAAGAAAATTATCACCAGGGTGACAGATTATATCTATTGAGACTAAATCAAAAAATTCGCATAAAGCCTCGTAGTGATATTTACTATGCGGAAAATAGCAACAATAAATATGTAATAACTTAGATATTGGAAGAGAATTAGTAAATACAGAGACTTTGATAACCTCAGCTGCTGAATTTTTTAATTTAATCGGCATTGAGGAATGGACATTTAAATGTGACCGGAGAGCAATCAACACTCCACCACCTAAACTGTCTCCACGAAAGACATAGTCGCGGTCATTTCTATAAACAGAGTACCGCGAGTCGAAAAATTCAGAATCAAATATAGCATCATGCAACCAGGTCTCACTAAGACATATTACCTCATAATCTGTTTGGATCAGATTTCTATAAAAAATATTCGTCTTGGTCCTAAGGCCACGTACATTCTGATAAAAAACACTCAAATTAGGCATAATTATAAAAAGTAGAGTAAATAAAAATTCTCATCAACATAGACCATAAAAAATTAAGTACGTTCTTTTCATAAAACTCTCCATAAAACAATTGTAAATATATTTTTTCAGTGTATAGCCTACCAATACAGAATAAATAAAAAAATGTATAAATACGAGCCCATTTTAACCGCTTGCCCTTAAACATTAACACTGCTAATAATAAAGTAATATCAATAAAGCAATCACAAAACAAAATATTATTACATAAAAAGTGCGATAATTTCTTATAATAAAATTCTAGAAAATGTTCATTCATAATAACAGCTAAATTTAGTAAATGATAAAATGTTAAAAAAATATTACGACACTGAAATAAGTAAACTATAACACCTACACAATTTTTTTTACGTCACGCATGTTAACAAAATGCACAACCGGACTAGAGTCATTACGTCTCGCCATGATACAACAATTTTTGACCCATACATATCGATACGCTTTGTCTTTAGCGGTTTTCTTAACAACTTGAAGGAGTGCCTTGTTGGAGCTGGTAAGATGATCATTAAAATATATATTGCTATTACTAGCGGCGAAACCTAAATCATGGCACTTAAGTTTGAGTTTCCTTGCTTTAGCAAGAAAATCATCCTTCTTCCACCGACAGAGAAATTTGACTATGATGGGCTTAATTTTCTTTAAGTCTTTATTTTTAGAGGATACTCTTGTAACAAAGTCAATGTCCGTGGTAACATTGAGATCAAAACCAGCCCGGTCAGCAATATTTTGCAAAATAACAAGTAGATTTTCATTCTTTTTTTCGGGAATGCCATAAATCTCCACATTAGACCTTCTCGCCCACTGCTCACGGTTGTTGGAATCCGTTTCGATTGTCTGTATTCTCGACTCTAAAGACATTACTTTGTTACAACGCTCAGAAATAAGTTTCAAATCTGTTTCGCATTTGTCGATTTTACCTCTAATTTCCTCATATTTATTGTTAATAAAATCTAAGCTATCTTTCAGACTTGATACCTCTTCGCGTAACACTTTTAGATCTGTTTGGATAGGAGCAATAGTTGATTTAAGCTCAGATCTAAGTGATGACATTTCTGATGAAATGATCTGCCGTATCTCTCTCAAAAACGACTCATTGGAGTCTACAGGACTACGGGGAGAAACCATACCGCAGGTCGAGCCACCTCTACGCAATGTGATGTTCTCACTATAGTCAGATTTGACCTGTGAACTATGGCCGCGTACAGGCGTATTGTCTTTGTTTATTTGACGAGGCATAGACGATAAGCAATCAGGACAAGTCCATTTTAACATTACTTCTTGAGATGGTTTAGTTTTACTAGACGGGTGAATGCAATGATAGTGGTAATTCTGGCCACATTTAATACAAGTCATGCATTCAGAGGCGCCACCTACCAAAGATTTGCAACACGCAAACTTCATGTTTTAAATATAAATAAATAATTATGATTAGACAAAGTGCAGAGCCGGTTGAGGCGCGAACCAAGGACTCAAGCGTAAAAAGCAATAGCTGCACCACTGAGCCAAACAATGTATAGGATTATAGGGCGAATATGGAGATCCTATTTGACGTCAATGATGGAAGCAACAGAGTTCGTTGACTTGGGGCGTGTCCAACACCACAAGCTCATTAAACAAAGACACTTAATGGCACACAGTGTAGGATAATTCAAAGTATTATCGAACAAAACTCACTATTTAAATTACACTTTTTGGTAAAATATATTTCCGTTTAACTGTACACGCACTAATAGTTATTATAAGCAAACATTACAAAGAAATTGTTAAAATAAACGTAAAATTTATTGTTATAATAAATGTAAATTATATATGGGCAAACTATTAGACATATAACACCCGACTCGTTCGGCGGTCGGAGCGAAACTGCTCTATGGCTGAGCCCTATGATATATATGTATATATCATAGGGCTCAGCCAGCATTTGCAAGATACCTATAAATTAAATATTATATATGCGAAATTAACTCCGTATGTATTTGATACGAAGCATGCTTGATCTCATGGACGAAATTTTAATCATTCCTTACATCGCCAATGTACCACCGTGGGACCAAAGATGTTGTGTCCCTTGTGTGAGACTAAACACAGACTCATTCGATTTTCAAATACAAGAATACTAAGTATTGTTGCTTGTTGTTAGAATTTATAATAAGTAGATGGTACCTACCCCGAAGCTGAGATGGCCCAGTGGTTAGAATGCGTGCATATTGATTGATTGATGATTTCGGGTTCAAACCCAAACAAGCACCACATATGTGCTTAATTTGTGTTTATAATTCACCTCGCGCTCGGCGGTGAAGAAAAACATCGTGAGGAAACCTGCATGTGTCTAATTTCATCGAAATTCTGCCACAAGTGCATTCCACCAAACCGCATTGGAACAGCGTGGTGGAATATGTTCCAAACCCTCTCCTGAGTGGGAGAGGAGGCCTTAGCCCAGAAGTGGGAAATTTACGGGCTGTTACTTTACTTTTACCTATCCAAAAGAGCCCTGACATACTTGGATATGTTGTGTGCTGTTTTGGAATTTACACGTGCTTTACATAAAATGTTAAAGGCTTGAAATTTATTTCATCATTATTTTACACTGTTGATAATAGAGCATGTTCAAACCTTCGACTTAACAGTAACGGCAAATGCTTACACTCGCAGCTTAATTTACATTAAAACATCTCTGTTAATAATTACAACATATTAAGTTACAATTATTGTAACTTAAACTACATATATAATTATTGTTAAATTAATCTACACTACAAGAAGACAACATCCTAACACAATATCCATTAACGTAGTAATAACATATTATATGCACATGATATAGTAATATGATTGTAATCAAATCGACCTGAATGATTTTATCCTTACAATATCATGTTTTTTTATTATATTTTGTTTATTAACGTCACTCGTATATAAAACTTCCGTGTTCGTCAATTAGGCGCATTTGATTATATTTCTGTTGTATTGTAATTAAATATGCAGGTGCTCTGTTATGTTATAATACAAAAACCTTTATATTCTTTAAATTAATCAACCAATATTTCCCAGTGGTAGAACACGTGCTTAACTTGTCTTTATACGTGTTTACGTGTGTATTTTGAGCATTGTATTGAAATAGGCTTTAATTCTTCTCCTTAAATAAAAGGTGGCCTTAGCCTAGCAGAGGTTTTTACGTCATATGATGAAAACAAGCAGGAGGGTCAACTGATGGAAAGTTACTACCACCACCCATGGACATCGGAAACACTGGAAGGCTTACAGGTGTACTGCCTTTGAGGTATAAGTAAGTTCTTTTCATGAAGTTGTCCTAGTCGTCGTCATAGTCAGTACGAAAAAAACCACTGGTTACACTGAGTTGTTGTGAAATGTGAAAAATACCTTAAAAAGTGCTTAAAATTTTCATTACTTGATGTACATGTAATACAATTATATATCTATAAAAGTATTTATTACTTTTGCTTAATTACTACTTAGTACTCGCCTTTGTTTGAAGCTGTTCGGATTTATACTTTAATAATTGGACAATAAAATTTTTCCTCCAAAATTTGTACTTTCCAATTGTCTAATAACTAATTGGTTTAAATAATTATTTATTGATGTACATTGGGGGTTAGACCGTCGTTTGCCGTCAAACCCTATTCCGTAACAAGTATTACGCACTCTGAAGCCGTTGTGACCTTCCCTCTCCACCATCGCACTCTACTTTACACGTGTGCATAGCGCGTACTATGTATACATACACTTCTACTTACAAATTATGTTCTTTAATTATAAATTCCTTCGATAAGCATCGATTACGACGTTTCACAACTGCCCGTCCCGTGATGTTTTTAATTACGTGTTTTAAAATTCTTTCGTCAATATTTTACAAGAATATTTAGTTACTTCAAAATTTAGAAGCTGTTTTTGAAATTTACAGAAACATAGATTATATTAACCCTTTAAACATCAAAGTAGTAGCACTTGATCTCTAACACGGTTTTAAACTTAAACTAGCGAGGTCAAGAAGGCGGTCAAGCGTGAACCGGCCCTCATCAATATGCCTGACCGATGTCGGTCATTATCATTAACTTGATTAATGATCATTACATCCCAGTTAATGATAGTGTGTGAATCATGGCTCAGATAGGTATTTCCCGAACCAGCGTGCGAAATGTCATTTTTTTAAATATTTTGAGTGAGCGCTTAATTGGTTAAGTTTAAGATGAGTGTAATTCTTGGTATTATTTTCGAGAGAAACAAATATTATTGTGTGGTCGATGCAAAAAATTGTTGAAATCCTGTTCTGTAGTTTTAAAACTAAATATGTAATATTAAACTAGTTAAATACGGGCATATGTCTCATTGGGAGATGCTGAGATATTATTTCCAAATGTTATAGAGATGGTGATTGTGATAGAATTTCTTCCAATACATGTAGGTTTCCTCGCGATGATTTCCTTTAAAGCTAATTTATTATAAATGATTATGAATGCACACAAAACTCAGAGATGTAACAGGAATCTCCTGCCATATGAGGCTATTAATAAAATGCTCGTTTTGGTTCTGTATGTAACATAATATAATATATTATCAAGTGGATATTGTTTATTTAATCATTTGGTTTTATTGATTAGTCGAAATGTCATGTCTTAACATGCTGATGTCTTGAGTCAAGGAGTCATGTTAATACAAAAATGTCCTCGTACATTTCTTAAGTATAGTTTATATTATATTTGAGGGTAAAATTAATATAGTCACTCTTTCCCCGAAAGTCTTGGGAATAGTGCCTCCGCTGAGTCACTTCCCTGGCATAGGCCGGAGGGAAGACGACGACGCTTTTTCTTATCACATAAAACTCTATGGAAAGAGTTGCTAGGAGTAGAGCTTTTCTCTGTACCTCAGGAACTCCTGTAGCTAGGAGGCCCATAAAGGTAGGACGACTATTTGGGAGTTACGATAGTACGCCCAAGCGGTCCCGTGATGACCCCCTAAAGAGACGGAGTGGGTACCGCTAGGTCTTTTAGTAAATATTTCTTTGAACTGAGGCGCACTACGCATTCGCGGCACTGGCGAGTTGTGCATTCCGATTTCACGTAGAAACAAGTAAGACCATTTTTTCAGTGCGAAAATAGGGTTAAAATAATTGTGGACTAAAAAAATCGCTCGAATTTAGTGCAAAACAATGACTTTACTTTGAGCATAGACGAAATAACTGAGTATTATTTTTTTAGAACATTATAGTAATTAATCATAATTTAATAAAACTATGAATACAGTTATTTGTAAAACCAATCTCAAAATGGAATCGCAGGTTAATGCTCCTCAAGGGTTCTTATCGTCTTGAAAGAAATACATATAATATTACCTAATTTCCTATTCGTTTCCATTATTAATTGTTCCGACAACCAAAAAAGTATTCTGCAGCTTTGAAATAAAGTTGCTTTTTCAAATATGCTACAAAGTCCACTACGAAAACGCGGTTTTAATTCAAGTCGTAATAAAAATTTGCAATAAAAGCTAAAATAGATGGCGATCTAAAAACGCAATCGTTGCACCTTGAGAGTGCTACCACGGAACTCGACGAGCTGAGGTGGTGTTTTTCGTATTCAGTTTTAGCATTCCTAGAAATATCCGAGAGAATAAAGAGATTTTTCGTGGGAATTCTTTCGGATGCCGGAAAACTGATTTTTCGACTCTGAAAACGTCAGTTGTCAGCCTTTTCTAGTTTATTCAGATTCAGTATTAAAAACTATTGAGAATATTTCGTTTGGAATGATAAAAGAGATTTTAGTTACAATTTCTGAATTTAAGTCCTGTGAAGACAAAAAAGAACGGAAGTAGGCAAAGATGCAAAGATCAATTGTGATTTTACATGACTGGTAAACGTGAATGTTCTGAGAGAAACTGTAAGGTTTTTATATTAAGGTTCTCATAAATGCAAATAATAATGAAAAGCAGTGCTTTTCTATAAGAAATATTTTCGTGAAATATTGGATACCAATGTGAAAACCAAAAATTGGTACCCAATTTAATAAAGCTCTTGAACTGCTACATGAGACATCTCAAGGCAAGATTTGATCGTATATTTAATACTGTTCCGTTTTTTTCTGTTTTCCTTCTACATTAAAAGAAAAACTGTAATGTGCGAATTAAATTGCTTTATGGAAGGAAAAAATGTGCAATACATACCGATTTGTTTAAACATTCTTAAGATAGAATATTATATAGTATAAAAATATATTATAAGGCGATCCTTAGAACAAAGTGACGACCATAGCTATCCAAAGAACTATGTTTGTATGGTCAACGGTACCATAGTTGCCATGGCGACCGGTAGACATAAAACACATATAAACTCATCTTTCAAAATTCTTGCACATGTGCAAATTGATGAAATTGAAATTGATCCATACAGCTAGATGCGATGTAAATAAAACATTATAAAATTAAATTAATAACCCCAGACATCAGCAACGTGTTATTACATCCATGATGAATTTAACTTAACGGAAATTAAAATATTTTATAACGAGTGATTATGATTGATTCGCCTCGCGTCACACTCGGGTCTCATCGGGATATTAATTAAGAAACTAATGGGAAAAAGAGAAAAAGAATCGAAGCGGCCGGCGCGGCGACCTCGAGGAGCGTCCGCAAGGAAATTAGAAATATTCACTGAAACTTTTTAATTATAAACTGGCATTGACGAGGGTACTTTTTTAAGTTCGAATAGATTATCTGTTTTAATGGACGAATAGTGTTAAGATTTGTGGTTGCTTTTCGAGATTTTCAATCAAATTCAAATATTTTGATAGATTTTTCTATGTAGTCCATTTAATAAATAATTATAAATTGCAAAGACGATGACTGAGTTTTCAAAGGAGTCTTATAGATTAATTCAATTTTATTTCATTCTCTGCTTTATTTTTAATTATCTTTACATGCAGACCGTATTTTTATAAAGCTCTGCTCACATCAGTGCGTTATGACATAAGCGTTATCTCATTAACTATCTGAACACGTCAGACATGTCGTGCCGGTATAGGCGTAAGCTTGTTACAATGGATCTGTCAAAATAGACTAATTGATTGATACAATTTAAGAATAATTCTATAAAGATAATAAAATCAATTCTATCGTTTTCCATGTTAAACTTCAATATAATAAGAGTAGTTTATAGTAATTATATATATGTTAAAAACTAAAACAAAATCCGAAGGTACTTAATGCCAAAAGTAAACCCAAGCCTCTATGACAAACGAAAACGCAGTCTATTTTTTAACCACTCAGCTCACGTATTGTCACGTTGTTGTACCTTAAAAGTATATTATTTACATTAACGTAATTCAACATTACTAAAATATAACCGCAAACATGATATAAATTAAGTCTTTACATATTTGTTAAAGTTATTCAAAAGGTTTATTTAGTTCATCGCGATATCAAACTTATAGTGTAAATCCTTTTGACCTCATAGAATCTAGATCCGACCTTACAATAAGCGCTAAAAGATAATACGCAGTACTTTAGCAACATTACATCCAACAGCGGAGACGGTAAAATGTTTTATCGTCAGACTTTATTGTACGATAGTTAATGGTGAAAATAGTACTTCACGCTCGTACTTCACTGGTGTATCCGTAGCCTGTTACTTAAAACTGATTAAAAAATATACCTTGCAAAGATTCCTATAATAATATTCCATATTATTTATTTTTTTAATGATGTAACGTTATTGTAATTCGACGCGGTAGAATTCGATTTTCAATTTAGCGAAACTATTATCGTGATTGTTCCGGCTATGAATAAAAACCGTATTCATAAACGGTTTTATCGTTTTTGGAGTATGCATTTATAGTAATGATTAGTTACAATTCACGGCATATTATAATTCCTAGCATGAAATTCAACCAAAAATTGATTTTTAAAATTTGGATTCTATATTTATTTATTTATTTACTGAATATCATTATACATGCTGTGTTTATATAGACAACGATGTTTCAAAAACCCCACTGGATTTATCCGTAAATTGATATTCGTTGTCAACACTTATACTGAATTGTATATATAAATTATAATTAATTATATATTAATATCATAAATGTCTGTCTGTCGCTTTTTCATGACAAACCGCTGAACCGTATTTGATGAAATCTGTTAGGAAGCAAATTTTAACTCCGAGAAAGGACAATGGCTACTTTTTTGCCTAACACATGACAGCCAATACCCTCAGATGCGAACGAAGTCGCGGGCGAAAACTAGTAGCATATATTTTGTTGCGTATACAAATACATTAATAACCCTTCCCCAAGAAGAAAGTAAAAAATAATAAAGAATGTATTCCAACAACGTCCTGTCTTCCAAAATCCATCATCAGCCATTCCAGAATTAAATAAAATATACCACTGGTTTGGAAATCTACCTGTAGGTTTTACAGGGAAGCAATTCTGTAGTTACTCATTTCCAACACTTAGAACTCAATGTCAGACCAATACGATACAATTAAGTTTATATAATATATCATGTCTGATCATGAACAGTTACTCTCATCCTGGTTATAGTGGGCTAGTTTTCCTAATAGTTGGCTATAAGGAAAACGAGCCCACATGTAGACGCCTTAATAGTGCAAATATTGTAATTAAGTAGCTTCTATTTCTTCATAATTCATTGGATAATATGTTACAACCGGAAAGATTTGAAGAGCAGAACCAACAGGTTTACGCACTTTTCGAGATTCTGTAAGATATCTATCTATATAAGAGCTGGTAGTAAGAGATTTAACGATACCAAATCATTAGAATTAATCAATAAGGCAGTTTATACGCGTTGAATTCAATACGTTTTCCTTCTGACAATTATTGGAGTGGCTTCGTAATGTGATCGACTACTTAAAGAATATTATGAAATGCTGAATATTTCTGTTGGCTGAATTTTATTCTAAACGTGAACACACACTTGTAACTCTTATGGTTGATGGACAGACATTGTTTCTTACAAAAAAGGACTCAGTTTAATCCGTCACGTTCCACGTAGAACTGTAGATAGTACACGTCTCAGAATTATTGCCGAATTATACAGATTTCTTCACTATATATTCTTGTATCACTTTTTCCCATTAATTTGAAAAAAGTACTAATTATTAATAATTCTCTTTCAGGTAAGACGTTGCATCAATATCCAGTTAACGCATTAGAATAAGAAGATATCGTAAGTACAATTGCTAATAAAATAAGTTTAAAATCGTCAAAAAACTTTGCTCGTCTTTCCGACCTTAAAAAATACATCTAATTGTGAACTATTAGTGCATGAACATTATTGAAAAGGCTTTTAAGGATCATCGCTTAATCCTCGCCTATGAACAGGGACAGCAAAATGGGTCTCTTTATTAAGGGTTGTCAAAATTGTTTGTTTGACAAATTAATGTTTACAAAAACTCAGTAACTGATAAGAAAAATTAGATATTTATATTTCTTTTTTGTGTTGAGTAAAATAAAAAACGAAGTTAACACGATTTCTTATTATTTTTTATCAGTCCAAGTAACAAAAATGCTAATGTTTATAATTATTGACTTAACTTATTGGATAATGTATTTAGTACATTATTGAATAATAATAGCATAGTGACATATACTCTGAGTTTTATAAAATGAAATCTATACTTATATTTTAAATGCGACACAAATTCTGCGTCAGTCACTTGTTTTTCAACCGACTTCCAAAAGGAGGAGGTTATCAATTCGTCTGTATTTTTTTTTTTTCTTTTTTTTTTTTTTTTTTTTATGTTTATTACCTCATAACTTTTCACTGGGTGGACCGATTTTGATAATTTTTTTTTTGTTTGAAAGGTAGTGCTTCCCGTGGGGTCCCATTTTTTTTTTATTTTTTTCCGATGATGGTATCCATGTGAAAACGACATAAGTCTTAAATTTGCATTATGTATATGCGCGACAAATAGGTGAATAACTGAAAATCACGTTAACCAATTTTGATAATTCTTTTTTTATTATAAAATATATACTTCAAGGGTAATTTGATGAAAGTTTGGTAAGGTTCTGAGCACAGGATCCATGACAAAGTAACGGAACGGAAGGGAACGGAACAATTCTGAGGAGCACGTTAGCGATACTAGGTCGAATCTTTTATTTATAGGTTATTTGGATATTTGAGTCACCTTCCGTAATGTGGTTATGTTTATGTAATTATCATAGTCGAATATTATAATCAACTAGCTACCCACCCCGGCTTCGCACGGGTGCAATACTGATACTAAATATACTACAGAATTTGTTTATATAAGACATCACATCGCAAACTTCTAAAATTATCAGTGTTTCTTTACTATATTGTTCATGTATTATATACACAAACCTTCCCCTTGAATCACACTATCTTTTAAAAAAAACCGCATCAAAATCCGTTGCGTAGATTTAAAGATATAGGGACAGATAAAGCGACTTTGTTTTATACTATGTAGTGATGGAACTCCTATACGGCTCGCAGTTAGGGTGCGATATGGGGCAGAATTTCTTACTATCTTTAATCAAATTTTGTGTATGTGATGTGATGTCATATGATGTCCGAAATATAGTTGGTCTTTTTCAAAGTTTTTTTGCTGAGTTCGATTACAGCTCTTTCGAGGGATCCTTGTAGTTAACGCC
Organism: Vanessa cardui; assembly: GCF_905220365.1. Taxonomy (NCBI): domain Eukaryota; kingdom Metazoa; phylum Arthropoda; class Insecta; order Lepidoptera; family Nymphalidae; genus Vanessa; species Vanessa cardui. The sequence continues at coordinate 10,667,148 of NC_061126.1, forward strand.
GCGTGTCGTATTAAATCCGCATTTTCGAAAGTCTATTTTTGCTTTATTCGCAAGTTTCCTTTGAAATTGTCCTCGAAGTAGTTTCTTACTCATATAAACGGGATGCTTAATCTATCCATATTAAAAAAAATTAGTTAGTCAACATCAGCTTCACTTAAAATCAAAAAATAAATAAAATTTTAACAAAAAGAAAAACCGACTTCAAACAAAACACTATTTTAAAACAAATGAATATGCACGAAAAAGTAATAAAAATAATTGCGTATTCAACATATTTTTTAGAGTCTTCCTAAGTTCAATGAAATGAAAAATATTAGACTACTTAAAAGTCGATTAACGATTATATCATGTAGTTATAATTATTGTTATATTTGGAGTCGGTGTCAGCCAATAAAACCTAACAGTATATCTATTAAAAAACAATACGAGAATACTTTAACAAATATGTTTTTTACAAATTACCTTTTACACAATAATATACTGGATCAATCAAGGGGCTCGTATCGCTTCTTTCTTTTGATTGTTGGGACAAGGGCACTGTGGCTGACACCGGCTCCAAATATAGCAATAACTATAACTACATGATATAATCGTTAATCGACTTTTAAGTAGTCTAATATTTTTCATTTCATTTAACTTAGGAAGACTCTAAAAAATATGTTGAATACGCAATTATTTTTATTACTTTTTCGTGCATATTCATTTGTTTTAAAATAGTGTTTTGTTTGAAGTCGGTTTTTCTTTTTGTTAAAATTTTATTTATTTAAGGTTAATCGTCGAACCGAATTCGATGAAATGTTAAAAAGCAAGCTGGAACTCCAAAGAAGCACATGGCTTTTATATACCTAAAATCGGAAACCTAACGCCTACAACGCAAGCAAAGTTGCTAGTGACTACTACTTTCCTGTAATTTATTTAATTAAAGGAAAAAAAAACAACTGTCAACCTATCAACCCTACGTTTATAAATACGACGTCAATACAAAACCGTTTTGCTCAAAGATTTCTCCAGGCTCGACACGTCCTCGTCCCTTTGTCCCATCTATTAATGAAGTCCCGTATTTGTCATCTTTAAAATCTCGAAATTAGTTTTTTCAATATTTAACTTTATTAGAATATATTAAGATTCAATTTTGTTTATCATAGCTCATAAGCGACATTGTGTAATCGGATTAAAGCGAACGATATAAGAAGTTTTCAACTTTTTTTAAATTCGTATTTCGAACATTGTTAAGATATTACAAAAAAATCTCAACCGTTAACAATACCGTATTTATAATGTGTAATATATAATAGTAATTGTGCAGATGTTTTAATTAATTCTCAGAGACAAATATTCTTAGAATTTCTATATTTAATATTAATGTAAACTGTTGTACAATCAACTTGGTCTTTTCGTTTTTGATTTCCACTTCAAGTACTTAAATATTCAATAGAAGCGCTAAAGAAATGTTTTAGTATTTTACAGCTTACTGCGAAGAATAGAAAAACTTTTCCAACTGTTCATCGTGCTACATTAAATCTCAATACAACATGAATTTTCCACCATCGAGCTACAATAAACAGTCTTACATTCCAATTCAAATTTATTCGACTGGCTAAATGTTGTGGTAATACAAAAAAATACATAAACTTAATAAAATTATGAATACCTGTTGCTTTATTTCTAATAAAATAAAATATTTTTAAAAATATATCCGTTTTGTTCCAATAGTCACTAGTTATCATACACCTTCTAGGGGATCCATAGTATATACATAGTGTCGCACTTCAAGACAAATAAAACAAACGAGCAAAGTAATAAACAACATTATTATCTTGGTGTGCGTGAGAACTACGCTCAACACGCGCCAAACGTTATAACTTTATTAGTGTGCGTGTACTTAGTGGCCAACTGTTGTTTTTTTTTCGATAGCTTCTCAACTTTGCCAAGTAAGCAAAGGTATAATTTGTATTTTGACATTAATGTTTAATGAGTTTCTACACTAGTGTAGAAACCTTTGTTGTGTGTCTGATTCAAAGCAGCTATTTTTTTAAATCAAAATTTTGTATTTTGCCAGTCACAAAGGTAACTCACGTACGGACGATCATATAGAGCATTTGGATTACTATAGTTATTACTAAAAAAATACAATTAATTTGTGAGTAACTCATTAAAAAAAATAGAAACATTATATATAAATCTAGTTATTAAATTGACTTAACAATAATGTTTTACTTATATATATGCCTAATAGTTTAATATTTTTTTAAATTTATAAATTGTAGCTCAAACTGTATAAAGATACACACAGTATTATTCATTTCTTTTATCTCTTTTTGGTGAATACGTAGATAAGAATAGAGTGGAAAATAAGTCAGTGACCCACTTAAATCTTAAATTAAACAGCAAAAAAACGTCCCAATAATTTAAAAACGCGACCTCGAAGCATTCGCGTGTCGTTTATTACAATAACAGCCACCTGTGTTACACAATAATTCATCATAAAATGAGCTCGGTTTTTCTCGACTCGGTGCCGGCGAACCGTAAAATACACAGCCTCATAACTTGCTCAAACTGCATAAATCTCTTATTCTGATACTGAGAGCTCGATGAGATATTATAAGAATAACAATTTCATTTTTTTTTGGTCATAAACTTGTTTTATTCGAGCTGTTTCTTACGATTTTAACCGTTTCATATCGATCTGATCTCAAATTTATTGCATCGAATTATCTATTGCAATCTTAAAAATTTAATGGAATAAATAACCCGGAAATAGAATTTTACCAATAGGTTTTTTTTAATGAGAGTGTTTAATTAAGAACAAAGCTTTTATTATTAGGAGTATATAAAATATTTAATATTAAATATAAAAACTTAAGCTTCAAATAATTTATATAATAATATATTTCACTTAATTCTATTAATTACAAATTTTAGTAACATGTATTATTATATTCATTCAAATAATTATTCCACTTTAAATATCATTTTGCAAACAATAACCTGCTAAATGTTAAAATCAGTGAGAACATTACAATTTTCTACCAACGATTCCCTGTACCATAAAATAGTATCAAAGTGTAAAGTGTTGGAACAAGGTAATATCGGACATAATAACCGTCTGTCGTCTCCTAGACTAGCGTCCCACTTCACAGGCTTAGGCTCAAGAGAAACATCTTTATTTTCAAGTGACGTGTACAAGATTCGCGCTCACCTGAATTTATGACCTCGTCGTTATCCGTATTCTTGAAAAATGACTACGCTTTCGAAAATTCATCGTGAAATGTAGACTTATATCATTTTTTGAGGACAATATAATTTTGTCATGTTATCTTTACTGTTTTTAGGTTAATTATGTAACACGAAAATATTTTAAGGAAGTTCTTTTTTTTATTTTAATCAAATACAGAACAATTATAAATTATTAAAATCGTTTGGTGAAAATAGAATATACAAAATGTTCCGTAAAATGTATGAAGACTTTAAAGTATATTTAATACATTAAGATCTATGCGAAAAGAAACATTAATTATCATTCAAAATTACCAAAGTTATCATCACTTAGCGAAACGAAAACCACAACTGACAGACAATATTAAAGTTCCCTCGAAACAAATCCGCAGAATTAAAAAGCCAATCTAAGTTATCCCATACAATTACCAGCCACTTACCACACCCCCATCTTTAAGGGGTGGCCAGTAATAATAAAGAGGCGTCACGTAGAACGATTCCTTCGGGATCAATGGCAAGGTGGGTGCATCCTGCATTTGTTAGGGAGCCTGTAATGGACTTGGAACTAAATGGAGTCATTTCACACGAGAGATTTAGAAGAGTATAGGAGAAAATTGGTCGTTATAATCCCTTTGGAGACGAAAGATACGTCGGTTATCAGATTGATAGTTCTTGGTAACTTGTATATTATACTAAAGCAACGGAATGGTACTTACCTGGACGCATAGAAATTGACGAATAAGAATGTATTAGTTAACTTTTTAATATTGATTCTTCTTATAAATTATATTGACTTTACAAATTTCTTTAATGACATTTGTATTGATTCAAATAATTAAAACCAGTTCGCTTAGAACTCAACAGAAACTCAATTTAGTTTTAATATTTCATAACGTCATAAATGATTCATTGATCTCGAAATTGATAATTAATCATATTATTAATGGTACATTTTGTATTATTTCTATAATACTGACTGACAATTTATTTGAATACAATTCCAAGTTAGAACGCCTCATGAATTACCGCGATATCAGAGGGCACGCATTAAGCATCGGTGCCCCGAGGCCGGCCAGAGCTCATGAAATAATGCGGCATTACAGAATTCTGATGAATCGGTTCACGCGATCGGCATAAATTAACTTGTTGCAATAACACCGGTGCATCATTTTATGACGATTTCAAGCAGCGTTAGCATGTTCTTTAACATTTCTCTTTTTGCTCTCATTTTATCCAGATTTACATAATTTGAAAATGGAACACGTTCCATTATTTTATGATACGATTCTATATTCAAATCAATATTTCCTGTGTTTATTATATTCTTCCTTTTAATAATGGAATTTTGACTTGAAATAAGTTCTAAAGTAGCAACTAATATCCAGAAAATTTGTAAGCGATACCCAATTACTGATAATAATTAATCTAATGTCTTATAGGAAAGACTGAAACATATAGTATGGTTCAATACATTTTTATTCACCAATAACCTCGATCCATTTGAAAGTGATTTGAAATTTTAATTCTGACCTTACAAAGCAATCGTTTATCTTTACATTGCGGTAAATTGAACTCCTGACCTGCGTTGCCCTACGTTACCATATTTCTCCAACTAAAACACTGGAATCAAACGTTTACGCTGGAGTTTCACATAATTTACTTATCGACTGACGTAGTTTCGACATCGAAAACAAAAGGAATTACTTACATAATAATATTAGTATATACAAAATGGATAACAAACATTACGTTTTTTTTTTCGTAAAAATTGGATAAATTAATTGTGGTCCCAAATTAAATCAAGTATTTGTTTGAAAATTATAATAATTATGTATTTGTACCTTTTAACTTTATAACGTTTTTATTTTTATTATTTACCTTTACTAATATGACAAAGAGTTAATTATTGTTTGTTAACATTTTTTCACTTATCTACATTATTTATGTTTAAAAAAAATGACATCCGTACATAAGGGGGAGGGGTTTTGAGGCTTTGCTAATAGTGAAAAAAATGAAAATCATATCGTATCGTAATATTGATATCACATTAAAAAAATTGTCGTTAATTTTACTTTAAGCAACTTTATCGTAATTTAAAACTAAGACTGAACAAGTTATTAGCTGCTTGGTGACAAACAGCTCAAACACCTAATACTTTAAAGCCTCGATTTGTTTTAGTTAATTACGGCCTTATTTTCACCACCCTTTAACTTTCGAGCCTGAGTGTAATCGTTAGAGCAACTCGGTATTCCGATCAAGATTCTGATCAAGAATATGACAGAACGTAACGTGACGTACTGTAGACAAGGAGCTTACCTTTTTAACGCAAGTAACAATTACTTATGCAGATGACGGCACTTTATGCCTTCGGTCGTCACGATGTTATTAGCTTGTGTTTTCGGCCTTCGCACTAAAATGTTGGGTCAATATAAATTTACCTGTTAGATTTAAGTTGCTATTTCGCGTTGAGAGTTACGCGCTCGTTATGGCATTATCGTCGGCCCCTTCTGCTCCGTCATAATGAAAGTTGCCTTCCCTGTAACTAATAAAAATAAATGCTAAAGGCAGCCGGGCTTCACGGGAGCGCTCTGAAACGTTATGTGTGTTGTTGATAATTGTCCGGATTTTCTTATGTATTCGCCTGAGTAAGGTTTTGTCTTGGATATCGAACTACGAAATTTAAAACAGGTTCAAACCCAGGCAAGCACCACTAAATATTCATGTGCTTAATTTGTGTTTATAATTCATAACGAGCTCGGCGGTGAAGGAAAACATCGTGAGGAAATGTGCATGTGTCTAATCCCATCAAAATTCTGCCACATGTATATTCCACAAACAAGCAGTAGAACAGCGTGGTGGAATATGTTCCAAAGGGAAAGGAGGCCTTAGCCCAGGAGTGGGAAATAAATAGGCTGTTGTTGTTGTTAGACTAACATTGACATTAATTTAAAAAAAATGTCTCTCTCCTCGGAAGTCATATCTCATAGGAATAATTTTTGAGATATTTTTTTAATATATGTGTGCCTCGTTCAAATACATCTGATAGCAAGTGGACATAACTCATAGACATTAGCACAGTTTTAACAATTTCTTATAACTATATTATATATTGTCTACCATTTGATGATTTGTATTGTACCTAAACTTTTGTTTTGTGTTGTCTGTGTGATCCATAATATATTACTGTATAGCTCTCGTGTTTGCCCTAATCTTTAAACTCGAAATAATTTATTCATATTGAATAGAATGAAATACTGACTCGTGACTGAATTTCCGTGTAGGGTCATGAAAAACACTTTGAAATCACGCTTTTTTCTTACGAATTCATACGAATTTTCAAAATAAGATATTGCAATATACAATGCTTTATAAGTTGGTGATTAATTATTATCATTAATATTACATAAAATGATTTGCTTACAAGCATTGTTTTAATTAAAGTTTTCAGAAGAAGAACGTCGTATGCGTTCTTAACATACTCACATATTAGTGTATATTTCGTCTTTTATTATCTATGATATAATATCTTGTCTCATGGCTCTGCAAATTCATCCTCCATACAGCCGAGGTTTGAGCGATAGCAAAGGCAGATTCCCAACGTTCCGACGTACTCATTGTTCCTCGCAAACAATGACCGATCCGGTCACTCATGGCCACATATAAGCCACATAATTTTACAAACACTCAAACAAATTACATTCTTAACTCGTTGCGTTAAGGTGCTATTTTATGTGTATGATTTTAATTGGGGAATTTTAGGGTCGCGTCGTACTGTACTAAGCGAGTTACTCGATTGCCGAAATATGCGAGAGGCCTTTATTTTGAATCATCCATTGAAGTTTCTGTTTCGATTTGTTTTGCGAATGTGCTTTTAATAATATAATCCGTGTAAAAAATGTATGTTATAGTGTTCTTCAGATAACTATACATTAATCTAGCTCATTTGATTTAATTGCTGATAATTGTATTGGAACAAACCGAAAGTAACGACAAACAAACTAGTACAAGAAATTAGTACAAGATTTTACGAATAAACTTGCTGTTTATTATAGATAACAATCGCCTTAACGTTGGATGCCTGGAATCGGCAATACTTGGTGTTATAGTCTAGCCGTAATCATTAATAAATGTAGCGCCAAATATCAATAAATTGTTCTGTCATGTTCTTATTAAATTGGTGAATTATTGTACACAGTACCTTGCTAATACGGGTGATATTAAGAATACTTTGGACTCCTACTTTCACTACCGGGCGCAGGTGCCCAAATGTAATGATAATCCAAAAACAAATTTAAATTAAGAATTTTTTTAATTAAAGTGAGAAATCTCTGAGGCGTCGATCTTTCTCCAATCAACTGCAAACGAGCTATTCGCAATGCTCACCTTAAAATGTAAAAAACCACTGACGTAGGCATTTCCGAAGAATTGCGCCAAAAGAGAGCCCCGTTGTCTTTTTACTTCAGACTAAATTGCAGAATTTAAATTCTAACCTCAATTCCTTATATGTGGATGGAACAGAAGACTTAAACCTATTTTAAGGTACTTTAACTCATGTAAAATTTTTTCTACATTTTTTACATTCCGGAGTAAATAGCGAATAGTTATTCTATCTAATATATCTAAGAAATAAATATAAGTTAATTTTACTAAACAATTTTATAAATAACAATAAATTTAAAAAACACATCAAATAAAATTAATTAATTGCATACAATTGAATAGAAAACATTTTTATAATATTTTGTTTGATCAATCACTAAATTATTTCGAGTCTGCTGCTTGCATTTGTTTTGATTAAATTTTTATTACATTCAATTTAATTTCCTTAATTTATATTAATTTCAAATATCTAAAACATTTATGATTCGACTGACATTTCAACTAGTAAAGTAAAAGTAAAGTAACCGCCTGTACATTTCCCACTGCTGAGGTAAGGCCTCCTCTTCCATTAAGGAGAGGGTTTGGAACATATTCCACCACGCTGTTCCACATGCACATGTGGCAGAATTTTGATGTAATTAGACACATACAGGTTTCCTCGCGATGTTTTCCTTCACCGCCGAGCACGAGATGAATTATAAACACAAATTAAGCACACATATATTTAGTGGTGCTTGCCTGGGTTTAAACCCGCCATCATCGGTTAAGGTGCAAGCGTTCTAACCACTGGGCTATCTCAGCTATTTCAACTAGTTCTGATGTTAATTATAGAGAGACTACCGATAGTCACTTATATCAAGGAACTAAAAGTTAGCAGATACCTATGTTATGCAGATATCTAGATATGCCTTTATTTATTGCTGGAAAACGCTAAAACGTCTCACTAGATAAGGCACGAAGGACTCTACACCAAATGATGATTAGGACTTACTGACAACTAGTATACCAGAATAATCACCACGCCACTCATTGGAGGTCGACACGAGATCGTTTACGCTTGTCACAACGACATCTCAAACTAGATGAAGCCAGTGAATTATCATAAATAGTATTCATAAGTAGAAATTAACATCATCTTAATACGCCTTCATATAAATTGCTTTCACGTGTAATAAGATTGCTTGTTCTTTATATTTTTCAATTTAGCTGCTCATAAAACCTTTAGGGAAGATCCCAGGTGAAGGTCGTGAAAATAATACATCATTTAATTCGTCTTTATACATATAATTTAATTTCGTGTAACTTAAGAACCATCGTTATACGCATTTTTTACGAATTGATTTTGTATTATAATAACACTTTTACCCTCATTAGGCTCGGCTCGTTGCTTTTTATGACAGACTTTTCTACCTTATTTGCCGTTTTTCTAATGAACGAATTTTATAAGGGACACAAATTAAAAGAAAAAAAAATTACAAACTTTTTTTAGGCTGTCAACGCTTTTAGAATGAGAAGTGGATTTCGTTCGCTTAATTAGTTTTGCAAAAGGACGGTTACCTTTACCCAATTAAGTTTGTTTGTTTGACTGTACTTTGTCCAAATAAAAAAAACGTAATTGCATTTGAATCTAAGTAGGTCATGGTGAATGTTGGAATATCTTAAAGTATCGCCCTAAGTTATATCTTTAAGTTGTATCAAATTAGGTGACAGTTATCTGATTATATTTTATAGATTCCTTGACCGCTGAGCACGAGATGAATTATAAAGACAAATTAAGCACATGAATCAGCGGTGCTTGCCTGGTTTTGAACGCGCAATCACCGGTTAAGATGCACTGTTCTAACCACTGGGCCATCTCGACTCGCACTGGCATACTCACATTTATTTTTTAAATTTCGAATAGTACAATCTTAAGGATGTAAGCAACACATATTCTTTTTGTACGGAAATGAATCAACTTTACTTCCTGCATAGGCGACTTTTATTGTTTTATATCAACTGGATTATTGCGATTCCCTTACCTTTCTACGAGTTAAATAAAGTATGAATAAAATCAAAAATGCCATTTAAGGCTTTCTTCTCATCCGAATTCGTTGTAACTCAATTTCCTTTTACAATATAATATGACTAAATATATTTGCGTTGTTGGATGTTATTCAGAAAGTCACAACTCGGTTAGTTTAGTTTGTATGTTAGTAATTTATAGTGTAACGACTGCATGATGTCGAAGAAATACGACTCCGTCTGAAAACAACACGAACTATTGAAATCTGAGACTTGGTCCATAAAGGCGTGGGCACATCTTTACGACGGCACTTGCATAACAGATAGTATCTATCTAGATGACAAATCATCCGAACTTACTATATAGAAAAGATTGTTTTATAAAGTATTTTCATTCTTCAAACATAGCTATTTCTTTGATATAAATTCAAAAATATATTCGAATCACTGGAAAATAAATTTGTTCATTTACATCTTGTGAACAATCAAAGTTGTGCTCATAGTTTTAATATATTTCCACATTTGAAATATGATACAAATAATTATATTTTGTGCATCTAAATGAAGCGTTTCAATTTCAATTTTTTTTAACAGCAAAAACGTGTATGGAAATTTGCTCTAAGAAAGATATTTACGACTTTTTTTATGTGATGATTCTAGCATGAAATTATTAACCTACCAGATGACGACTCCATCTGACTGACTTAAGCCACGATGTCTATATTCAACTTCTTCGAAAATAAACATCGTGGCTAACTAGCTAAATGCACAAGATATGTTATAGTAGACTCATATTTTATAATAAGGGAATAATAAATCCAATTCATCCAGAAAACAGCTTTATAGTTTTTTGTTTTTTTCACGGAAGCAAATGCTGTCAACTTCAAGACGATAAAACTCAATAGCTTAACATAAGCCTAGGATTTGAATTAAGAATTTAGTAATCTTACAACCTAGCTACTAAAAACTCAGAATAAAAGCTTTAAAAAATATTCCAATTCCCCAGCAATTAAATTTCAAGAGTATAAATTATCGTGGTAGAATTGTAAAACATCGTAATTCAAAGTCATAAATTTTAGATAGATAAAACTATTATGCATACATGCACCAAAGCAGTGAGTTTCGGAGATTGTGATTCGACAGATACGTCAATTAGTTTAATGGTGGACAATAAAGCAGTTACGCTAATAGCTGCGGCTTAAAGCACTTAGATGGTGATGCAGCAGTGAACAGATAATATACATTTAGCTCGTAACACACGAGAAAAAAACGTATTTAAATATTATAATTATAAATTTCATTTATCTTAGAACAAAACATTGTTTGTTATTCGTAAAATTTGAAATATTACTTTTAGTAATGATTTATTAATGTCATAAATGTAATTTAAATAAATAAAAAAAAGTAAAAGTAAAGTAACAGCCTCTACATTTCCCACTGCTGAGATAAGGCCTCCTCTTCCATTAAGGAGAGGGTTTGGAACATATTCCACCACGCTGTTCCAATGCGGGTTGGTGGAATGCACATGTGGCAGAATTTCGATGAAATTAGACACATGCAGGTTTCCTCACGATGTTTTCCTTCACCGCCGAGCACGAGATGAATTATAAACACAATTAAGCACATATATATATAGTGGTGCTTGCCTGGGTTTGAACCCGCAATCATCGGTTAAGATGCACGCGTTCTAACCACTGGGCCATCTCATAAATATATTAAATGAATAATACCTATTTATTGCATTATGATGTTAAGACTGCTTTCAAAATAAAATCTGCAACTAAAGATAATAAAAAATAAAAGGCTTTAGTTCCGAATGAATATTATCTTAAGAACGTACACTGTTTTAAAAGAGGTTTCTGAAAACATAGTCATAATATTATAGTTGTGCGTTTAACTTGTCTGATCAATGAATTTAATGGTTGAGAATAAAGCAGTTAGCTTAATGGATGTGGCTTCCAGTACCGACGTTAGGACTGCTGCAGAGAACACATACACATGTTTATGGCTATAAATGAATAATATGTCGATCTGAAAATTAACACAATTAAAACAAAATATTCCTAAAAACAGATTATAAGCATTAAAATCTTATTTACTTCTGATACTATTATTGTTTATTTCAAACGCAAAATTCTCATCAATTTCTGACTGATATTTTATTTTTTGCTTAATAAACAAATTAAGAGCGTGCTCATTAGTTATTATTGAAAACTATTTTATGTTTATCATAATGAAATCCACGTTTATTTGTCTTTAACTTAAAAGTTTTTTTTTTATTATTATTTCAATGGAAATAAACGATTGAATGGATCTTAAACACTAATCTAACCTAATCTACTAACTAAAAAATTCCTTACACGAAAATTGGCCTCTTGACTAATTGGCTCGATAACTTAATACTTCCCCATCTGTTGTTATAAATATTCAAAATAATTAGCGAGACATTTATGTAATTTCACAAGCAATCTTTCTTAAATTACATTTTATTCCTTTGCCTTCGTGTTCATTTCTAGCCCAATTATATTTTATCTATTAAAAACACTTTTAAGTCCGACTGTACTTTCGTTTCAAGATTTATACACAGCACTTAAAATTAATCACGTTACGTTTAATTTCTTACAATGTGCTTGTTAGTAGACGAAGAGATTCTGTAATTTATTTCTCCAGTGACGTCTTCATTTGTGGTCACATTGATGCCTCGAGTGCTTGTGTTACCTGCTCATTATATTATTTAATTTGAAAATTTGTGGTAATCGTTGTAACGGTTACTTCCTCATTCAACGTCCTTTGTGAAATTCTCATTATTATACGGACATAATATTATTTTTTATTTATATCTGTAACGTATTATACCCTGTCCAACATATCTTATAGACATTAGGTAATAAACGGGTAATATAAAAAAAAAAAAAAAACTAGATGCAAGAGCAGCCCATTTCTCTTTTGCATTTCATACTTACAAGACTAAGCGCAATATAGCAAATACAAAACGATCGATAAATTGTTTTTAGATTTTTAAAATTTATTTTTTATTTTAATTCCTAACTTAAAATAATTGAAGATAATTAAGAAAAAGAAGCTACAATTATTTTTAAATTAATTAGATTATTCGCAGCGCTTTTGTCATTGCTTAACATCTGACTTGAAAAAAAAATTAGTTGTAATACTGAACTAAGGTATAACAAAAAAATAATAAATTGCAATGAATAAAAAAAAAAACAAAAAAAACGCCTGATATAATAGAATCACGTTTAACGTTCGAATTTTAAATCTGAATCGGCGCTTTACAATTTTCTTAAGCCACAGATCCTCAAATGTATTATCAAATGTAAATCTTAATGTTAAAAGGAATAGTTTTTTCTTCTCCTTGAACGAATCGAAGACTAATGCCGGTAGTAAAACGCTAATGGGCTACCGTTTAGGATTCCTTTACGATGTTTCCTGCTGCCTTTTGTTCACTAGCAACAAAAAAATCCTTTTTAACTATTTACTTACAATTTACTTGTCTTGGTTATGCAATTATCGTTAAGGTCGAAACAGTTGTTTTATAGAAGTTATTTTTGACCACGTGCTGGTGAGGTACTTTAGCTAGATTGCGGGACGTCATAGACGTGGCTGACAATAATTTAGCCGTGAAAGCATAACAGACACAGTTACATTCGCAATTAATTTAATTAAAATTAAATTTAATATTAGATTACTCTAATTAATAACAGAACTAGAATAAAATTAATGAAACAAATGTAACTCGACGATTTTTTGATTTTACTTATACAAGTGAAGAATATTGACTAATTGAAATTTTAAACAACTCTGTTCAATTTCCAGAAACGCATTATCCTTTATTAGATTATGAGAGAAAGGCTACTTCAAAAGTGGTCATAGTACTTTAAATATCATTCCTACATTATGTTTTATTTACATTGTAACTAGATTAATATAATTATGTTATTTTGTTATATTATTTTAAACAAATCACTTGTCAAAAACAAATTGATTATAAATTAAATCCAATTATCGTTAAATTTTGTAAAATCATGAGGCGAAACGCTTCATACATATTAAAAGTAAACATTACTTATCTTATTGCTTGTAAAATATTACGTATACGTTCATGTAAAGACTCTATTAATAATAAAACTATTAAATCAACGAAATCCGTCCGGTAATTCAATGAAATTCATACATTTTACTACCCATTAAATATTACAAGGGTATTACTATCGATTCCCTTACAATATTCAACTCGGAATTCCGATATTAAATGGTTAATAATTAAGTAATAACCGGTCCGATGTTGACCGTTCCGTTTGTTTGTTTTACAGCGAACGATGAAATAAAACAATTAAAATTATCGCAGCGGCGGGATTTAGCGATGCGTGCAGTGCGATCGGCGAATTATTAGCGGTTTTTAATCCGCTGCGTTTAAAATTCGCGGTACGTAACCGCACTACATTTAAACAGAAAATGTTATCACCTGTATGTCGGTCCAAGTGTATCGTCATAGCGGAATTTATATAGAAAACAAACGAATCAATTATTTTCATTTTGTACTTACCATTTATATATTTCATAAATAAATTATAGCTTAATTTTCCTAATCCTTAAATTAAATCCAATGATGATGTTTACAATTGTATAATACTAAAATATATATAATAATTTTTCAAATATGTTTGAAGAAAACTTCAAATAAAACAAAGAGGAAAGTATTACATCCATTTTTAAACAGCCTCTGTTATATCATATTTTAATCGTCGGCTTTGACATAAAGTTTAATTTAAAAAGTTATGGTATATCAATGGAAGTAATTTTGATTAACATAAGTATTAACAACATTTAGTGCTTAAATATACACAAATATGAATTAAAAATAGTTACTGTATTAATCTTGACCGCGTGGAATGATGACAAGAATGCTAGCAGCCTTTCCCCGTTGAACCGTAATACCGATCATCTGGGCTAAAAACGAACCAGCTCCCACCAGAGTACTGTCACCAGAGGAGAAAAATAAGGCGAGGAGTTACAATTTTAATGAAGTTTTATACAAAATAAATACTTTCACTACTTTGGTATATTTAGTATAACTAAAAGTGTAGTATAAGTAGTTACCTAATATGAGATCAAACACGGCACGGTCGCCGTTTGTGAAAATTGACATAATATTCATACATAACATTTAGTTCATACATAACAAGTACACGGTATTCTCACTGTACGGTGACTGAAATCATGTAAAAGGGACCACATTGACCCGATTAGACATACTTATTGTAAAATCAGAATCCTCGCCTAGAAACATTATGAAGATTGAGAAAAGTCAGAGCAATATATTTTTGATCATACCTATCGGATGCGTTATATTTTCTATGAAGAAAGAGTAATTACACAATATATTTATTGACATTAATTGTTATTGGTAATAAGTTAGTAATTAATTATAAATTATTACACTTCTCACTAAGAAGGACCGGTATGAGTTTGTCATTCACTAAAATACCAAAATCGAAATCAAAATATTCTTTATCAAGCTCATAAAAACGTTTTTAATTCATTAATATTTTTTTAACATTAAAGGTTAATCTACCACCGGTTCATAAAGAAGCTTCTACCGAGAAGAACTTGCAAGATTTTCAGTAGTTTTGTTTTCCGCCATTTAAATTGCAGGGTATATAAAAGTGAATTTTAATATATCCTGTCTATAAAATTAATATAACCTTGTATTGAGTCATATGCCTCATATACAATTTTTTTTTTTGTGTTTTGACATGATCTTTATATTTTTACTGTCGACATCTACATTGATAATATAAATGTGAGAATAACTGTATTATTGTCTGTTTGTCGCACTTTCACGACAAACCGCTATATTTGAAGAAATTTAGTTAGAAGCAAATTGGAACTTCAAGAATGGACATAGGCTACTTCTTTTGCCTAACACATGACAACCAACACCCTAATATGCGATCGAAGCCGCGGGCGCCTACTAGTTATGTATGTAGGTACATATTTGTTATCCACTACGACAGCCTCATCGTTTCAAGTTCATGACTTGAACGGGTAATAATGTTCACTTATAAATAGGCTTTTCAGGGCAGTCGAGAGAATGATACTTAATACAGCCGCATTGTTTGCGGATTTAATGTTATTACGGAATGGTTCGCGTTAATTCATTTAAAATGCGGATAACAAACACGTGCTGTAATGCTTGTCACGTATTTTTTATTTCATGTAATATACCGAAAAATATATTTTAGAACATTATCGGTGAATTTTTTTTTTTTTTTTTAATTAAATGATCTTTGAGTGCGCGTCAATATTAAACCAGTCTAAGTTTTATATGTGATTACAATAGTTTCTTTTTTTTTTAATTTAATGACAAATAGACTTGACGAAATCAACCTATGGATATATACTATACAGCTAACAAAACTATTAATAATTTAGACTAAAAAAACATTTTTTCAGAAAACAACATAAGTAAGTACAGCTATAATTACCGAAGCTATTTCAAATGATTCAGGTAATCTGATCCAAGACATTTCAGCGGAACGGACTAGTTGGTTCTAGGAAGGATATAATCGGTAGGGGTTTGAATTTATGTATTATATGATATAATTCTTGTGCTCTTCTATGAAAAAAACCGTGATATAACCCACATGTTTTGTATAAGATTCTACTACACGTGTATTTGTCTATATGTATTATTTATCCAAAATCCACCAACCAGAATTCAATCTCATAGGTATCTTAATCTATATTAAAATATTGTTTTCACTTCAAATCAAACAAACTATGATTAATATATCAATGCTATAGGAAGAAATATGTTGTCAATTTATTTTAACTTAAGCATTCTGTACAGTTATGAAATCCTAGTACTTTGTCTTTGCCAGACAGCTCTGCATCTGTTACAGATTAAAAAATATACTGTTATAATAATAATAAAAAAAACGAATTTATTACAATTAAGTAACCTCTACATGTCATAAAGCAACAATACAAGATAATTAAGTGATTACACAGGGCAAAATCACTTTTCCCACATAAAGGCTCACCCACACTGTCCCACACAAAATAAATCAAGCGCTTTTTGTTTCAATACTTTTTGTTATTTAATTATCTGTGACTCGGCCGATTCCTGTAAATTGGTGCGTGGGCTACCCACAAAATGTGACAAAAAAGAATTATACTCTAAACCCTTTACTTTAAGGATGTTATTTGAATAGCGAATATTTGGGTTGAACAAGGCTAGGCGATAACATCTCTTTACTTTTTTTTTCGATATTTTTCGATGGAGCGCTTTAATTGCCAGTCCTTTTTCATACATTTAATGCTTGGATGTTATATTAACGGGTCATTGATATTTTTTTAAAACCTTTTACCTTTGTTATGACATATAAAACCTTGTACACTTTTAATGGGACGTTATATTTTAACACGTTTCCAATATGAATGGGCTTATCAATATAACCTTTTTATTTAGTATAATCAGGCAAATGACTAAATTATAACACCCGATATTACTTGATCACTATCGCTATTATTATTGGTATTGTAAGATTACCAATACTTATATCGTTAATTACCACTAACCACTGAATATATATATATACATATATACTGAATATGGGTCGTACCTATCAAAAAGGGTTTCCACGAAGTGGTACCATCAAGTACAACTATAAAAAACGATCATTAAATAACATTTCAGATGTTTCGTGGTGCGCATGTGATGAAAAAATATCACAGATATTTCATTATCAATATACCTAATAATTATAAAATATTGAACAGTTTTAAATTCATAATATCCTTCATAACATTTTTAATCGTTTGATTGTAGGTGAGTTCGTTGGTAGTAGGTACATTGCAATATTACTTGAGAAATAATTTATTGGTAACCAGCAGTAATCACTGCTGAGTAAAGTATTGTGTAAAACTTTTAACGTAATATATATGACTCATGAAGAGGACGACCAAAGAAACGATGGATGGATTGTGTGAAAGAAGATATGGTTAGAAAGAATGTTATTTGGGAGATGACGTCCCATGGAGAAGTATGAAAGAAGAACAGATGCTGCGCCGATCTCAAATAAAATTGACATAACTCATAAAGGTACCTGTTATTATTTTTATATTATAGCCTATTTTAATGAATAGTTGTATAATGAGACTTGTTAATCATTAAGCCTTACAAAAATCAGATTATTTCTTGTCGGTATGAATAAATTCTGATCCTACTTTATAGTTATGGAACATTAAGAAGAGTTATAATAATTTAAAGTAGTTTAGTGAATTTGATATATATAACGAAAGATATATGCCGGACGCAACAGGCCTTGACTTATTGGCTCTTGTGAAGATCCCTTTATGTTAAGGGGACACTGGATGTTCAAAAATATACATATTTATATTAAATGCAAATCGTAAATCATTACGGAAAAATTAACAATTTACTGTTTTGTTTTAAAACAAATACTTTTTATGGCTCAAATGTATAAATACAATGACTTGAATTAGACAGAAAAGAAGATTTGCATAAATTTTTGGATTATATTTACATTTGTTAATAATTGAACAAGAGTATTCAAAGGTAAACAATATAATAAATTTATTCAAACATTCATGTAACGGCCTTTTTATCAATAATATTTTATAATAATAAGCTTTTTAATTTAAAAATTATATTGTTTTTTATTTATAAAAATAATCCTCAAGAACGGATTTATAGTTTAAAACTACTAAAGTAACTAACCCTTAAATATATCTGATTCTAATTAAGTAGGACGTGCACATTACTCAACTATATCTATTCTTATCTAACTTGAACGAAAAGAAAGAGAAAAAACATCGAAATAAATAGCTTCCTCGTTTAGATCGCTTTTTGGTTAACACACTTATGATATTGTATTAGGTCCGGCACCTACTAAAAATATTTTAAAAATTATAATTATTAAAAAGTTGTCAAGTTTCCAAATAATTCTTTTCTTTTGCTTTTCCATATTATGCCTTTTTGCAAATCAGACATATTATACAAAAATGCAGCGATATTACTTATAAAATTTATTCGACCTTATGATTCCATTAATATAAGAAATAAACATATCTAAGTTTTATTCGGCTAAAAAATACTCAATAGTACTTAATCGCTAATACAATTTAGTGGATGCACAGGTTTATGGCACTGTTTTAGTTCGGTCATTTAATTTATAACATGTGAAAGATCCTGGGGCAAGATATCACACATCTTTTAACAATAAGATACGTAATTAGGTGTGAAAGATAACATTTAATTTAATTAACATTAATAGTGGCTTCACGCTTTTTTGTTACTGCATTTTGACACAAGGATCGATTAAGTTTTAATCGAATGAAAATCAATCGATTCGACTTAAACGAGTAACAGTTTACTCGATTATTTGTGTACAGCCATGTCATTTGCGAAAGCGCTGAGTGCGCTTTACAGACGCTTCAAAATTCTCGGTATTACAAATATTTAAATATCTCTTTTATAGTTTATTGGAGGTTTTAAAAATATGCATCACTGTATGGATTAATTAATGATTGAGAATTCTGATATTTACCATAAAATCAATTTTAAGTCGAAAAGATTATTTAAAAAAAAATTGGTTTAATGCAAAATATCCAATACCTCAAATTTGTTGATTTAAATGTTTTAAATGCTATATATATGTATGTATGTGTGTGTGTTTGGTAAATGATATAGTTTTTTTTTGTGCTATTGGTTGGCGGACGAGCATATGGGCTACTTAATGGTAAGTGGTCACCACCGCCCATATACAATGGCACTGTAAGAAACTTTAACCATTATTTTCATCGCCAATGCGCCACTAACCTTATCTTAATTCCCAGCTGTCATGACCTTGGTGCCTGTAGTTATACTAGCTCACTCATCCTTCTAGAATATATCTTTCTGTTTTCTCCGGGAAATCTATGTTCTAAGCCTTTGGCAGCTTTTAACTTATTAAGCACTCAGAGATATTCAAAAAGGTTGAAACTCACACACAACACGAGTGTGAAATGTCAAATGTTTTTAACATAATTAGTTATAATAATTATAAAATGGCGTATCGTGTTGATGCCGTAAGTGACATACGAAGTGATTTCTTACGTAATCACACAGCTCTAATATACTGGATGAAGATTATTATGATTTGTGTTGATTCGAAGTCATATCGACCTCTGTTGAATTAGCATTTAATAAAAACATCTTTGCTGCGTATAATTGTAATTGTTTAATTGAAATGACTATTTAGCATACAGCGTTATACTTCATCACATTTTTACGACAAATGACGATCTTTGTTGCCACGTCAATTCCACATTATTTTTGATATATAATAAAATATCAATTATAAAATTAAAATATATAGTTTAAATATGTTCGTTTCTACAACTAATGACTTAGAGAATTTAATGACGGCAATGACGCTAGCGCCACGCCGTTTCGGATAACACACGTAAATTGATTAAAGATTAAGTTATCGTTTGTCTTTTTCTTTCCATTGTCAAATCGCTTATGAGGATGAAGGTAGGTGAAACCATCCCAAACTTTATAAACGACGTTTATAAACATTTAAGTTTGTTCACCTTTATCTGAAAATATTTTGACTTAATTTTAGTTTTCCTTGTACCACGATGAGGGTCGCTGTCACTTAGTAACTATTACTGTTGCCTTCACTTATAAAACTTAAATAGTAATTTCCATGTTTATAAAGTAACCTTTTATATAAAATAGGTAAGTGGACGTATCTACATGCGCGCATAATGACCTACTACGAAAAAAATAAAATAAATAAATACTTTATTTTGCAGTAAAAAATTAAACTGGTTTAAACCTGTAACCTTATTTTAAAATCGGTCGAAATTGTTCAACTCGTAACAAATTCTCCGCAATGCAGCCTTCGAAATATCGGCGGGGTGTTCGGAAACGAATAATTTGGCTCCATCCATTGTTCCTACTCAGATCGAACCACTTTTGGAGATCATAATTATTAAATTATGATAATAACTTAAATTTAATTCCCGTTTTATTATCCGATTACAGAAACAATATAAATGTATTATTTTTAATCAACTCATCTCATTGTATTTATATTCCGTGATATTTATAATAAATTTCATTATTATTATGCAATAATTCAAAAACACTTTTAGTTAAATTAATAATAGGTTTTCGCTTATTCCGATATTTCAAACAACTTTTCAGTATTGCCAATAGCAAAAAATCCGTACAGAAAATCAGATCGAACTTGTATTCGATGTAAAAACAGAACGGTTCCACCAAACAAATAAATGTTATACCTTCCCTAATAAACGTCAAATTCAGAAACGCTATTAATTAATTCAAACGTGTCAACTAAATTAAACACTAAACTCCGAACGAAATAGGACTCGTAACATAAATTATAAATCGAACAATTGGTTAGCCATGTTTTATTGCGTGCCGGTTCATTTTAAAATGTGGTGAAATAAGAGATATCGCGCACATGACCACTTAACACATTACACAGAACACTTATATAATCGCTTTCTTATAACAATTCTTATAACGAAGTCCGAAAATTGACACAACAATGTTGCCTGTTAACAAAATCAATAATCAAAATATACTTTATTCAAGTAGGCTTTTACAATCACTTTTAAATCGTCGTTTAGCTACCGCCGCGCCGGTTCGGGAAGCAGATTCTACCGCGAAGAACCGGCAAGAAATAAAGTACTTACTCTTTTTCAACATTTAAAAATGCAGTCATGTATATTAACAATATTTAGATATGATACTTTTATATTGCAGCAAATAATGCAACATAAAATATAACTCAAAGGGTTTTTGTTATTGTAAACTCGAAATAATTAAAATAATATTTTATAAGATAAGTAATTTGTACGTTTAAGTATGATAACGTATTGTTTAGTATTTATCAGACAGTTTTGTCTGCGACTATCCAAAGCGTTAAGTGCGCAGCAACTTTACGACGCCTCAAATGTCAGAACGATTGGCAAATGTTATTTATGGGCATCGCAGTTTTAGCCTTACTGGGTTATCGAATTTTATTGGATTTGAATAACGTTAAGTAAATAAACAGAGGATTTATGGTTTGCGGTCTTATTTATATTATTCGCATACAAACCTACCCATAACCATTACAAATTATATAATACAAATCGTATAATGTTTAACGTATTTAATCTGGACAGCCATGGTTTTAAATCCCTGTTTTTGTGTGTTTAAATATATAATATTTTAAATATATTATATTTAGTTTCTGTACCTGGATTTGTAATCACGTCACTGGGTTCGATAAGCCCGATAAAATTTTATCATAATTATAGTTAGTGCATATGTATTAAATCGCCTAAGCTTAATTTTACCACTGTAAATTCAATGCTTTTGTTATCTCTGATTCATTTAAATTATTATACAATTCTAAATTACATACAAAAATCTTCTTCCTCTCCCTTGCGTACATTTAATAATTAAATACAATTTTATATATAGTTAGTAGATTACAGATAATCGTTGTTAAGAATAAAAGGTGGGTAAAGTTTTG
The DNA here is from genome assembly GCF_905220365.1 of Vanessa cardui. Classification (NCBI taxonomy): domain Eukaryota; kingdom Metazoa; phylum Arthropoda; class Insecta; order Lepidoptera; family Nymphalidae; genus Vanessa; species Vanessa cardui. The sequence goes on from NC_061126.1 coordinate 10,689,326, forward strand.
GTCTATGTACGAGCTTAGACATTATTAGTCGTGTCACTCTGTAACAATTTCATTATTGAGTAATGGTTTAATGTAAATTGGCTGCTGGTCTTGACCAATTTGGATGTATTGTTTAAAAAATATAATACTGGAACAGCTTTTCTCTCAGATCTAGCAACAACTAAATTAAATCATCGCGAAGTAACCCAGTGCCAAAAGTTCTCGAATCTTTAAACCGCAGGTATCAGTTGATAATTGCAGGTGATAAGATAGGTAAGCATCACTGAAATTTAATGTACTTTATGTTAATGAGGGAAAAACCTGTATGTGTGGAGAGAAACTTCCACTAAAAAAAAGCGTATGAACGAAACAGTGGAGCAGCGTGGTGATAAAAGCTCCAAATCTTCTTATCAAGAAAGAAGACCTTTGCCTAGCAGAGAGATATGAACAAGCTATTACTAGATCATCTTGTGAATAGCAAGACAGATATCCTAATATTATTAGTGTCAAGTAAACGTTTTGAAATTAGTATGTAGACATCGTCACAACGGCTGAACAAATACGAGAGATATTTGGTTACAACTCAATCCTAAAATAACACGTAAGTCACTATAAATAAATCTTATTCTTGAAATATTAAATACTAAAAACCTTAGTGAATCTTACGTATATAACCAGATACTAAGAGCCATTAGCCTATAATAAATCTAGCCAAACTGTAAACTGTCCAAACATTATAAATTGGGCATTTTTTTAATACAACGGGCCATACTCGAATAAATTATAAACTTTATCTAGAATATTACACACAATCATAGTTTTATGCTTCAAGTGATACCACCATTAAAAAAATTTAACAAGTTCTAAACTTAGATTAAAATTTATTTATTATTTTTAGGCTTTTTTGATGCCATTCAAATATTTTTAAAGAAAAGATTTTCAGACATGAAGGTATTTCTCTTTATTAATACTTTGAATGTTAAGTTTAATTCAGCCAGTTTTCCTATTAAATAAATACAAAAGGGTATCATACTTACATCTAATTGCTAACTTGAGTTTAATTAATAGAAATAACTGTCAATTATTTCTTAAATCCCATTCACAGTTGAAATGTTATGCATTTTTAACAAATCTTTTTCTCTAATAGCATTCGAATGCACAAAACAAACATTCAATCATCCCAACATACAGTCTGCTATACAAAATTAAACGAAAATAAACAAAGCCGTTTCATAAGCTGTGAATTTCCAGCGTCACGCAGGAAGGAGAGATCTAACCTAATTTTTTGTCCGAAAATAAACTTATAACTTGGCAGATGAATCTTTATCATCCGCTGTATAAATCTCACATGCCGGAAATACATTTCTTTGTCGTTTAGCGCTGTTCTTTTTTCGACATTAAAGTTTTAACTGGTGTTTAATTAATGGTTTAATTAAATTATTTACAAGTAGACGTTTATTAACTATTGCGAACTATTTTAGTAGATAGAACATTGAATATATAATAAAAATAATTTAAATGACCAATTCGGTGCTTGTGGAGTAATTATTGGTTCCAATTCAAAACGTTAGTGTCACCAGGACCACGAGGTATTTGATTGAGTTGGAAGAAACTCTAAGCCGATGGGCGAAGAAGTTTCGGTACTATAGTTGCTCCAAACATTTTAAGTTCTTACCAACTTTTATACAAATGATTTGGAATATTTTTTTCACTTTGGCATTGGAACAATTGGGAATTAATCTAGAATCGATACGATCGATTTGTCAATTTAAATTAACCAATAAATAATTATTGCCTGTTCGAATTTATTAAAAAAAAAATACAAGAAGAACCTTGTCCAGACCTCTAAATTAAATAACGATATACGTCTTACATGTTCTATATACGTATATAATAAACCAGCTGTTACCGTCATCATAATGGTCATGTTACTTTTAATGACATTTAGCAGAATATTTAATTAATTCAAATCAAAAATTAAAATCATGAACCTACTCAGTCGAAAATAATAATCATAAACATAACTCGTGGTATAAATCAAGACATTCAAAACACGTTTCAATTTTGGACGGTAATATAGTATGATGGACGCCATCTCGCTCTAGCGTGCGGTCACTTGCAATTTGACGAGTATCGCTTACACGTATAATGTGAACGGAGTGAGGATGCAATACGATATTTTCGTTCCTTTTTTTGCTTCTCTGTTGTCTCGCTTTTTCGATTGACTTTGACTTGACCATTTTATGTTTCTTTTTAGTCATAGATTTTATCCCACGCGTGTATAAAACGTTACACAACGAAAACAATAATTATATCCTATCACACGTAGGTTAAAACGGACTGGCTAATAGTTCATCAAATTTTTTTTCTGTTAAGTTATATTTTGATTGGTCAAAATTCGAAAGAGAAAAGTAGGTATATCGAAACAGTAATATGTAACTAAATATGGAATGCCATCAATGAATTTAATTTCTTCGAAATACTAAAAATGTAGTAAAATTTTACAACAGACGTCTTTGTTTGTATTGAGAATCGATCTTTTAACCTTGGCTGTGTGAGTCAATGGAGACTTGACGCCGAGTAGTCCAGAAGTCGGTGTTTTTATAATACAAGTTATTAACGTTCCATTAAACCTTCAATCTAAATATAAAATAGCAAGTTTTACCAAAGAAATTGAAATTGTTTTCATATTTTAAATATAAGTCTGATAAGATATTTTTTACCTAACTAAACTATTATAATATAAATAGCCGGGTTTCAATTACATTTAAACGATAGTTAACGAATAAAATATAAGTAAATAAATACCTACGTACTTAATAACGGTACTTATACTTCATTTGTTTTTAGGCAATCATTCTAATTAAAGTAGGTGTAATAGATAATAATTTCGATTTAATTTTTCTCAACCGTCTCCTGGTCTATCTCTATATCTCTATAACTAACATTTGGTTAACAAACGAGAAGTGATAAACAAACACTATCTCCGTTTGGTAGCGGTTAGTCTGATTCAGGCGGCTGCGAAAACATCTCTTTATAAACTTCTGCGTTAAACATTCGACCTCCAAATGCGCGGTTATTTATAAAACCAATTGTATGTTTTATATAAATATAGTTACGTTAACGTCACATGATATTATAATAGAACAACTGACAGACACTAAATTATGTAAAAATATTGGTAATCTGTCAACATGCATCATATGAAAAACACAAAACAAATGCAGGTTATTTTTATGAAAATATATTTGAACACTATATTTAGTATCAGAGGCTCTTGCTTTGCACAGATGCAAGGCTCGTACTAAGTTAATATACTACATGTCTTACAACAGTCACAGTCTTTCAATCATTAATACAAACCGTGTCTATGTCCATATGTTTTTAATCTGTAATATCTTTGAAAATATTCGTTTAATTTTTTGCTACAAAGGGCCACCTAATTGTATAAGGATTAATGCAGTTTTGCTAAAATCGCCTTGAAAATAACCCATTATTAGGATTATATTTCTCGTAAAAAGTAAAGGACAAAATTGGTTATTTTCGCTATCCGTAAGACATAGACATATACCATCGTGGGCTTTTTTGAAAACCTTTTTAAGATGAACAACCCTGTAATACATTATTTTGATTTATCTCGTAGGGTTCAGCCAGCGTTTGCACTGTAAACGCAAAAGAATGTGTCTATTTAAGACATCAAAATAATCAGTTTCTCTGCTATATTGTACATAATGTATCATACATATAATCTTCCTCTTGAAATAATGTATCTATAGAAATCAACCGCATCAATATCTGTTGTGTAATTTTAAAGATTTAACATAGGATCCAGCACAACGGTACGCGACTTTGTGTCATACTATGTAATAATGATAATGATTTCTTAAATAATCAGGATCCATAAAATGTAAGAACACTGAATTTTGTAATATCCAAAAAATATTAATGTAGAAATTATTCGGTAATTATAATAGCTTGTTTTTGATATTAGTATTATGACTGCAAATATTATATTGTTTTTTTTTTTTTTATTTTGTTTCCAGCGTGTATTGATGAAATTCTATGCAAAGGTTAATGGAGGTCAAGTATGAAGTTTTGAAGTAAAATGTTGTATAATAGTATATTATAATAAAATATCTTTATAATAATAAAGGATAATAAAGGAATAAAGATAATTATATCTATATAAAATTGAAGTGGCTGTTTTTAATATTAAAATAACCCTTTTTTACTCAATGCATATGTATACACGGTACATATACTAAAATAACATTTACATACAATTTTTGTCTATCTATTTGTTCCGGCTAATCTCTGAACGACTGGACTGATTTTGACGGGACTTTCACTGGCTAATAACTGATCTAATAAGGAGTAACTTAGCGACAATTATTTTTTTTGTTAAATTCAAACGCATGCGATGTCGCGGGCACATATTGTAGTTATATATAGTTGATGTCCTCCAACTTTGATGCTGTGTTTGTTTAAAACATCTGCTCACTGTCAAGTGGGAGTCGTAAAAACTTTATAAGGGGTTGTTCGACTCAGAGCGTCCTTTGTAATGTTAATCTATAATGTTGGAAACCGTATTTATTTTTATTTTAGAACCACTTAGCTACATTAGAGAGGAAATGATAATTCGAGTCGGGAGTGGGTTTCACTGGAGCTGGCTTATTATGTCAAAATATCTTTTCGAAAGGCTCATCATGAACATTGCTTACAATATCATTGTAATTTAATTAATTGAGACTAACTATACGAGAACCCTATGTTTGTTCATTCTTATTTTGTTTTCTTTTGTTTGTTAATTTTTCAAAAGCAAAACATATAACATACAGTTAAAGTAATTTTTCTGAGTCTGTTTTGAAAAATTGTCGAATTGAATTAGTTTATTTAATTAAACAATATAACGTAAATATATTTTGTTATAAGTATATTCGTGCTATTTATATATTGAAAATTATTCTCCATTGTTTACACTTCTTATACAGTTATTTAAAACTAGTTTTTATACTCGTCTTCGCTCTCGTTTTAAAGATTTATATAATCAGGCGTTAGGTATAAAAAACATAATTATATCCCTTTGGTTTAATCTTCCTTCGTATCAAATTTTATCGAATTCAGTTCAGTGCTTTGGCCGTGAAAGAATAACAAAAGAACAGACACATAGAAATAGGTCCTTTCTTATTTATAATCACATAATCATTGTCGAAGTATAGGCTAGTTAATAGTAATTTGTTATTGAACAATATAGGTATATCTGTAGGTTGTTGATGAAATATACCTATTTACAAAATAATAGGAACGCTGGTTATAACTTACGAGTGAAAATGACCTTATTTCTGAATTAATGTTCCAAATAAAAATAAAGATCGACCTCAAGCTGCGCAGGCGCCGGTTCACTAACACCCTTTTGTATAACGTTCGCCATTTTTGTCCGCCATATTGTGATTGCGCGCGCAATAAATCGTGACCGCTTAAGTGCATTCGTTGGCCACACGTGAATGTACGTGGGCGGGATAGCTATTTATAACAGATTATGCTGTGGCTACACTTGCTATTTTTTATATGGTTTATTTTCATAACTATTGCAGCTTACGAAATTTACTTATATAATGATAGCCTCAAATTGCAGAATAAAAATATGTGTAATTTAATATAAATACAATACTTTTTAATTTAAAAAAAATGTTCGTCAGTAGTTTTCTTGTTATCATGGCTTACACTCGCTATGCACAGAGGAAACAAAGTAACACAGAATATGTAAGGCATTAATTATTAACTTTAATACGCGAAATAAATGTTTTCCGTGGATCCTAAGTACGGTCTCGTTCGGTCTCCGATATCAAAGACGACAATACAAATCAGATTATGATAAGCTTATATAATCATAAACGATAATAATAATAAAAACTATGAAGACTACTCATTCTTTAAAATGTTTTCAAGCAATACACTTCCCTCTATTGAGGTAATTACTGGCTTTTTTGTGTATATTTTTGATATAATTCTTTATTACTTACATTACACACTTAATTTACTTGGTGGTAGGGCTTTGTGCGAGCCATCATTCTACCGCCAAATAACAGTTGCTACTCAGTATTGTTGTGTTTGAAGGGTGAGTGAGCCAGTGTAATTACAGGCACAAGGGACATAACATCTTAGTTCCCAAGGTTGGAGGCATATTGACGATGTAAGGAATGGTTAATATTTCTTACTGTTTCATTGTTAATGGGCGATGGAGACCATATGAATGAAACTCATACATAAAATACACATCAAAAAGTCCAACAAAACTCAAATATATTGTAAAATGAACTTTATACCCAAACAAGACTTCAAGAGAACGTTGCTCAAGTCTTTATCGCTTAAAAGTGTGTTGCTGTTTAAAGATTTAGTTTCCAAGTGGCAACATTCATCGTAGTACGGAAACTGCAGTCGCTAAAGGACAATACTAATCCTAGCGGAACAATCGGCCTCGCTACACGAAATATGATTCTAAATAAGAAGGAAGCTATCCCGGCAAAGAGTAAGTATCCACAGATGTTTCACTAAAATTTTTGTAACATGAAGTGACAATGGAAATTACGATAATTATTGATGAGTGTGAAAGAGGTTCAGATTCGTTTGAAATATGTCTTTCTTTCTTATGTTGCAACTTTGTCATTCTTTGCATTCATCTAACATTTGCTAATACTTAATAGTATTTTGATACATATATAAAAATGCAATAAAACTCGATTAACTGTTTAAATCCTTGAGCCTCTGAGGAGTCTATTACTTAAAGAATTTTTAATAAATGTCATTTAAAAATAGTACCAAGTGTGCTATCAATAAAGTATATAATGTATATAGTACCACAGCCGACCTTGCACAAAGCACAAAGTCCAAAATTATATAGATATTTTTTTCCGAATCTATCAATTATTAGACATTGCCAATAATTTATTCAATCTATAAATAAGGATATGATTTATCACTTACTTTATTACTTTGTTAACTTGTAGTTACCCTCGATAACTGTATATAATATAAAGCCTTTAAAACCCAATTTCATGAATGTGTTTTGGATTCACGTTTGTTAATAAAACAAATTTTAACGACTGAACGGATTTCAATGTAATTCAATTATTGAATGTATTGATATAGAGCAACTCAAATCCGTTGTGTGTATCATTATAAATGTGAAATGAAACATTCGATGATTATTTTGATTTTTTATCTATATGCTAATAAATTTTGAAAATATTTTGTCACAAATAAAAAATGACCAATTTACATTTAATGATGAAAATAATAATAAAACAAACTACATACATATTTCACTCGTAATGAATCCTTTACTATAAATGAAATAGCCACCAATTTGAGAATATTTTTTGTAATAACAAAAATATGAACCTAATAATAAAAAAAAAAATCATTTGAAATAAAACTTGTTTGTTCAGTCAAACAAAGATCACCAAAGAAACTCAGCTGAATTATATTAAAACCTTAATTAATAACAATTACATTTTACATAATATTATATGCACTAATAAATGTTTGTCAAAATTCAACATGTTTTATAAAATAAATAATAATAATCGAATTGGCGGTTCTGCGTTTCTTATTCTTCATCTTGTCGCCACATAAAGCTGTCCGGACCGCTATCTTCGCATATTGCACGTGCACTCGCATATCATAAGTGTATAACCTGAACCGTGTTTTGTTAGAAAAACATATTTCCAGTTGAAATGGATTCCCGCAGACAGTGTTCACGTCGTATTTGTGAAATTACAAGATGTATCCCACTGAACCGAATGTACTTTTAGGTTGTTTTTATTCTTGGATTTTTCTCGTCGTACATTTTACGTTTTCAAACTTATAATCACTCAGCCTTATTAATAGAACTTGCGATTGTTTATTGAAGCGATGTACTCAAATTTTATAATGAAATAAATAATTAAATGCTATAAATTATTATTTTCCTTTTCACTTTTAAAAAAAAATTAGACAGTAAAGAACATTGAACTTACAAAGTCGAAATCCAACAATAGCGACATGCAAATAAAACGATTAACTTACGAACTATTCATAGTTTTTAAGCAATTTAACTGTATATAAATATTGGCTATTCGTTTCTGTTATATTAACTGTTATACTTATTAAAATATGGTTGTTGTAAACGTTTCACAAGATAATATCAACTCTTTATTCCTTAACCTATGTGAATCAGTATCGGTACTCAAGTGATTTGTGAAACATCAAAATCGCCTGTCACCTTTACCAGAATTATGTTACCAATATTGTTGTAGTTATAGTACGACACAACTTAGACGTAGCATCGGCAAAATTCGTAAAACCGATCACATCCGAACTAAGTACACTATCCCAAATTATCAATATATATTTTTCAGTTTGAAACATCGATTTACATGCCCTCGCTTTCTCGGGTTGAAATGACGCGACACTATATATCGAATAATCGCGTCGATTAGCGCGCTAGGGAGCTATTTCTATTGGTTGTATAAATTGGCAGTAATCGGTTTTATTGAATTTGCCTATGCCACATCTAAGTTGTGTCATACTATACCTTAAAATCTGACGTTTCATTCTGACCAAGACAAATAGACAATCCAGCTGGATATAGTTTAAGTCTATCTCTCGTGACTCTCATTTTACTCCTCTCATTTCACGCCTATTAGTTAAACTTGTTACGTCCGCGTGGATCTCCATTAAAATGCAAATTGAACGCCCCTGAAAATGTTTGTATAATTTTTTTTTTTTTCATTTATTTTTTCGCTCGCGGCTCTGTTCACTACTTTTTGTGAAGCTATTGTGTTTTTGTATTACGTTTAAGAGGATTTTGAGTTAAAATATGTAAATGTGTCATTTGTGAGTAATTCACCTTCTGATGGTAATTCGATGATGTTCATTTTACCGGTGAGTTCTCGTTTTTTTAAGAAATATTTATTTGTGTTCGTTTTACAACAATTAATTCATTATCTACATGGCAATTATCTACAGCCTCAGTCCTCCCTACTGTACTTGATGGTAGGCCTTAACTTCAGACACAAGGTATATACGGTAATGATACTTATCGACCGAGGTGCCGCCTCGGTCTTTGGTCAGTGATGACCACTTCTTCATTCATCTGCTTTCAGCAATACAATGCAAGCCCATAAGTATCACCTACTCGTCATATATTCTTCTGCCAAGCAACAGTACTCAGTATAATTAAGGTTTATTTATTTGTTTATTTATTAGGACGAGTAGCCAGTGTAACCAAAAGCCTAATGCACATTTCATCTTAGTTCCTAAGATTAGTAGCGCTTCAGTAATATAATCATTGCCGTTGTGGCGGTTCATTTACTAGTCTGTCATAGGAATTAAAAAAGAAATAGTTTCAATGAAGATATTTAATACTTAATAATTGGCTTTCTAAAATCCCACGCAAAATGTCAAAATATAATAACAATGTTAAATTCGATATTCAAAAACACAGTCAAAAACCGAAGAACATACCGCGTATTACTTCATAAGCATCGTGATACTTCCAGTATAATTCGACCATACTAAAAATAGTTATAATTTTAAATGACTTCTTGTGACATTTAAATGTTATCGTTGGTATAAATTGGGAACGTGCGACTGTCAGCGGCCTGTTATACAACACTATGGAACATCTATAAGTAATTACATCGAACGTCATGCTCCATATGTGTGTCCTACTTACGTAAGTTGTGTTTATGGTATTCGTATTAACAATCTACTTATCGAGTTTGGTTTAGAGTTTCCTTTTCGTAATCAATTAAACTGTTAAAAGATAAATATTTTAAAACAGTTCTGAAACATTTATCATTGTATAGAAATGTAATTTAGACGACCTCCGTGGTCTATTGATGTACACCGTTCTGGGTTCAATTCCCGGGCGAGTCGGCGTAGATTATCATTAGTTTTTTATGTTGTCTTGGGTCTGGGTGTTTATGGTACCGTCGCTACGTCTGATTTTCCATAACAAGTGCTTTAGCTACTTACATTGGGATCAAAGTAATGTATGTGATGTAATCCTATACACCACTTGTGATATTTCTAATTCACAATATACTCTGAAAATTTTCTGCGGGTAAAAAAAGGTAATATTGTTTAGCATAAAGTGTGACCTCACAAATAAAATAAAAAAATGCAACCACTAAATATATATTATATAAATAACCTCAAAAAGAGCAAAGATGGCCCAGTGGTTAGAACGCGAGCATCTTAACCGATGATTGCGGGTTCAAACCCAGGCAAGCACCGCTGATTCATGTGCTTAATTTGTCTTTATAATTCATCTCGTGCTCAGCGGTGAAGGAAAACATCGTGAGGAAACCTGCATGTGACAAATTTCATACAAATTCTGCCACATGTGTATTCCACCAACCAGCATTGGAACAGCGTGGTGGAATATGTTCCAAACCTTCCCCTTAAAAAAAGGGAGAGGAGGCCTTTAGCCCAGCAGTGGGAATTTACAGGCTATTACTTTTATAAATAACCTCAATTATATTGGAAACGTTTAATAAAATCAAAAGTAAAAAACGAAGTATAACAATTACTTGTACTTATTTAATTTCATTTGACTAAAACATAATCTGTAACTTTAATTTAATCGAGGGATTACCGATGAGGATCGTTCTCTTTTTATAATTATATTAGTAGTTTAATAGGAATTAAGTATCGTCTATACGTCGTATATCATACGACATTTTTGTTCTGACTTCCATTACAAAAATATGCAGTCGGGTCAAATCGATATCGGTAAGTAAGAAGAGCATATAAGGCTACAAATCTTTATGAAACGGAAACAATAACATAAACAAATAATAACTTGAATATATTACGAAATAAAGTTTTGCTTTTTTGGCGCACTATCTCTAAAGTTTCAATGACGACTTCGAGTTGGCACTTAAATAGTTTTTACGTGTAACGTTTTGAGAACTCGAAGAGAAGTTATGTCTCATTTGAATAATGATTGTGAGTAACTCAGTTAATATGACTTGCGTAAAATCTTTATTTTGAAAAGATTTAATTTGTCTCTATAACAAAGCCAAATAAATCAGATAACACTGTGAGGTCACCTGCATGAGTAGAATGAAAATGTGCCATATGTGTAAGCATGACCCGCATAAACCACGTGATTGGAGCAAAGCGAAGCGAGCGAACAAACACACAAATCTTCTTTCTAGGATAGGAACGCTCACAGAACCCGTGGGTTCTAATTACGTCAATTAAAACCTAAAACACGTTTCCAGGTACATATTTGACATAAGACTTGAGAGAATATACGATGCAAGAGATCTTATATAAAGAATATTTCATTTAATTTACTATCAATGTATAAATTAATAACTTTATTAATAGCGAAATGATTTCTTCCAATCGTATGCAATTATAATAATATACGAATATCAATAAATATATTGTAATCCTCATATAAATATGTCTTAGGAGATAAAGTGTAGTCTGCCGCAATCTACGGATGTAATCTCATATTATATTTCAATATCCATTTAAATGTTCTATTGACCACGTTACGTATATGACCACTTATTTACAACTGCATTCTATGTGTAACTTAATAAAGTGCATAAAAATACAAGACAATTTATACTTTATACGGTTAATATAAGATTGTTTTTTGATTGCGTTCTATTACAATAACGCCAACGCTTGCTTGAATCTTTATCATATTTTAACTGTGCATAAATTGTTTTATTTTTTTAAATATTTGCGTGGTACTTGAGTCAATTAAGTTGACAAATATTTAGTCCATACATAATATGGAATAGTTGTTTGTATGAGGAGGATTATCTTTTAATCCTAACTGTACTAAGCAAATCTAGTAAGGGTGGTGTTGTGGTTTTGTTAAGATCTCGTTATCAATATTAACAATATATATTCCTTGATAAGCACAAGGCTTGTAAGGCCTATATTCTGAGTATAAGATTTAACCAATAAGACCTCACTAGTCTTGTAGGGGTTACAAAATCTAAAATAATTTTCAAATTTATCGAGTCCTTTGAGAAACATACGTATAACAACAATTTTCTTTAGTGACAGACTAAAAAGTGTCGTAGTAGAAAAAAATCCTTGTGTAGGCATAACTTCCCCTTATTTTACTTTTTCCCCTTTTCCCGTAATTATTAATCACGAATTATAAATATTAGAGCGCTGTTTTTATCACCAATTAACGTTTAAGAAATTTCCAAACTTGACGCATTTCACTAATGAGCAACGCTAACTTTAGTGCGCCGTAAAAACGTAACATTTACTTGACTTTTATTTACATGCGCGACATGTCCAACTTGGGTGAAATACCCTCCGAAAACGTATAAACAGACGGACAATTTATCGTATTTCTAAGAGACGTTATTGCTACCACCACGTATGACGCGGTTACAGTCATAATGGGGCGATAAATTACTTCGACGTCTATACTATTTTTGATTTTACTACCATTTGTTTGTACTCTCGTCTAGTTTGAAACGTGCCCGTCTGTTATTGTTGAAACAGTAGCTCTTATATTTTAATCACTACATTTTATAAAACAAAGTCCCCGAGCCGCGTCTTTCTGTCTGATTGTTCGCGATGAAGTCCAAAACTAATGAGCGATTTTTTTAATTTTATGCAGATTTCACTAACAGACAGAAGGATTTATAAGGTCAGTTAAAGTAATTTTCTAAGGTTTTTGTGTAAATAAATTAATCTATAACGACAATTTTTAATCATGTCGCAAAAAGCAACAATTATTTTTTAATAAAAAGTAAAAGTGTAAAAAAAGTTTATGTCCAGCCGTGTGAAGCCGGAATGGGTGACTAGTATTTGACATAATTTCCAAAAAGTACTTTCAGGAAATACCTGAAATAATTTATGAAATTTCCAGGTATTATTGTGTTCAAATAAATAAATCGTTTCAGAGTATTTTTATTAGCAATTAAAATATACCATTCATTTATTTCTTTTTATTGTATTTAACTGATGTTTTTGTTATTATTATGAAGGTATTATTATTATTTAAACATCTATTCAGCGTTCTGCTACTAAGAAGTGAATTTTGACCTGTTTAATACCTATGCTATGAGGATTTATTGTGTATCTATGAAATACGTTTAAAAACAAATAAATATCAATGTAGATTATTAAGAGTCGAGATGGCCCAGTGGTTAGAACGCGTACATCTTAACCGATGATTGCGGGTTCAAACCCAGGCAAGCACCGCTGATTCATGTGCTTAATTTGTCTTTACAATTCGTCTCGTACTCGGTGGTCAAGGAAAACATCGTGAGGAAATCTGCATGTGATAAATTTCATAGAAATTCTACCACATGTGTATTCCACCAAACCACATTGGAACAGCGTGGTGGAATATGTTCCTAACCTTCTCCTCTAAGGGAGAGGCGGCCTTTAGCCCAGCAGTGAGAATTTACAGTCTGTTGTTGTTGTTTTGTTGTTGTTGAGATTATTACAAACCAAATCTTATATTGATCAGTATTATTTCGTAATTTTCTTACATTAAATAAAATAAATATTCGACAAAATCGCATACAACAACAGAACAACATTACTCTGATCGCAATCTAAGTAGCTAAATCACTTGTGTTTGAAAAATCAGAAATAACAACGGTACCACAAACATTCAGACCAAAGACAATATAGAAAAATAAAGTGCCGTTCAAAAACCAAAATCCTCAATTATCCTATCGTATAATTATTATATAATTTTATGACCTCGAACAAACGATGAAGTTAAAATTTAAATATCCACAATCCCCACACCGTCACAGTGCAGGGAAAGTCCACTAAAATTACTTTCTAACATGACTCGGGAACGTAATCGAATTGTGGATGGACTACGGCACGCCCCCAGTTTAATTGTTCGCTGCACTGAGATATGAACCAAGTCACATCGTTTTATACATTTAGATGCATTCGAAAATCCTTACAGCTTGTTAATACATTACTATAAGGAACTTATTCGCGCATTATTAATTAAGAATGGCAATAGTAAGTATCGGTCTTCACTGCTTGCCAAATGTAAAATAACCTTTTTGTGGGGAAGGAAACAAACAATAGGTTAAGTAGTTAGGTATCAAAACTTATAATTCACGATTTATTTCTCGCAGAAACTTCAATACTGTCAATAACTTAAGTAGTATTACGTGACGTTGATACTGCTCATTAAAAGGTCCCAAAAGGTAAAGAGTAGGATATGGAATTGAAGCGACCATCAAATTGTCCATCTATTATGTCAAACTACTAATTTTTTTTTCAAATCCGTTAATAAGAAACGATTCGATAATTTCCTGAAAGTATTAAAATAAACCGTGCTACTTACTTTCATATAATTTATTTATAATTCCTTGCTTGCATTAATTACTTGCATATAAATAACGCAAAAAGTATGATAAGGCTCTTTCTATGTTGAGTTATTAAAAATCTACTAAATTAGTGAAATACGTGAGCTTGTCTTAATAATTTTATTTATAATATACATATGTGTGTGTACTGTTATTTAATTTGTTATCGCCGTAAAATATCTGAGTCATAATAATAAAAAAAACAAACATCGTTATAATTTTAATTAAACAAGTCGTTATCTTAACTAGTGATGATAAAACAAATTTATTAACGAAAGATTAAATCGATCGACGTTACTCTATAATGACTCATACATCCCCTTAACTCATAAACTTACAAAAGATCACTAATAGGTATTAAGTATAATTGCAATTTCATCTCACCCCTTTGCTGACTTGCACTGACCACAGGAAACGGGGATTCAGTTGCAAGTCATCCATGTAGGAAGCGTGTGTGAACCGTTTACATAGTTCCGTAACTATATGTTTAAAAAAATAATTTCAAAATCTCATAAAAAAAAATCACATGTAAACTTCTTGGTAATTTTGAAAACAGGTTCTAATAATTCCGATACCAAAATTTTGACTTTTTATTCGATTCACTAATATTATTGTTATTAAAATATAGTGGAGACTGTAAGGAAAACTTATTACATTGCAAACAACAACAACAGCCTGCCAATTTTCCACTGCTGGGCCAAGGCCTCCTCTCCCTTTGAGGAGAAGGTTTAAATATATTATTATATTGTATAAATAGACACAATTAAAGCTTACAAACCATTACCTATTCGTACATTTATTAGTGAAATATCTGATATAAAACAAATCTGCATTGGCCGTATCCGTTCGAAACGATAAAGTGTAAACGTACTCGAAGGATCCTATTATATTGGAGGAAGTCGACAAAGGCGAGGAATCAGTGTACAATGAATAAATGCAAGTAACTGCCGTGTGTATAATAGAACATATTACGTCTTAATGGACAGTAACAATTTTATTTGTTTATAGTAAACATTGTTTACTAAATTTATAGGTGATAGGTAACCCTTTATTGGGCAATAATACGCGTTTTTATAGCGACATATATTTATTTCCTTTGGTTATAAACGATTTAAGGTTCAATAGAAGGAAAGATTATTCGATATTTTTTGTATGTATTACCTTAACTATTTCAAACATAATTATTTTATGCTATGATCAGCTTAAATCATTGAAACAAAGATATTGAATTTTTCAATAGATCAGTAAATATTTTTCTTGTAAAGAACACAGTAAACTATATTTTATTTTTCCCGTATTTCGTATCAAATATCATCTGATTCTTTAAACATATTTTTTATAATAATTCATATTTGCCTTTAATATCAAGAACCGGATCAATAATAATAATAATTAAGGCATTTATGAAAACCCTGTGGTATTTGCCTGATTAACCTAAAATTTATCATATAACTTATATCTCCATATAAAAAAAACAAATTTAAAAACCTGTCAAATAACAACTTAATCCAGTTGTATTTACGAGCATATGGCCAATAAACAAGCAGATAAACGCTCACAAAATGACTCGATAGATCCGTTCTAGTGGTGGTCCATTCAACAATTTACGATAAATTCAATGGAAATGACTGTAGTAACGAATAATTAGATAATATCAAGTTACTAATACTTAAGATTTTTTTCTATAGAATAAATCATCATTATTCTTCGAGCATCGCGAAACGAAAAGTCCACTAACACACGAGTTCATCGTGTAATATCCCTATAAGCTCAAAAATTTTTTTAAAAAAGATAAAAACAATCAAAAAATTTATCGCATAATATGCTGTTTATAGGCCGAAGTACGAAATTGTAAGTCCTGAAAACTAGTTAAAAGCTTGGATTCTGAGTTTCATCTCCATTCAATGTGACTACGAAAATATAGACAATCTATTCTTACGCTTATAATAACTTGTACATTAAAAAAACGGAGAAATGTTTTACATGTCGCCGAAAATAGAATTTTGTAGAGTTTGACTTTTGAGTTTATAAAAAAAAAAACATTTAATTTGTCGGGCAAATAACACGTGGAAGGTACAATGAAATAATAATACCTCAAAGATCCATACGTGGTTAATTATTATTCGACCCTGTTGATATCTTGGCGGTATTTGAGTGGTCTCCGTAATAAGAGCGTAGGCGACGGGACACAGTGTGCGGTCTGAATGCCGGTCAACCGATAAATCACTCTATCCTTTGAAAAATCAATCCTATTGTAAAGTAACAGAGTTCAAATTTAAAAATATATATCCAATTTATAAGCGCTCAATTTCTCCAAATATATTCCAATTAAATTTCAACTTTATTCGTCACAATTAAAGTTTAATTTAGCTTGTTATTTCGTGATTTACACTATTAAAATAATGGGAGCTCATAAGGGGATCCCTGTAATTTCTCACGTGTTTTGTCCTTTATTTATTGTTGTGTAGCAAATAAGGCTACTGTGTCTCTTTGTTGGATACTAAGACGCCCTGAGACGTTTGCTCCTTTACTGTTATAAAGCTTGCTTCACTTAGATTATGTTTGTTTGAGTCCAAAATTTGGTTTTCCTTTGATTAGATTATTTATAATTCAAAGATGTGAAAATTTACTGCAGTTATATTTTTCTTTAGTCTAGTTTTATGAATTAAGGAAATTGAAATAGAGTGGTTATCGATAGAACAGGGAATAGCTATATCATCTTAACATTATGTTTCTTAAGTGATTTTTTAAGGCAGAAAGATGTTTTTGTTTAACACGTTCTTATCAAAATAATCAATGCCAGCACTTTAACAATCCGTAAAAAGATTTTACATTAGGGAAGTGGAAAATGAATGTATTATCATGTACATGATTAACTGTTTGATTCTACTTATGTCCTAGAATAACTACTTCAATAGTTACAGCCAAGATGACAAATTGATTAAAATGCGTACACCTTAATCTGTGAGTATCAAATCCAATTTTTTTTATGGCATATGTGGCAAACGAGCAGGAGGCTCACCCGATGGAAAGTTACTACCACCGCCCATGGACATCTGCAACACCAGGGGGATTGCGGGTGCGTTGTCGGCCTTATTTATTTCTTTAGCATAATTGGTTTTCACTGTTGATTCACATCAGTATGAACATCGTCAATCGAACGGGAACCCACGTGTGTCAAATTTGGTTGAAATTCTGCCACATATGTATTGATCAATTACGTATACGTATAATTGGTGTGATGTGGTCGATGTGAGTTATCTATAGGTGATGTTATTATACAATATTAATATTTTTGTGTATTTTTAAAAAACATAAATTGTCTGATATAATTGTACTATAATTTTGTCTGTTATAATTAAGGTCTACGACCGGAAATATTGAGCCTGATAAATGAAAAATATAAATGGTTTCATAATCAAATCACAGGGAACATTAAAAAAATCTATTTAGCAATGACATTGTAAATTGATGATTTTGGAAGACAGCTACTGAGATGTAATTTCATTAAAGGTCCCCTTATAGATATCCCGCCTGTTACGATCTGTTAGCGGTATCCATTCTATCTGTCAAAGAAATTATATTAATATCTGAACACATTAGATGAGATTAATGATTTCTTTGCAAATATTTCCTATATACGAGTATATGACAAGTCTATTATTATTTTTATGCTAACGCTATTCAGCTGAGCAAATGGGTCACCTTATGGTAAGTGGTCACCACTTCCCATATATTACTTAGAAACACAAATAAGTGTTTGTATAAGAAAATATAATATGAATAAAAAAATAATAATGATATCTAGTAAGACACAGTTATATTTTGGAATATTACACTTTAAATTTACATCCATATCGCAGCAAGATAAATTGTCAATAAAAATTTAAATATTTTATGCAATTTCGAACTTTAAGGCAATTGTAATAAGGTTTATATATGTAGATTCATTCCAGAATGACTTGATAATTTAAGCTTTATACAAGTCTAACAGGTGAAGTCATGATGTGTTCTAGTTTATATCAAGTATCATCGTATTAAAATCATTAAGTACGCATTTAAAACGGGAATTTATTTTCAAATACACTGCAATTATTGGCCATGCCATGAATATCGTATAATTTATTTTGTAATTTATGTATATACTTTGTTGCAAATTTAAACTTAACGTTAAATATAAATCATTCCTTCTGTATACGAATAAAATTGACATGGTAATTGGTGGAAATTTATAGAATTGTTGTATAGCAGCGCCAGCTATCGGAGGCTTTCAAAGAAATTTATAACATAAAAACCTTCCTAATCATTCATAATTTGTATAATACAGTATACTATCGACCCGCTCCAGCTTCAGACGGGTGCAATGCTAGTACTTAATGTATTATAAGAATGTCTTACAACGTTCACAGCGTTTTCGTCCTAAAACAGTACAAACTCCCTGCATTTTAAATCTGTAACATCTTTGAAAATATTCATTTAAAATACAAGCTGTAAAGGGCCTATATTGACTTCATATTGATCGATATTAAATGTACAATTTATTTAAGGAACTTAATTGTATAAGGGTTAATTATTTATTTTGATATAATATCTCATCGGGCTCAGCCGGCGTTTGCACTGTAAGTTCAAAAATGTTTTTATTTGCGACTTCGCTTTATAAACCTGTACAATAATCAGTATTTACTATATTTTACATGCATTATACAAGTAAACCTTCCTCTTGAATCAATATATCTATTGAAAATTAACTACTTTGTCAATCAAGATCTAAGTACCTAAGGTCAGACAGCAGTAAGCGACTTTATTTTATACTATGTACAGAACATAATTTGCATATATGTAGTATATATCACTTTTGTCATTCTAATTTTGAGTTTATTTAAGAAATCAATAAGAAGTAACCAGTCAATATTGAATCCGTTGCTTTAATATTATTTAAATGTACTTAATGTTGTCTTAAATTTTCGCGATTATTACACATTTAAATAAAACTAATTATAACGGATGAATCGCGTATATTAATTATTTTTAAACATCCCGACGTTTCGAGCACTTTGCAGTGTTCTTGGTCACGGGTAGACTGTGACTGTCAGTCTACCCGTGACTTACTGACGCGATTCATCCGTTATAATTAGTTTTATTTAAATGTACTTTGTAAATATCACCTGTTAATAGATGGTAATTGACCAATTGAATGAAGTTTCGAGTCAATATTTGTTTTGATGACTTTTCTGTATTCGAATATATTTCGTTTGTTTAAACGAAAAATTATTTGTTTACAGAAATTTGTTGGAATTTGAAGTTATTCTATGACCTCGTACGATTCAATTGTACATAATTTCAAATAAAAAAGCTTTCTAACATTAAAGAAGCTATAAATTTAAATGATCACTAACTTCAATTTATTGATACTTTTTTTATTAACAGTATTGTTGGTAGCTGGCTAATAGGGTTATTGATCCCGAAATACGAACAATTATATGTGTATTCCACCAACCCAACAACAGCGGAATATGTTCGAAACCTTCTCAAAGGGAGAAGAAGACTAAGCCCAGCAGTGGGAAAATTTACAGGCTCTTGTTGTTGTTGATTACATTACTATTTACTTACACGGCACTTTATTTATTATATTACAGCGGATATATTTCTTTGTAATGTCGATTAAGTCTTAATACTAACAATGATTGTAACATTTTAAATGTTAAAAGTAATATTCTAAAAATGGTAAAATCAAATAAAAAATTATCAATGAACGAAAGCCGCAGTTGACTGTCTATTTTCTATTGAGTATACTTATATGATTTGTGAAATAGTTCGTACTATTCGCAGAAATCCACGGACTATTTATAAGCCCAGTAATCTTAGTTCCTTTAAATAACCTGAATCATATGTTATCCGTTTCGAGGCCTCGTTCGTGTATTGATTTCAATTTTGACTTAAATTATCAGATCTGTTAATTTACGTGGGTAATTTTCTGTAACAATAAATTAATAATTATTAATATAGACATTTATATAGTTGAGACAATCATATTTTTTTTATATGAAATAATATAAAAAATACTGTTTATTTATCTTTTCATCTATGAAATCATAAATGTAACATTTAAAATTGCTTAAAACTCGCAATCTCAATATTAAGTTTACATTTCATGACATACTTAACAATCAATTTATTACAAAAGTTTAATCATAGTTTTACAAAAATAAACCTTAACGTCAAATCTTAAGGATTAATATTAATTAATTAATTCCATGTAATTTCAGTAAAAAAGAAACCACTTCAAAAGTAAAAGTAATCACTTATGTTATTGTAAACAAAATCTAGACAATACATTACCGCTGACAGCAAGCACGGAGCTTCTATTGTTGACTGTCTGTCGTTGTCCGTCGAGCAAACATGATTTGTAGAAATAGCAAGAAATTACTGATTCACTTTGTCTATAGACACTATCCAAAGGTCCCATTCTATGATTGCAATACTTTGAAAGCAAGAAACTACTCCTTTTTCAAAGTATTATAGTCCTGCTTTTGTAATGAATCTCGCTGTAAATATATAAATTACTTGCTCGCTTAATGAAATGTTAAAACGCAAGTTCCTTATACTCAAGGCGGTAAATACTCGAACTCATTTAGAGAATTATCTTGTTATGAAATATACAAAACGAGAGAACAAAAATAATCCCAATAGTCATGGAAGTATTAGTCACTAGGAAAGGTGAAATCTACAACCAAAGAAGCTTATAACAATAACTAATGCGCTAATAAATTTGGCAATTAAAATATTACGTAATTCTTAAGTGTGACATATAAGTGCCAATGACTCATCGCTAATATCACGTTACAAAAATAGTTGCGGTTTCCTTTGATTATTTCTTATTTAATATTGGGATTTTTGTCCAAAAGGTCCCATAACTTTGATTTTAAAAGTAATAATTATAAAACATATATTCATTTAATATAAGGCCCATTTTCGATACCCAATATCCAAAAGAAATTTATGAAAATGGAACAAGTTTAACTAGATCTAGAATTATATGAAGCCGAAAAAAAATTACAATAACATTTTCGTATAAGCCTTTTAAATTATTTTATGATAAAACGGCAACCGTGAAATTGAACGAGCCCAGACAAGAGGTTATCGTTTGTAGATCTTTCTATAACAAGACGAGGATAATATAAAAACCACAAATATTCTAAAAAGTCATATCAATTTACTCACGGTTTTTGACCTCATGTTAAGGAGAAGACAACTGTGTATTAATTCATTCAATTTTAAGAGGTTTTTAATTTTGTAACATTTTAATTTTGTACATTTGTACGTACATTGTATTAAAAAAAACCACTAACCACAGCAGAATAAGTAAATTAAATTAGTGGGAACAGTGCTGTTGCATTTTTGGGTAATTTTAATATATTCTTTACGGAAAATATGAATTCCTGGACAACATAGATAGATATTTTTATGCAATAGGTGGCAAAAGAGCAGGAAGCTCACCTGATGGAGAGTACGACTACCACCGACCATAGATTCTGCAATACCAAGTCTCTTGCAGGTGAAGTGCATGTCTTTAAGAAATGTGAAACCACTTTTCTTACAGATTCCCAAGATCCACAGAGTGGTTATGCGAGGAAGGAAATGCCTTAAAATCTCGCTGTTGTGAATTTTACTACGGCAGTATTTGTCTCAATATAAGCTAAGAACGAGTCAATTAAAACATGTAATGGCTTACTCTTAACCGAAATTCGACATGGATTGAACGTAACTCAATCTTGCTGACACGGTTTCTCACGCATTCGTTCTTCGTTCTGTCATGACGTGGAATTGAAATTAATACATAAATACGATATGTAACGTCTGTTTCTATCAAATTTTACATATTTATTACTAACGCAATGGCTACCTGAAGTAGAATGAATAGAACCTGTAGATCTGAAAGCCGTTTAAAAGAGTATGGAATTATTTAGTTCAGCAATGGATATCTATCCCCAATTATTCCAGTACAAAATATTAGTTTTCTCTTGAAAGTTCTTTTGTATGCTCTCGTAATTGAGAGGTTGACATTGTCTACTGTGCCTAATAAAATATGAAAAACTGTAAATCCTGTCTGTGTGTCATTAATATTTCCAGTCATATCAAATTTGCATTCCCGTTGGCCTATAAGTCTGAATTCAGAGAGGGAACTTTTGCTTGTCCTGCTCAGTTATCCTTGAGAAAAACAATAGTTGCCGTAATTCTTCAGCAGAATCCAAGAATTATTGTCCTAGTTCTGGAATATGCTTGATATAATATAGATATATAGATCTTTTCTTCGATATACAATCAAATTAAATACAAAACAATAGTATGAATGTTAAGTGAGCCAGTAGTTACAACGAGGGGAAAAAATCGATCTTACATCTGTCAATGTATTCAGAGTATGTAATACTTATCATTTCTTAGTAATGCTATGTTAAGTGGTCGCCTATACGCAACATATATATTTACGCTGTTAGTAATGATAATTTTTCTTTACATCGTGTATGCACCAACATTGGGACTAGGATTTCAAGTACGCTGACTTAAGAGAACTAGAACTTCGTAAGTAAAACACTATATGATCTGAATAATAAAAATTGAAAGTGTGTTTTTTATTATTGTAAAATGCATCTTTAAATTACATCACAGCACAACATTGAAGAAGTACGGGACGCCTTACTTCATTTCTGTCGCTATCTGTTTTATTGCTTCATAAATAAGTGTAGTGACAGTTTTTATTGCGACGGTCTCAGTTCCGGAGCTTGTGGGGATGCGATTAACATCTAGACGCATTCGGAATACGAATAAGTGATAATCCACTGTTTCCGACTTCGCTACTTTCGGTTTTATATTTGGGTTGTTGATTTAATGCGAATTTTGGGTGGTGATATATGAGTAAACTGGCGAAGGTTCGGCTATTTTATTGTTGTCTCTTTTCTACTTGATGTTTTTACCTGCTGTGTGAGGAAATAACATATATATGTATATATTATTTTGTGGTATTAGTATAGAAATTTGTGTATAAAAAAAACAACTTTCACTATTTTATTATCAAGTATTTTTTGTTTGGTGTTATAATGGAAGGTATTTCAAATTATGCGTAGAATATTTTTGAGGGGTTAGATTTCAAATTATTTAATGATTAAGTAACTAATATCATATCTTCTTCACTTAAAAATTTTCAACGTATTTTTTACTAGTCAACATAAGTTATTTTAGAAGCAAACTAGAAAAATAAATGAGCTATTGGTTACAGACGTGTCGTAAACCCCAATAGCGGGGTTAATCTCATTACTTTATGCTTGATGGAAAAATTTATAGAGGTACGGAAGAACCTTAGCCGTATTTTGCAAGTTCTAATAAATCTAGTATTATATTACGTGGATATAATGTTTTTAAATATAGAATAATATTCTCATAATTCCATTTCAAAATCATACATCAATACATGACTGTCGACATTTCGTGTGTGTTTAGTCTATTGAGTTTCCAATATTTGGGTATGTGTCAAGCGGGCTAGAGACATCAGTTGTCGTTGTAAAGGTCTCACTAAAATTAGTTTATATTCGCCGTTAAGCTAAAATAGGATCAATGTGTCATTACATTTCTTATGCAACAGAGTTGTATTTGCTTTGCCTACGATTCAACTGTTATGTACAGTATATCAAATGAAATTTACTTTTAGAAGGCACTTGCGAGTTTTTTCGTAATTAAATTACATTTAAAGCTACCACCAGTTTGATATTTAGTTCCTACCGAGAAAAACCAGACAGGAAATTCAGTAGTTACTCGGGTACGAGAATCAGTTACATTAATTATTAAATACAGTAATTGTGTTATTACTTGGAAATCAACAAATACTAGCCCCATATTTTTTTTCATATACGTATATATATAATCCTATATCAAGTAATATTATATATTAAACAGATTTTTTGATTGTAATTTCTTAATTGGCAAACCTAAAAGGAAATATTTGTAGGAATTGATTAAATTATAAAATGTTTGTTTGTTTTAAACTACCTATTATAGTATGGATAGTGTAGATTTAATCAAATATAATTGACATAACCACCCCCTATACGAAAGAAATCATAAGCGCAATATATCTTGAAGCAGGCGGTATGCAAAATTGCATAGGGCTGTGCGTGTGCAGTTCTTATTGGCATCTGGATCGAAACACGTGGCGCCAGTAACGGCACAGACTAGCGGTTTCAACGCCACGATTACCTTTTACCTTTTTTTTAATTCATTTTTTACCATCATAAACCAGCATTATTGAATATTATATAATGAAAAGTCCAGAAGGTTATAGATTGTTTCTCTGCTTTAACATAATATATTATTATAAATAGAATATTATTTAATATTACATATTTGGGCCGCTAATTTATAAGAGGCGTAAAAGGTTGGGTTAGGAAATTGTGGAAATACAAATTTAGCAATTCTCTCGAAAACAATTAAACTAAAACTTTTTTCGTAAAATCCTTATTAAAACAAACTGCTTTAGATAACATAATTTAAGGAGGAATTTTAAAACGCCCGTCTGTAGAATGTTCTGTTTACTAAAGCATACGGTAGCACAGTTGTCTTTAATTAAATTTAAAACTTCTGCGTGACATCACGTCCCGCCTGCCCGCGCAATGATTCTTCCGGAACTAGTGGAGCGAGAAAAAAATTGGAAATGCACGCCGTTGCTTTTTGAAAGAAATTCTTAGTTTATACATTTTTTATCGGCTTAAATTCCTAACTTATTGTTTTTCAGTTAACATTTTTTCAAGACTGACGATCTTCATCATGGTTTCTACAGCTTTTATAAATCTATTCTATTTACTTGGTAGGGCTTTGTGCGAGGTCGTCTGGGTAGGTACCACCCACGCATCAGTTATTCTACCGCCAAATAACAGTACTCAGTATTGTTGTGTTCCATTTTGAAGGGTGAGTGAGCCAGTGTAACTACAGGCACAAGGGACATAACATCTTAGTTTCCAAGGTTGGTGGCACATTGACGATGTAAGGAATCGTTAATATTTCTTACAGCGTCAATGTCTATGGGTGATGGTGACCACTTACCATCAGGTGGCCCATATGCTCGTCCGCCAACTTATACCATCAAAAAAAAAAACTATGCGTATTAAATATTGCAAATGCCCACTTACTGCTGTCGTTGATTTAATAAGCTAAATAACAACGATGTTTTCTTCCTGGCCTCCACTACGCAAGTTGAAGGACGGTATTCTACGGTGTATCTATAAATACAATCAGACGCTTATTCGGTTTTAATACAACGACTATGATGCAGCTGGGGAAAGATTAGGCGCAAGAGGTTGCTAGAGTTTTCTATGCTTTCTTTTGTTATAGTTTTATAAGGATAAGAGGCTATGCACTGACGGAATGATCCATTGACATATCTCGTATATTAAATGACACGACCTTAATATTACTTCGCCCCCTTAATATCTTTACATAGCATAAAACAAAATCGCTTACCGCTGTCTGTCCCTTTGTATGCTTTGCATCTTTAAAATTGCCAAATTGATTTTGATGCAATTTCTACAGATACATTATTTCAAGACATCTTGTGCTGACATGGTAAACGTTAGCTGAACCTTAAGAGAAAATAAAAAAACCTAAAAGGATTTTCACAAAAGTCCGCGATTGTATATGCCTATCTATCTCTTAGGGATAACCCACAATAACCATATTTGACATAGCAGTTTGTATTGTCTAATGACAATTAAGCTGTGAGCGTTGTAAAACATTATTTAATATATTTGATATCAGTATTGCACCCGTGCGAAGCCGGGAAGCTAGTTAGTTATAAAATATAAACGAAAGTTTATTTATTTTAAATTGACCTTGACTTTGACAGGAATGTTTTTTATTGGATTAAATTAACGTTAAAATCAATTATTAGGATTGCTTGCACAGCTATTGTTTAAGATGTTTATAAGTAAAATAATTTTATCAGCGCTTCAAGATGTAAGCTTCAAAAATCTTACTCAACTTACAGCGAATTTAAACTAATTGAAAAACTTTTCTAATTATAGGCTTAACAGATACTTGGAGTAAATCGCCTTAAGGGTAAACAACACCTCCGAAATTTACACCCGTTGAATGCCGAGGTGGGGTTCAAATGAATGCAGAGGTGGCTTAAGATTTTTAAACTTGAAGTTTCAACTCAATTTAGTCCAAACAAGGACAAATAATCTATAAACTAACTATCAATTTATCGCTGACTGACTATGGCCTGGCTTAAGCTTTAGGCTTTTATATTAATAGAATAAGGGTCTACATAAAAGTCTCTACAAGTCGGCAGAATTTTTTTCGAGAACTTATAGAATGATCATTATATTTCATTACAAGCTTTGCCATTAATTACTCAAGTAAGAACCGTATAAAAATCTGTTCAGTAGTTTTGGAGTTTATCGCGTATATAAACTGATAAAGTATATTTTTTGCAAACCAAAACTGGACTTATCAGAACAACAGATAATATACACCAATTATTTATGAAAAAACAATAATGATATGGCATTTTGTTATAATATTATTAACATTCTCACTCAAATGGCATTGATGGGAAATGTTAATATTTCAGAAACACAATTCGGATGCAAAGTAGTGTTAACAAAAGCACCCTAAGCCGGAATCATCGTTACTATAAATATAAAGAGTAAATTACGTTAAAATTTTCCTTCTTAATGAAATTGCGTTTTATAAGCATTCAGCGGGGGGCTTCAATACTTATATTTTAGCATAAATGAGAAATATTTAGATAGTCTATTTGATGGTAGATGTTATCCTCGAGTTTAACGTAACGGTTGGTTACTGAAAATATTTATTTTTTATTTTATTAATTTACAAGTTTATTGTTCACATACACTTGTAGGGCTTTTTGTAAGCCAATCTGAGTAGGAAATATTGTACCTCCGAACAGCAACAATTATTAATATTGTGTGCCTTTTAAATGTTCCAAGCGTTACTGTAGGCACGAGAGTGTTAGCATCTCAGTCGAAGCTTTGATATTGTTAAGTATGATCATTTTTTCTTACATACAACAGAGGTAGTGACTATGGGTGCCGGCGACCACTTTTCATCATGTGACTATTTGCTAGTATGCTTACCAATTTTAAATTAAAAAAAAAAACATCATGCATCATTTTAGTACAGGTTATTCAGTATACATCAATTGTAAAAATGCAACCGAATCGCTATAGTAACTTCTTCCTGGCAAACTTCATTACAAAAAAAACCTGAAAGAATGAAAGGATTTAAAAATAATATAGAATAGGTGTGAAATAATGAATTAATATAATAATTTTAGCATTAATTAAAAATAATATAATGTGATCCATTTCGCGAAACTTTTACCGGAATTATAATAAAGGCGTACTTTTTTATTATTTTTATTGTAAGGGTTACCCTTATATCTTTATGAATATTTTTAAATTCAATCACTTAGAATTGTATTAAAATATCCAATAAATTACACAATTTCAGTCACATTTGTGAATAGCGGAACACTTGGGACTGTCAATAAATATCCATTTTGAATAAGTTAGAATTAATAATTACGACACACAAACGCAGTAGCCGATTTTGATAATCACAACTAATTTTCCAAATGATCAGTTTACAAAACAGGGCCGACCCCGGCTCATTCGTTATTCATCGAAAAATGCGACGGCGCATTCAAGAAATCTCCCAGCTAAGACGCTCGTTAAGTAAATTAATACGAGTATAAAACATGATTAAAAAAATTACGTCGACAACCTGCTAGGGGAGAGAAATAAGGGCGCATCCCTCGTCTATGAATGAACGCTTTCTTCCTACCAAAACAATCTTATTATTAGTTATGATCAATCAGAATACGAACGATTATGAACTTTATCACTTTACATTAAGGGTGTAAGATTTATAGCAGACGACAGAATCAAGATTGTAATTTGTATATGCTAAGTTTACCTTTAAGTACTGCAACTTATAACATCCCCGTTTCAATACAACTTGCTCGGGGGCAAAACAATGAAAATGTTAATATCTGGGCCCCACTTGAGTTTATATTTTTAAGTTACTGATGTAGTTCCGAGTCCAAAGACTATTTCGTCCTTGTTTATGGGAGTTGCGTAGGAAATTTAAATACAATTGCTTCCTTTAACTTGGGTAATTTTCAGCTGTAATGGTAACTTCGAAATTTTATGTCAGTCTTTTTATGCAACAGAATTTTAATGGGATGTTTAAAACCTTTAAGTATAACATTTAACTGTTGAAAGGTGATATAACACATTTTTGATTTATTAAATTAATATGAAAATATACTAAGGAAGTCAAACGCTTACTTGTGATATTAATAACAATTATTATTTAAAATCAAATTTCACCTATTTATATTATTAATAATAAATATTTGTATTAATATTTTTTGCAGGCCTTTGCATTTATTTATTTTTTTGATTCAACAAAGGTGAATTTTGATTACTGTAATGGTCTTGTTAATCATAATTTTTTTGAAAATAATTTAGTATCTTAATTAATGTAACATGGAGCATCAAAGGCTCGCAAAATCGCTGACTTCTATTTATCGAAGATATTTATCATCTCTAACACATTGACAGACATAATCTTTATAAGCAGACATATATTCGTTCAAATTTTTACTCAACCATCTCTCAACAGTTGTTCGCGCACAGATCCAGAATGCCCAATGCATGTCGTATATTTAATTGAGCGTACTGACATAACTAAATTTACGGGGACATACGGGGTAATTACGGAGACAAGTTCAAATAACGGTGTTGAGGGCCCCAGGACCCACCATAAGACTGCACTTAATATACAACAACAACAACAACAATCTGTAAATTTGCCACCGCTGGGCCTCCTTTTGAGGAGAAAGTTTAGAACATATTCCACCACGCTGTTCCAATGGGGGTTGGTAGAATACACATTTGTGAATACAATGAATTTACATGAAATTAGACACATGCAGGTTTCCTCAAGATATTTTCTTTCACCGTCGAGCAGGAGATTAATTATAAACATAAATAAAGTCGCCGCAATTATCGGTTAAGATGCACGCGTTCTAACCACTGGGCCATATCGGTTCAACACTTAACATACACTAAGGTAGAAAAAGAGTCTCTACTGGATCAAGGCTACGGAAACGGAACATGATCTATGCCTTCACAATACAAGAGTCGCAATGACTAGATTAAGAAACAGTCATCGTTATCAAATGTACGGTTGCAATAGTACATCATACGAAAAACTTTCTGTTATCACCAATGACAGCGGAAATGTTTTGAACTCATTCAGGAAGGAGGCACAAATAGCAACGAATATCAAGATTCTGAATTACAATCTAAAAATGGTGATTTATAATAGAGGTGACCAGATTCGGGTGGAACTGGTCGATTACCATTTAAACCAGTTGCGGAATCCAGAACAAATTCAGAGTCAACGGTGAAGTCATCGCTGTAAAGTTTTTGATCAGTAGACAATTCTTAAAATTAAATTAATTTTCAAAAACATTAATATATCATAAATTAAATTGTAAATAAGTTACATAAACGGCAAGGAGATCATCTATCGAGATAAAATACATTAAATATTTTTTCATTCTATATATTTAAAAAAAAAGTTGTAATGATACCGCACTGATTGCTCTCTGGTACGAAATTCGCGTGATTTGGTAAGCGCACCTTGTGCGCTTTAATTAATTTCATGCATTTTATATCCAATATGTAAATGAATTCTAGAGTCTATTTTGAAACTAGTAAATAAAAATACCAATCACGGGAGTATTTACCGTTATAAAATACAGTAATATAACCCCATCGAGAAATATAATTACACATTATATATTGTGTATTTCAGAACTTAAAATATACAATAAATAGACTTGTGTGAAGTCAGTGTGGGCAGATAGTTCATAATTTACAGTAACGGTTTCAAAATATATCCGCAAAAGTTAGATCTAGCCGAACAAACAGACTCGTGGGATACACTTTAGTTGTAAATTCGAAACCGGCTTTTACAAAGGTGTAAAATAAACTATATATGTATGCGTAAAAATTTTCGCGAGCGTAAAATTTCAATCGACCTCTTATTCATATGCAAAAGTTTTTTTCCCTTGAGTGCTCTGTTTTGTGCTCGAGCAACAAAACATCGCGTATATAGCTCTTATTGCCCTATAAATAAGGGCTTTATCACCATACAACGTATGAGTCGACCTATTTTGCTTTGTGAAGTACGCGGCTCAGATTAGGGTTAGCAAAATTTTAAAAACAAAAACGAGTGTAATTTTTAGACAACTACTGACCCTGATTTTACCAGTATGAAAAATATGAATAGAAAAATAAATGTTGACACAGTTAACGATGTCATATAAGTTCTACGATATATAAACATATTTTAAACTATAATAATGTTTACAGTCTTTATCAATTCAATTATTCATAAAACTCTAAACAATTCACCAAATTATGACGAGCGCAGAATTACTATTAATAACAAAAACAATAGTTTATATTACCCTAAGTTTAAAAAAAATATCTTAAAAAAATGACTATTGACATATCAATACAAAAATATGTGAAATTTCTCGAGTTAAATGTTAGTATTATTTAAACGTTTAAACCAATATTTTATACATAAAAAAGTCATTATTAAAAATAAAATTAAGTTAGAGGAGAGAACTAATAACACATACACCTAGTCTATACTAATCAAAGTAAGTATCCCCGATCCCGTGACCTACTGGCGACAGCCCTGACTTGGTATAGCCTATGGTAATTACCGTACCGACAAATACGCGTACTTTTATTCCGTGTTTACAACGTCTCTCTTGTATTCTTGATTAAATTTCTTTTTTTCTCTGAATAAGCAATAACAGACATATGGAACGAGTACAAATCTCATATTATTAAATTATCGAAATAAATGCCATGCTATTTTCGTCGGGACATTTTTCGTATATTTATTTGATCATCTCAAGCCGTGGTACAGATATCACAGGACAGTACAAAAATGTCCCTATATCTTGACATATCATATGATAAGTGACGAAAAAGAGAGTCCATACCAGAAAAAAGTGTTCTAAAGGTAAGGTAATATAAGCAAATGGCAGGTTTTTTTCATGATGTAAGCATTAAATGTATCACCGTGTACTCTGTACAAGTAACTGTACATAACTCCTGATCAAACAAAGGCTCAGTATTGATCAGAATTTAGGACATATTAAACGTTGCTGCATTGATTATACCTGAAAACACCTCACGATGTTTTCCTTCATCGAACACGAGATGAATAATGAACACATAACTTACCACATGAAAAATTCAATATTGTACATCCGCGTATTCTTTCCACTTTATCTAAATATTTATATATTTTATATTTGTTTTCTGTCAGCAGACAAATATACCACAAGGATGACCAAAAAGCCGTCACAATTTATAGATATTAATACTAAGAAATATGGCTGGAATATATAACTAAGAAGTAACGTTCCTTTAATATTGACTCACCCGTCGTTTGAACCGAAACTCAGCAAAAACAGTCATAGGGGACATCTTAGCTCTCAAGGTTGGTAGCGCAATGACGATGTAAGGGAAAGTTAATATTTCGTACAGTTTTAACAACTATGTCCGGTTAAGACCACTTGGAAGATTGCCTATTTTAAATTTGAAAAATACTTAAGTTCATCACGGTAAAAATAAAACTATGTAATATGTATACACAACGGCCTGCACAAAACACTACCATATTTAAAAACAAGACACAGTAATAGCACGAAGTAAATTTTTACCTCTTATTTCAAAACTATCTTAAATTATTGTTATTACTATTTGAAATACATATTTTAATTTGTAGAACTAAGTTTTATGTTATCTTACTACTTATCAACGTATTAACTTATACACTTTCTATGAAACACTTTTAATTTGAAAGTAAAAAACGTATTCTAAAAATGCAAACGTTTTTACGAGGCCACACCGTACCTACGTGATTAATGATTTTCCACACGCGTTGAAAAATTCAACATTTTTTCACCCCGAAGACCAATAAAAAGTCGTGATAAATTGAACATTCTATGCCCAAGTTTGCCTAACATGGCAAAATTTAATTTTTTTCTTATATTATTACGTTGATTAATTCATATGCCTTAATTCAGCGAACATTTTATGTTGTTTCTAATACTTTTTGTTATGAATAAGATGGTAAAGTGAGGAGAATAATAATACCGAAATGAAAAAGCAAAGCAAGAAAAATGTAATATGTGCAGATTGAAAGAAATTGTTGATTTATGCATTTTTGTTAGTAGAGAGATTCTGTATTTTAATTTGTATCTTACTTGGTGTGTCAACAAACGACTAACGGTCATACTCAATTTTGATACCTGTATCCTTAAATAGTAAAATATATAATCAATATCATGTATCACATTCTGACATTTCAAGCTCAAGTTACCTCTACGGATATAAATTCTGATAGAGCAGATTTGACTGGTTATTTTAACATTTAAATTATGTTGATTTTTGAATATAGAATTACAAAAAATATTGGTAAAATACATTGCTACACGAAAACAAAAATTGGAATAATTTTTTCGTTGTGTATTATTAGAGGTTGGAATAAAATATTATTTTCGAAGTAAATTTAGTCTTATCACAAAAAGTAAAGAACAACGAAGAATAAGCTGTGATAATTATTTAAAAAAAAATATTATGTACAGTTAACATGATAAATAAGTAATTTTTTTTAACAAAAAGAAAACTTTAATTTAAATTTTGATATCGTGAAGAGTTAACATAATGTCACACCGTATCCAGATAACTGTGGGTTTGGTAATCAACTTCCATTGGCGACTGTACATGCATATATCATCCCTAGCAACGCGCGGCACGCACCATATTGAGGCTCTTGTAATGCATTAACTGCATCGCTATGAAAGTTTAATATGAAATGGAGTTTTTGCATTCCATCCTCGCATAGAATTTATCATTGAAATGGGGACATATCCTTGTAAAGATGACTTCAAATATATATTTACGTGTGTGTGTCATATCACAGTCACACATTGACAATTATATTTCTATTTATTTTACGTTTATTTCATTCCTTTTTGATTACTAAGTTAGTAGATACATCATTGACATTTTTTTATTTCTAGAAGTTTCGATGATATTTTCCATCATATTTAAGCATGAGTTGAATAATCAAATTAAGTTCATGAAACCTCAGTTGTGCATGGCTGAATATCTTTGATCTTTTTTTAAGCTTGCGGCATTCTATCCAGTTTGATAAAAAAAACTGCTGCCAATTGCGGCTTTTCAAAAAGTTTTTGTATTTTTAATATCAAGCTTAAAATTATACAAATGAATTTTTCACCATAAATATTAAAAACAAACGCAAAGTTTACTACACTACGTAAATATTATATCAAATACACAAAAATTGTTACTTTAGTTTGTGAAATAATTTTTGAAACAACGATTTCATCAAACGACCACTGAAAATATTAAATTTGGTGCTTTACGTGAAATGCAAAAGCAGGAAGCCACTGAAGATACGGCAATTTTGATACTCGAAAACGAATTTGCTTTGAGCGCTTAAAATGTTAACCTTTAGAAATAATTACCACGTAAAGTTAGCAAAATGTGGGTCACTCATTCAGAATAGCCTCGCTTGCCATCTGGCAGCGTCCGAATTTCATCTTCCACGATTTCCCAGTAAAGAGAATAATCTAGGTCGGTTACCAAATGAAAATTTTCGGAGGCTGTACCCATTTTCAGGATATAAGTAACGAATAAAAAGGACTGAGGGTTTTTTACTCGTTTCCCTCTTATTTATGATTCTTTGACAGAATTTTTAGATGCTTTTGGAATAAACTCCTCTTGCAAACGTTAGTTAATGTGTATTTTTTTTTTATTTCAGGTAAATTTTGGGGCCTACGAGCGCTGAATTCTTGCATGAATGTGAAAAGTAGGTGAATAGTTGGAATAAAAAATGTAAATGATAGGAGTCGTCGCTACTATAATAGTTCACCAATCACTTAATAAGAAATGAAACCCGAATAATAGCAAGAAAACGCATTTTTTTTTCCTAGCAAGCAATATCAATTTTCCACTTTAAAAATGTATTTGATTACTTCCTAGAAACACATTACTAAAGAAAAAAGAACAATAAATTAATGAATAATTAAAGTTAATAACTTTCAATACACGTTTGTAGGGTTCTTATTAAAAAATCTCATTAAGACTAAAGCATCGTTATCGATAGAAAAGTAAATTTTCTGCAAAAACCCATTTTTCGCTCCATTACTTCTACTATCAAAGGTCAACGCACGGAAGCCCTTCAGGGGCTACTGATTTCACCCGCTTCTCGTTTAACACCTGATTACTTTGACGCCGAAGTTATTATGATACAATTTTATACGTAAATATTAATTGTTCATCCGCTAACATCGAATCTTACGAGTACCCAAACGAACGATTAGGTTTGATTTTCACCAACTTATATGCATTTTATTATATCTACAATGATTATACATTAGTTATTAAATCTCCAATGCATTTTTTTTTTAAATCTGAAATGTAAATTTTTAAAACGAAACTATAAATATTTGCAAAAAAAAAATAATCCTTAATATTCAATAGGTACAAGTAGCTGTATAGAATTTTATCACCTTTTCTCACAACTCCACCAATACGACCAGTCGTTACCGTCAATGTATCATTCTGAAGACGAAATAACATTTGGGATTATACCAATCCTTACCATGAGGGTATGACTAACAATATATTGCCCATGGGACATCTTCATCAAACCTACGGAACCTATTAATTTCGCTGTACCCTCTTTGATTAAAATGCCACAAAGCAAATAACGCCATTCAAAACGAATATAACTGTGAAGGTCAAACCACTCTTTTAAAATGCTATAGCGGAATATGAAACACAAACAAATGAATGTGTTTAAAAAAAATAAATTGAAATACTAAAAAGGTTTTAATATCTTTATTAAATTATGTAGTAATAAAATAAAAGTTAAAAAATAGGTACAATATTAAATACATTTACTTATGTTTATTTCTTATTAGTTTGCTTACGAAACTCAAAAATATAACAATACAACGTTTGTTATAGGAAGCTGCAAAAGAAACACACCCCCTCATATTTCCCCATATTTTGTATGTAAACAATCATCTGTCCCCTACACTTGACACAACTCGCTACTACTCGCTTCGAACATTTTCTTCCATAATCAAGAGCTTTCAATGGAGGGCATTCAGATTAAAACTGAGCGTTTGTTTTATTTTTATTAAGTATTACAATACGTTGCACTATAAAGTTAATCATTATCAAATTCCTATATGTTTATTGAATACTAATCTATAA
The DNA here is from genome assembly GCF_905220365.1 of Vanessa cardui. Lineage (NCBI taxonomy): Eukaryota > Metazoa > Arthropoda > Insecta > Lepidoptera > Nymphalidae > Vanessa > Vanessa cardui. The sequence continues at coordinate 10,725,105 of NC_061126.1, forward strand.
TCTTATTATAGACGAATGTCTATTTGAGTATCTAGTATTCTTTCACGGACAAACTGCTAAACTAACTTTGATTTAATTATTATAGAGTAAGATTGTACTCCAATGGAATTAATAGGCTACTTTTAAAGGCGCAACTGATGACGACTAAACACTAAAACATGAGAGAAGCTGCGAACGATATCCACAATAAATGTGCTATCTAGTCTAGTAACATAAAAATGAGTATACTGAGTATGTATTATGCGACTATATATTTTCCATTGTAAGGTTTTACAAAAATGAAAGAAAAAAACATCAAACCGCTATTTCCTATGACAATGATCATACGTTCCTTCTTAAGGAGCGCAAAAGCGAAGCTTGTATAAATATTGGTGGCGCTTTGAGGCTAAGTGCCGCTTTTGTCTCGGCAATAAAAGAATAACACTCATTTATAGGAACAATGAAACATCTACCACTATTCTTTGCTGTAGGAAATTCTTAGTAAACAGCGAACGAAAGGAAATAGACAGGAGATGGATTAAGATTTGTTATTCATCGTCTTAAAATAAAATTGTCTGTCTGATGACTGTCTGGTTTCACGGTTTGCAGCTCGTGCAATGATATTCTAATAAACAGATATGTTATATCCATACTAAACAACAGAAAAAAGTATACCGCGCCGGGGACCGTTTATTTTAGTTTTTTTTTACATTTCGTTAAAAGTAAAAATGATAGCTTGATAAAAACAATAAGTAAAAGGGATAACTAGATGTTTTAATTACGCAAAACGTATTACTACGTAATTGTGATGTATTATAACGTATTACTACGTAAAACGACTAAAGGCAAACGTCCCAATTAGGACGTTTTCTAGTCTTCACTTTTTGCGCGTTAATAACATATCTGTTTACTAAAACATCATTGAGCTCTTGTAAACCATTCGGTTTTAGATGAAATGATTTTGTTAATTTTAATCGATTTTACGTTAAGCTGGTATCTTCATTCGATATTAATTACACGTTTAATTCTCAGTAGAAGTAAGCAACTAGTGTTGTGAGCAGAGTCCCATTCATCCATAGACATGTACCTGAACTCTTCTTGGTTTCGTAAAAGGTAAAAACAATATTGTTTTGTGTTATTTCTAGCTGATTAGGCTATTTAATATCAATTTTTATTCAATCTAAATCTAGAAGGATTTTTTTTATAATACTTATATTCAGATATACGGCTATTGTATATTTAGAATGAAACCTCGTTAGCTCAGATTAACTTAAAAATAAATAGTCAGTAAAAAAGTGCACAACATGTGTTTTACTTGATTTAAAATGTCTAGAAAACGGTATTGATCATAACGATAGTTAAATAATTTATTATCATTTAATGAATATAATTGAAAAGAATGTATCCTTAAACGTTAAGGTCGTATTTAAAGGATTAAAATAAAAAATCATAAAACTGTCAACATAATCTTTACCCAACGTATAAATTTTTAACAACTTCGATTATGTGCGTAATATTTTGTCACCGCATTAAAGTTTCATTTCGCATCCAGTATCGCATCTGCATACCTACCAATTGACGAAGCCATCGCCTTATAAGTCGTTAAATTTGAGTTGGGTTGAGTTCATAACTTGTCGGTTTATATCTTTTAAGCCTTGGCAACTTTGAGAAAACCGCGACGTATATTATAGAATCATAGAATATTCAACTAGAACTGGTATTATGTTTTAATATGAATTTTAGATGTCAATAGTATTTCATACAATATTTTTAAATAAAAACTACTTATTTTCAAAATCAAGTCATATCAAAAAAAATATTTTTGTTTCGAAATATAATACCAATAATTTTTATTGTGTAATCAGTTGTGTTACATTGATTTTAATTAAATTATTTATTTTACGTTGTTTTATACGTTGCGTTATTTTAATTTTCTTTATTAATAAAAAATCTCAACGTATTAGAATCATTTGGACAACTCCAGTATGTTATATGTCATAGAATTTAATACGATCAAAGTGAAGGAAATTTCCCCTACACCTAATATGATAAATTTTATTATCCTAAAAAACACAAAATCAGCCGGCAGTTCTGCGGGAAACGCGATTCAATTTCCCATCACAACCCATTAACAACTTCTACGAACACAAAACATGAACGTAAAGTTATATCATATCATAATAGGTGTGATCGTGCCCTCAAACATCGTTTCAGGGGCACTTAAAGCTAACTTTCCAATAAACTTAATATTTTTATGTGACGGCTCGGCTGTAAAAAGTTTTGATCTGACGTTTGTTGGGTTATTTCGCAGAAGAACGCATTTAGGCTATGATTGTTATTATTCCGTTGAACATTCTTAAGCAATGACTGTCCGTCTACATTGTTGAGGATATTATTCGCAGATAAAATAACCTTGAAAAGTTTTATCACCGATAAATTAGTCACTAAAATCAGTCTCAACCATAGATTATAAAATTAAAAACAAAAGACAACATGTAAAACTATTTTCAATCGACGTAAATATTAAAAATAAATCCTGATTGAAAAACGGACGCTGATAAAAATGCAAAACATTTTGCATACCACACTTCAAAGTGAAATAATCACCCTAACACAACTTGATTCGGGCCAACAATAAACAAAGCTAAAACAAAAACAAACTATGGAACGCTCAGTTGACTAATAACACTATACTAAAGGGCCATCGGTTCTCAAGTGTGGGTGAAATTGAGGGGGGGTTTTGAGTAAAACAAAAGACGTATAGAATCGGAATAAATTATAGCGTACACGGTTCGTATTGAGGTAAAGGGAGCAGTCTGTCTTTTTATTGCTATGCGTTTCGTGTTTATTGGAAGGGTTGAAACGCATTTTAACCCTTCGCATCCAACTAGCTCAAAGTGTACGAATGAGTAACGATAGCTCGGTTTCGTTGGTCATTATAAATTGTTTTGTAAATCCTGTAATTCACGATGTGTATTCGAGAACGTATCGGGGATAAGAAAAATGCAAAAAATAATAAATAGTAATAGTATTTGACTAGTAGTCAACGCGGCTTTCTTCTCATGTTAGGTGGTTGCTTGTCAAAAAAGTAGCCTATGTACTTCTTTGAAATTCAAGTTTACTTCATACTAAATTTCATCAAATTCAGTTCAGTGGTTTAGTAGTGAAAGAGCGACAGACAGGACAGACAGGCAGAGATACTTTCACCTTTATAATATTAAGTATAGATTATTTATAAATGACAAAAGAAAATATACTAATACTTATTATCTGAAAACGTCATGCATTCGTACAAATATTATAGAATCTATTCCAATATGAATTCGGACCAAACGTTAATACGTTACTCGCAAGTTATTCAAATTAAAATTTCATCATGATAAATTTATTTATAATCGTATTTAATTTCTAGAAATAAATATGAACAGATATCTGATAACAACTGGCGCAATTTTAGTATTGTCTTTGTTGAAGGATATCGTGGAACTAGCCACTGTACAGTCATTATCTGTTCCGCGAGGAAATCGAACTCGCTCCAAGCTTGTGTTACAAATCAAATTATATAAGCTTTATTCTCCCAAGAATTTAATCGTTTATTTCTGTACAATTACATCGAAATATATAAATTTCAAATATGTTATTTAAAAATTTTCATGAAAATCGACAAAACGAAAATTTTAATCTTTTTTACATGCATTATCTGATATTTCGGACACTGTATCGCATATTATTTCGAATGTTTATTGAAGTTAGTCACATTTGTCATTATTTATTCATTTAAAACTTTTCAACCAGCGAACACAATACTGTAAAATCTAGCATGCTTACGACTTTTGTATCTGGCTGTACTAATACATCATGCATTATACTCAGCATCGCAAACGCGGTCGGTTTCCATTGTGATATTGTGACCTGATTTCACGGAGTCTATTTATAACTTGCGACTTTTGACTTAGTTCCAGACGTGCTTCTAAAATACCGAAGTTGAGATGTGAAACACAATAAGTACAAAATCAACAACGATTTTTAAATTTTAGACAATTGACCAGTCTAAATAATTTGTAATAGATTTGTAACGAACCCATGAGCTGTGATGGCCCAGTGGTTAGAACACGTGCATCTTAACCGATGATTGCAGGTTCAAAATCAGGAAAGCGCCACAAAATATTCATGTACTTAATTTGTGATTATAATTCATCTCGTGCTCGGCGGTTAAGGAAAACGTCGTGAGGTTACCTGCATGTGTCTAATTTCATAAAAACAGCCACATCTGTAATCCATCAACCTCCATTGGAACGGCGTGGCGGAATATGTTCCGAACCTTCTCTTCTCCTTATAAGGGAAAGGAGGCCTTAGCCCAGCAGTGGGAAATTTACAAGTTGCTGTTGTTGTTGTTACTTTTGTTTATTACAACAATAAACGCTTGTCTATTTTGTCATGTACAACTTTTAATGATTCAATTTTTTTACGTCTAAAATTGAAATAAATTAAAATTCATATCATCGTCGAGAGTAAACGTCTCGTCAAAAATTGTGTCGCGCAGCCAGCATTCAATGTGTCAGAGGCTGATAACGAATGCGCCCTTTGAGATAAAATCACCTCGCTACATCCAGAGTCCCATGGAGGCCTTAGTGGAAACCATGTTTTTGTTTTTGTAGTGAAATGTTGCTACTTTTAATGCGATATTTTTTGTAGAAAAGTTATTTAACATTCAATGTAATGATAGTGATGATTAGTTGAGTCCTATTAGGACCTTGTGTAACTAATGTCGGCTGCGTTAGTTTTCCATATATTAGGCTTTGAAAGACCTTTTAAAGTTTGAGTCAATAGAAGTCCTTCAAGTATCGAATATTGATGGCGAGTAAAATATCTTGATTATAATGATGATTCTGAGTAAAAATTAAATTCTTACGTGATGTAATTATATTTTAATTTTGATTTTAACAATAATAAGTTATTTATTTTTCTTTTCCAAGTAACTTATAATGAGAACCAAATTTCAGTTTGATTTCCATGTTCATAAGTATACTAAGTGTACTTCATTTTCTAAATCATATAAGATTTTAACATAGACAAACTGATTTCCACGTAAATCGGACCAAACGGGATTTTTTATCTCACAGGTAAAGGAGTTCTGAGGATTCAAATGTGAAAAATATGACCGAATTAATAATACACTTCTTATTGTATAAAAATCTTTAAACAACAATTTTTATGAAAAATTAAATGAAATAACTAACTGTTATTTATTAAAGTTAATGATAATATGATTATTATTAATACTGATGATTGTTAATAATAAATAAATATTGTATAGTCTGTTCTATAAACAGCAAATAATACAATTCATGTCTTTATGAATATAAAATAATATAGGAGTGATTGATCACTACCCACACTGTGCGAAAACTATAACAACAATTACTTATTAATTAACCGTATCGGAAATGTCTGATGAGCCGTCTTTAATTGGGCTATAAATCATTTTCGGAGGTCCAATCGGGCACTTTCACACTTGATACTGTTTTCCTATATCGAAGTATATCACAACTGACTCACTATGTACGTTTCTGCTAGACTTACAATATTCCTTCTTACATTAAATAGATGCAAGACACGTTCGATTTGGTTTTAATTTAATTCTTAATTGCATAGTAATAAGGTATAATTTTGGATGGGTTACATGAGGTTTTGTATTTAGAAGCAACTGATGTATTTGTTAGTGCGACGCGATCTAAAGATGATTTATGATATGTAGTACGTTAGACGTTTACAATTTAACAGCAATGGGGAAGACCTTTTAATCAACTATGCTAATGTCAGGCTGATCTCGGCTACGGTTTCACTCAAAGTGTAATGTCAATATTAAACACTAATTCAATATACGAATGTGAGCAAAGTTTAATCAAGAACCCGAGTTTATATATTCCGAGGGATATGTTATCCTTCTGTTATGCTGACCTATTTATTATTGTGACATGAATATAACACGATGTAATACAGTTAGTTTTCCTCGTCCTTTATTAAGGAAAGCTTACATTAATCTTTTCACAAGATAAGATTATATGATGAAATCGAAATGCTCCTTATGATTTAATATTTAATGTTTGTTTGCAAACGTTTGACTATTAAAAACAATTTTTATGATAGGAGGGTAATAGCGGTCAATGGGGTACGTGGGCTTAAAACTCAAACATCACTAACGTCTGATATCTCATCTGGAACATCTCACGTACGATCTGTATTGCCGATTGCAGGATCGCCGAACGGATCCCCGAAAATTTAGGGTGGAAGCAAAAATTTTACCTGAGAAAAATCGTTTGCACAAGAAAATATCAAATGCTCGAAACTACCTTAACCCATTTAGTTCTGTTTAGTTATATTTAACAAATTATGTAATGTGAAGTATACAATTTTTATACTTAATATAATTATCACAAAATATTCTGTGATTTATAATCCTTGACAACTTTACAATTGAGAAAAAAACAACACACAATAAACATACATATATTTTAAATATTATATAAAATATATATATTTACTTGGAAGATGTGATTTTCAATTCATGAAATGAAACAATAGATTTTAAATACAAAAGTACAAAAAGTTGTTCTTACAAATAAATCAAGATAACCTTTTGATATGCGTTGTAATTGACCTTGTTTAGGTCCTTAAAAACTCCCCTCAAAGGCCTAATTATTCTCAATTGAGCAAACAACTCGACTAAGTAGTTTGCGACCACTTAAAAATGAATTAAGAACTATAGGGAACAATACTCATCCAATTAGTAAAAAGTAGACTTCGCAATTATAAATTCGATTTATTTTATTGAATCGAAATAAGTTTTATAATCAATTTCGTACTGTAATATGACCAAAAAAATATCTCATCTCATTAATCACAGAAATTTAAATAATATTCCAGTATTGAATAAATATCTAATTTATAGAGAAAAATTCAAAGGCCGAACAGATGGCAAATGGTTATCCCAGATGCCCTGTCACGGGGTCAGTTGACGCTCAATGGGGCATACTAATAGGCGTGCCCTATTAATTATGTCTGACGAGAAAATTTTAAGGCAAGAAATCCCGGCCATCATGCCTAATACCAAATGAAATGGGTCCACTCGCTGGACCCTCGAATTGCTTATGGCTGTGGTGGAAGTAATAAAAACAAAGCGGAAAAAACAATCATCCTTTTAATTGAAAAAAAGAATAATTGGTCATTGGAAAACCAAATCGATAATTTTTAAATATTTTTATGAATATCCTTACAAATTTGGTGATATAAACATTTAGGGTAAAATAAAATTTTGAAAAAAATATGGATTGCCAACTATCTATCAAAATGAAATTTATCAATGCGGATATAACTTTATTGTGTTGTTAACGTTTAGACTAAAATGTTTGTATTCGGTGGTTGTAAATTAAAATCTCATAGCTCTTATCAAATGTTCCGATAGACAGCGTTGTCAGGGTCGATTCATACCTGTCATAACGCCAGCTTGATGGAGATTGCGGAGGCGTGTTGCTAGTATTTTGTACAATTGTAAATGCCTTTGTTGGAGATTATAGTTAGCGACTGGTCAAAGCCCAACCTATGTTAAATTTGGTTGGATTTGAATTCATTTCTGTTAGATTATTAGAGTTAACGTGTTCTACTAAATTAAGAATTGTTACAAAAAATAACATAAATTTTATACACAATTTTTCTTTTATAACAATTTTCTCAATTAATTCAAGCTCTTGTACATTTCCAGTAATACTTTTCTGACAGAATAAAAAGTTAACAAACCAAATAAAGTACTGCATAATTTCAACTCGAAGTCCGAAAACATAACGTCCAAGCACGGCACCAACAAATTTATCAGACAAAACAACTTAATACAATTGCGTGGACAAAGGAAAATTGAAACGGGAAAAACTAAAATGCGAGGAGACGAGACAGTAAATAGGCGGACGACAATCCAACGACCCAGTTGTGGACAATTGGATGGCAACAGAAGATTTATCACTGGTCGCGCCTGTAAGATTGTTATGTGACTGATGCCATAATTTTGACCAGACAGCGAACACTCGGATTTAACAGAAATATAACAGACTAGTAAATACTTCCAACTGAATATTACGATAATTATACTATTGAAATAGTAACTGATCAGATCATATTGTTTCTAGGTTATTTATAAATTAAATCGGTAAAGAAGCTTTTAGGTGAGCATAAATTTAGTTATATTATTTTAAGTTTAGTTTTATTTAGCGAAACGGATCTCATTGAAGTATTCAGATAATATAAATTCCAAATCAATAATAGGAGAAGTAAGCTTATGTTTAATTAATCTACTCAATCAAATTATTATAATTTGATTGAGTAAGAATAGACTTGTTTATCACAAGGTCTTCTATACAATTCTGCCAACTCAGTTTATATTGACCACTTCCTTTGCAGTCAGCGGCTCATAATCTTCTTTGACGTCATTGTAATCTTAATAACGCTATGTTAAAAATAATATAATCGGATTTAAGCAATCCCTTGCTTTTGATAAACGGAAAAATGGTAGCTTATCAACCCTCAAAATACCCAAAAAGTCCTAATAATAAAAGATTCGATATTTAATTGACGATATTTCTATCAATGCAAGATAGGTAATTCTCAAAGAAATATGTTGTAACGTTACTTTTTACTGATATATATGTAGCCCTGGATAACCACACTTTAACCTTCCCATCGGCATGAAATAAAATGTAGGAAACGTACAATTTGTATATTGACCACCATTTTCTTATTTTCCTCATCTTTTTCCATTATATCCTTCTCTATATTGCTTATCCTGCTTTTTGTAGATAGCGTTACTTATTTTCTTTATATGTAAGTTTTGATATTATTTAATTATAGAAGTAGGTCTTAGTGCGAGTTCGTCTTGGTACAAATCACTGATGAATGAGATACATAATACCTTTGTTCTGGTTTGAAACGTACTCAGTAAATGTAAGGAGTAAATCACATGGGTTGTAACACCTCAATTCCCAAGGTTGGTAATGCATTAATGACATTATAATATGTATTGCTATATAACGTTTACTATTTACACATAACTTATTTTTTAATATAATTACAAAACCGATCATTAGTTCTATTTTTCATAAAAAATTACTTTCTAATAACATAATTGCGTCGATGAAAGCAGCCGATGTCGTTATCATTATTTTTTTCAGGCATAAATTCGAAAACCTTTATTAACATTATACTTAAAATATTTTGATTTTGAATTTTGATCATTTCTAAATGAAATATTACAAATGTCTTTCATTAAAATATTAGTCATATTTAATTTTATATTTAATTTATTTTTTGATTAACAATTTACGAAAACCTTTTAGCAACAATGCCTTTCGTCTTCATATAATCACCAATATAGAGGGAATTATAATCCTTGTGAAAATTTAAATAAATCGTCCTTAAGCGAAATAGAAGCCTCGAATCGTTTAACATTTTGACAGTATAATTAGATACACGATTATGATTGTGTCTTCTATGAAAGCCACTTAAAAAGCAGCTACCTTGTTAAAATTCTAGCAACAAAAAATAACTAAGAATTATGAAATTTTAGTCACTCGAGTAGCATCGTAAAAAGAACCAGCATATCAGCAAACACGTGTTCCTACAAACCTAAAAAAATTGTAAAATGTCAATTTTAGGGGTGGTCTCTTGAAACATGTGTTCTTGAAACATTTCACGGATTTGCGGCTTATCTATACATATAATAACATTGGAGTGTCTGTATGTAATAATAAAATAGCCCTTTTTACTCAATGCATATATATATATGTATACACGGTACAAATACCAAAATAACATTTTTTACTATTTTTGTCTGTCTGTCTGTTTGTTCCTGCTAATCTCTGGAACGGCTGGACCGATTTTGATGGGATATTCACTGTCAGATAACTGATATAATAAGGAGTAACTTAGGCTACAATACATTTTTTTTGTTAAATTCAAAGTCATTCAAGATTCAAATTCAAATTCAAATTCAAATAACTTTATTCAATATGGAAGCATTACACTTTCTTATTGATGGTCAATTGAAACACTACCACCGGTTCGGAAAAGAAAATACCCTGACCTGAGAAGAACCGGCGAAAGAAACTCAGCGGGTTTTTTTTTTTATTTGTCTCATATATTATTTAAACAATTTAATATGAGATGAAATAGCCAGGAGGCGATCGTTTCATTCCCAAGGTTTGCTATCGATCATAAACTCATTAATTGTATAGTAACCTTTTGCACACAAGCGTTCCTTAATAATTTTCTAAGACTAAGATCGCGGGCACAGTTAGTTTTTATATAAATATGATAATAGCTGTATTTTTTAACTTTCTATATTTATCTAAAAACCTAAATGATTGGAGAAGCTGATTTATAATAATAATAATAATAATAATAATTAAAAAAAAAACAATTTTGTTGAAATGAAAGACCGATACCTAATGCTACGATTCTCAATTACTCATTAAATTCAAATCGGCACTAGACATTATTTTTGAGGCAATATCTCATGAAGTGGGTAACTGCGAGTCAATATGACAAAACTTTGACACTAAAATTTTACTAGGGACCCTTGCTATACCGAACCCACCAGTTTATTGCATCGCAAATTAGCGACGGTCAGTATCCGCTTTAATCGCGCCAAATTTTCAATATAAATTTTACATTTAATTTATCACGATTTTCGACCTTATATCATTACGTTTAAAGTGTTTAATTGAATCCATCGGCTTTTACTAACATTCCAAATTATTATCAGTCTGATTTAGACTTATCGACGTAAGAAATAGGTTCCAAATTGAAACGACGAATAGAACAGATAGCGTGTCCAAAGAATCGTTCACGTTGTCCAAATTGTTCCTGGAGTGACAGCGTTGGTTTAACTTAGTGATTTCGTAAGGGAGCTCTAAGTCGGGTCGGGATTTTTGTTTATTATTGTTTCCGTCACACCGTAAAAACATAAATGTTTTGTTTCATAAATATATTAATTTATGGAAATAAATAAAGCGGTATCGGCTTGTATAATTTATTTGCACGTTGCAATTTTAATCAATAAAAAGTCCAGAGAGTTGATAAAGAGACACAAATAAAATCCTATAGCGTAGAATGCGTTTTACTTGGGTAGTGAATGGAGAACGATTTAAAAACTGCATCTAATATTTGCATATCTCAACTTAAACAGTCACAACTCGTGAAGTAAAGTAAAATAACAGCCTGTACATTTCCCACTGCTGAGATAAGGCTTCCTCTTCCATTAGAGAGAGGGTTTGGAACATAATCCACCACGCTGTTCCAATGCGGGTTGGTGGAATGCACATGTGGCAGAATTTCTATGAAATTAGACACATGCAGGTTTCCTCACGATGTTTTCCTTCAACGCCGAGCACGCGATGAATTATAAAGACAAATTAAGCACATAAATATAGTGGTGCTTGCCTGGGTTTGAACTCGCAATCATCTGTTAAGATGCACGCGTTATAACCACTGGGCCATCACAATTCGTATGTAATAAATTACCCCCCTTGTTTGTTTCATTTAAAAAACTTCAAGTTGAAATGTTTTTACTGATTGTCGTAATCCTTGTTCAAACTTTTTTTTTATCGTAACTTTTTCCTACGGCGATTAGTTTTTAAGTTGTAAATCGAGACGGGTATTTAAAAGGTTGTAATAAAAAATTTAAGTGCGTGGCACTGTTGTGATAAGCAAGTGAGCTTTTTATACCAAAAAGCATATGTCATTTCGGATTTAAAATAAGAATTAAAGATTTTTTTTAAACCATTTAATACGTATGAATGTACATGTACGGAGAAGTTTCTCATTGCACATATGATCGAAAACAAAATGGCCACTTACCGCACATAGTCTGTTTGATAACTGTATGAAAAAAATGCTTTGAAAATGTATGAAAAGTGAACATGCATTGATTATGGGTTTCAAAGAAGGTATTGAAGGTATGTAAAGTAACCGGCTAATGTTGAAAAAAATTCGAACGATATTAATTGTTACGCTATGTATAAAATCGCTGAGTCAGCTCTTATACCTCCAAAAAATTCTAAGGTTTGAAGATTCGAAGGTGGCTCTTTTCTAATCTGCTCGAAGCCACACAGCTTTCTAAAGTGATAAAGAGGGAGGGAGATGAGCAAAACGTGCAAAAATAGACGTTGAAGCAACTTTGTTATATAATACGTATGTAGTGGCTGTATTATACGGCTTCACTTTTCCGGAATTAGATTTGTTCCGCTCCAGTATTTTGTAAGAATTCACATTCAATAAACTTTCAGATGATCGTGGAAATTAAAAATAAAGTTTCACCCAAATCAGTCCATTACTTATTAATTGTTAATCCACTCATATGTAGGTAAAACAGTTTCATTCAATTGATATAATATCTAAATATTTGGATTAAAATGATATACCATACAGCATGTGTCCAACACATTCGTTTTTAAGCGACGTAACATGTCTTTTTACTTTTTTTAACTGCAACAAACAAACGTTTACAATATCAATTCTATATATATTCATTATTTTGTTATATATATGTTCCTTGATTTGACGTATCTCTTATAAGCTTTATTTAACGTAAGCCTTGGATAGATAGAATACGCAAGTTTTATTGGTTAAAGAATCAACTCCGAAATATGAAACCTATCAGCTTATAACTAAATCCATGTACAAGCAAAATACATACTGTAGAAAAAATAACATATAATTGGTAAAATATTACAATAAAAGAATTACATAAAAACAAACAAATGACAGACATTAAGAGAAATTAATAAATGAACTCATACAAGTAAAGATAATTATGAAAAGACAGAATAAACGTGCTTATTACGTAATTATGAAGTTCAAAAAAAGATATCAAATTCCATTAAAAGTGTTCTCAAATAAAGTATATTGCACATTTAATTATTTGTAAGCATTTAGGCTGGTAATTAATTTTAAGATATTCAAACTAGATCGGTCCAACCAATTTGCTAGTTATAAATTCAAAATGCATCCAACCGGAAAATTGTATTGGGACCCAAATTCCGTTGGCCGTTGAGGGTAGTCCTTGCTAAGCACATTTCACATAGACTATAGACAGGGTTAGAGGATTAGGCAGTTAAGCCGTCAGTCACGGTTGTCGTTGCATGCACCGTAACTGATGCATCTGGGTCAGCTGGCACTAGTATTCGGTTCAATGGATGTATCCAAATCGAATTGTTTTAGTATTTTTTTAATTATGAAATGTTAGAATAGTTATATTTCCACGCTTTTGTGAATATATATTGATCTATTGATTTATTTTATACGTTAAAATTAGTTAGTTTCGATATTTGTGTTTTTAAACAACAGGCCAAAAAGTTAACTTGAAATAAGTACGTCTTGCTATAGACAAACCTTCTTTGATTTTCCTTTAGAAGATAAAATTAACATAAGCACCTAAACCTAACCACAGCAGTTAATAGTCATAGTATATAGTAATAGGGTCCATAATAATTACAACTTTATTAATAATATAATAGAGTTGATAAATAATTAAGTTGTTATTATGTAAATCCGCGATACTTAAAACCGAATTTTGTCAAAAATGTGTTATAAAAAATAAAATACAACCAAGTAACGCTTACACTGATACTACTGTTTGTTTATCGAGCCCACTAGTGCGAAGAGACCTGCTTGACCATTCCTATTTGGTCGGTTTATAAAGGTCAGTTTGGGATTGTATGGAGGTGGATGACCGGACGAGGGATATTCAAGTCCATCTCATTCGGTGGGATTAGTGTTGTAATGGATTTGAAATTTCAATACCTCTTCAAATTGATTGTTTGTTGAACTAAAAAAAAAATAGATTTGTCTGTTTCATTATTATTACATATTTATCATTAAATATAATCTTAAATTTTATCCAAGTTCAAAGACGTACTTTAAAATTGTTATACTTTTGAATATAAATTTTAATAATGACTTGAAATAAGTCGTTTAAAAGAGAATTAAACACAAAATGTCTCGTCTTGTAATTAAAAATCATGCTCGATATAAACTTTTCAGCTACAGCTCTATAGCGCGATATTTAATCTTTGTCCTCTATGCCTTTATAAATATTACCCTTTACGATTACACGTGACTCGTAAAAACTAACTACATTTATATACAAAGCTCTAAAATCTGAATTTCTAATAACATCTCGCGAGCAAAATGAACATGCGAATATAGCTTACCTACACATTAATTTGTCAAGATTTAAATGTGTACTAGATGTATCACCTCGCATAGTCGAAATAAAATTTTGATAACTCTTATCTAGATATCTTAAATCAAAACAGAAGCATAACTTTTATGAATTCATTTTGCTTAAGTGGAATTCAATGTCAAGATTGAAATTACGAAGACTTCTTTGAATTTATATTTTGATACACAAGAAGTATATTATTATAAAATGTCGTACATTTGGTACTCAAAACTCTGTAAAGCGCCATTGAACCAAAACATTCTCCTAACATAATTTATCCCAACAAATCAGCGTGCAGATTTTAAATTCTCACTATTAGAGCGTTAAAAGAATAAGATTTCAGCACCCCGTTCGATTAAAGAACAAATTAAATTTAACACCATGAATGACTCAGAAGTCAGCTCGAATTAGTTCAACTGAGACCTCCGAATTTGCTTAGTAATCGTCTCATAGATATCATAAATTAGCGACCTGCCCCGACTTCGCACGGGTGCAATGAAATGACAACACAGAAGAAACTTCTAAAATTATCAGCGTTTCTTAACTAAATTGTCCATGTATTATATACAAAAACCTCTCTCTGAAATCACTTTATCTAATAAAAAAAAACTGCATCAAAGTTCGTTGCGTAATTTTAAGGATATGAGCATCGTAAGGATAAACAGCGGTAAGCGATTTTGTTTTCTAATATGTAATGATGACAAGAAAGATCTATACTAATTAAAATTAAGACGGGCGAAGAAAAAGCAACTGTCGCATCTAGAATAATATATTCATAGCAATACGCAATGGCGAGAGCGTCACACGTAACCCGTTAGAGCCCCCAAATGTTTAATTTTATCCCCTTACCCTTTTACTCCTCCAGGGTGTAGGGGGACAAGTCGCCCGAACCACTTGGCTTGTAATGTATGATGACTATAGTGCAGGATAATCACTTATTTAATTGCAACATTTATTTTGTTGATTAAAATACATGTATGTATGGTTGGCGATACATTTCTTTAATTTATTAAAACTTATTCTCTTGTTAACAATTGAAAATCTCTCATTCCTTTCTAAATACATAAAACAGTCCTAATTAAGAAGGCGATATGGATTTTATGATTAAATAAAACTTAATAACTGCATAACAAGATTGTGAATAATGTCGCTCCTATTTTTAATTCAATTTAATTGAAAACTTAACAGATATCTTCCTTTTAATCTTATTATTTCATTACCATTTTTTGAAATATCAGGTGCACTGAAACAAAAATATCATTTTTAGTATGTCGTAACAGTTTTGACAATTGTTAGTTCTATTCTTTTATTTTCCATTCAAAAATAATTAAAATTAAACACGTCAGCGTAACCAGAACTCTTTAAGACTTTTCCAATTTAATTTAATATTAACACACGCTAGAACATAAGTATTCTTAATAAGCGCAAAAATGCAAATTTCCCACGCTTCACCTGCTACCAGTAGGTACAATAAGAAGAATGTAGGGTTAGCATCGTCGAGCGCCGACAATTTAAACGCTCTTACTCTTCACGAGACGCAAAGTTTATCGTCGGTCGTAACTAGGAACCCCCGTATGCGAAGTACCAACACGGGATGATCTGCATACCCTCCCGCGACAGATAACCTTTTTCATATACTACCCTGCTTTACCATGAAACACCAGAGTTCTAAATAGAATGGATGCCTGAACGAGGAATTCCAGATATTAAGCACTCGCCCGTTAGTATACCTGTTAGTTGTAATAGCTGGATGAAAGAAAATTTTGGAGCTTGTTAACTACAATTGAACCTTTAGAAGACTCCTTTGATAGTTCGTTTTGTCTCTTTCGTGAGCCAGGCGCGGAGTAATTTATGTTACAGACGTCGGTTAATGTTTTTCTAACCTTAATACAAGGAGTTCCTTTATACGAAATTACAAAGTGCTTAATACAACGATGTGAAATAATTAATTGTGTTCATTATGACATCGTTTTTAAAATAAGCTTTTGAAAGATAAGATGCGTAAGGATAATTAGACTTAAATGGTTCCGAAACTTCAGAAGACATCTTCAATAATTTTTATGATACTTGCTGCTTAACGATTTGGAGAAGATTCGGTTTTGGCTGTAATCTTTTACGATGACCATGTACCAACTTTAGCAATTACATTGTATTTTTTTTTAATTAGACAAAAATGTTTGAAAAGGGACGAAATAATATTTTGTCTTATAAGACCAGCTGTCTACCAGACGTTGACAATCCGTAGTAACACTTTTACTGGTGATTTGTGATGTACCATATCGAGCATTGAGGTGCTGTATTCAAACAATAATAAATTCGCCTAACAGTTTTTGCTTAGTTCTCTCTCTTCCTACATGACTTTTAATGTAATGATTTAATTTTCCCATACCATACAGTACCATACATACCATACAGCCTATGTAACAATTATATTTTTTATGAAAACCATTTTTTTCTAAGGTAGGCTAATATGCTAATTATACACATACTCGTTTATTCTTAGGAGCATACGTCTAACATATTATAAAGTCAATAATGTTAGAATGATAAACGAAGAAGCGTAGACTCCATCCCAGCGTAGCCGTTATAATTGCAGGGTCCTAGTTCTTTAATGCGATTGTACGCGAGTACGAATGTACAATTAATATCTCTTCACTTGTTAAATGTACAGAGAATCAAATAATAGCAAACGTATTCATTTAATCAAATACCATTTAAGTACTTGACACAATAAAAGAGAGCTCAAAATCCCTTGCACAGATATCGTGTTATGATCTAGGGCTCTAGTTCTGATGTACGCTAAGCCGCATAACATACGGCTAAGAATCAGCGTGGCATAACCATAAATCAAAGTCACGAGAGACCTTTTCAATTAATTCTCGCCCGAGGCCCAAGAAATATTTGCATCAGAATATGTAATCGCTGTAAACGGCGTTGTAGGTTGTTCTTAGTCCGTAAAAAGGGTCAAGAATTGTTCGGTGAGCTATTGTACGATAGGAGTCGTGTTTGTCTTTCGCGTTTCGTGGATGTTCATATTTGATTTAGGCACATTTGCCTCGGTCGGCTGCTCAGTTAAGTGTACTTAGCAGAGTTCAGCGTCGCTCTGGCTCGCCGAAGATTTTCCGCTAATTTCTCCATTGTACGAGTACCTTCATTGTTTATTTGCTCCTAATTTGGTATTTGGATAGGGTTTTAGCATTTCATTTAAGGAATGAAGAAATATATTGGGCTTTGTTTGGAAATACATCTGGCGTTTATTATTAAGCTATTGATACTTTTGGGCATAGAGCCCGTGATACTAAAAATAATAATCATTACATACCAAAAATAGATAACAAGTATTATGGTGAAAACAAATAAAATATAGTTATAGATAGAACAAAAGCGGAGATA
Organism: Vanessa cardui; assembly: GCF_905220365.1. Taxonomy (NCBI): domain Eukaryota; kingdom Metazoa; phylum Arthropoda; class Insecta; order Lepidoptera; family Nymphalidae; genus Vanessa; species Vanessa cardui. The sequence continues at coordinate 10,742,746 of NC_061126.1, forward strand.
TCGCTGGTATAATCTTTGTCAAGTAACATTAGGGCAAGGGAAATGGTCCATTGACAATATGTGTAGCTGTAATTATTTTTATATGACACGCTTTAAGTGGATTTAAATAAAATATTATAATCTCAATAATAAAATGAACAAATTAATTTATACTTACGAGTTGATAAATAATAAACATATTTTTATTTTTACAGGTAAGCTGTGAGACTTAGAGAAGTACTGTGAGTTGTTTTATAATTTTAATTGTATTATGAGTTCAAAGTGAAGGAATTTCTGTATTAAAATGTCTATTTTATTGAGTAGACTTTTCGATGGATTACTCAGACTCATCTTAGATTAGCACGTAATAACAATAATATATTTTTAGGATTATTTTAATAGATGTCGAACTTTTAATATAACTACTTTTGTCTCCGTCACTATATTTGAGTCAATCACAATATAAAGTCTTACGATGACATAAACACGGCTACAATCATTGTAAGAAGTAAATTTAGTTATATGTTCACATTTTTTCATAAGTATTTTGGCAGATAAACAAATGACTATCTGGAGGTAATTGTGGACCAAAGACCTAGGTTATAATATTAACAATCTCACGTCCAAAGTGTTTATAAATAAACTCACTCGCTCGACTTACAAGCTGTGATTTTCACAGCTTTATAGTATCGATGTTTGGTAGCAAAACAGTTATAAATGATGACTCATTTACAAATTTCATTAACATATTTTATATGTATATAAAGTAACCATCTCATCGCATTTTAAAATAACCGTCAACAGAAACAATACAAATATATTTTGAGATAAAAAACAGTCAGAAAAAAAATGCACTAATAGATAATATTGTATAGTTTGAAAAACATGAAAAAGCTGAATTCTTTTATTTGAAAGAATAAATACATTCTTCTAAAATATTGTTACTTAATAGAGTTTACTATTATAGTAAATAGCAGTTTGTTAAAATATTCCATGAACAAGTAGTTGATAATGATAATAGGCGAATACAATTATTTATAGAACAAGAATAATTATATTATTTTCCTTGTAATATAGTGTACTTGTAAATGTATATATCTAGTTCCTTAAATCAGTAATACACAGAAAAGATTCCTGTGAATATGCATGAGTAAATTTGTATTGTTAAATTTGTTATATAATACTGACTATATTACGGGTGAATGCGCTACCTGATGGCAAGTGACCCATACATATTACCGCTGAAAGAAATATTAACCACTCATCGCCAACGTATCACCGACTTTTCAGCTAAGATTATTGCTCTTAAGCCTAAAGTTGCCGGGAACACTCATTAGGACACACTTATTTTAATATTGTTCTTTTGCGGCAGAATATCTGATGAATAGGTGATACCTACAGAGAGGCTTGCATAAAGCCCTATCAAGTAAAACAATAATTCAACCGGTGTATGTCGAGGTCAGTGTCAAGGTTATACTACTATATCCATAATCTCGATTGCAAAATGGACAGTATTTTTGACACTGTATAATGTTTTTCTTTTTTTTAGTGAAACAAATTATATTTTATAGTATCGGTGGTTATATTAAAAAAGGAACATATATACACAGGGTCCGACTTTAGTCTTATTATACGTAATAAATAAATTATAGAACTTGATTATTTCCTTCAGTGTACCTCTTAGTTTACATTTAGCAGTCGATGTTGTGTTTACTTGTCCATTATAATTAAATCGCTCGTCCTTTGCGTCACTGGGAATAGCGCAAGGACGTTTTCAAATAATATTCAGTTCATGAGCTCACTCACTATGAGTTCTGCGAAATAAATGGAGCTAAATTGTGACTAAAAACTCTTGAATTTCCTTAATATAATTAAGCATAAATAATTATATTAAATATATCAAATTAGGTCATTTTTATAGATTGGTTATTAATTAATTCAAATATGTTTCTACTCTGTATGGCACACATAGTAGAAATGTTTTTGTATTAATTCTGCTAATGAGCTTTTTCGTTTGATATTTCACATAATACTATTAACTTACTTACTTTAAATTTTCTAATTTGCTCTCAATTTATTATTTAGATAAAACTTCAACTCTGATAGATATATTTTTTTTGACATATGTTTTCCCCAGGTCATTTTATAACTTTAAGCAATTTTCGATAGGTTTATAATTACACAGAGTGATAACCATCAGCCCTCGACAATTTAATGTTCCTAGTACTTTAAAAATGTCAAGGTAGTATCGATGGTTCGAACTATGTTTTAGATTTTTGTACTAGATATTTATATTCTAATACAAGGTTGGATTATGCATGAAATATATTGAAGGCTAAAACGAGAATCAAAAACACGTTAATATGCAAAATCAAAAATCACGACGAGGCTCGAAACAAAAGTTATACCTCACAGAGTATCGACATTATCGTAATTTGTTATTGCACTGCAATTTGAGTTGATGCTTTTTGCCCTGCAGGATTCTCGACGAGAATTATGCTGGGAATATATCTACATCAGATGTTTCTGACAATTGTCTGTTGCGATTCTTGTAATAATATATCTGTAGGTACTGTAATAAATGAAAATAACTAAATCCTACGTTTTAAATTTGTCTTATGAACAAAGCTACATAAACCTTGTAAGGTGTTCCTTTAAAAATAATATTTTCCACCGATTGTAATCATATTCTTCATATATGTATAAGCGTCGAGATGGCCCAGTGGTTAGAACACGTGCATCTTAACCTATGATTGCGGGTTCAAACCCAGGCAACCACCGCTGTTTCATGTGCTTAATTTGTCTTTATAATTCATCTTGTGCTCAGCGGTAAAGGAAAACATCGTGAGGAAACCTGCATGTGACAAATTGCATAGAAATTCTGCCACATGTGTATTCCACCAACACGCATTGGAACAGCGTGGTGGAATATACTCCAAACCTTCTCCTCAAAGGAAGAGGAGGCCTTTAGCCCAGCAGTGGGAATTTACAGGTTGTTGTTGTTGTTGTAATCATATTTCTATCGATTCTGTTACAAGGCCATTTTTTCTAATTACTTAGTAGTTAATTTCAATATTTATATCGAGTCGATGGAGTTTTTCAATGCCTATAAGTAAGTCCAGAAATACGTAAATACCTTTTCTCGGCACTCGGTAGAGGACGTACGTTTGCTTTCGCCCTTAGGCTGATATTTACTTCGCCAATACATACCGATAGTATCAAATATTATATCATATCGCATCTATTTAACGTTCCGGGCTAGAACATTATTAACCAAAAGTTAGGGGTTCGCACCGTGTAGGTAACATTAAGTTTTCTTATACTTAATTTGAATTATTTGGTGTTCATCATATTTTCACCGGTAAAGATATATCGGTAAAAAAACTATCATGCCCTTTGGGTTTTGCCAAGTTTACCTTTTTAGTTACCTCTCACTTCATAAATAAAGGATAATCTAAGTCAACATCCACATTACACAAATTAAGGATCTCTAAATTTATGAATTGGTGATTTTCTAGCTAAAGTTAAATAACCTATAAACGTAATTATAAAGAAAGATAAAACTCTTTAATAATAATAAAATATCCATAATGTTATAGAACCTTGTATTACTAAATGTTCTATACCCCCTTGAGAAATATAACTACATATAAAAGTAAGTGATTGCTTGATAACTTATATAATTGCAATTTTATCTCCTATGCACAATATTGATAAATTGCTTAAAAATGGAACTCTTTACCAGCACACGTGTTCCCCTACTCTTATAACCTGGGTGCCTTCAAACGAGGCGTGAAGGGGCATCTTGCGGGCCGGCATGGCGAGGGTTACTAGTGCAGCTCATTCTTGCTGTGCGTACTAGTCTTCTTCACATTTGGATTCCATTTCCACTTACCATCAGGTGGAGTGGAGTCATATGCCTAACCGGATATTATTAAAAAAAAAGGCATAAATGTGTTTTCATTCCTAATTCCTTTCGGTTTTTTTTTAATGATTCCTTTATAAAATATCAAGTAGTTTATATTTGTAATTCATTTGAGATACAAAAAACCCACTGAACTTTAAATATCTGGTAGGTATTGAAAGAGCTATTTGCAGTTAGTACTAAGTGATAGCAGTTCTATTTGCGTATTTCCATATAATATATTGTAACAATAGCACATAACTGTAACGAGTTTATTTTTGTTTTTATTTGTATTTAAATAAACTCTCCTTATAGAACATTTTTATTATTGTTTAAAGGTTATAGGTAAGGTATTGCTAATAAAGAATAATAATATAACTGATTGAAATACCTTTAATTTTCTTTACCGCATTCGACTGCAATTTTGAATAAAATAGCCATAATTATTGGCTCGACGCTAAAAGCGGTAGACAATGGTGGCACAATAGTACCAGCCTTAAACTCTTGTAATGACGCTTATTTCAAAGGAACTTCCCCGCGGCTTGGGACGAGTTCCTATTAAGTAATAGTTCGCTTGAAGACCTCATTACTTTCAACGGTAAGGGCTTTGAATATCAATAAGTGATATTCGAAGTTATATATCGAACATATCTTATCCCTCTCTTCTTCTTATAGTTGAGAAAAAAACACGAATAATGTGGAAACCTGTTAGGGCTTGTGAGGAGAGATAGTTAGGGTTGCAGTATTGAAGCATTAACCGGATGAAACTGGTTTTTACTGCTTTCATCTAGAACAATTTTATAAGAAATAATGAATTCTTCATATAAGATTTGTAAGCATATTTTACGGTGACAGTCACACCGACTAGTGGACAATTTCTAGCTGTAGCTTTCAGCTGACAGTAACTCATATAGTTAATTCATTAGGCTGTAATGAATCTCGATCAGCATTTCGACGTTACCATAGCGATATGCACGTTGAAAACATAAACGTTGTTAATAAATCACACGTCTCATGTCCACTGTTTATTTTCAATTACTGGCCGGCGCCGCACGGGCAGCGTGAATAATGCCAGAACAGCTGTTCAGCTGGCAGATTAGTGAGTTATTGTCGTGGTGGGGGTGTTATTAATTAAAAAAGTTTTAAATTTTGTCCATTCGGAGCGAGTTTGTTGAGTATTTTGGACGTAAACTGGTGACATGGTGGTTTAATGAACTGAAATTTGGGCAGCGTTTTTTTTTTAATTGCAGCCGCTTGTGTAGTCGATTATGACTGTAGAGCTGTTATAAATTTTAAGTGATTCCGTATTTTTTTACGGCACAGTTTTCGACTGTAAAATAAAACAAATGATTACGACGAACATTTTTTTTAAAAATGTATGAATCAATATCTATATATATATATATATAGTTATATAGTTTTTATTTTACTATATATATAGTTTTTGATCAATTAAATAATACCTTCTACCGATTTGCTTCAATTTAATGTTACGTATTTTTCTGTTTTATATAACTTGCAGTCTGATAAAAGGGCTACCCGTTGGAAAGACACCAACGGCAATAGACATTATCACTCATACCGTCAATGTTCCTTGGCAACTAAGATTAATATACGACCTTTGTGCTTAACGTATGTACATGTAGTTACGATAAATACCATCAAACACAGATATTTGTTGTTAAATTTAGCCTCTTTCATTTTATCCACACTATATTATACAGTTATTTGTACCTTACAAATTAACTTTTTTAGCTTTACCGTTTCGTAAATTCAAATCTTTTATTAAAAATACATTGGTAAAAAAGTCATATTATTCGATACAAAATTTTGTAAATGGTAAAAAATCTTGCAATTAATACCTGTTGACTTCCAGAATACATACATTACATACATATACACATACAGGATACATTACATATATTTTTTAAATGTTGAAAATGACTAACTACTGAGTTTCTTGCTGGTTCTTCTCGGTAGAAAACTTACCCAATCGGCGGTAGCTTCACTTAATTGTAAAATGACGAATCAAAAGTGCTTGTAAAAGCCCACTTTAATAAAGTTTATTTTGATTTTGGATGATATGTGTTATGAAATAGACTGACTTTAGCTTAAACGATTAAATAATATATTTACTTCATCTTACATAATCTTTTAGTATCAGGGAGATAGTAATCCAAATAAATAAGGATAAATTTAACACCTTAACATTTGAAAGGACATAAATCAAGTCAGATTAAAGGTTACATACATACGTCTAAGACGTCTAAGTTCAGTTTATCTAAATAACGTTTCAAAGCAATATAGTTCTTAAAATAGAGCAGCATAAAAGATACTATTGATCGAAGCATATTTTTAACCAAAAGTAAAATTCATTACTTTCTGTTAAAAAGTTAGTGACAATAGAGTCTGTGCAATATTAGTTTTTGTAATCATTGCTAATGATAATTTATAATTTATTTAACAAAGAAACCAATAAATCGCAAAAAAAGTAAATACTGAGCTATGTAAAAACTTCCACATAATAAACTTATACTTAAAAATAAATGTCATATGAACAAAGAATGCTAAAGTAAAAATAGATAAAACTCATTTTACTTGCAAATCTTCATAAAATAGATAGTTTTAAAGTCTCCCAATATAACTTGACTCTTGAGTCTACGTGTCAAAAAAATTCGAACATTGCCTCAATATTCTTAGCCGTCACCTATGCACTTGTCACAGTATAATTTTTTGTCAAGTCACTTGAACAGAAACGGGACCACACAAGTTGTTTTAAATGGCGTTTAGACCTTTATAAAAGCCGAAATTGTGGGTGTAACTTGGTAGTGACTGCTTAAGAAGACGTCTACTTATATTATCATAACGTGTTAGCTTGCGACCAGTTTTTATTTTCCATTGTTATTGATACTGTATAGAATAAACGAACATGCTTTGATTATAAAGTATGTATTAATATTATATACATTTTAATCATGATTGTCTAATTTGTACTAGTTTCCTATTTTGAATAAACCAATATTAAAAAAAAAATCCGGAATTTATTCAATACAATTATTTATAGAAATTCAAAATTGTCACAATTTTAAGGAAGGTAACGTATGAATGAATATTTATTTATTGTATCACTATCACATTTATTTAAGTCGTCAGTTATTATAATTTATTTGTTTACAATGAGATTTCTTTCATTATACGTTCTCTATGAAATATGCAAATAAAATGAGAAAAATGTGTCGCAATGTTGCGAATACCAACTCAACATATAAATAATGTTACAACGTTTCTGAGTATACGGAAAGTTCAACTTCATTACGTTGGAATAAAGTCTAAATTATGTTACAAGAGACACGTGTTAAGTCGTTTTCTGGTATAAATGACAAGGAATCATAATCTCAGCTTGTACTGTGAGTTATACATGTCGTCTATTTACATTAGTTTTCGAAATAAACAAGAAACGCGACTTCACTTGGTGGATAAGTAATAGGGCGTTCTTTTATATTTTGTCGTGTATCAACATTTTCAGGGCTAAATATATGTACATATATTAATAAATTATATGTGTAGAGTTATGAAATACAGTTTTCTTTTAAAAGAAATGAAAACCACAACTAAAAACATATTTCACGCTGATCATTCTAACCAAGACTTAACTATACAAGAAATGAAGTTTGTCGATAAAATAGCTAGTGAGTGGGTGATACACACCCAGAGAAGCTTTCACAAAACCCTACAACTGAATAATAACAATTCCAAATGAAATCGTAATCCAAAACAATAGTCACCTGATACTGTTAATTTATTATTAAACATTCTCGGCGAATATGGCTTCTTCGGGTGTTATATGCAAGTTTGAAATGAAATATAATGTAATATGAAATTTTGAATATATTTCATGAAATAAATTGATACATACAAATCAATCCAACGCCAAAATACTTTATCTTTATATAATATGAACGTTGACAAGCAACAGTACAAAAATTTTAATTAGTTAATTAGTCCGAGTTGAAATCTCAATAACTTTGTAGTATTTCTTTTCCAAAAGTTTCTTGATAAAGATGAAGCCATTTTTTATTCTTTCATTTTAATTATTTATATCAAATTTATAGTTAGTTGGAAAATTTGTATGACAGAAGCTCGGGCAATATATGTCCGATTTTAATAATTATTTCTGCGGTAGATAGCCTATCTGCTTCGGTTATCTGTTTTATGTATAACAACCTATAAAGTAATCGGCTAACGCCTATAATCAGAAACGTATTTAATAAACAAAATGCATGTAAGTAAAATATGTATTACGCACTAAATAGGTAATATATTATAATTTTGTCGTAAATTTTCGCGATTACACATTAAAATAAAACTAGCTATAACGGATTTGAATCGCGTATATTAATTATTTTTAACATCCCGACGTTTCAAGCACTTTACAGCGTTCGTGGTCACAAACAAAAATAATTAATATACGCGATTGAAATCCGTTATAGCTAGTTTTATTTCTAGGTAATATATACATACTAAATGTAGGTACGTATTTCGAAATCTCAACATCGTCATTTAATAAGTAATTAATTTTAACGATGCTGCAGACACATTCATTGATAATAACTTTTTCTCAAAGCATCAATTCGATCATTGAATGGCGTTTCAATTAATGGTATCCGACAAAGGCATAAAAATCAAAAACCGGATACAAGTCGAGCATAATACATACGCGGACGTGTATCGCACGGCGTGGGACGACCCACTCCGCTCCGGGCCTTATCTCACTTATAATCACTTTGAACAACCGAGTGGCCTGCGATTAGAATCTTAAATCCTCCGTAAATTTTCTATTCCGTAGGGCCATTATAATGGAATAACCTCCGTAAGTTTGAGGGCAAAAAATGTACACGAATAATTTGATCCTACTCCCCCTGTTGATTGCAAAATTTCAATCAAGCTCGTAAATGGTATACAGAGTCGTATCGACACTCCAAACAACTTTTTGGGGTTGCAATGCCGGAATATGCAGATTTATGACGTGCACAAAATTGGACACTACATTACGATGTAATAAGATATGTATTCGTTCGGTGGGCGCGAATGAGATGAAAGGACGGTTCGGCGACGAATCTATAACAAATGACACAGATTTATTTGTACGACTCAAATGGCAATTGTAGCCCGCTTTAATATATTCAGCACGACCACTGCACTAATTACGTAGGGATAAAAAGATTCCTTAGTTTCATGTTAATGCATCGAAAATGTATTAAATGATTTGCATTCTATGTTTTATTAATAGATTCCTACGTATTGTTACATCGTGAACGTGCTTTTAAACTGTTAGACTTTGATCTTAAGCATACAATTTAGTCAAAAATATGACCCCCTTTAATTAAATCGTTAGTTCTCTCGTTCCCGCTGAGAACATAAGGGTTAGTTGAACAATAACGTAACTTTAATTTGACTTGAAATAGTGCACCCTTCTAATTTCGCTATTAAAATTATCATCTCGCGGAGGGGTCAAAGAACACTATCTATATTTTAACGTCAACCTTTTTGTAAATTTTGCTTTACAGTTTAAGACAAAAATTTGCCTAAGCAAAAATTGTACCAATTGATAATGAACCTTTGTACAACGCAATAGCGATTTTTATTGTAAAATTAATAGAAGAGCTGTCGTTAACACAATCGCTAATGGTGTTTATTTTTCAAATTGAATCTTAACGTTAACGCTTTAAGGTTCGTTCTTAAGTTTAATTATTGATGTCGCATACATCGTTTTCATTTATTACAATCAACGCACGCGTAAGCACGTGCCGCTTGCTCCCCGCTGGTACGAAGTCCTTGTTACATCGAGAACTGTACCGTCCTGTAATTACACACAAATTAGACAAGATTTATTGAGGGGTGGAACACCTTGGCAACTATAGAAGGTACTAATAACGGTTGGCCAGTTCCGATATTGCGATTAATTCGCAAGGATAATTTCTTGGGAGCCGTTAGAGAAATAAATCAAGGCGATATTAAAATTTGAAGTGGTTTAGTCACTCGTAAGTACGGCGTCAGCTATTAACGGAATTTAAGACCAGACTATCGTTTGAATTGTTTCTTTGAATAATGGTATTAAAAAGGGTTTTTAAATTAAGGAGGACCTGTTATTATTAGTAAATGCGTTTTATGTTTGCATTACCACTGCTATTAACTCCGTACCCTATAAAAGATTAAATTCTATACATGGAAAGTCATAAGTCAAATGCTGTAATTAGCCTGTCACGCGTTAAAAAGCTGTAGACGAAAAAAAAAACCGCAATATGTTGTACGTCGATTTTAATGACCACCGTAAAAAATGTCGCTAGCTAACCCTTCGGCATGCCTTCGCGAATTTGACGACTTCATTTAACAAAAGGTGAACATTTAGCAAATAATAATGACGTTTTAGTAGGGCCTTTAATATTTTTATTGCGTGTTTATTGGCCATTGAAGAAGGTTTCGCGAGGCGACTGCGTTCCTCCTGAACACTCAAAATGATTCATCTCCGAAGATGAACGATGTCCGGCATTTTCTATTGCCCTTGGTTAGCGTAAACTATTAGATATCTTCTTCAATGTAAAACACAGCCTGTAAATTTTCCACTTCTGGTCTAAGGCCTCGTCTCCCGTTGAGGAGAAGGTTTTGGAACAAATTACACTATGCTGTTCCAATTCGGGTTAGTGGAATACACATGTGGCAGAATTTCTATGAAATTACACGAGCAGGTTCCCTCACCATGTTTTCCTTCATCAACGAGCACGAGATGAATATATAAACACAAATAAAGCACATCAATATTCCGTGGTGCTTGCCTGGGTTTGAACCCGTAATTATCGGTTACGATGCACGCGTTCTAACCACTGGGCCATCTCGGCTCCCTTATCATACCTACTTAGGTTATCATAATTATTACGAAAATGACGCATGTCAAAGCATGTCAAATTTTCACTCCATTAAAACACCTTTGATACGACTGCGTGTGTAAATATGCGTGTAATTAATTGGTACGTTTCCGATGTTCCTTGTTGTCAATTCATTTTACATTATTCTCGATATTTCCTGCAGGAAATGTTTCTTATTATTTAAAGAGAGGCTAAGAAATGAGACATCTTAAAACAATACGGATTATACCGATTCCGTTTTCTTTGCCTACCTGGTCCGCTCCCCCAAGGAAATAAAAACTTATCAGCGAACTTTGTACTCGGTTATCTCCTTGGCAAGTAAACACTTTTTATTTTATGGCCACCCCCATTTTTATTATCCACCACGCCCTAGGTAAGGTTTCAAACTATCCAAAAGTGCTTGTATTAAGTTTTCGACTACCGAGTAGTCTGTGTAAGATTTTTATTAGATCCTTTAAACTTTACGTATATATTTTAAACGTTAGACTGCTTTTTATAATTTGTTCGGTGAGTTTAATGTAAAAAGTATAACCTAGCTTAAAATTATCTTTTTTTTAAAATTCATATGCATGTATAGAGCATGGTTTTTGATTCTAATTCTCAGAAGATTTTTCTCGTATGTTTTCACCCGCAACTATGTAAGATATTATATCACTTGTGCCTGAAGTTACACGGCTCACTTACCTTATAAATAAAAGGTATTGCTACTTGGAGGTAGATGATGGTGACAAGTGGGTGGTACCTGCTTCACCCAGAAGGGCTTGAGCAAAATCCTACCATCAAGTAAAAACTAGAAAATAATAAGATAATTAATAAATAAATTAAGAAAAATAAATATATTTATTTACATCATTGGTAAGTTTTGTACAGAATAAGACATTAATAGCAAAATACACAGAACAACACAATAAATATACAGACTGACTTAACATAAATAAATTTTTCAAAAATTTATTGGATGCAATAAAATGGTTACAAATAACGTGAATATCAAAAGATGAGTCTTAGTACAAATCCGAGGCGTGTTTGCCTCGGATTGAATGAATTCATTTTGCGCTTAATTTTTGTTTTATAATTCATATCGTGTTAAAAAATCATCGTTGATACAATACATATGCACAGTGGAGCTGCATAGTGAAATAAGCTACAAACTTTCGTCTAAAGGAGAGGCCCTTACCACCACCGCTTCACCATAATCGACCGGATTTAAAACCAGGACTTGAGCCTATAATTCGCCTGTTCTGTACACTGGTAAAAATCATAACTCACAAATCATTGCCGCTGTATAACAAAATGATCAATTAACTTCAGTTCCAACAAAAGGAATAAACATTTTTTTCATGGCAATCGTTTTCAATCCATATTTTCATAATTAGATATTTCTCGTTGTTTTCCACTGTTATTTTTATGTTAAAACATAATTGGGAGGATTGAAAAAACTTGAAAATAGTTAATTACTTTCACTGAACTAAGTCAACTATTTAAATATTTTCATAAAATATTTTCTTCAATGTAATAAATTATATAATTATTTATGTCCATAATATAAGCGATACAGTGAACGATATATTCTAACATAGCATGATAGCTGCACATTTATAAGGGCGATTCAATTTGAAGTAAAGAATCACCCCTTCTTTTAGTAGTACTTTTGGTATTCTTATCATTTTTATATCGTCTTTACCCTGTGATTTACAGGCAAAACATGGAAAATGCATCGGCTTTCCTGCGGTTAAGGAATAAATTATACATTATCAATCGAGCTATAAAAAGATTTGCATCACAATAGCATACCTCCTTAGTTTCATTGAATTAAATATATACTATTTAATATCCGACATGGCCCAGTTGATGTACAATTGTGAATTTAAACAAAGATTGTGGAGTTTAGTAAAAATATTGTAAGTGAAAATTGCTTTAGATATATTTAAGAAAATATTATAAACAAAAGGCACATTGAGCAATGAAATTAGATAAAGTAATTTTATTAAATTATTTTAGGTATATCATTAATAGCGTCTTATAAACATAATTAATAAGAAATCACACTAGAAATTAGAAATAGTCAAACGTTTGAATTTTCAATCGATCCTCCAATTTATTGACATTAGAGCGTGCTAAATCAATTCATTAGAAAACCAAGGCTACCTTCCCATTGAAACAAGGGTAGGTGTTCATTAAACTCAAGATTGAACTCCAGATAAAACGGTAGATTACTTAAGCCCTTTTAATACATAAAATCTAATCAAACAATAAATCTGTATACCCGTTATTATACTGTAAAATAACAATGTAATTTAATTTAAGTCTAATTATATCTTTATATTTAACTTAGTTAATAAAATTTTGTACTCAACCAGGATACAAGGTGACACTCACGAGATGTAGTAGTTAGGTAAATATATAGTAGAGTTTAAATATGTCTAAAGGGTTATACCTGTTAAGCCATCAAATTAAAATAAGTTATATACTAAGACCAAGTAAGATTCAGTTCCATCAGAAAGGTCAGATGAGTCAGGTAGTCTTGATACTTGGACCAAACTCAACATCGAGGGACATTATTTGTCCTTATCGTCACTCGTTACTCGCCCCTAATAAAACCCTCCCCTCTAATCTTGAGGGTTGTTGAAACTATTTGAAATTTAATAAAGTTGTGATTAAAATTAAAAACAATGGCCGCCTATATTTAAACTTTTGGAAATGAAACCATTAAAACAATATGTAAATGCTGTTAGCATTTTTGACACCATTCCACGCAGTCACGATTTATCCATTAACTATTTTTAATTTTGTTGTGTTGTACTTATTAAAATAGGCATATAATATAATTAATCATTTAATAATTAAATATCATAGCCAAGATAGCCCAATGGTTAGAACGCGTGCATTTTAACCGATGATTGCAGGTTCAAACCTAGGCCATCACCGAGGAATATTCATGTGCTTAATTTGTGTTTATAATTCATCTCGTGTAATTCATGCTCTTCAGTGTCTAATTGCAACGAAATTCTACCACATGTGTATTCACCAACTCGCATTGCAGCAGCGTGGTGAAATATGTTCCTAAACTTTTTATCAACGGGAGAGGAAGCCTTAGATCAGCAGAGTCAAATTTACAGGCTGATACAATTACTACTGAAGTACTAAATAATATCATATAACTTGAAGCAATTTGTAATCTTAAAATAACACATATTACACAAATTTAACATTGTGTTCATTTCTATAAATGAATTTTTTAAAGCGAATTCTGCGACCGATTTGTATAATTCTTTATGTGTTTGATAGTTTATTCAGGAAGGCTATATGACTAACGAGCAAAACCGTATTCATAAAAACCAACCGACACCGGCAAACTGTATAAAACAATCGCTTTCAATCCTTTACTGCGGATAAAATTGCGAGGGACAGTTAGTTTAATAATAAAAATCTAATATAACATAACTGTATCTGTAATAGTCACGGCAGTTGGAATATGAATAGAGCTCGAAGTTTCGCTGGTTAAAAACTTACTATGTGACAAAGTTTCCAATTCACGAGTTACGAAATTGAGAGATACGCAAGAGCGTCTTTCAATAAATTTTCCACATAAAACTGTCTATCCGAAACTAAGTCGGAACTTAATGAATAAATCAATAATTTGGAACACTACGCATTCGGCGAATGTAAAATTTTGCACCCCAACTCTACGCAGTTTCTGCTGACTCAGTGATATTAGAATGGGTGAGCACGGTAGTTATGAACACTGTTTATTATCTATATACTAAAAATGCATTATAATTAATATAATATAATATTATTGCATATATTACCTGTAACATAAAAATGCAATCGAAGTCTGCCGATACTTTAGCTTTTATAAAAACTTGTTTGATAGATAAATATAATTATAATATAATTGGTATGTTTATATAACTAAAAATCGTTTTATTTAATTTATAAGTAATAAATGTCCTATGAAAGTAAATGAAAAACAAATATGTGTTAGAATTCTCCTTCACTGACACATGAACATTTAATCTGATATTTTATTTTGCATTAAGTACAAAATCGATTAGAAACTGATCTGAGGAAAGATCGTATCTTGCTTATGCTGTGCGGTTGTATTTCCAATTTAAAAAAATGATACCTTGTCAATAATGCTGATCTTTATTATTTAATCATTAAAAAAAAATCCTTTGACATTCAATAATTAGTTAATAAGTGGATACACACTTATGACTTTCGCAAATATCACTTGCTTATACTGCATTATATGTGATAACATATGAACCTACGATAAGACCGCTACGCTTTCTCTGCAGACGAGAATAAAGGATATTATTATTTTCATTTATTGCATATAACATCGTAAATATATTTGACTAAGATTTCATAAATATATTTTTCTCTTAAGAGATTCTTTATAGTTAATACCTGTTTAACTGTAATGTAATTCATAATATTTTCAAGACCTTTTTCTTATTTTTATTATTTCAGTAGTAGATTCCAATGATGTCTTCCAGTGAACTTTCAGAAAAGTACTCGGCACCTGGGATGCTGACTATGAGGGATTCTTAAGGGTTGGCGGATCGGAGAGGCTGCGGGTTAGTGTCAATACGACACGTCATCGCCCCCTTCCATGCTCAGCGGAGCTTAACTCAGAGGGTGAAGTTGATCTCATTCTCTGTACTCTTAGCTGATGCGTACCGATGCTTGATATCATCCTGACTACCTCTTAGAGAGAACCTTGGTTATGTGTACATTATTTAATTATTATAGAAGAAATAATTTTATAAGTTTTTTTTTTTTTAAATTAACTCGCTACGCGTTCAAATAAGAGTCTACTTTGTGTAATTTTGTTAATAGACAGTTTTTGTAAGAAGTTAAGCTTAATTTTTTATCTATCTCTAAAAAGATCTAGTTGGTATATTATATATTATAAATCAATTTGATCAGTCTTTTGTATTTGCAAGCTATATCTTAAAAGTATAAGCTATTGGAACTTAGTACTTGGATTAACTGAAGTTGGACAAAACCCAAAAAATAATATTTATAATGGGATGGAAATCTAGATCTTAATCAGACATTAGTAAAGCCTTCGTAGGAAGTCACGCACACAACAGGTGTAAAAAGCTTATTTATTGCAACAAACGGTTTGAGACTTTAAGCACAATTTGGTACAACTGTTGCGCTTACATTAAACACATCCTATAAACAGCCTACACGTTATTTTTCTTTATATATTATCAAAATATTTTTTCTCCATTAAAATTTTTTAACTATATAAATAACATGCAATATGTGTAAGACATAGTCACCAATGTGATTGACACATAGTGTGCGTAGATTACGTGTATATGCATATACTACACATAATTTTGACTGTGTGCGACTACAAAGTAATCATTATATGTACGTGACATTTATAAATCATGACGTAGCTGTTAGGTAAGTGTTAGCTGTGGTAATCTCAATTGTCGATAGGTTTCAAAATCGAAGTTACGAAGTGGTAACTTCGGTAACTGCCTCGGGTCAAAAGCTTGAACTCGGCTGTGTAAGGTCATAAGTTATACCACTTCGGTTAATATGTGTCCAGGAATGTTGCACTGATTCGATTCTGTATTTTCTAAGTGCTGTAAAAGTCATGATTTTTAACTTCTAGTTTTGAAATTATTGCAATAATATTATCTGCCACGTATATGAGTCTAGTATGAAGTTTAAAAAGCTGTAAGCAACTAGTTCCTAGATTAATTTTCAATGGTTTGACCGTGAAAAATGAACAAACATGTAAACATAGTTTCTTTTGCATTTATAATTATAGTATAGATTATTGACTGTATGATATTTATTATAATAAGCGAATGTTAAACGAATAATTTC
This sequence comes from Vanessa cardui, assembly GCF_905220365.1. Taxonomy (NCBI): domain Eukaryota; kingdom Metazoa; phylum Arthropoda; class Insecta; order Lepidoptera; family Nymphalidae; genus Vanessa; species Vanessa cardui. Next base: position 10,759,414 of record NC_061126.1, read on the forward strand.
GTAAATTTGGCTAGCAAAACCACAACTGAATCTCATTTCAATAGAATTTAAAATGAAATAACATAATTCAATATTAATATGCTATATACACTAGAAACCTTAAGGAAACGTAAAGGAAATACTTTATGTATGTTAAAAAGTAATATTTAAATGTAAAGTTTGAGATACTTGGAGCAGACAAACAATAATAATTTAAATGTGTCTTTGTACCGGACACAGTCCTCCATGCGATGCATTTGATAAGTGTTACTTATGATATCTTAAATAGGACTATTTTAAAAACAATCCTTACTAGGGAATTCATTAAATTAAAAAATATTAAAAAGGTTTCGAATTCAGTTCTGTTCAGTTATCGTAATATAAGCAAAATAAGTATAAAGGATGTAGTATAAGGGTCGATTACATTTAAAAGCTTAAATAACATAGCAACCTGCTACATACCAATCTTCCAACTGATCTTTGGTTTCAAGGAAATTCTATTAAAATTTAATCAAAACAAAATAAACCCATCAATTTCTTAAAGCAATGTCGGTAACAAAGTACAATTTTTATCTTATTGTTCTGACGCCCACGTAAACATATGTTACTCCATTCATTGTTACATATCTGACCAACACTGTTTTTAAACAGCTCCATCGCCCATTTTTACTAAAAAAACTAATCTCATACTTAATCACATAACCTATTTTCGACTTTATAAACAGTTGCATAAAAGTGGGTTTTGTTTAACGATTGATGATTGTATATTGTTCGAAATAATATTGTCATTAGTCAAGCTGGACAGTTTGTAATGTGTTTATTATTCACATACATACAGCAACATAATCATGTGCCGAGAATATTATAAAATGTATAATTAATGTTTGCTGTATTCTTATTTTATTTTTTTAAATATTTTTTTTAAATGTTAACAGAATAAACTAACGATTTTAAATTACAATTCTCGTCCGTAATAATAATCATATTTGGCGTTAATAATAATAATCTATCCAAGCAGAAACTTCCAACAACTAATTTATTGATAATATAATTAAATAATAATATATTTTTGTATATTATACATCAAAGTTATCCGAATAATAAATAGAGAGTATTCTTTATGAGCCGCAGTACAAGAAAAATGTAGAAGACTATTTAGCTAAACCATAAATATACAAAATTTGATTAGAACCACTTCACTTGGTGAGTTGGCAAGAAAGCTACAAGCGAAGGAATTGTCAAGGACAAGACAAGCAATGATAAGGATCCAACAATTCTATTTTATTGCATTGTTATTGAAGATACTGCGTTGATTCCAAGTAAACTGGCTATATTAAGTAACTAGATATTTTGTATGGAGAAAATATATTTCTTAAGATTTTTATTAAGCCACATTAATGCTTATTGTATAATAATTAATGATTTATTATTGTATTATTTATATTGATAATATATATTCTATCACAATATACGAGATACATAGGGCATAGAATATTTTTTTCTAAGCAGAAGTCTTTAAATGAAACGATCTTCCACGATGCATCACATACGTCCCTCACATATTACAGAATTTTACATTTCTTGTGTACATATAAATGAATAGATTAATCTGTTCGATAATTCGATTATTCGCTATTGTGGCTCAGGTATAATACTAAAGATTAAGAAAACACCAATTTAATTTTATAATTAAAATGAGTAAATATTTTATACGCAATCGTTTAATTTATTTCATATTCATTCTACGTATTTACAGTCACAGTTTATTTCGATCTCTGCAACATTAAGACGTACCTACAGTAATCGATTCGTCGATAAATACATCGAATGTTGTATTCGTCTCGTGTGTAATAAAAAATCGAGAAGCGATATGACGAAACTTTGAAAACAATCCCTAAAGCAACCACTTCACAGAGAGCATTTTGGAATAAACAATTGTTGAAATTGTCGTTTTTATGTGGTTTCTTTATGCAATTTGCATTGAATGGGCGAAGTTAATTTCATTTATGTATGTCTTCTTGGAACGACACCGTTTGCAACTGCAATTACGTGCCGGTGATTTAAAAATGAATCATATATTTTACTAATAATATGAAATTGATAATTGTGTTCGCGTCATTATTTTGATTTGAATGGTACATAGACTAACTCGATATTAGCTACAATCTTAAAGGTAGGGCCACACTAAACAAAACACATTACGTTGCATTACTTAATTCTAGAATGAAAGTCAGTAATTATAGAAGCGAAATTACACATTTACCAAGATTTTACATTCAAATTACTTACAATTAATGCATACACAACGATTGACTTTGAGTCAGTATACTTATTTACTCGTTCTTTACTTTGATTATGAAATACGAGACCGTAAAATTTACACTTTAACTGTCAAATTTACGGTCATAATTCAAAATTCGGTCTAAATTTAAAGCGTGTGTGACAAAACGTAAGTAGTTATATGATTTTCTTTTTTCCTTGTAACCTTCTTGTTATAGCGCTATAGCTTCTGCTATAATGGTATGTATATTCCTTAAGCAGTTATTCAGATACACATTGAAAAAAAAACAGATGTGATAACTTACATTGTCCGGAATGCGACTAGCGCCGTGGGGTTAGAGTGAGAGAGGAGAGTGCTTTCCTACCACTACCGTATACGTAAGAGAAAGACAGACTGGCTACGTAACGCGTTACGTAACGAAGCGGATTACCAGTAAAAACATAACTTTTCGAAAAATGTTAGGAGAAATAATACGATACGATATAAAGAAAGATAGCTTACACAATCATCATAACTTTCATTGAATTCAGACAGAATCGCAATTTCTGTTTTGTTGAAAAAATGAGTCAGCTTTCTTGGGACAAGTGGAAACGATGAGACATTATTACATTTTTATCTTACCTCTTTGTAGATAATCCAGTGCTTATTGATATTTAAAAATGATTGAAAATTTTAACTTAATCTTCTGAATAATTCACTGACTACTCCAAGGATACTTTATCGTAATTTCCTTGGGCTTTTAATATTATTATTTATTAAACGAGTGCTTTTTTCCAACAGTAATAATTATAATTAAAACATCTTTAAAATTTTGTATTTCTCGTAAGTTAGATCCACCATAGGATAATGATGTCGTGCAAATAATATGAAGTCGTTTTCTTAATATATCATAAATAATGAGCTACAACTTTGATATAAAAAAACGTGTGCATTCTATAAGAAAATCAATCAATTACTTAAACAATTTGAATAGATTGATTGTTTATCAATCGACTGACAGCTTAATTGTTCACCAATCATGTGACAGAGGAAATATTTTCATATATAAGTGTTAAGTAACTGTCTCTTTATTGCTTGCTTATTAAAAGGATTCTACTAGTACAAATATACTGATATTATAAAAAATATATATTTTTAATTATAAATATAAGTATATGATAACTGTTCATAATTATACGCGTGTATTTAATGTAAACAATTACACTAACAGGGTCTCCGTTTATTAACATAGTTTATTATAGTTTGTATGGTCAGGTAAATGTGTGGAGACCGTCAGTTTGTTTAGGACGTACACCCCATCTTAATAATAAAGCCCTTAAGGCAACGTATGCTTTGTAATATGTAGGAATGACTTATTGATATAGCTGAGTCAATTGTTTAATTAATGATATTTCTAAATGTTATCTGTACTTTTAAAAATGGAACACCATAAAAAATTGTTACTTATATTTTTTTGGGTACAGATAACGCAGTAAGTTACACGTCTAAAAAACATATGTACACTATTCCACATAGAAACATTGCGAACTTAAAAGAAATATTTCTTTTTCAAGATATAGTTATAGTTTGACTTAGAGCTACTGGCTAGCCTACCAGTACATATTTTACTTACAAATATTCTAGTTACTCATTTTTTTATTAAATAAATTATTTAATGCCACTGGAATGAAACAGTTGATATTTGTAATAAATTTTAATTTGTTCACACAAATATATCTTAACGTATATGAAATTATAAGATGGTATTAAAAATAATTACTAATTTAATTTAAAAAATACTTTGATACAGCTTTAACGCTAGCAACTTAAATAAACATAGTTTATTCAAGCAAGCTTAATACATTTGAATCGTCATTTTACAAAATAGTATTAAATATAGAGTAGTATACTAGTACTATAGTGGAGAGATAGTGCATTCCTCAAGTAAGCTCCACGAGCTTAGGCTCATTTAAAGCAAATGAAAATGTTAACAATTCCTACGCAACAATCTGACAGAGGAGTATTTTTTTAATTGAAGCCTTTATGTTATATTTTAGGCTATAAAAGAATAAATTTTAATACATCACTATCTCAGACATGGTCAATCTGACGTTTATAGGTATCAGAATTTATTCCGTAAATTGTAGCCAGTATTAATAGTTTCGGGTTACAAAAACTTTCATAATAAAATAGATTTTACAGAATACGAAGGCGCATAAAAATTTATTCTGCACCGTAAAAAAAGGCTTTCATAAAACGTAACGACCTTGTCTGACCCACTTGGCTAAAAAGGTTCGGTGTCTGCCAATTGTGTAATAGTTGGATTAATAAAAACGTTATTAGCTGCAAATACCGCGACAACGCTTAATAGGATAGAAATCATTTGCTAACTAAAAAAATATTAAAAAACTGTTTTCAAATTAATTCCTTTATCAAGTCTTAAACTCTTAGTACCTTTTGAATCTAAATACCTATCACATTCTCAATTGGTAAAGCAGATTATTGTTCATACTGAGCACACGAAAATAGATCTTAAGGTGACGAGCCTTTTCTTACCCCGACTGGACAATTCCATACACCCAACATTAGGAACAAGCATTATTAAGATGATGTATGAAAAATTTTTAACGTGCAACATAGTTAGTTTTATGATATTTTAAAAATATGAATAAACTTTATCCAAGGAAACCACTAAGCAAAGCACCCTTCAAGTGATGTACTATTTGTACAAGTAGATTATTTAAAGTTTTTAGTATGAGGTTATTGCTTGCCTATGAAAATATAATTAAAGCAATGACATTTAAGGAGGCTTGTGTTACGTACGTAGCAAGTAGAGTCACGTTCATGATGCCACTTTCATAATATTAATGGCAGCTTATATAAACTGTTAGATAGATTATTTTCATTATAAACGTTTATCTATACTCAAGAATATAAATGTAAAAGTAACTCTGTCTGTCTATCTGTCTGTTGCACTTTCACTACCAAACAATGAAACTCAAGGAAGGACATTTTCCTACCATATGACAACCGACACCCTTTAACGTGAGCGAGCCCATTGGCGGCAACTAATAAGAAAGTATACCGTTAGTGGAAGAGAAAGAAATCTTAGCTAGAAAAATAGTTTTCCAGTAATTATACTCAGACATATCATATTCACACCTGGCTTCATGACGTCATGACGGTCGAATTTTTGTTTTTAATTTGTATCTTCCATATGAGTACTATACAATATAAGCTGTTGTATCTGTCGGTAACTTGGCGCTGAACGGCCGCATCGATTAATTTCAAACTAACTTCAAAACTCCTAGTTGACGGCGCTTCTTAACTACTCCAATTTGATTATAAAATCGATGCATCGAACTAGAAAACTTTAAAGTAATATCCGAGAAAATAACATAGGAATTCTTTGTTTAAAAAATAATGAGAATATCGTATAATTTAAAATAGATCTTACGTATACAATAGAGTAAGAAGTCGAGATGGCGCAGTGGTTAGAACGCGTGCATCTTAACCGATGATTGCGGGTTAAAACTCAGGCAAGCACCACTGAATATTAATGTGTTTAATTTGTGTTTAGAATTCATCTCATGCTGCGCGGTTAAGAAAAACATCGGGAGGAAACCTGCATGTGACTAATTTCATAGAAATTTTGCCTCATGTGCGTTCCACCAATATGTTCCAAACCTTCTCCTGAAAGGGAGGTGAGGCCTTAGCCCAGTAGTGGGAAATTTACAGGTTGTTGTTATTATTATTGTATATAATAATCGTAGTTTAATTATACTAAAATTTGTTCTTACTTTCACACTTGTTCAAAAGCTTTCTAAGCGGTATCTCATTGTATATTCGAGATAGTATCGGTTTAAAAGTTAAACTTTAATATTATAAGCGGCCATTCTTAGATAAGATTATCCAAATGAAATCGATCGTCAAATTACAAAAACAATGGTCGGGTCATTCGATATCCAATTGGAATTCTTCGATTATTATCATAAGGATAAAATTACTGGATGTGTCATGTGACTCAGTACACGTAAAAGGAATAATTATATATAATTCATAAGATAGCATATATCAATGATAGATTTTTTAAAAGAAAAGGGAGATGTTTTAGAAAAAAATCAAGATTAATTTCAATTAAGGTTCTGGTATTGCAATATGTATTGGTAGTTAGGTACTTTTACCTGCATATATACAATGCATCTCCATATATTGTCAATATGCCTTCAACGATATGCTGTACAAAGTAACGATATTGAGCGAAAAGTAGTTGAATCATAAAATAAAGAATTATTTTTAAAACCAATTTCCATTGTATCTTCCTATCAGTAAAAGTAATGTAAGGTGATAATAAAAAATAAAGTGTAATATAAAATCATAATGAGAAATATTTATGAAATATTATTTTTTTCCAAAATCTTTAGAAATTAATGTCGTTTCTAGTATGCGTTTTATATCAATGTAATTAATAACTATGTCGTTTCAAGTTTATTAGTATTCGAGCAGAGTTCGATTGATGCACGAAACAACATACGACGGGAACAGCTATTTTGATCATATCTTCAAACAAATTTAGCTTTTAAACCTAAACAACAAAGACTTATAATCCTGTAACAGACATCAACTTCGCGCATTGGTTATGGATTATTTATATTGAAGATGATTTTATACTTTCTCTTTGATAAATCCGATTGAAGGTCTCGAGTGCTAGTTAAAACAATGGCTTGAGATACGGATCCTTTAAAAATAATATATTGTTTGATTATCTTTATTAAGTTAAATATGATTGTGTTGAAACATTAATCAGTGTTATAGAAAATTCTAAATTTAAATAATAAATATACTTAAAATTTTAACTTGACAATTTTTCATCCAATGACTTAAGCATAATAATTCAAATGTATAATTATCATGAGCATCGATCAAAATTGTGGTAAGATTTTTCAAGCAAGAACCATCGAAACTTCATATGAAATTTTCTTTGTCAAAGAAAAAAAAGGACGAGCTGAATATAAAATTCCAAACCCTAGTTATTCGTAATCGAAGACCTGGGATCCATTCCGAGTCTTATCTAGTCTATGTATAGAGCAATGTTTTTATTTTGAGTTGTAATCTCAACATACTAAATACTAGATAGATGATCTGTATTTTACTTGATCGACTTTGTGCAAGCCACCAACTTATCGAATATTCCACCGCCAAGCGCAATACTTAGTACTGTTGTGTTCCGAATTTAACGGTGATTGAGCCAGTATAACGATTTCCAACACTGGTGACGCATTGGCGATTAAATGAATGGTTAAAATTTCTTACGGCACCAATGTACGTATAACACTACCCATTTCCACAAACATAACCATCATTATATAAAAATGGTTTGGATGAACTTCTACCATATGCATATCCATTGACTCACAGAGGCAATAAAAAGCATTGTGGTAGAGTAATAATAACATCGAAAGCATATTTTTATCAGCAGGGAAGTTATTAGGCTAGCGTTGAGTTATTTACGGGCACCTACTTTATTAGTTTAAGAGCAAACTTTGATCATCTATTTATTTATTATATTAAATATGTATTATAAAACTTGCTACTTTAGTTCATTTAAAATGCGCAAGTGCAGTCTTAAACTCCGACTGCGAGATGCTCTCTAATAAAACGCGTCGTAAATTTCACATGACTAACTTAAGCCTTATGTTCGTTTTAATTAACACCAAAACTCTGCCACTAATCTTCTGTTAAGTTTATCTAAAAACAATAAATTCAAGTCTAACGGCCCACATTGTTCAACCCTCAAATGCCGCACCTATTTTAGCACACCATTCGGCCCCTTATGGGTCTGCCAGACCCGCCCACCACAAGCACGTTAAGATACAGAAAACAATGACAAACTTTATAGTCTGTCATTGTTTCAGTATTTTCGTTAATTGTTTTTCCGTGTATCTTTATCGGGGTCGAGTTAATCTGGCTCGGTTTAATCGAATCTTCATAATTCCTGGGGTATACTTGATAACAGACTTTCGAGGGTTAGACAATAGTCTGTTACTCGTCTGCGAAGATACATGGATGCAATTACAGGGTTAAGCACACGCTTGGAAGCTTTATGTTAATTGGTCAGGACAGCATCCTATTACATAAAATTAAGTTATTTTGCTTAGGCGTAAAATGTAAGAGCATATTTTAATAAGAATCTTATCTTTTACTAATTGAAATCGAAATTTATCGCCAATAAAATTTGATTTAGTCCTTTTTCTGAGACATTTCAGATTGTAAATCAATTCAATATAAGATATCTATAAATATTTTCAGACCGAGTAAATAAAATGAATGAAGGCACAGCATCATATCTGAATGTTATTTGTGACAATAATAGCTACTCTTGTATGATTCATAGCGAATATCAGAGTGTAATGCACTCGGCAAACGCGAAACGCATTGATAGAATCGCTATTATTTCCTTACGAAGTATTTTTAAGTTTACGACGTCGGGGCAACGCACCAAAACATGAGTCTGGCCAATAGCCTATCATTTCTGCTACTTGACAAGCGACCTCGTCGCACGATGTCGTCCGTATCGCCTGATTTATTCCCCCGCCGGCCGGACTAATGCAATTATTGCAATTTATTATGAAATTAAATAAGGTCGACGCGACGCTCCTCGCCCCGACTCGCGCTCGAAATTTATACCCCTTTGTAGAAAACTACGAAGGTGATAGTGCCTAAAACATCCCAACACCGCATCGCTACGGTTGACTTTTGAGTTTCGACCGCCGTAAGAAGGTTCGGTTTCCTCGGGAGCGTTCCTACTAAAATTGCTGCGTCTCTTTAAGTGGGTAGTTTGCTTATTTTTCTCGCGGCTTATGTTGTCTGTGTTTGTGGAGAGAAATAAATTATTTGTGCCCCCAACACCTTGTTGGAGGGAGGGCTTGCTAGATAGCGTCATTTTTATAAAAATGTAATGCGGTTTTCTTGTTGTGATTGCATTTGTTTGACTTTTTACTGAAGTTCCTACTTCATCAGATTTTTCCTTTAAGATTTGTTTGTTATTTTTAGGTTTTAAATATTTATTCTTTAGACTAATGTTCTTTTATTTATTTATGTTTTACAAATAATTAATAAAAGAGTCATAATCATTCTTACCGAAATCAAATTCACATATTTTGTAATTATAATTGTTAAAAGTAAATAAGCTACGTTTTTGAAATTTTTAAATTCGTCAGAACAGTTGTACTGACGAATTGAATTGTTAGTAACCCAGTATTATATATTTTTTTTCTCATTACGTATAGTAAATATTAAAAAACGAATTTGAAACCCATCCTACAATTACCTTTAAACTTGATTACAAATCATTCAAATATCTCTCGACTTTAAATAAAATATTTAATTTGTGTATTCAAATTAAAATTAATAATTATGTTTATTTGATTATTTAAAACCACAACCTCAAGAAGCGATTTGTATTGAATATAAAGATATATATACTCCAAACCTTCGTACTTTTTATGAATATGCAAGATTTTTTATTACAACAAGTATTATCTATTATTATAAATGTTCAGCATTTTATCTAATTGAAAAAGTTATCATCGTAAAAAGTGTTTACTTTAGTTTCATTGTCCTAATAATTGTATTTATTTATTATTCGAAATAATATGTTTTATTACTCTTTTAACTACGTTCTCCAACGATGCCAAATAATCATGTACACAAAATTATTGGTGTTCGTATTAAATATATCCACATGGCATTATTAATATAGCGATATTATCTTGATAGTATGACATCCGATGTCTGTCATTCGCGTGATATGGAAGGTACAATCTGTTTCATTATTAACTCGGTTAAATCGATAGCCCAAAGCTTGAAATTTATTGTACAAAACTGTTACGAAGTCTCGTGGTTAGTAAATATTTTTGAAAAAATCCATCTTCAATAGTATATCATAAAAATAATATTAAATTATGAGACATCATTCTTTGGTTAAATTGGTATGACAGTTTCATTGATATTTTTAATATTATTTCCTTTACAGTTTCTAGTATATGGATATTTCTTACAAATGGATAAAATTTTGTATAGTTCTGAGTTTTTGGAGATTTCTCATACTATATACACGAAAGATGACATATAAATACTTTAAAAGCAAACTAACTTTTTTTTAAATTAGAATACTGAAAAGTATTTCAAAACATTAAACAAATGATTTTCATTATAAAAATATATTAGAAGTCTAAAAAGTTAATCTAAGCTAAAAATATTGACACGCTACTGTTAATATACTTTTATTCGTGATATTTACTTCTAAACACACCAGTTTAAATTAAGCTTCTATTCGATGATTGCATTCAAACAGCGCAATGAAATTTGATTTCTACAATCCCAACATATAATTTTCCATAACGTCCATATAATTTCCGATAGGCCATACAAACTGCCTATTGGACAACGGCCTCCGATAATTAGGAGTAAATTAAATGATGGTACGTTTCATGGCAAATGACCAGCGAGGTCCAGCTCTTTAAAGCCTGCTTCAAATTGATGTTTACGAAATTTCAGTAAATTTTAATTGCGTTCCAATACACGATGTGTTGTTCATAATTAAATTATAAAATTGACGTTTATTTATATTCTGCGAGTTGAGTTTTTTGTTGTAAGATCAAATTTGTATTTTTCTTTCCATTTATAAACAAGATAATACAACATAATACAATATTAAGTACAGAAAGTATTTTATTTTATACAACACAAAAATAAATTACATCACTTAATATTAAGCAACTATCTTGATGGCTAAGTTGCTAACCGATAACTTTACACATCCGTAGGTGCTGAATTCAACCCCAGAGTCAGACAATCTATGATTATGTTGGGCAATATCTGTGTTTAGTGTCCCTTAGAAATTAAGATTATGTTGGGCAATATCTGTGTTTAGTGTCGGAAAACACATAAGACATTTTGGTTCGCGTCAGATATGCTGACATGAACCCGCTATTTTACGCTAAGAATCACTGTTTAATATCTTCGCATCGAAAGCTGTATCAAAACTACATAATATTTTAGTGAAAAAAATGTCTGACAACTTCGACCATATATTCTTGATATTAAACATGTTTGCACGTGTCACACCATTAAATACCTACTTATAAACTCTGTAGATTTTAGTATATAAAAGCTTTACAAATGCAATGCACTGTCGCATCTCATTATCACAGTCAAAACACTGTTCTGTAAATATAAGCGTGCGTGCTTTAATTCCGTTATTGACAGTGCTTATCCAATATTTCGATATCAATTAGCTACCTTAATACATTATGATAGAGTTCATATTTGAGTAAGGCTTACAGCAGCTGAGTTTGTTTGGCCTCCTCTTGCGTTGCCGATTGTGAAGCGTTCGCCAATGTTTAAGCGATTTGGTTTGACATGCAAACAAGATTATATGTGTTTGTTGATTAGTGTTTGGTGACCTGCTCCTGTTTTTTTGGTCATCTCGAACTGCGTTATTAATGCAGAGAAATTTATACCAAAGTATCAAAATGACATTTTAAATGGAACGCGTGGCTACGAAATATTAGTCGGGATCGAATCCGGGCACTATTAAGATACCATTAAGTTTATATGTTTCAAATTAATCTCTTGCCAAACCAAATCTAATTCAGAAAACCATAATATGTATTAAAAAGTGCAATGACTTATAGTTATATCACACCGAGCTGTAATCTTTCTGCTTTAGAAGAAAAAACACCAACCACCAAAAATACCAGTCACCAACGTATTATACGATTTACCTATACGATTTTGATATACCAATGTAGCTCAAAGCTTTTCTCCTATGTGCAGTTCCAAAATTAAAAATTTTGAATTTTGGAAAAAGAATGCTATTTCCATACAATTATGACTAGTATACTGCTGTCCAAACCATCTTAAGAGAATGCTAATCAAGGAATATTTTTAAATAAGCATTACTCTAACAATTTGTGTGTTCCATTGTGAAAAATTTGGTCATCGATCAAAGGACACAATTTTATTTTGCCTGGAGTAATTTATAAGACTAACTGAATTGTATTACATTCTTAGAAATCTTACCAGTCTTTTCCACTTAGAGTCCTCAAAGCACGTGTCTTAATTGAATAACCAGGCCTTGTCCAAGCATCAACATTCCTCGCACCGGACCCAACAGGAATCTCGATTAGAACAACACAATTAAACAACGGTTGTTAACCCTTTACTGTTTTTTTATCTGTTTATAAACAGCTGACGGTCACAAACGCGATAATTGTAGACCACGCCTTTCGGACAGTAATGGAACCAATTACTGAATGACGGGCATTATTCAATTGTAAGCGTTAAGCGTTTTCAGAAATAACGGATTTTTTATACAAAAAATACAATGTCTGTAATTAAATAAAGTTATTCAATCGTTAGTTACTAGGCTTTTCTAAAATCATTACATAATATAAAACAAAGTTGCTTTAACATTAAGCAACGGATTTTGGTTCATTTTTTTTTAATAAATAGAGTGATTCGAGAGAAAGGCTTTTGTATACAATACAAAGTAATAGTAAAGAAACACTTAATAATTTTAGAAGTTTCTAATGTGATGACGTAAATAAACAAATTCAGTAGTATAATTAGTGTCAGCATTGCACCCTTGCGAAGCTTGATCGGGTCACTGGTTTTTACTAAATTCATTTTATTATTGACACTACCATTTTCCTATAGTAAAAACCTTACTACAATTAAGCATCATATTTTGATAGCAACTGGTTTTGCCATATCAGTGATTAGTAACGTGATTATAAATATAATTTCACTTAAAATATTTATTTATCTTGTGTTATATAAGAACTTACTGCTATAATTATTTCACATAAAAACGCTATCATTTCCACATACAACGTGAACAATTACACAGCGATTCACACGTCGAGCTCCCGTCAGACAGTTTTACCTAATTTGATTTTATTGTCATCTATTTGACGTTTATTTAAATTAGTGACTGTACAGACTTTAATTGTATTTAAAGTCTATTGTGTCAATTAAATTTGATCCAACTGAAAACATACCCAATCCTGACCTTGATACTTTATGTTGTGTGTGAAAATCGAAAATTGATTCCACTTTACCTTATTCAATAATATTTTCTGTTATAGAAATGTTGTTGATTGCTTGTATTATATAATAAGTTTTGATTTATAAAACTGATAATTAAACACATTTATGAGATTCATTATTTTATATATGATATAGAATCGAATAATTGTCTCAGATAGAGAAGATGAAACGATGACTACAAATGATAATTTTATACAATTTTAATAACAACTTATTCAATTTAAACGAACACCAATTACCGTGATTCCGTAGCAACATTTTATCTATTTACAAGCAAATTGGACTGAATTTATATGTCCTTAAGGTCGCAAGTCGTATCTTCCTTGTTGATAAAATCAATCAGATAATTGAAATTAAACTTTAATACAATATAAATACAGATGAAATTTGTCCAGCTGCTGATCGGTCAGCTATTATACGTTGAACAATATGGAAGCATTCCGAATCGGCATTAAATATTCAGAAATAATTTGTCGGTTGCGCTAATGTGACGGTATTTACACAGGGTAATACGGGATTTCGATTGACACATGTTAATGTTTGAATAAATACAATTTTCTAAATGTTTAAACAGCTACCATTTCAATTTATTCATTAGGGACTTTTTTCTTAAACGTTTTCAATTATTGTTCGAATTTTAAACTTAGCTATCTGAATTTTCTTCTCAATTTCAAATAAAGTGCGTCATTTTTTTTAAATTTACTTTCTAAAAATATATGTTTCTTTTTTGTTTTTATTTAGTATCAGATTTTGTAATTTAATTTAGTACATCGGTACTTACGTAAGTCCTGTCATTCTAGTATGCTATAATAGATTAATTTAACCAAAACCTGTGTGTGATGGTTGTCGAAGATTTCTTGTTTAGCTCATCCATCAACTAGTTGTTTCTTGACGGAAAGCAATACCCACCGGCAATCATGCTACCCAGTAGTGATTAGTACTGATAATATTATTGGTATTGCTTCAAGAACTGGCTGATTCTTGGCAATACTATTGTCTATGTCTTCAATCCTCTAAATATATAATACCTTTCTCCACATTGTATATATATAGTCAATTGATAGTTCTACTCAACAGGAGTAGCTTTAGTCAGCTTATATTAACGGCTTGAAATATGTTTGATCAATTTTGTAGGTAAAGACTATATTTACGATTTCTAATATATTAACCGTGCAAATTTGGGAGTCAGCATATTACTTTGAAACAGAAAGCAACCTATGTTTTCTGTTTATGACCATGTTATCATTTTAATTTCGTTGAAGCGCTCTGTGTAAAGATAATCTTTTACATTACTTTTTACATTACGTATATTTTGGTTACCAATAGTACTTACCTTAAAAAACATTAGCTCGTCCTTTTAAGATTGACATAAGTCAACTCAATGCACCGATCGATGCCTTTAGCAACACACTAGGACTCTATCGAGATGACAGCCAAACAATTTTGTATATCCAACTCTTCGCGTAACAGTATAATCCTAGTTATATTCTTCCAAGATAACCCGAAGTATCTCACTCAATTTGACTTTTGAAACTATTAATCAATGAACTTAAAACCGATTTTATAATGAATATTTAACAGAATCGGAATGATAAATAAAAGCATCCGCATGAGGCCAGGTAGAGTCGTGAGCTTCAATAAGAACCACTTTCGATAAATTTCAAAATAAAAATCGCCAGTTGGTTCTGCACATACGGGAAATTGATTTCGGAGTTCAGATTGAATAATAAATTTCAGCGAATGTAAATGCAGATTTTTATTCGTTTTTTTTTTAATTGAAATTACGACGATCCCGTACGATTTATAACTGGTAAGTATAGTTAGTAAAGTGTTCACAAACTAACTAAACAAAAGTAAGTAGTAAATTTCACAAACTAAACAAAACATTTTATGTTCGATTTTCATTTGAAAAAATAGTAATTACAATGAAATCAGCCAGTAAACTTGCCACTGCTGGGATCAAACTTCCCTCTCCTTTCGAGGAGAAGGTTTCCAGGTCACCAAGCTGATCCAATGTACTCGTAGGTTGGTGGATACACACAAAAACCATAGGTAGCTTGATGTCGTTCTCTCAAATTTATTATAAATTCTTATTCAAATAAATATTTTAGATACACAAATTGTCTTCAAAATTTAAAAATAATCGAGCTGTAAGTGAAACGTTTGCTTATATATTCGTACTAATTCTCGCCCACGACTTCACTCGCCTTTTATGGCGTTGGTTATCATGTTAGGCTACAAAATAGCCTATGTTCCTCCCTTCTTAGAGTTCAAGTTTGCTTCGTGCCAAATTTCATCAAAGTCGGTTCAGCGGTTTGGTCGTGAAAGATCGACACACAGACAAACAGAGTTACTATCACATTTCTAATATTGATAAAGATTATAGGTGCAACAGTTATTTAATATATCAATGCGTAAGAGGTGGTGAAGCTATTAGTAAACATAGTATATTCTTATTACTACAAAAATATACACTACAGAGTTAGTTTCCCATAGCACTGCTTTTACGTTGATCAAAAATAACATGTATAGATAAAATCGCATGAACTATCTAACCTCACTGTACACCAGGCTGCCTATTACACCGTAACATATTGCTACAAATAAATTATGATACAATTTAATTCTCTAAATCAACTATAAATTGTTATTGCTAACTATAAATTAATATAACTGTGTAATAGATGTTTGTTTTTATACGAAATAGTGCTAAATGCCGCGATATCTGAAAAATAATCTTTTACAAATATCAAGAATTTTTGTATGAGATCGGTAATTTATATTTAGATTATAGTATTACGCAAAAAGACAGCTAACCTTTAATAACTAAAATTAATTAAGATTTTGCTTTAAAAATCTCCTATTACATATTTTCATCAGAACTGCTTTCGTTTTTTTATTGTACTAACTAGATTGCTTCGATTCGGATTTCGGTAAAATTTTTAATATATAAAAATTATATTATTTTACTTATAGCGTCGTAGTTTACACATTTATTTAAAACTCATCAATAAAATCTTATTGGAATTATTCAATGTCATATTTTTAATTGTTATCCATCACTCAACGTAAACTATTTTAAAATAAGTATTAAATAAATATTTATATCGAGTATGTTTCTAAAAATCTTGAAACATATTGAACTTTAGATTGTTATACTGATTGATTTTATAACAATTTCATTTACAGTCAATTTGTATTCATAACTTGTATTTACATAAAACGAGTAGTCGCCCGCAGCTTTGTTCACGTTTTAGGGTATTAGTTATCATGTGACAGGCATAAATAGTAGCTTATGTCCGTTTTTGGAGTTCAAATTTGCTTCATAACAATTTTCATTAAATTCGGTTCAGCGGTTTGGTCGTGAAAGAGCGACAAATAGAGTTAATTTTACGTTTATAATATTAATATAGATTATAATATGGCAACTACAATTTTTCATATACTTTATCTTTTCAACTATATTTTGTTACGCAACGGTGTGACATGCGATAAGTAACGAACGGAACGGTTCGTCTAATAGCGTTTAATTGTTTAGCTCGTATCGTATCGGATACCATCAAGATAACCTTTTACCATCTGACAATGATTTTTCTTTTCTGACCGTATGATATGAACATTTGTAGCTAATGTACCTACTTTGGGATACAGTGTTTAATTATCATGAGTATCATCATATCATTTCATTCCGAATGGTTGCTTCCAGACGAAAGTAGTAAAAGGTAATTTGAAAATATTATTTTGGTATATGTAACGTGTATATATACATTTGCATTGAGTAAAAAAAGGGCTATTTTAATATTACAAACAGACACTCAAATCTTTTTTATATGATAATTTGATTATTTTTAATTAATAATCCGTATTAGAGTTTGGACAGATAATTTGGTGGTCGGACCAAATTATCAAAATATATATACACGGTACATATACCAAAATATTTTTTTTTTTACAATTTTTATTTGTCTGTCTGTCTGTCTGTCAGTCTGTCTGTTCCGGCTAATCTCTGGAACGCCTGGACCGATTTTGACGGGACATTCACAGACAGATAACTGATATATTAAGGAGTGAGTTAGGCTACAAAAATATTTTATTTTGTTAAATTCAAACGCATACAAGGTCGCGGACACAGCTAGTAGGTAATGTATATATAAATATCATTTTTTTACGAAAAAAACCTATAATTGTAATACCACCAGTTTTTAGTAGTAGCTTAAAATAAAGCTTCGCCGACCAATCAGATAATGACAAGAGAATTAGAGTACATTTCCGTTTACGCAAACACTTGTAATAAGCCCTAGCAGTTAGCTAGTCTCTTTTGACAAAAGACGCATAGGTCACAAGGACATTGTCATCATCGGAATTATTTGTAGATTCCTTAAAATGTTTTCATATTCTAAATATTTACGTAATTAAAAACTTTAGTATGAAATTAAAAGTTTAAACAGTCAAAACTTCGAACTATTTGCTTGTAGAAGAGTTTAGAAGATAAGAAGGCAAGAAGATTTTAGAATATAAAGACAAAAAAGCGAGATAACCCCATGGATATAATAAGTAGATCTTAACATGAAATAATAATTTTGACAGACACCTCTAAGTTTTCATTCGTGTCAATGATATTAGGAAACCTGTATACATCGGGTTAAGACGAGATATCAAGAAATTCTACGAGATGTATATACTCGAATCAACCCACTCGGAGAGAACTTGATAGAATAAGCTCCACACTTACTAGGAAAATTAGCTTAATTGGAAGAGCATTTTGTATTCGAAATACCTTATGAGTTCAATAATTTAATAATTACAAATGTGATTTCAAGTCTTACCGCTTAAGTAATTACACGTGAAAATTCAAATGTAAATACAAGCCTATAAAAACAATAAAATAAATTCCATTTAATTGGTTCTTAATTAATAGCCGTTTAATCGATATGAATAATAAATTTAATCATTATAACCAATTATAAATAATGCAATCGGTTATAATAATACGTTACATGTAAATCGCGTTATAAGAATAATCGTTGAATTAAATAAAACCGCCTCGTTTCCCATTTAATTAAAATTAATATTGTACAAGAACAAGAATAAAGGAAAAATATTTTATATCGATTAAGGTGTTTAATTATCGAGGTAACGTTTAAGGGGTAGACGTATCGTTAACAAAATAAACGAGTCCGTGCTTTAAGCACTACTTATGTATATTTCTATGTATATATATATATTTTTTACTGTGTATATTTCATAATATACATTGATTACATTCACGTTATTGACAGTTTTGTGAGAATATTTTTTCTTATATTGGAAAAACTTAATGAATTAAAGGTAAAAACTATATATCAAGAAACATTGACCGATATCAAAAATTGTTTTGCATGAAAATTGCATTGAAATATCTTTTTACAAAAATATGACTAATATGAATATATATTTAAATCTAGTAGAATCTACGAACTGATCTTTGATACGTAAAGGTCAGTATAAAAAACTATAGCATTGAGATCTTCGCCTTATCAACCGATGCATCCCTGTGGGGTCGATTACACGCCCACTCTTATTCTTCAACATGGCCCCTTAATTAACGCATTCTGAAGTATTATTATAAGTCAAGCTACGAATATTCAAATTTATTGTATAGAAATAATCATAAAAGACAAAAATAGTTTGAAATTGTGGAATATATCTCGAATCATATGGATCACAGAATCGAGTGTTAATAGTTCTTATAAGAAATAAATTACCTACTTCTTTTTAGAAATCTGTCAATACATCAGGATTCTGCGTGGGACAAATAGGTTCACTTATATTTAACATATAAATTGTGTATTAAAATCAATTTAATATCTATCACTGCCAAATTTTACTAAAATTGATTAAACTTCCCTTGTAAAATATAATTAAAAAAATATATATTTTTCTAGACAATTGATTTTGGTTTCGAAGGTTACTTTCACAACAAACCTTCCCAATCCTTTTTATGACCTTTTACCCTCTAAATTATACCATGTACAGATCTAGTATCATTGAAATGTTTCCACACCAACGCAGTTTAAAATATCACACTGTTAAAAAAGTGCGTTTCTTTTATTATCGAACCCAAGCTATGAAATACATATAACCCGCTGTTAAACAAGTAAGTTTGTTCAAAGACCACGGGGCTCGAGCTATCATAATAATTTTAATGGCATTGAATAGTTAACATTGAACAAGATATTCCTCAAACATTTAACAGGGATGTTAAAAATTATGAATATAACTAAAACATATTAAATCCAACTCAAATGGAACTAGAGTATAACGGTAACTCTAAAATTTAAGGAAGTTTTATAGGTTCATTAAATTATGGTAGTAATGCAAATTGTATTGACTATTTCTCTCAAAATAAGCCTTCATAGCTGGTACATTAAATTTAAAAAAAGGTTCATATTTAATTGGAAAAAAGTTTTATAGCTCATCTTTTTCAATAACACTTCGATGAATACTTGTTGGATCATAAAATCAGAATAACAGTTACTATATTATATATTATATGTTGAACTATTCGTGCAACAATACAATAAGGCATTAAATAATCCTTACAAACAACTTCGACCTTTAATACATTCTCTATGTATTATATAATAAAAAAATTCCTTACTTCAAGATATATTAAATTTCTTCTTCACTTAAAATCATATTAACTTTATCTCAAAAACTTATTATATAAAAAAGGACCTAAAATAAAACATAAGAATTGTCTTTTATTGATATTCGAAAGATATCAAATACCTCTTAAAGACGATAGAATGATGATAAATAAAGTAGGTCAAACTCGTCCTAAAATAAGTTGGTCCACAAGTGGTTACCGAACTTGGGCGATAATTTTAATGACTTTCAGTTCGAATCGGAGAGTAACTTACGTGTTCATTTTATCTAGACAATGGGTTGGAAAAATGTCAGTGGACTTTAAAGACTTGGATTTTTATTGCTTTGGTCAAATCTTTAAATATTACAGTTTGATATTTTCTTTTCAAAGTAATTGCACTAAAGTAAGTAAAAAATACCAAAATTTTCCTTTCTAATAATATTTTTGGCGGTAGAATAATTTGAAAAAAATTACAGCATACGTAACATAAAACTTATGGGAAGTGTACAAGTTAAAGTAATTAGTCAAACCGAACTACTTATCTTTTTAATTTATTAAAAAATATTTTTTAAAAAACTAGTTATTTGTAAATAGAGTATGAAGCAATTTTCGGAAACTAGTGTATATAATATACAAACAAAAGTTAAGACTTTTTTAAAAACAATTTAATTAAATTATAAAAAAGGCTATAAATATAGAACACTATTCATTAATTTGTTAAGAAAAGTAAATAAACTGTTTCATATTTACAGTCATGAACACACAAAAATAAATAAACATAGCTAGAGAGATAAATAAAATCAAAACTACTTATAACGTATATATCACTAGAACAACGGATGAGCAAGGATAACGGTTCGACCAGACATAATATTAATAACTTACATACAATTCACACAACTTTACATTCAGAACATGATAAACTCAAATTTAAACTTACTTATACTAAAATTAATAAACATAAAGCCGATAATCGCGTAGCTGATGAATTTAAAGAACACAATGATATCGTTGTAGCTAATAAGGAAAAGAATTCTGAGACCATTACTTCTGTTTAGAGGCAAGCATCCCACACGTCCGCGTTCGATAGAGAATAAATGAATGCACCTATTCCTGTAGCGGCTATCTCTCATTTTGATTAATTGTCTACGCTGGCTCGACTATTGTTGTTGCTTTTATCTTGTAAAGATTTAGATGTAATGTCTTTTTAAAGTGTGGGCTAATGCGATGGTATGTGAAACGTTTGGTCAGTTTGTTACAAGCTAAGGTGACCTATTTTGTTTTGTTTTTGTTTTGGATTGAATAAATGTATTCCAATTCTTCAATCCTCTATAAATACTATTGATAAAATGCTTTAAAGTTTCTTTTTTTTTGCTTGTAATTTCTTTTAAATGCGATGTTTTTGAAAATAAGAATTGCTAATTAAATTAAACGGATTTGTTCATACATAAAAAGTGAACAAAAATTAAAGTTTACCGCGCTTAACTCGACTTGAATAAGTGGGTGCGCGTACCGCGAAAATACAAAATAAATTATCTCAGAAGTCATTGTTTTTCAAAGAAATTAGGCCTCGCCTGGAGCGTACTGCAACCATTTAGCGAAGCGCCACTAACGTTGACCTCGTTTTTAAAATGTGAAAGAAACAAAATGGGAAAATTTGAATCAGTATTTCGCACCCGCTAATGAGTTTCCAATGCAATTAGTTGGAATGTTTTCAACTAGAACCGTTCAAATAGTTCTAAAGTCGGTCAAACTATGGACTCGAGTGATTGATACAGACGGAAATTATTGAGTTTTTGAAATCGATTTATTTTTAACTACTGCATTTTATTTCAGAGGCCTCGTAATCTTTTAATGAATACCAAACGTACGTACATCATTATTTAAAGTAAAAAATAATTCCAAATCTCGAAATATACAAATTAAAATAAAGTCTTATAACATTATATTTTTTATGTGTATGTATACACACGTTATGTATAACGCATAAAAGAACGCGTCATATTATAGGACTTTAACTAAAATTGATTAAAAATATTTTTTTGAAAATTTTTTTTTTATTATGTATTTGATAGCCGTTGACAATCCATAGGGTACGATTTTGGTTGGTGACAAATATTTACATAACCAAGCAAAACTTTATTACTATCCAGATATAGCGTATAATTAATATTATTTTAACAAAGTTAATACAAACATTTTTCTATCCGAAATTAGTGCAATTATAGTTAATTTAGTATGCACTAATGGTCCGGTTAAATACATTTGAAAAGTAGTGATAAGTGACACACGAACAACCGTTTTGTCGCACTGTAATTATGTCAATTTAATCATTTATGTTCATTTGTCGTTAGGGTGACGTTTTTGGTTCAATTGCATGTTATTTTATCGCTAACAAAACAATTTTATTCATATAACTAACGAAGAATGTTGCTTTTGTTTTGATCGTAACTGTGAATTGAAACGAAACGATCGCCTCCTGGATATTTCATTTCATATTATATTGTTAATATAATATATGAGACAAAAAAACACCCGCTGAGTTTCTCTCGCCGGTTCTTCTCAGGTCAGGGTATTTTCTTTTCCGAACCGGGGGTACTGTTTCAATTGACCATCAATAAGAAAGTGTAATACTTCTATATTGAATAAAGTTATTTGAGTTTGACTTCCTGTAGTACTCTCAATCTCTCTCCCACTCTTTCAGTACAAAATTAGGATTAAATCTTAAGATCGTTTTGAACAAACACGAATAAAATAAATAAATAATATTATTAATAAACCTATATTAAAAAGAACGTTACATACACCTAAGCAGTATTAAGAAGCGAATTTATCATTATTCTTAATACTTCTAACATATGCATAATAACGTAAATATGAGACAACATTACATACATTATCATATCATCCCAATGTAAGTAGCTAAAGCACTTGAGTTATGGAAAATTTCAAGTCACGACGGTACCAACAATGACAGAACTATAAACAAAACAACATTACTATGAATTCGAATTGAAATTCTTAACCTTAGTACAAATATTAAATTCGCAATTGAATTAGTATATCAGTAATTCAAGAGAAAACAAATATAAAGAACAGTTCAGTTTATTTCCAGCATTAAACGTGCGTGGGTGATATGTTATTGTCGCTTTGTACATTCACACATTGAGATTATTTTATAGCATACAGAGTCATATTTATCAAAAGCGTACAGGAGAAGAAAAAATTTAAAATAATTAAATAGCATTTAATTAAGCTATTATAATAAGACATCGAAATTTATAAATGATAATAAATACACTCAGTAAGGTCTGTAAAATTGTCCGGGGACACTAGACCATCAAAGTAACTACTATCATTTCTGATGATAGAAATTACAAAATACTTACAGCGCTCACTTTCCGTTTTATAGTATACGCATATATGATGAGATAGGTACCGGCAAATATAATAAATTTACCATTAAAGAAAGAAAATGTTCTTAAGGACTCTAAATGCGTTATAATACGTTACCTATCACTATTAAAAAATATACATAATTATGTTTACACAAAACATTTTCTACATACACAAAAAGAGGCAAATTCCATCTCATTAAAAACATTACAAAGCAAACATTCAAATCAAATTATTGGAACAAAAGTCAATTCTAATAAGTACATCGTGACCCAGAAATGGATCGTTTAACATTGAATGGGCATTTCAAGTCTCGTTAGAACAAAAGAGGTTACAAAACGGTGCGCGTACGCCGTCTACGAACTATTAAACCAAAATGGCGCAGCTTTTGTTCGTGATGATATAATTTAAGGGCTATATTGTAATGTCTTATTTATTTTAAGAATAAGTATTTCTTATATATAAATAAATATATTTTCTACTAAATTCTAAAGTACAATATGTAACAATTCTACAGTTATTTATTCTTTAAAACGGCCATTGAATCGTTTAATCAAATGGAAACATATTATACCCTTTTCAATGTTACTAAATTCTATTACAGTTGAAAATTATCAGTGAATTTCTACGAAATCGATTTCGCATTACATCGATGAACGTGTATCGATTTGTAGTCTGGAAGGTATTCGATTACGTGATGATAAACTTAATAAAGTGAAAATATTTTTCACGTAAGATATGTTAGAAAAAATTAAACTTCAAAAAAGAAATTTAAAGTTGTAAAATAAAAAAATCAATTAAATCAACATTTCTTTGGATATCGAAATCGTAGCAACGTAAGTTATTTAATGTATTATGGATTAGTAGTCGCCAACGGCTTTGCTCGCGTTTTAGGATGATAATTTTCATTTGGTAGCCAAAAAAAATGTATGTCCTTTCTTGGAGTTTAAGTTTGCTTCATACCAAATTTCATAAAATCGGTTCAGCGGTTTGGTCGCGAAAGATCGACAGACAGACAGAGTTACTTTCGCATTTATAATATTATAATATAGATAAACGATTATACTTTATAATGTAAAAACAAGGAATTCAAATTATCTGAAACTAACATGAGGTAAAAAGTTTATATGTGTTTGTACGTGTTAGACAAATTATATTATATATTTCATTTTGAGGATTAGTTTCTCACAATGAAATCCTCAAACATAGCTTATAGCAATAAATGTTTTAGTTTTATTATATGACTACAACCTTAATATTATCAAACTATTAAGTTGAATACGTATGAATTGACGCAGTACAAACAGCAACGCTAATATTATGTTTGCACTTAACATTTTTCAAACTACAAAACCCTATATCATAGTTTCACATGCAACTTTAATTTGTCCCGATTTAACTCACGCGGTTTTTTCATTCTCGTTTTATTCAGTAGAGCCAAAGTTTAGATTTGTATTACGGTTGTAAATTGCTCTGTTCCCGCCCGTTCTATGTGAAAAATCCTGAAACAGAGAATATGCGGGAAGAAGGTTGAGGCTTTATTAAATTATACAGCGAATTCGCACGCATTTTGCATTCGATTTTAATAATATTCACAGTTCATATATATTACGAATTTAAAAAAAAATCGCATTTTTGTGTAATCAATACAGATCATTTGGTAGAATCTTTATTCGTTCATTTAAATCTTCGTGGGTTTCGAATTTTATAAGTAACTCAACTTATGTTCCATATAAATTTCAATTTGCTTAACTCATCAGTTTAAGATGCAAGTTTGAATTTCATTAAGTCTGTCAGCTGCTTTTTATGTATATACAAGCAAACCGTCGCGAATTTGGTTACACTAGTTAATCATGGCTTTTAGCGATTTCTGTCATTAAAATAACTTCTTTTGATTGTTTTTTATTTACGTCGAATCCTTTATATGACTCAATATTCGTCTGAACAAATACTAACAGTTATGATATAAAATGTAGTAACAAAGATTTCGAGAGTTTTCCCTAATGGTTTTTAAAATTAAATTTATATTAATTTATGGATTATTTTCCCTACGTCATCTTATAAATTCCTATTGCATCAGTGAAAAATCAAAAATACCAAAAATCATAATATATCTGTAAGCCTAAAACTTAGGCTTTATTGGAGTTCCGTATCAATCGAAATAATAGCTTCGCTCTCGCGAGCTACAATGTCCACAGCCTTACTTATTCGCTGTTGCAGTTCTCAACTTAGACAAACTTGCTACGGTACAAGAAATATACATTTTGCTCCGTCGAATTCAAAGTTTTGTGGGGTGAGCCGTGCGCTGATTTCGTCCCACTTTGTAAATAAATACTGAACTGAGTACATTTTATTTTTAACTAGGTTTTCACCCTCTGGCTTTTTTATATTTTTGTGACATTTTTCACGTAGATTTATTCTTTAAAATTGTTGTTCTTGATAGATTAATGTACTTATATAAATCTTTTGACATTGAAAGATCAGACGTTATTTTTGGTACTCAACAATGTCATTGTTACCTAAGATAATTATAACGGTAAGATGCAGAAGATACAGTAGTCTCTTTTATTTTTTAATTTTCATAGTTAATTTTAACATTTGGGAATTTTGTAGGAATCAATGCAAAATAAGTGATAGTTCAAGTTTATGAAATTGATTGTAAGAAGAGAATAAGTACTAAGTTATTTGTAGATTCTTCTAAGAATCACCTACGTTCTGAAACGGTGTTTGCTTTAAATTTATTATCTTATAATTCAAATTTGCTTGCAAGTGGCTACTTGAATAAAGCATATTTTGATTTGATTCGAATGTGTATTCAAGTTACTCAAACTTCTCCTAACTAGTTAATTTCACTTTACTTACTCAGTTAATTGTGCGCTGTTAATATAATATTCGAAATACAAGTTATTTAAATACATACATAATATAATATAAATATATTTTCTTATTATTCAAACATAGCACATACATATTTACAAATGAATTTCATAAATAATCGCTTATAAGAATAAATCTATTAATCGATGGGAAAGTTAATACCAAATATACTGAATTCTGAAAAGAGCTCATTCTACAAATTCCATATAATATCATCTTACCAGATTATTAAATTATTTTAGTATGAAATAAAAACGTACTATAAAATGTCGTAATCGACATATATTGATTTGACAATAATTATCGATGATGATGCCCAGCACTAGGCTTGTTAAGCCTTGCTTCAGAACCTGTCAGCTAGTGCACTTGTAATTCGACCAGCGATCTAATTGCCTCGTTGGCTACCCTGTTCGTCTGTATATCGTAAGATTCGAATCCTGGATTTGGATGAACAAATAAAATTTATTAAGTTCTTCGATCAAGTTTCTCAGTAATAGCTCGGAGTTTGGAAGTCGATAGTGCTACACCCCATTGCCTCGGAAAACACATAAAGTCGGTTTAGTCTTGTGCCTGTAAACTAAGAGATCAGCGATTTCTATCATCTTTCTTGTAGCAATGAATATTGATTGATCACGTATACTTACGTCATTGTAGGATGGGGCATCTTAAAACGATATTTTGAATCGATATGTTACCCGCTATTTATGGTGCTGTCGGATTACCATAACTTTGAATGTTAAGGGTAAAGGAATGGTGACTCCACCCGAATTTGTGCACATTCCGAATATTTGAATCATTTTTTTTTTATTTTACTTGAAATCAAAAGTTTCAAAAGATTATGTCTTTAAAATACATATTGTGTTGATTATACTAACTCGACAAACCATTCCCTCGAATGTACAGCGTATTTTTAAACGTATTATCAAACTCCTTATAGTAATCAGTTTCATAAAGAACACGAACTCAATTCAACCTTTATTAAAGGCAGTTTGCGTGTAAAATTTTCATCAGAACTGTATAAAATTTGTAAAACGATACGGTTAGATCATTGGATGTAAGTGATGCCCAGCGCACTAACTCAGCCAATATCGATGAAGACTCCTTTACACGGAACGACTGCAATAAGAAATTAAGACAGATTATTTTTAATATATCCATACAAATACGTAATGTGTATATTTATAATTACATACCTATTTGTATTGTTTACGTTTATCATCGTGTAAAATCTTGATAATATATTAAAAGTTACTACTATAATAATATATACGTCTCGACCAATCAGAATCGAGGACAGTCCTCGAGCGGAATCGAGACGCCATCTTAACTTTTTTGTCGGGAAATTTATAGTGGTTATGTAGTAGTAGTAGTAAAAAGTGATTAATACAAAAAAAATCAATGTAGATGGATCATTGGAAAAGTTGACATAATAATGTTGCTGTGTGGAGTTAGACATGTGTTTCGAATACCAGTATGAGTAAAGATATCTTATTGTTCGTAAGACAACTAATGTTAGAACAAACTCACTAGTGCACGCCGATAATAGAGCACGAAGGAGCTCGTATATGTCAGTTAAAAATAATAATAAACTAACACATGCAATATAAAACCTTAATAGTTGATCATAGTAAAGGAGAAATTCGATAATGTATACTCAGAAGTGAAGTGAACTGAGTACTACTTTATAGAGACGGATTATAATTAAATACATGATCACCATTACGATTGTGAGTCATGTCATATCAATGTATCAGTGAATACGGCAATAGTTACATATAATAATCTTGTTTCATATAGTATGAGCACAAAAAATGACTAAGAAGTCGTGAGACTTAAACGATATCTTAGGAAAATCGTGCTGAATATCGCATCGTAATATTAAAATGGCCTTCCAGAGCATTCTAACTCTTTTTTACAGCGCAATAAAACAGCGGGGCTCTCGTTGACTCTTTTATGAGGCGGTAACGAAGTATAAACTATGCAATGGTTTGTTTTGTTCCCGAGATCATAATTATTCATCGGTTCACTTCACGTTATGGTACGCTCCTTATAACTTTATTGTGGCGGTTTGAATTACAACGTTTATTAAGACTTAAAAATTATATTTGCATTGACTTCACTGTAATAATGGTTGAGAATAAATAAAAAAAAAGTTTCACTTAAAAAAATACAGTTTGTTTAAAAAATACTACGATATCCAAGTAATTATAAGACGACTAGAAGAAGAAGAAGCTTCTCAGTAACCCGGGAATCGCCTTTAAAAATTGGAGTCCCGCATAGACGGACTGACCGTCACGGAGTCACAGTAGCATGCGAATACCATCCTGTGCCGCCGCTGAAAGGAGAAGAGAGGGTACCACTAGTTTTTTAGTTAGTATTTCGTTGTGCTGAGGCGCACTGAGCGTAGTGAGCATCCGTGAGCCCCACATAACGCCCCACAAAAAGGCGTGATAAGACGGTTAGTTGAATATAATAAATACAATCCAATCACATAAAGAACGTTAAACCGTACTCAAATTTGAACTTGCGACCTTAGATGAATATCATATCGTTCTAAGGCATCTGGCCATTAGTCTTAATATTATCATGTCAAATTAGCATCAAGAATTTATTCGGACATATATATTTCGCAGTGATAGAATAATTATACGCTCATAAACAAAGCGATCGATTTCCACTGGAGATACCATCGCGCTGGACGCGGCTCGTTTGATCTTTGCTCGTAGAAACACTTCGTAACAGACCATAACACCGAAGTATTAATAAAGAGTATATTATTCTCATAAAAAAAAAAAAAACAAGAAATATACAAGAATCATTAATATTTGAAAGCAACAAATAGCGATGTAACATTTATTTTTAGTTGTGTTTTGTGTTATTGTTTTAATTACGAATGTTATATAAAATAAAAGATACAAATTTTTATCACCGTATTTACACAGTAACGCTTGGCAATAGTTACATATTTGCTAAACTGAAATAATTTTGTAATGGAATTAAAACATTCAACGTCGTCGGTGTGATAGAGGGACTTGTAGTGCTTATTTTTATATCTGTCGGTTTGAATGGGCCTCGAGGTGCATAGGTCTTCGCTGCGAAGAATAATTTTTCTAATTAAGATCCGAGATCTTTGTTTTTTTTCTGTTTGTTTCAAATTATTCTTTCATAAATATAATTGAACGGACTTTTGTTAGTATTTTTACGGTAGAGATTAAAAGTATACGGTATAATTACATTACATATAAAAAATTAGACTTGATGAATGTATTTAAAATAAAAAAGTAATAAGTAAATATATAATTTTATGAATCAATTATGTCAGGCTGTTATTACGAATGACGTTAAATAAAATAAAATTTTCATTAAACCTGATTGCCTATAGAAATGACAACAATGACGACTAAATATTATTTACCAAAATATTACGACAAGCACACCATAATCGATACGTTGTGTAAGTCGATGTAGTAAAATAATGATGTTTTCTTATTTTTATATAAGCGTCATCCGAGCGCATGTAAACTGGCGTCACGGGAGACCAGCGTTGTGACCTAAAAGACTCGGTATAATATGTTGAGTGAAGATCATGTCGTCGATCAAATCAAAAACATTAACTTTGCTTTTTATGCTCCATTATCTGAGATTCTATACTTAGCAAAGTACCAACAATATCTTAGATAAATTTTGATGGCGTCCGTAGTCATTCTTAAATTATACGCCTAATGATAAGTGGTCAGTCATCCATAGAAATACATCGTATACAATTTTAACCATTTTTTCCGTCAATACGTTCCTATACACAAGCTCATTCAGTCACCAAATCGGAACACAAAACAAGTGCTTGGTGGTAAGATGTATGGTAAGGTAGCCAGGTGATCTTGAACATAGTCCTACCATCAAGTTTCCTTCATCATCAGTTTTCCTTATGTTATGTTCCCTAGCTTCCTTATTGATAAGGCGTTGAAGTATTCTATACAATACATACTTATTGGAAACCATCGCCATACATCCACATGACACTGGTACAACATTACTAACACTTACAGTCAATTTCCAATAAGCCAATAAATTGTTGAGTTAATCGCTTATTAGTTTGGGCGAGTTCATAATACTAATGCTTTATAAGGTTTCCTAAACCTCAATGTTAATGAATAAATCACTTATCAAGCAGCTCCACCTCTCACTTTTTATTTAAAGACAAAGAATCCTCTTGTAAACACTTCACTGTACTATTTCTACTAAAGAATCTTAACATTTACGTTTCAAAGAAAATAAAAATTAAATCGTATTCCATTTCTCGAACTTAACGATATAGTTAAAAATATATAAAAACATAAATTGACGTCTTAACATTGAAACGACTAACATGTGCGTGCGCTTATTATAAATAATTGCTTCTGTGCTATCTGTATTAGATATTAAACGATGAACAAAAATATACCGACAGGCCCAAAACGTTTGGGCGTGACGGTTTTTAGTTAGCAGGTAGCTATTAGGGGTTATGATAAAAAACGTTTACAAGTCAATGTGCTTAAGTATAGCTGTTGATTTAATAATTATATTAATCTTACGAAAAGTTGTGTAAGTAAAGTAACAGCATATAAATTTCCCACTACTGGGCTAAGGCTAAGGCATCCATTAACGAGGTTTTGGAACATATTCTACCACGCTGTTCCAATGCAGGTCGGTGGAATGCACGATGTTGATGATCATCATGATGTTTTCCTTCACCACCGAGCATCAGATGAATAATAAACACAAATTAAGCACATATATCGTAGTTATTGCCGGGGTTTGAACCCGTAAACATCGGTTAAGATGCACGCGTTCTAATGCCGTCTCGACTCATAGAATAAGTTGTGTAATCAAACCAATTATAAATAGACATTATTGATATGAGTATATGTAAATGTATACTCGCGGAACGAAATATATCGCAAGTATTTTAATTGTTTTGTGAATTGTTAGTCTTAAAAATAATAACAGTTATTACGACGATAAGTTAATCGTAGTTTCCTACGAGGCGTCCTTAAATGAAATACAAGGGTTTCTTAAATCACTCTACGAAGTCACTATCACTAATTTATTAGACTTATATCTCACATACTCTATTTAAGTTAGTCTTCAAATTTATAATATATTTTGTAGAATCTTGAGGTTTTACTTGTCTTGAAGAAGTTATGAGAACATCTTGTTATATATTATGTAATAGTATTTTTTATTTAATTTATTTTTAGGTTTATGTAAAAGATTATACCATACTCAAACTCAAATATCTTTATTCAATATAGAAGCATTACACTTTCTTATTGATGGTCAATTGAAACACTACCACCGGTTCGGAAAGAAAATACCCTGACCTGAGAAGAACCGGCGAAAGAAACTCAGCGGGTTTTTTTTTTTTTTTTTTGTTTGTATTAAATGCAATTCACAAACGATCGAAAC
The DNA here is from genome assembly GCF_905220365.1 of Vanessa cardui. Classification (NCBI taxonomy): domain Eukaryota; kingdom Metazoa; phylum Arthropoda; class Insecta; order Lepidoptera; family Nymphalidae; genus Vanessa; species Vanessa cardui. The sequence continues at coordinate 10,791,114 of NC_061126.1, forward strand.
ACTTATGATATTTACTGTAAGATAAGTGTATTTATTTTCTATAACAAAATGTATACAGTTTTCTATTAATAGAAAACACTTAAAATTAATTCAGTTGTTGAAATCCATATTGGTCAGGCTATTTTGGTACAAAGATTAAGTGGTTTCGATAACCAACAAGCGTGTTGTTTCAGTATTATTTTTTGACTCCAAATAAAATTAACAATATATAATATACTTACGTAGTTTGTGCTTATACGACTCCGAATGAACTTATATTTTAACATGAGTTTAAAGATAAATGTTAGTCTTTAATGCATTATGCCAAAAACAAAAACAGATATATTTTACAGATGAACAAATACATAATATAAAACAAAGTCGCTTTCTCTGTCCCTATGTCCCTATATATGCTTAGGGACAGAGAAAGCGACTTTGTTTTATACTATGTATTGGTTTATATAATATATCTGTTTTTGTCCCTATATATGCTTAAGTCTTTAGAAGGTTTTTGTATATAATACATAGACAATATAGTACAAAACAATGATAATTTTGAAGTTTCTAATATGATGTCGTTAATAAACAAATTCTGTAGTAAATTTAGTATCAGCATTGCACCCGCGCGAAGCCGGGGCGTCTCGCTAGTTTATTATAATTATTAAATGCTCTGCACCCACGAGTCGCATGTTTTTAAAGTAGTTTCGTAAATCCAGAGAATATCACGTTCAACGAAACAAACATTCTTTTCAGCTGTATGATGTGATATGATAGTCAACCAGCCAAATATTGCAATTGAAAATTGTTTTATAAAATAAAAAAACTTAAATAACTGCTTATGTATGTTTTACTGATGGGCTAAAACCTCCTTTCTATTCAGTCAGTTTTCATTTGAAGCCCATTCTACATCGATGATTCAACACATAATATATCGGTTACAAGAATACAATGTAATATATACAAATTAAGCATAACTAATCATTAGTGCCAATTATTTAGTAATGAATATTAATATTAATTAAGTTTTCGATGATTTTTTTTACATTGTATGGTGTTTGCAAATCTAATTTAAATTTATTTTATTTCCAGGTAATCTTTGAAGGTAGACATACTGAGTGAACTACACGTAAGTAAAAAGTCATAGGAACTAGACACAATTACATTCATCAACCTTATGAACTAGACACAACTATACAGATTAATCTGTAAAAATATGAAGTAAATTTTATGTAAATTCTACAGAAAGATATGCAATAAAAAAAACTAAACAAAAAATAGAAACTCTTGCCCACCAGCAAGACATATAGAGCATTCCACTCCACATATTATATTTAATAGATTTTAAGCTATTAATAGGTGATGTTGGGCAGTCAGTTTAAATAAATATTTATTATTATTTACCAAAATAATGTTAGAAGCTCGTTACATAGGTACTGTTTTATAAATAGAATTATAATCGAATTGCATAAGTAATAGAAGCAAAACGTCAGTCAAGTTGACTACCATACTGAAATCTAGCGACTAAATAAAATACACAAGTTATTTTTCGCGTACACATTTGCATTTTGCATGTGACGTCTTTGAGCGGACGTCGCGCGGGCAAATGTGGCAGCGCCAGGAGTTGCCATTAAAGATATTTTTATTTCTAATTTTTACACGTTATAGATTGAAAATTGAGTTCGAATATTTTTTAAAATGTAATTATGATTGGAATTATTTGTAATACGTATTATAAGTAGAGAATAAATTTGGATTTTTTTAATAAAGACTATTTACTTACTTCTTCTTCTTAATACATGGACTATATACCTATATAAGGTATATAGGTGTTATAATCGATCTACGTGATTATGAAATTTATTAATTATAATATTACAAATTAATTATTTTGTAATCAAACGTAAAATTTTGATTGGAGAGGTATCGGTTAACTAATCATAGATATTTTTAAATTTATTATAAAATTTATAGTTGAACGGTATTCGTTGCCGAATAAAAATCAACACAAGAAAACCATTGTAAAATTTTGAGGTATACCTATTTGTTACTTAAGTATTTCCTATACAAATCACAACATTTTAATCTTAAGTACATTAGTGACGAACAAAAACGGTTAAAGAAAAGAGGTTTTACTGTCAAAAGGTAAACGGTTATCTTGATGATATTCGATACGATACGAATTAAACAATATGACGCTATAAGACGAACCAGTCGGCACCATTGTGATTAATATTTTTTAGTCATTTAATTATAAAGCACTTTTAATAGATACTATATATTTGGCTTAATATGGTATAATATTATATTTATAGCTTTACAGTTACTTGTATAAATAATGAAATATACCAATAATCGAATAGTAAGTAATTAAATATTCATAATATGCTTTGCGATTTCGAATATCGTCGGAAGCGTTCAAACCTCATCGATTCTTCTAATCAGATTAAACTAGAGCGATTGTCATCCCTGACGTAGACATCCTCGGGGGATTCACCCTTCATTGCCCAGAATTAAGTTATTGTCAAGTTTATTGCACTAATGCGGGGTTAGCGCTACTCATGTGTAATGTAAGGTTGGATGGTTGATGGGCCCAACGTTTGCCCAAATTTAGGACATTTTTGCTAATACTTGTTTAATTAGAAATAATATTGACTCTATTTAAACATTTGGAATATTAAATGATATTCTTGAGTACATAAACAAGGCTAGAATTTTATAGTATTTGTGTTAACAAATCGTGCATACTATCGATTAGAAATTTTGCAAAGATATTAATGGCATATTATTTAATACAATATTATATTAAGATGATAAAAAAGCATGGAGTTAATCTTACAAAACTGTTAAATTATCAGTGTTTTTTAACAAATTGTCCTTGTAATATATACAAAAACATTCCTTCCGAAACACTCTATATATTAAAAAAAAAACCACATCAATAGCGTAGTTTTAAAGATTTAGGCGTACAAAGGGACATGGGGACAGAGAAAGCGACTTTGGTCCTCTCGGTAGAATCTACGTTCCAAACTGACGGTAGCTTTACTTTATAGTTTGTTAAATATCGATCCAATAATACTTGTAAAAGCCTAATTGAATAAAGTCTATTTTGATTTTGAGTATGATACTAGGCAAAATTTAAAATGAAATCTTTAAAAATACTGGAAATAAAATAAATTATTACGAAAATATCCTATCGATAACAACAATGTGTCGAGAAAAATAACAATACTCGTACCCCGACTTTAAAGTAAACAGTATCATGAATATCTTTGCATCCTCTTATCAGTTTTTCGTGATGAATGCTCTCGTTCCGGGAGATTAGACCACAAATTGTGATAAATATCTACAGACCGTCGCCAGTCTGACGGATATGACGCATTGTATATCGGATGCGGTTAATGGAGAACGCACAATAGGGACTTTTCATCATTCAAAAGCTTAAAGTGTATACTAACCTTTACGATATATGTAAATTATTTTTATCAATTCATCAAACTTTCTGTAATTTCGAGTGTCACCTTTTCATATGAAATGTAAATATCACAAACGCAACCAGCGAATATATATATATGTATATACTTTTGTACTTTCTTATCTACAATGTGCACTCAACGTAAACGGTTACTTATATTAGCTTTTAAGACTGCTGATCCCGAAACCCCGGAACTGGAGAAATACCCAGGAAAGTGTACAGTCTTGTGCCTCCTTCACCTCGCTGGTCCTACGCCTGAACAATTCCCGATCATACTCGTAACATTTCATAATAATTATATCACGTGCAGTCGGTTAGTCTCCCTAGGGAATGGACCGTGGCCATAATCGGTCAGGAAGATAACATAATCATGTGGAATAACTGATGAAATTATTTTGTGTTATAATTGAATACCGGAAAATAGGGTTTGCCAAAAAACACGAAATAAAAAAAAATATTTAGTCAAAGTATCTGCCCTTACGTTCAGGAATTCCGATCAACTTGCTCAGCGAACACGGCTTTAAGGGGTCCGATTATCTCATGATTTTTAGGATGATTTTGGACTTCAAAATTATTTCTAGCTTATACTTTCATCGTTGAACAAAAAAGATAGTACCACCACCAAATAAAATAAAAAATATGTAAAATCAAAAATCAAAATAAACTTTATTCAAGTAGGCTTATACAAGCACTTTTGAATCGTCATTTTACAATTAAGTGAAGCTATCACCGGTTCGGAAAGTAGATTCTACCGAGAAGAACCGGCAAGAAACTCAGTAGTTACTCTTTTTTAAATTAAAAAAAATACAAAGTCGTGTTAGTCAAATACAATTATTTATTTTATTATTGTATCAACAACAACAACAGCCTGTAAATTCCCACTGCTGGGCTAAAGGCCTCCTCTCAATTTGAGGAGAAGGTTTGGAACATATTCCACCACGCTGTTCTAATGCGTGTTGGTGGAATACACATGTGGCAGAATTTCTATAAAAATTGTCACATGCAGGTTTACTCACGATGTTTTCCTTCACAGCTGAGCACGAGATGAATTATAAAGACAAATTAAGCACATGAAACAGCGGTGCTTGCCTGGGTTTGAATCCGCAATCATCGGTTAAGATGCACGCGTTCTAACCACTGAGCCATCTCGACTCTCATTGTATCAAACGACAATTAAATTTATGTACTCTAGTTATTAAAATATTTTTGCATAAAGTTGATTTAAATTCATCTAAAGCAATATTTCGAGAATATGTATCAAAGCGACTCGTAAAGCGATGACGTTGCAAATAAAATCGCGGATCGGGACGAGTTATAGTGGCTTAGCTGAGACTAAGTATGAAAGTTACGTTCCACAGTCGACACTCCTCAACTAAACTGACAAATTTTGTAATGTGTATACAATAAAGATATTCTAATTATTTATTAACATAGGGCAACTTTGAAAATACATATGCACATATGTTATTTAATTATTTCATTTATGACGTTGTTATTTTAATCTCTAGTGTTGTATTTCTATATTATTTTATATTTAAAGTAAAAAAAGTAAATTATTAGCCTGTACATTTCCCACTGCTAAGATAAGGCCTCCTCTTCCATTAAGGAAAGGGTTTCGAACGTATTCCACCACGCTGTTCCAATGCGGGTTGGTGGAATGCACATGTGGCAGAATTTCGATGAAATTAGACACATGCAGGTTTCCTCACGATGTTTTCCTTCACCTCCGAGCATGAGAAGAATTATAAACACAAATTAAGCACATATATATAGTGGTGCTTGCTTGGGTTTGAACCCGCAATCATCGGTTAAGATGCAGGCGTTCTAACCACTGGTCCATCTCAGCTCATTTTATGTTTATATTATAAATATTTCCTATTTTGACAGAACGAAACCTTTGGAAGTTTGAAGTCGTACTTCAACAGACGACTTTTACTAAACTAAGATGTTATGTTCTTTGTATCCATAATCCTCGTTATCTCAAATCTCAATCAAATTTTAAACCATAATCCTTTTTTCGAACACCTGTAGATATGAGGCATCCATACAGTACCCATATAGAATTGCACAAAACAAAAATACCGGTATAAATATCAGTTGAATTAACCTTTACCTAAAGTCAAAATTAAAATTTAAACAGAACTTACAATAGGTTAGAAAAATGCAGACATGATAGTCAATATCCTATACTTCCATCAACGTCCACAAAAACGACGACCATCCACGAATATTGTAAACCAGAGCTCGATTCAAAATATATTGGTACGCGAAGCTTATCTTACAAATTATACTATATCAATAATAGATGTCACCCTCTGATGTACATAAGAGAACAAGTTGAGTGTATCGTAATTTTGTTTTTCAGAATTGAATCTGTTTCTATCATATATTATTAATACATAACTATAATTGGTTGAAAATTTAGCTAGAAACGCATAGCGTTATTTTTCTTCTTATTAATAATCATATCTCCACTGACTGTTGCGTCCGTGTTTCTTGTTTTGCTCGATTAATTGCGAATTTAAATTGTAATACGAATTGTATATTTATGTACGTGTACATAAAATGTACATGTTGTTGTTGTCTTTATTATTACTTTTTACCAAGAGATATAAATGAAAGCTAATCATTAATCTATAATCTATCAATCAATAATATAATAATAAATAATATCTTCAATTAGACATAAAAATAAGCGAATTGTCATTTAGAAAAAATATATTGTTTACTAATTCTCCTGTGTGTTAGGGGTAGTAGGTTTATGTATAAAAAGTAACCTACGTCCTTGCTTGAGGTGAAAGCTTGTGGATACCAAACTTCATCAATCATCGGTTTAATGGTTACACTGTGAAAGCGGAACAGAGCGACATAGTTTCGCATTTATAATATTAGTGTAGATATACCCCCTGTCCTTATTTACACTTGCTGACCCTTTTATAGATATAAAGGAATTGAAATAAAACGATTTCTTAATTTAGGCGGTAGTTGTAAATAATATTTCTTTTGTACTTCAAATAGACAAATGTCACCTCAGTCTACCCGTGGCCACGAAAGCTGTAAAGTGCTCGAAACGTCGGGATGATAAAAATAATTAATATACGCGATTTAAATCCGTTAAAACTAGTTTCATTCCAATGTGTAATAAGCGCGAAAATCTAAGACAACATTACAAAAAGGAATTATTACTCTTTGTAGTACGATATTTAACACTATAATTACAGTCAGATAAAATCAATATCAACATGTCAAAAAGCACTAAGATGGACCGAAAAGTGACATTATATTTACTTGGTGGTAGGGCTTTGTGCAAGCCCGCTTGGGTAGGTACCACCCACTCATCAGATAATCTACCGCTAAACAACAGTACGCAGTATTGTTGTGTTCCGGTTTGAAGGGTGAGTAAGGCAGTGTAACTACAGGCACAAGGGACATAACATCTTAATGCCGGTCCGCCAACCTTTGGCATAAAAAAAATATATCGCGTTAAATATATTCTCGGTATATTTAGCTTATATAGTCTTTACTATAGTCTCTTCTAAAACATCTCCGCTATAGCAATTACATAAAAACAGAGAGATAACATCGGATTATAACTTACATACATTGCTTACATATAAACAAGACACTAACTAACCTTTAATTCTAGCTAAGTCTAAATTCTATAGCCTAGTGAGTATAACACACCCAAAATAGTTTCAACTTCAGAGACAATTCAACCCCTTAATCACTCCGACTAAATGTGTCCCCACTGTTTATTTATTAGATTATATTGCTTTGTAATGTTCTTAACACTCCAACGAGGAATCCTAATGCCTCTACCATACGTGGGAGTCGTTTTAATTGTGATAGTGAGGGGTTAAATAAAATAACACATATATTACTTTTATTACAGCAACAAGCTTAGATAACGACGTCTCAATTGAAAAGGAAAATTATCACATTATAAAAGTAAATAATATGGACTAAGACTTATTGTTTGTTTATTGAAGTGTTATTTGACAGACACGTTGAGCTAGTGAAATGTGTCCGATAACAATTAATTAGGTGCCAGGTTCGAATCCCGATTTGGGCTTTTAATAAATATTGGATAAAACGTCAAGTAATTCGCAGTAATAGCGTTGAGTAAGAATGTTCACAGGATGTTTATAAGCTACAGTAGCTGAAATCGCTTAAGGTCAATAGTTTAGTTTTAGTTAAGTTAAAATATATAGGGAGAAGAAGAAACGGTAAACAGGTTCTTTTCAATTCAATTCGAAATACATTTAACAAAAAGGCCAAAAACAATTACTCATGTACCTTTATAACAGTATATAAAAAAAAAACTATTTTACATAATCATCTTAAATCGCTCATCTAAAATCTTTAAGAACTCTTTTATGTCTCGAAATATGTTTTACTGGACATTTATAAATAAACACAACCCTTTCAAACACGTCGTAAATCAAAATCTAAACGAACGCAGACTTTTCAACAATGAGTCAATATCTGTCTTCGGTATTCGGTAAAACGCAGTAAAACCGAGCGATGACTGACGAGCAGATAAGATCGGAATAATTTTTGAAGAACACATTAACTTTTTGTCTCCTATCTCCGAAGTTGGTGTCCCCTTTTGTGGCTTTATTGTTTTCTCTTTTTAACTCCGTGTGTAGTCCGTATTAATCATTCCCTAATGTGGAACTATTTTTGTCGTAACGCCCTTATCGCAACACCACAAGACAATTCGGTTGATTGTAGAGTAAGACATTATTTTATTCGTGTCATTTTACATCTAATCTAAAACAGCGCTGAAAGTATTATTAAATTGCGCTGTGTTTTAAATTCAATTAGAGCATAATGCTCTTTGTAGTGGTAAAATAACCCACTCCCTTTGAGTTAACATATCGTATGTTTTAATCGAGCGCTCCTAACCGGAAAGCGAACCGCGAAACATTGCACAAGATACAAACTTTACTCAAACATACAAAGTGAAGTGCAATAAAAAACGCAACAAACAACAACAAACGCGGCGAGTGTTATTCGCGTGTTATTATTAGCTGCAGTACGCATAAACAAGGTTACTGAGAAACATCGCCCCGGGCATATCGATGCGTCGACGGCCCGCGCTTTTAAAAAGCTAACCCGTCCCATAAGAAAGGGACGGCGCAGAGCACGTGGGAAGTGGATTCCGAACGCACGCATCCTTTCCCTCCCCACCACAACCCGCCGGCTGGAGCGCCGCGCGCACTTCAGTCGCGCGCCGACCGTCGCAACGGTAACACGTCCTGGAAAACCTGTGCCGGTGCCCATGCACCCGCCCTGACGTTGTGGAGTGAACGAGTTAGAACATCGCTGTGATTTGTTTTCAGTGCTACAACCATAAGTGATTGTGAACGTGACAAATAAAAAAATTGTGTGTTAAGTGCACTATGCGGTTGCATACGTTATGAATGGTCTGGACCGCTGCTTCTTCGATCAACGTAAGTGTTACGGTTTGTTAGCGAAATTGTGCAGTAATTACGAATATATCGCACTGCGGCTGCTGCAACCTATATCTAGATTTTCCGAAACGTTAGAATGGATTGAGAGATTTTGAACTTGTTTTTCATTCATAAACTCTCATGAATCTAAGGTATATTAGGTTATGTTATGAACTATTTTCGAAACTTTAATTATTAAAATAATATTAATTATATTTAAAAGGCAAGAAAAAGCATATTTTAACTATTTTAAGCTTTTTTTATATTATTTTCAGTAATTGAAGAATAATTTACTTAATAATTAATTACGAAAGCTATTTTACAGTATTATCCTTTACGTATGAGGAACGATTGTGAAACTTGAAACATTGAAAATCTAATAAGAAATAAAAATATTTTGTACGAAATTTATAATAAATTTCTTAAAAGTGTAAAAGCGGTACTCCTCGGAACAAAAAAGTAATTAAAAACAATTAAACATGCTTAGAGTAATGATACAAACAAACAAACGCTGTTTAAAAGCAGCGTCGTAACAGAAACATTTGTATCAGTTTAAGATAAGCACGTTACGGCTAATGAGCAACTACAGTGACTACTTTATTTTATTTTCTCAAGATAACTTAAAAGTAACAAGAATGATGTTACGATCGAACAAATTGATGATGATTTCGTTCAATTAAGCTGATAAAGGGCTAGACGAAATCGCCACGATTTGTTCGACGCTAAGACTATTTGAAAATTACGAAGAATCTTACGTCTGATTCGTTGAAATAAATTACACCATTTTTAAAGATAAGGATTAGATAGAATAAAAAGCTATTAATAAATAGCTTTCGTAAGTGAATGATGAATATTTGTACGTATTTACTTTTATAGTCTACATCGCTTAATTGTATTATTGTAAGAATAGGTCCACAAAATCAAGCGATTGTTTGTTTGTGATTATCTACTTTCTTAATTACTTTGTCTTCATATATGTAAATCATTATAGCCCTAAGTAGTATCTTTACAACTAAACTCGACTACATCTACTTAAATTTTCACTTCAAACAAATATGGAAGTACTAATCTTCTAAAGACACGACTAAATCTCGTCCCATTTAAATTTGTTACACAATAATTTATGAGAAAGTTTAACCAAAGAGGGTTTTGAAGAAAATATAATTTGTTTCGAAAGCAAAGATCTTATTTAATAAATTTCTATAACATCTCATGTTTCCGCGTGGCGTAGAATTAAGGATATTTTAAAGTAAATAGAAATGTATAGTTTTAAATTAATTAGAAACGAAAAACAAAGTAATTAGTTGAATGGTTTATGCATCATTATAAAAATACACTAGAGCTTAAAACTGTTATATTATGGAAATTTATCCATTAGTAAACAATTGGTTCCTTTTATTTCGTAATTCTCATCAAAAAATGAGTCATAGATGTATATAATGAATCTTTATTGTTCGGTAATACTTATTGTTTTTTTCCTCTTCTACAAATCACACGCTGCCTTTAGTTTATTTCTCATATTAGCTTATTTAAACATTCAATTTTTATTTCAAATAATTTTAGAAACTATTAATTCATTTATCGTAACCAAAACTAATCAATAATGATTCTCAAACTCATTAAAAATCTTTATTCAATATGAAAGCAATTCTCTTACTTATTGATAGTCAAATTAAAAACAAAATAACTTCAAACTTTCAATATTACTTTCGCTGCTATCTATATCAGTTCAAATATTTAAAATCCATCCTACACAAATAAATACTTGAAATCATATTTCATTCAAATAACAGCGAGGAGCAAAAAAATTTTGTTTGTCCATTCAGATGGATAGCCAATAAAGAAAACAAATTACACAAAGTTGTACCAACACCTTCTGACAAACATAGTTTAGTGACGCAAATAGTAAAAAAATGTATTGATATAGGCTAACCGCAAGACCACACATGCGATACCGTGACTGCAGCTCTATCGAGCACGCACGATGCTATTATGAGTTTACTATCAAACCCGGTTCCGCCCTTTTCTATTCACTTTTTAAGTCATTTACATCTCCTATTCTTATACGTTCATTTTTGAAAAACTTACAAGTTAATAAAGACTTCGATGTTAAAATAGTTTTATTTTGGTCTTTCGTTCTTCAATTTTTATAATTTGTTTAACATAGCCCAAAAACCAACACCATACTCCTTATAAAATTTCATGTGTGATCCATGACAAACACATGACAAATTGTGCCAATAACGGTCTGATTTTATGATTTTGATTTATGACTGACGTTTTATGATTATTCATATTTAATATAACTTGCATTAAAAATAATGTAGAAAGGTCGTTTTTAATATAAGGTACGTAATAAGTTTTACCTTACTAGGTATTGTTTGTATCTTGACAGCAAAATGCAGTGTCACGTCGTATTGCATTCTGGTTTAAATGAGATTCATCTTTATCGATTACATTATCTGCTACCGGCGAAGGAAATTTGTTTATGCTTAAATTTACATTTGTATTAGATTTCTAACCAAATTGAATAGAATATTGTTCTATTTTATCTTCTTTAAATATAACTTTGAATATGTTTACTTGCTTATAAATGAATATTATCGCGCTCGTAAGATCGATCTTTACAAAATTTAGTTGTACACAAAACGTTCCAAATGATTAATGTTATGTTTCAACAGTAAATCAAAGTTATTGAATTTAGAAACACAATTCACACGCGGAGTTATTTCAAATGGGTGTTTGTGGGGTGGTATGTTTTACTTACCGACTGCAGTCGACCTGCACGGAATCTTAACTATATCCCTTAAAGTTTCCGGTTAATTTAACCCGAGGTCGACACATGCATCCAAACGGCACTCAGAACAAAACTCCCACGTGTGTATTTAACAAACAATTCTCAGAACATCATTTCGTCATACAAAAACAATCCCTAATTGCGTACACCATTACGACAGTCTACATCTGTAATTATTACACAAATTCGAACCTTTAATCTGTAATCATGTCTAGAAGACACAATGGGTGACCAGAAATAATTATATTCATTCATATCAACACAAACTTGCATTGAATGTCAAACATCATCTACAATATTAATGGATCGTTGATTAAATTATTTCTGATACAGCGTTATATGACTCAGATATTGATAAATATATTGAGCTTATAATAAATGATGTATAACTCTAGAATGCTACTAATACTAATTTTATAACATATAAAAAAAAGTAATGGTAAGTTAGACGATTAAACTCAATATGACATAAAAACACAATATCTCCCTTGTTTGATGGTCCGGAGTAATCGTAAAGCCGATACAAATTGGTTTTAAAGGACCCCGGTTGTTGTATTGCTTTTTGTGAAGTTTATTATGATGCTCGGAGGCAATTGATGGCAGTCAATCTTGCGAAATATCTCTATACAGGTTATGTGTCAATTTTAATGTATACTTAACAACGCCGTGTTTCTCAATAATTTTATAAATAATCAAATATGACTCGGGTAATATTGCAAGATTGTAAAAACTACATGTAATCGACTACGATGTCAACAAAATCAAAAATTGTATATCATTACATAGTATGAAACGAAGTCGCTTACCGCTGTCTGTCCCTATGTATGTTTAAATCTTTAAGATTATGCAATGGATTTTGATACGTTTTTTTAATAGATAGTTTATGTTATGATACGTAGACGATATAGTTAAGTTACACTGATAATTATATAAGTTTCTAATGTGATGTTGAAAATAAACAAATTCTGTCTTTTATTTAGTATCACTATTGCACCCGTGAAAAACCGGGGCGAGTCGCTAGTAAAATGATAAAGGTTAAATGAAGTATTACAACTAATGGTAATAGACACTTTATTACAACCATTGTGAATAGACTCATGTTAATCAGTCTATGATAGTTTCATAATAAACATCAACAAAGCCTATAACAGATTAACAAAAGACTAATTTGATAGTGTACGTGCTGCTCATATTCGGTAATTACGAATCTGATAGTGAATGCGATAGTTTGGCAGCGAGTGGTAGCCATCTGTCGGTTTACTGCGAAATTGGGTTAAGCATTAATCATTCTGCTAATGATACCGATTCATATTTGTCGCACCCTGAGAAAAGCAGTTCACTGCTATTTTTTTTTTGCTTCAGTATGTATTTCTATTATACTAGCTTGATTAACTATTAAAGCATTATTTAATTATTCGTGAATTTCCTTGTATTATTGTATAACGTCGCGTTTTTCCGAACTCGAATTCAAAATCGATTTATTATTTGAAATATATTATGAAAACAACAAGCTTTTAGTATTTCTTAACGATTTAGCCAATTATCAAAATATTTGATTATTAAAGTATCCTAAAATTGAACATTTAAATTTATATAAATGTGATTGAAGCCTCCATCAAGATTGAATTACGATAGTTGATTATGCCAATTCGATATTTTCATTTCAGATTATTTGCTTATTTTTCTTTTATGTAACATCCAAAATATGGTAAATCTGGGTTACACCTCTCATTGTGGGCCACATCTGCACCAATGAATAAATGAATTCCTTATAAGGTGTCGGCACTATTTTTCAATTTTCTACCACAATACACTCGGAATGGATAACACTCATTACCATATATTGAGAGGCTTATGTTAGTATGATATTGATTGACGAGCCAGCCTGTTTGGTTTTATTTGTTGTGTAATGGGATTTGGACAACTGGCACGAAAGACGTAACTTCAGCAGGTAACTGATAACCATAAATTAAAGAATAAATGTAAACGAATGATGAAATATATTAAAATGATATTAAATTGTCACAAATAGAATATATTTTTGAATATTAAACGTAACAGGAGATTTTTGATACCGTTTTTTTATTGAAATGAATGTATCCGTTAGTTGTAACTTTTCTGAATACATCTTGATGTCTTTAGTTTGTTATAACGTACGCTTCCTTTGTTGATTATGCTCGGATGCAAGAAATGATAGGTTAGAATGAATTACAAATGATACAAGATACAATGAATGGGAATCAATTGGTCACGCCGACTATCTCAATTTTGCTACATGTAGCGCCATCTATTGTCACATAATGTCACTAGAGTTATTTCGTTAGTTTTAAATTTTTATTTATTCTGATATATTTCATTTTAAAATATTGTTTTATTTAATTCCTAAAGAAGTTTAATTGCATTTTATTAATAAATAAAGTCCAATTTTTTTTTAATTGGTTCAAAATTAGACAAATTATCTCATGACATAGATTATGTAATCTGGCTTTAGATAAAGAAATAAATTCAATTTTATCTTAAAATGTGCCCACGTCGTAAATTCAAGACCAACCAAATCACAAGATTGAGTGATAAATGGAGGGGCATGGATATCAATTTTGTGGACAGTAACCCTTGATTGATGTCCTATTTGGTCCCATACCTTTATCTTTGAATAAACCTCTGATAAAAGGGGTGATAAGCAAATAACAGCATTATTTTTAAATAAGCCCCTCCTTGGCCTCTGGTAAGGTCAGTGACAAAATTAATATTCGACGTTGATAGTAATTTGTTTTAGAGAATATATTAAATGACTGATGAAGCATTACCTATAAGTAAAGCGTAGAAGTCGAATGTGATACAATCTCTTTGATATCAATTGCCTTATTTCGTTATTTATTTTTTCTCTTAATTTTCTCACTTCGTCTCCATAATTATTCGAGAAACGTACGATCGTTTGAGAGTTCGTTCTGTAGAAAAAAAATATTCACGCCATCAATTTCCCGGAGGACTTTTCGTTTGAGATTAATTCCAACGAAAAAAGTAAAATACATTTGAGATTGTTTACATACGCTTTCACGAAATAGGCGCTTACATATCGCAATCATCGTTTTAGATTACTTAATGTAAACAACTGGTAAATATATGTATCTGACGTTTTACTCTGATATTAAATCTTATTTCAAATTATAATTACCTTTTACAGATCTATGCTTATATTTCAAATGCAAAAGTGTGTCTCTTACACATATTGAAGTAAATTTAATGAAATTTGATAAGAACAAAACTTGAATCTACATATACCTGAACCTACTAATACGTGACTTATACACTACGAAACTATATTTTAAAAAATTATAATTACATAACTCAATATATGTAATAAAATTACTTATATTTAAGGATGTGAAAAAGTTGTCCTTTTACTAACATGTATGTACCTAAATGCATAGTTTTGGAAACAAAATCCGAATACGAACATAACGTCGAGCACAGCTGTGCGATTTCGTGTCCTGCCATCCACATTGTAGAGCCCTGAAATACAATGCATGTACCCCCTTGTAGATGACTTTCTCAAGCGTGTCTCGGGATGGGGAAGGTCATGCATAAATGGATGGAGAGCTCTCTTAATCTCCACTCAGTGACACTATAGATTAGCCGAAACGACGCCTGCCCTGTCAATCAATGTAAGTTAAGGAAATGCTTTGGGGATTTGCATTTGCCGCACAGCACAAAATATGCGAGAGTAATATTTTTCCCGTATACTCCATGACTAGGATTTTTTTATAAATATGGGTATTTTACAGTTTTATAGTGTATTCTGTTCTATTCTTTATAAGAGACTTTAATACAAGAAAATTTCTTGCCGTTTAATAACATTTTAGCTTAAGAACTATCTCTGGTCTTTTAAATTAAACTTTATATGGGCCGTAAACAATAATTTAGTTAAATATATGTAGGTACTTAATGATTACCAATATCTAAAGAAAAAACGAAATAAAACCAGATATTACGTAACCAATATGAAAAGAAAAACATACATAAGGAAAGTTGACAGATACATCATTTCTAAAATCAATGACAGAAATGGTATTTACGAGTATCTCCAACGTTGAAGAATAAATAATAAGCTCGTTCAGTTCCACTCCTTGTTAGTCAAAGGATTATGTAAAGAGCCGTCTTAACGCATCACTTCCAAAAATGGGACCGAATCTGTTGACAGTTACAAATGTAACCACTTCTCCTTCTCATTATTATTCGTATTTAGTACCGCAATGAATGGCAAATGGATTGAGGTTTTCAAAACTTTGAAGGAAAAAAATGCTTTAAACTGTCGAAATGTGTCGACTCGACTTATTCCATCAGAATAGATAATTATAGACCCAATGCTTTTATAGGAAATTAAGATTTGTGTTTCGGAACTACAGTTGTCGGATTAATTTATTTTTGCGTGTTGTGCAGATCCTTTATGATTAGATTCCTAATTTGAATTGCTTAAAAAAAGCACGTACACACATTCCGTTATGTTGAATGATACTACAATATGCTTACTTGTATAAATACCGTATTTAGTTCCACCAATGAAACTAGCGTTCCTTTGATAAAATTCTACTAAATGTGATCTATTGTTGGTTCTGGCGTTGATAAAGAATAATGGTTCCAAAGTTGAAAGAGAGTCACGACCAAAATCTAAACGCATAGTTTGGTTTGCTTGGACTCGCGTGCTTTTGTTCTTTACACAATGATACTTAATGTCGTACACATGTTTTGGGTTCACATTTTTTTTTGTCAACTGACGTTCAGTAGAATGATTTACATCGTTCGTCGTCAAAACTTTGTTTAACTTATATTCATGTTTGGAATTGAAATAATTAATTTATTTTTATTATTTTGTTCGTTTAAAATTAGGATTTAAATTTTTTGTGAAGACATTGTAGATCTAGAATGTGACAGTTCATAAAGAATGCGGAATACCAGTATTTTAGTAGAAAAACAATTAAATAAGCAATACACAAGTTAATTGATACATCCGCTTCTACCTATTTTCTTACTTAATATTTTTAGTCACTTATTAAGCTTATTATTAGTAAACGCATTCATAATAATGTATTTTGTATTTTTGTTATAGACTCGATAAACTTGTCCAATTAAAGACTTTTTGACACAATCTTTATTATTATACATTTCTGTATCATAATTTGGTTTGATAATTAGAAAAAGGGAGTAATATTATAATCGGGTTTACTTTGTGTACAGGGCTTTGTGCAAGCCCGTCTTTGTAGGTACCACTCGTCATCTATTCTACCGTCAAGCAGAAATACTTAGTAATATTGTGTTCCGGTTTGAAGGGTGAGTGAGCCAATCTAACTGTAGACACAAGGGACACAATAACTTATTTCCAAATGTTAGTGACGCATCGGAGATGTAAGGAATGAATAAAATTTCTTTCCATGTCATAGTCTATAGATGAACCAATAGATCACTTACTATCAGATGGCCTATTCACCCGATCTCCCCGTTCGACTACTTATAAAAAAATAACGGTTAAATACAATCATTTTAAAGGAGTTATTTTATTGTATTATTTACAATTTTCGAAAAGTTACTAATCATCTCGAAAATCCCTATCGTTATATAAACCTCCAATCCAGAAGTTGAGAAAAGCGCAATTTGTCACCGAATTACGCACACGTTTTACAAACTTCCACGTTTTGAAAGACAAGGCAACGCTTGATAAGCCATTAGGGATTTGTAAACATAATTTGCTCGTTCTCTACTAACGATAATATTTAAACGTGACGTTAACGAAAATTAGAGAGACATTGTGTAACATATAAATTTGTGTATATTCAATTTAGGAAATTTTAGGAAAAAAAATATTGTATTTTTTCCTAAAATTTGCTACATCGTAACCAATGAAAATCTAACATTTGAGTAAAATTAAATATAAACCATTCTTATTGTTTGTAGATAACAACGTTTACAAAAATTGGCTGAATTGCTTACTTGTTATATTTTGTAACATATTATGTTGTTATTAAAGAGAATCGGTTTAACTGTCGAATTAAATAATGTTTTTGCGGGCGAAAAACAAGTGGCCGGCAGCGTTTTGTCAAAACGGTTGACATATCGCCGTACGTCCAACGATTCTGTAAACCGTGTTAGTGTCCTAGATTTTACCGAAAAAAAATTCCAACCACGAAAAATTTACCGGTCCAAAAATTTCAACCCGAAAACTGTTGTTGAGATAACGTGGCCGACCAAGTTGAAATCGCCTCCAGCGATGCGGTACAATGTACTTTTATTAAAGCAGACTTTAATAATTCAGTATGATAAATTTTAGTTGCTACTGCTTATATATATTGAGTAAGTCAACAAAAGATCTTAAAATTTATGAAATTTCTTTTACGCAAACTGATAATGTATTATAGATATGATTTATGCAAAACTCGGTATCTTCACTGATTCAAACAACTATATAAACTTTTTTAATCGTTTTAAAATTATATGCATGTAGTTTCATATGAATATTATTGACACCATCTCATCGAGACAGTTACATCGTCACATGTGTTTTTGTTCTTTCATTATTTCGAGAGAGGATTAAGCGGTTTCCTCTGCCCGAGATGCATCTGTCGTCTGTCATGTAATGTTCGGATTTTCAACATTAAAAGCTATTTCGAGTTATTATTATTGAAAATCTATCCAGATACAAAATAGCTCGAATCTAAAATATTACATACATTTTTAGGACACAACTGATAAATGGTAAGTCATAGATTAAAGGCAGTTTTTAGAGTGTCTTCAGTTACAAAACGTTAATGTTTTACTACTGGGTAAATTCTTTCTGGTCTAAGAATGTTGATGTAAAGGATTTATTTGACTACATCCGTGGTCGAGTGGTGTGTACACCGGTTTTCATGGGTAGGCCACTCCGAGGTCCCGGATTCGATTCACGACCGAGTCGATGTAGAAAAAGTTCTTTAGTTTTCTTTGTTGTCTTTGGTCTGGGTGTTTGTGGTACCGTCGTTACTCCTGATTTTCCATAACACTGTTTTACCTACTTACATTGGGATCAGAGTAATGTATGTGATGTTGTCTCATATTTATTTATTTATTTATTTATTATTGCTTCTCCCACCACACGAATCTTCTATGAACTAATGGACCATGGTTTCATTTGTGTATATAATTATTCACATCGATAATAAAATAAAGTACCATTGTGACCTTATCTCCGTCGATGCGTAGTTCCTGTTTGTTACACATAGAGAATAGTCTAATACTCAACAATAAAACGTCAAAATGTTATTCAATATCATCATAACTTAGATTGAAACAAGTTTAATTAAAAAACTCCCTGAGCCTTTTATAACACGAACTAGATCGAGAAATCAGAACGAATCCATTAAGTCAATTGTAATATATTGCTTCTAATCAAATTTTTGTTCAATCATTGCTTTAATGTAATTGCATGATACGTCTTCAAGTGTTCTCATCTGATCAAACTTACCGCTTTTATTGAACTACTATTCATAGTACGTTTATTTTACTATATAAACTTACTTATAAAAACGTTCATGTTTTTTTATGCAAATACTTAATCTATGATATCAATATCAATACATGTTTCAGGAGTCAAGATGGCCCAGTGGTTAAAACGCGTGCATCTTAACCAATGATTGCGGGTTCAAACCCAGGCAAGCACCGCTGATTTATGTGCTTAATTTGTCTTTATAATTCATCTCTATCATCACATCACATCACATCGTGCTCAGGGAAGGAAAACATCATGAGGGAACCTATATGTGTCTAATTTCATCGAAATTCTGCCACATGTGCATTCCACCAACCCGCATTGGAACAGCGTGTTGGAATATGTTCCAAACCTTTTCCTCAAAGGGAGAGGAGGCCTTTAGCCCAGCAGTGGCAAATTACAGGCTGTTGTTGTTTGTTGTACATGTTTCAGCAATTTTCGATGGATTTAAAAAAATAAAATAAAAAATATTTGAAGTCATTAATAAATACATACTATTTGATTCAAAAGTAAAGCATTTTTTTTTTTTTTTTTTTTTTAATTTATTTATTTTAAGAGCTTAGTCACCATTTGTGACTATGTCGCTCTGTTAGTTATATTACAATTTTTTCCTTTTTTATTTCCTTAAACTTAAACATTTGTTACATAATTTGTATAATAATTTTGCTTCTTTGCTCCCAGGAAATGCCAAAAAACTTATACAATCTACAATAGTTAGTCTGCTTTTAATATTCGAATAAATATCATGTCTAATTGACTCACTCCGAACACATTCCAGTAAAATATGGTAGATATCTTCAATTACACCACATTCGGTGCAATTGGCGGTTGTTACTTTTTTCATTAAGTATGCAAATGAGTTTAATGGAAGGTGTCCGGAACGAAGTCTTAAAGCCGTAATAAGGTCTTGGCGACTAAGGTCACATTTATCTATCCAGGGTTTATTCCAAGGTTGCGGCTGCATTGTTCTATACCATATGCCTTTTTCTCTTGAGCGTTCATCAAAATATTCTCTCCATAAGTACATACATTTTTCTTTATGCATCCAAATAACATCAGAGAAATATGGGTCCACTGATATTGGTATACCATCCACATTGGCCTGTTTTGCAAGATGGTCCACTATCTCATTGCCAGTTATTCCAATATGTGATGGTATCCACTGAAGAAAAACAGATTTTGCAGTCTTATTTAACTTTTGAATTTGGTCTAGGATAGTATATGCTATTGAAGTACCTCGATAACTGGTAGTGCATTTATGTAAATGTTGAAGAGCACTTTTAGAGTCTGTTAAAATTACAAAATTTTGACATTCAATAGAATCAATATATGACAATGCCTCCGAAATTGCTTGTAATTCAATGAACATTATACAATGGTATTTGCTGAGTTGAAATTTCGCATAGTTTTTAGTTTGTGCATCATACAACGCTCCACCTGAAGTACTTATCTCTTTTGATCCGTCTGTAAATATTTGATAATGATTTTTGTATGTATTGTCAATAAATTGGGTAACTACACTTCTAATATCTGTTAAACTATATTTATTTTTTGGATTTTTTAAAGGCAAAAGGTTACATCTAACAACGTTATTTACTTCAATACTGCTAACCCAAGTTTTTAAAGAGAACATGTCTAGCTGTTTACTACGTTGAACAGGGATCGATTGTAATTCAGCATGGATTGTAATCAGTAAGGGTTTTCGTTTATTTACCCAATAGCTAAGAGTTTCATTTGAGTTAGTAATGTTACAAAGTAGCTCTATAACCTTATTGTTTTCTAAGGATCTTGATTTGAGCCAAAATTTTCCTGCTAAGTATCGCCTACGGATAAATAATGGTTGCAAACAAAGTTCACTCTCCATGACGTGGATAGGAGTAGTTTTAATAAAGCCCCCTATAATTCTCATTGCATGATTTTGTATCGTGTCTAATTTTTTAAGGTTTCTCTTAGCAGCATTGGCATATAAAAAGCAAGCGTAGTCAATTCTACTGCGTATTAACGAAATGTACAAACGTCTTAAGTGTTTAGGGTGAACGCCCCAACCCGAACCGGCTAATACTTTAAAAACATTAAGACATTTTGAAACTTTTTGTACAATTTCATTTATATGTTTACCCCACCGTAATGAGCGATCCAACCACATCCCAAGATATTTTATTGATTCGACATATTGTAATACAGAATTATCCACTTTTAATAATATTTCATTTTGTTTTCTACCTTTCGAAAATAAACAGACCCTAGTCTTTTTTGAAGAAATATGAAGACCTATTTTACTAATTTGTTCATTAAATATATCTAAAGCTTTTTGTAATTGTATTTGTATATAACTAATGTTTTTGTTTGAAGCATATATCACATAATCATCAGCGAACTGGGAGATGTTAATAGAATCAGGATATGCTTCACAAAATACGTGAATCGTAGCTATATTAAATAATAGGGGTGATAAAGGATCACCTTGTGCCAGACCTAAACAAATAGATCTTCTAGAATTATAGTCTTTACCACGAATATTAAGCCAACGGTTGCTAAGAAAGTTCCAGAGGTAGTTGCAAATTTTAAGACCTACACCAAATTTATGGAGAATTTTTAAAAGTACTGAAATGTTCACATTGTTGTATGCGTTATTTATATCGATAAAACACGCAACCGTAGAATCCTGTCTAGCAAAACCGGTCTGTATATGAGTAATTAGGGTACTTAAATTATCGTAGCAAGATTTTGTCTTTCGGAAACCTATCGTATCATTAGAGAATAAACGATTTTTTTCGAAATACCATTCTAATCGTTTGTTAAGGATGGAATGGAAAATTTTGCACAAACAAGATATCAAGGATATAGGGCGGATCGAAGAAGTAAGCTGCAAGTCTCTTCCTGGTTTTGGTATAAGGACGATATCTATGTTACGCCACTGATGAGGGACTATATTTAGTGAAAAGAATTGATTATATAAATAGCACAAAATGAGTTGTCCTTTTTCTGGTAAATTTTTTAACATTGAATATGATATACCATCACATCCAGGGGCTGTGTCGGTCGATTTAATAGCCAATGAAATCTCTTGCATAAGGATAGGAGTTTCCAGACTGCTATTGAGAATATTAAAATAGGGCTTGGGTGGCAGAACATAATCGGGGCTTAAAGATTTTAAAACATCGTGAGTAAGTTGTTCATTGATATAAGACTTAGTAGTTCTATACCCTCTAATCCAACGCATACGTTGCCATAACTCAGTTGAAGAAGAAGATTGATTTAACGACGAACAATATTTTTGCCAACATTTAGAATCAGCTTTTCGAATTATTTTTTGCAATTCAGATATTTTATTTTGTAATATACCGAGGTTGTTTGGTGTAGGGTTTTTTCTAAAGTTAATAAGAGCCAGCCGACGTTCTGCAACTAATTTTGATAATTCACTATTCCAATATGGTTTCGGCGTGAAAGTAAATGTTGGATTTTGATTTATATAACTAACCGGAATATATATATCAGCTGCTTTATTTAGACATGATATAAAAAAGTCGTAAGCCTGTTGAGGGTTTTCTGGCAATCTTAAGTCAGAGAATATGCGTTCAAGATATTCTCGATAAGATGTCCAATTAGCTTTTTTATAATTCCTTTTTTTAAGCGGCTTAAGTATAGAGTGAATTGAAGTTGTCAATTTAATAATAAGGTGATCACTTCCTAATGTCTCATTAGTAACTTTCCAATTAAATTTTACAGACACGTCCGATGACGCTATTGATATATCCGGAGAAGATTCTTGTAGAATACCGTTAACTAGTCTTACACGGGTTGGTGTTGAATCATTTAAAGTTACAAAATTACTATCTAATAAAGCGTTATAGATTTGAATACCTCTTGGATCTATCCTATTAGACCAATTTGTATGATGTCCATTAAAATCTCCCAAAATAAGTGTGTTTTTATCAACTAAAGAAAATAAATGATCCCAATCACTCTGACTAGTTCTCACCGAGGAAGGGCAGTACACTACAATTACATTCTGAATATGTGAACAATTAAAAATTTTAACAAAAATTATTTCAATGCCTAAATTGGGCCTAGAATTTAAGTTTATCCTTTGAGTTTTAACAGACCGGTGAGCCAGAACTGCAACGCCTCCATAACTATCTTGTCTATCCTTTCGATAAATATTATATATTATAAGTATATAGTATATAGTATAATTATAAGTAAAGCATTTGTTTATATATTCCAAACAAAGTTGTACACCAAGACCTAGGAATCTTGGTAAGCTGCTACGAGTGGCCACAAGTCTAGAATCTGGTCTTTATAGCACTCGTTCACGACTAGGATCAGGTATTAAAGGGATGTAGTAGTTGCAAGGTATATTTATGTCATTAACGTTGCGCTCATATTACTTCTGTATAATTGTTAGTAATTATTAAAGATATATTATAGCATAATTGAAGCATTCGAAGCGATATTAATAAAGATTTTTATGTACGTATTTTTGTATTATTTAATATACAGCTTTTAATATTAGGTAAAGGAATAAAAATATCGTTCACATTCTTTGCTTTTTTTGCTTTTAGTAAAAATGTTTATTAATATGATAAACATAACATATACAAATAAATATTGGACAACATCACATACATTACTCTGATCCTAATGCAAGTAGCTAAAGCACTTGTGTTATGGAAAATCAGAAGTAACAAACACCCAGACCCAAGACAACGTAGAAAATTAATGAACTTTTTGTACATCGACTCAGCTGGGAATCGAACCCGGGACCTCGGAGTGCTTTACCCATGAAAACCGGTGTACACGCTATTCGACCAAAGAGGTCGTCGTGATAAGGCTTTAAATGCTAATTAAATATTATTTCTCAAGTATACATTAATTGCTACGTGTGTTAACGGAAAAGTAAGAATAGTTAAATATTTCTCTATACATAGTAGATTATCTCAGAACAAAAGTTAGCACTTGTTCGAAGTCGGGGTAAGTAGCTAGTAGCTTATAAACTGTTAAACCAATAAATAACATACTGATCCACTGCCACCATTTAGTTTTGAATGTTTATAGAAGCAATCCTCGCATGTTGATGAAAATTAAAGCAAAACAAACAATACAATAAGCATAAAAAAACATGTATAAAACCTAACCACGACTAATTAGTAGACATCGTCCACACGTTAATATTTTACTAGTACAATTTCTATATAATGTTCTAACCTGATTATTTGCCAATCGACTACATTATATTTTAATAGCCTTTTATTAGGAGTCTTTATCTGAAACTAAAGAATTTATTTTATAAATTTATAAAATTGAATAGGTAAACATATATATTACGACAAGGTGAGTCTTATTTATAGGCGTAAATATTCCACTAAAATACAGCCATAATTAAACGGCTTCATTTGGGTATGTGTGTAGTTTATTGTAATCAAAAATATCGTCATTCATTCAACTCTAAGTAATAACGTGCTTCAGATGAAAGTTCTCTCTCAAAGCCCCTTTGCGTGATGTTGAATCCATGAAGGTTACTTAAAATATCACATGATCTAGGGTTTTTAGGTTAGGCTAGTGTTGCAATGGAGAACAATCTTTATAAAAATTATTGAAGATGCTCGTGAAATATAGATAAACACGAAACAAATTTCTGAAAAGTTCATCATTATAAAGATGAAAATCAGACGTCGCCGACGACGACTTAGAAGTCAATTGGATACGAATCAGTGGTTTTGAATCGTGTAACCAAATCAGTTTCAGTTGTTTAATCGTCTTGAGCGGATGGCTCATTAATAATGTTCTAAAAAATCACATTTAATTCACGAAAAAATCAATGTGCTGTTCTTTAAGAAATTACTTCATTTTGTGGTGGTACCCAACGGGTACACAATTCCAATATGTATCCTTTGATTATCATTATTATTAGACTCAGTATCACTTTCTAATATGTCATGATGTGAACTGTGACACGTTTTAAGTTTATTCTCACAGAGTGCTCTACTGTAAAGTTTCAACTTTTAAATATATGACATAAACCAATCAATTAAAACCAGTAACAATATTAAAAGAATATGTCTGAGAAAATTTTATAACAAAGTTTTCGTCTATGATGATAGGTTACGTGCGTAGGTTTTAGGTACAAAAAAGCCTATGTTCTTCCTTGGTGGTCAAGCTTGCTGACATTTCAAATATCTTCACATTCCGTTCAGCGGTATAGCCGTGAAAGCTAAGCTTTCGCATTAATAAATATTAGAATAGATTTAAATCTTTTCTGTCCAGCAACTGTTGAGCAAAGAATGACAAACAATTTCTTCTATTTATACATACGAGTACGTTACCACCTCAATATAACGCTTTCACCGATGTTGTCAAATCATTTCATTTGTCAACATCGTAGTTTATAGAAATGTCCCAGAGGGTGTAATATGATGTCATATTGCAAATTGTTGAAACGTTTATTTCATATGGAGCCACGAAAGGTGCTGTTTCATTTTAAAAATTAACATTATATTTATGATTGGACTTGTTTGACGATTACGTTTCTGTGAAATTGTATTTGTTTTGCGAAAATCGCGATCGCTTCGTGGTCGGATAGTGGAGTAGGCAGCGTATACAACGTCGGCTGTACATGTATGGGGTGTGGTTTATTTTAAATGATTTTGCGTTTTGTTGCATTTCATATTGCTATTAACATACAAATCTCATACAAACTATCATGAACTAGGTGGAACAATTGTATTGTTCGAATTTCGAATGAGAATATTTTAAAACCTTTAGAAATAAAATTTAAAATATTTAATGGAATGGTTTTATTCCTGAAAGAGTACAGATTAAAAAGAAAATTGAGTAATATATGTTGTAAAGTCGAGTGAAATTACTAAGCATAAGATTTCGATTCATTATTTACATTACATCAATATATAAAAAAGAAAGTGGTGTTAGTTACCCTACTTATCACTCAAGAACGGATGAACTGATTTGGGTAAAAATTGGTGGAAAGGTAGCTTAGAACCAGGAGACAGATATAGGACGTAAGGACGTACTTTTAATCCCGTTCGACCGCGTTTCTGTGAAGTCAATATAAAACGAAAACGCATCTGACATGGAATAACAAAACAGAAATTACACATTATAAAGATCTTAAAAAAGTCAGTCAAACATTCTGTAGTAGATTTTGTATCGGCGTTGCAAGTCGGGGCGAATCACTAGTTATTCATATTTATTACTTATAAAGTAAAACTAAAGAACTGATTTAACAAGAACGCGCTACGTAAGTTTATATCAGTTGAAGTCGCTCAGCGTTTATAACGTAATCGCGTATGTAAAGCTTACCGCACTAAAGTACACAACTTACCCCCTTGCGTATCGTAAATTTACGATGCATGCGCTACGGGAATTTCGTTACGGTACGCCTTAACTGACTTCGGATTTCATACACCAATTTTTACACTATCCACTAGTGGTGTATCAAGATATTTGTATAAAAGGAGAATGCCCAATAATAGTATCGCAAAAAATCTTCTTGTGTCTCTTTTTTATAAACTTAGTTATTATAAAGTAAAATTAAACAAATTATTTTAAATATGATGACATTATAATATCTCCGGATAACTTCAAACCAAAAAAAAAGTAGTTGTTTCGTCTACATTGTATATTTATAAAATCGATCAACTCAGTCCGATTATGATGACGTTGCGAGTTTCGATTCTTATTTTTAAAATTAATTTCCAAATATACATATAATAGAATTTTTTACATTTTATCTAAAAATACTTAAAATATGCATAACACTATTATAATATATGCAATATGCATTAAAAAGACTTTTTGTTTATATAGATACAATTTATAAACAGATAATTAATAAATAAATAATCGATAACTAAATCGATAATAACTTTTACTTCTGTCTGGCAGCACGAGTAACATGTCACTCAGTAACTGTTTTCATTGTTTGTTTTAAGCTCGTGGTAATATTTTAGTACGTGTATAACAGCATTGGTGTTAGTATAAGCTAAAGTGATTGTGAGGCTGAGACTCCTTTGCTTTAGTTATACTTTTAATCCTTGCAGAGTTTACCTTGTGACTTATAATTTAACCACAGTGATTGTGAACGACGTGAAAACCCACCTGTCACTTCATCAGAGAAACGGCAATTAAACCAAGAGATCAGCAGGCGCGTACGTTTAATGATGTAAATGCACCAGCCCAATTTTTAGATAACATTTTTGAAGAATATTGTTATATTTTTGAAGAATATAAATGATTAATATGAAATAAAATAATTTTTGTATATTGCCTAATTGTTTTATTTCTCTCTCTCTCTTTCATTCTTTCAACAGCTGTCACTGCTGGGCTTATTTTCAAACCATAGCGTACCTTAATATAGATTTAACAACTACTTTTATTTTATTAATAATACTTTTATATTTATTAATTCCGGAGTTTTAGCCATGTTGTTTTATTTTTATATGTTTCTGTAGCATTATCACTATAAAATAAACATGAATTAAAGTTGACACAAAAAATTTTGTGGCGATACTAAAGTCCATAGTATTTTGGGCATTCTCCTTTACTATGTATATATAGCTTGTCTGGTCTTGAATACGGAATAATGGAATAATTATTTTTATTTTTCAGTTTTAATCTTTTAACCTCGTTGGTCTAATGACTAGACTAAAAGATTGTATGTCTTGAATTTTATTCCCAGGTCAGTCCGATATAAAGTTATTAGTTCTTTTTTCCACAAATTCTTAACAACAGCCTTGAAGATAAAAGCAGTGTTTACAAACAAACAACAAATATCAATTAAGACCGATGATCCCTTTTGAAGTGGTGTTTGATTTTATGTTATACGGGATCGTTAAAAAAGATGCACAGGATTTAGCTCATATTTTTGTGCAATATAATATGCTCTGTGCAATTGGCAATCAAATAATCGAAGTCCATACTAAAGAAGCAGCAATTACACAAAACAAGTTATCATTCGTCATTACATTTATATATTTATTTCTTTGAATCGGCCTCGGGCGCATCAATAATAAAATACGAATAAATAAACCTATATCGAAGTAACTTATCAGCTCCTAATATCAATCGATTGTCTTTCTGTTATTTAGATAACGTCAATCAACTAGCTTGACAAATAATTATTGTCACTAAAGGTCCCACTGAGTGATTCGAACTTAAATGTTTCACTCGAACTTAATCATGATATAAAGTTTAAAATAAAAACGTATTTTGACGAAATACAATATAAATAATTATTTTATTTATCATTTGCCTTTTACCGATTACTTGTGTTTATATTACCGTGTTTTACGATAAACATAAAGTCGACAACCAAATTAGTTAATAGTTCTAAATATGTTACAAATAAAATCTGCTCTAATTCTCATACTTAAATCATTTTTTTAAGTATCATCAAATATTATCATACAAAATAACTTACTATAAGGAACTTTATCTTGCTATCCAATTTAAATAGTACTCCAAACTTCTTATATCTATATAATGACTGACCAAAAAAAAGATTCTACCTTTTATACCCATATTCCATTGTGCAGGCAAAACTATCGTTCCCTTTCACGACGACGCTCGTGAAACGCTGCCGGTTTTTCAAAGTAATGACATTAAAAAACAACCACCCGTATTTCAGCTTTGACCTAAGACGCAAAATAATTTTAGCAAATTCAACAAAGGCCACCGTGAGGAATTTCACAATGGTACGCCGACGCCAAATTTTTCTAATGACGCCGGTTCAAATAGAGTGAAAGAGAATTTTTCGTACCGTCTGCTCGCTGGAATAATGACGTCCTTACTCTATGAAAGGCCTAGTTTCGCCGTCGGCCATATTTTAATTTCGTGTCGTTTCACGCTACGGGTGGATCGTATTTTTTTCCCCGGCGCGCTTAGTGTGCGCCCGTGACCTATTTTCTGCGGGCCCTCCAAATTTCCACGCTTTGCCGCATATCCCTTCATAACTAATTGCTATCGATTTCCTTTCAAATTATGTCATGTCTCCTAGTAATCATACTAGTTAGGGTTACTTACAATTTCAGCGAGATTAATATATAATTTAAGCTTGAATTAAATTATCTTTAAATATATAACTCTTATAAGCTATATGATAAGCAATGTTAATTAAATGTTTTGCTGAAAACAAACAAGATTATGTAACAAATTATATAAAATTTCTGAGCAGTACACGTTGCGGAAATACTTGGCACTAATAGCACCTTAACCTTAAAACAGAACATACCTGCATCGAACATGACAACAATTTTATCTCAACTTTTTAAAGAAGAAATATCGTAATGATCACGCAGGACAAACTCCTAAGTATTAAATTTGCGAATGCATATTTTGAAAGAAAATTCTTAAACACTTCACGTAGAAAACATTGTAGTGGCATAAACTTTAAAACCTCATAAATTGGAGACTGTTTTACTATCAGCAACCATTCTACTTTACGATACCAAAACTTCATGCACAGCCTCGCAATAAGCCAGGAATTTGGGGAATTCGAACAAATTTTATTTCTTCGCGTCTATAAGTTTTGTATTTTATAGGTCAATCGTGCTCTTGGCAGACGAGAAGTCATATAAGCGGCGCCGATTCTTGTCATAGACATCTCTTTTCCAATAGCGATAAAGCAAATAATTTAAAATACCAAATATCGCTTGATACAAGTAACCTATATTCTTCTTAAACTCCAATTCCAAATAGTCGAGGTTAACAAGATGCTCGCTATATTTCAAAATAGATTCAATTTAGATAATGCAGGGAATGTCCCTGATGTTTGCCATTGTAGTTATAAATTACTATTATTCTGCTTTTATGAAATTATCGATCAATTAATGACGACGAAAGCATCCACTTAATTTAATCTAAATAAAGTCCAATGTACATATGTCGATTATGTGTTGTGTCCCGCGAAGTTTTCGCTAGAATAAGTTTATTATAATCTGATATCATATCCGAGTTTATATGAAAGAATATTTTGCCCACAATTTCGTGTAGCACACCACGTCTGCGGAAATGTCGACGGTTAATCTCGTCGCTTTCGTGACCTAATTATTAAAAGCGGCAGCAACTTTATCTCCTTATTTCTATCTTATTTGCGCAACAACACAAACGTCTTTAATGACATTATGAAGATGTATTCATCTTGTTCTTTTAATTATTTCTATAAATATAAACATAACTGCTAGGGCAGTTAATAGGTTTTGTTGATCAAAGAGTAAAAATATATTTTATCACGATCGAAGACAATTTTTAATACAGACTCATAAATTCAAAATTGAAGATTCGCTCCGTGTGACTTACTGTTTTAGTATTCCTAAAACTACGTACTCAATCGGGACCTGACCGTCAGAAATCGACGGCTATCCCGAAAGCGTGACTTTTGCCCCCAGAATTGACGCGAGGCGCGGGTGTCAGGGCGGGGTATTGATCGCTCGGGCCACTTCGGAGCGGCTCGGCTAGGCTCGCCCGACTTCGGGCTTACTTAAGGACCGTCGTGCTACCGCGGTTGCAGGCATCTATTTGGTCAGTTGGCGTGTCAACTTTCGTAGGAGTTATATTAAGTTTAATTAGGGCAAGGTTACTGGTGTAATCATTAAATATCAACAACTTGTATCAAAAAATAACCAATAGAACAAGACAGTACAATTAAATCGATCGATGTTTATACAAAGTAATCAAAAAAACTTAATGAAATTAATACTTCAATGATACAACGATAATTAAGTATACGAAACATAATTGAATATTAAACTTGCTTATCTGTAATTCGAGTGTTCTCGAAATACAATTCGCAGCTGAATGGCGAAGAATTGTGTTGGTAGGCCAAATATAAGGAGATTGGGATGTCAACTCATGCAAATACGAAGGTAGATTCGAATATATTAAATAAACAATTTGCCGACAATTCGATTCAGAGAAGGTAGAGATATTTGCAAAATTATTTTCGATCATATACACGTCCATGAAAGAATTGGTCGAATCGAGAATACTTTGAAGAAAAATTGCTTTAACATATTATTACTGGTAAGGTAAGTTTTCGTAATCGGGTGTCCACTATATTTAAATATAATATTATTGAAAAATAAGTTGAAACGCAATGCTAAACAAAAATAAAATTACAAATATTTTCAAGTATTGGTAATTAACAAGATTTTATTTAATGTAAAGCTGCTAGTTCTGACTGTTTGAATAATCGGCAACAATTTTTTTTTTACTTTTACTCTTAAATTATAGGTACATAAAATAAACTAAAAGTAAAACAAATAAGTAGCTAAATGGCAGAATTCCACCCGATGCATTCTAACTGCGTGCTTACGATATTTTCTTTCATGGACGATGTATGATGTACCTATTAAAAAACAACATAGTTGTTCCCCACGGTTCCACTAGCGTATTAAGGATTTTGTTAGGTGTTAGTTATTAAGATATCCTTTATACCAAATTACACATACTTTCACATTTATAATATTAATATAGGCGAAGTTCCCGAAAGCTCAGGTTGTTGACCCAGCGTTCTTCGATTAATAGTTACGTGTACTACCCATAGTGCCTTCGTAATAAACAATATGTAAAGTATATGAATTAAATTCGTATATCTTTCATGAAAATCAACGAATGCCATTGCTAAATATAAATTATTTCAGAGCTGAAGACGGTTTACATCAAGTTAACCGAAAAGAAAAATATAACACAAATGATTTCGGTGAATAATGAGCATGGATTTGAGACTGCATTTTAAAATAATATAAAAGGGCTGTTCTAAAATACTTCATAAGTAATTCTAATTCCGATAGTTGTGATATAGTTCGGTATTTACATTCAATTGTTAATAAAACCAATTTATTAATTAGTTTACTTTGCGTGATTGTTTTGGGGATGTAGGTATATAAATATAACTGATATTAATAATAAATTAGACGGAATACTGTTTGGTTATCGAAACGTGATCAGTTAATTATTTATTAATACAACTCGTTATAGAGCTGCCTAATGAAATTGTGGCATAACTTCACGTTAAATAAAAATTTTAATATTGTTATTATTATTTTACAACAACAGCCTGTAAATTTCCCAGGGCTGGGCTAAAGCCTCCTTTCCCTTTGAGGAGAAGGTTTGTAACATATACCACCACGCTGTTCCAATGCAGGTTGGTGAAATACACATGTGGTGGAATTTCTATGAAATTAGATACATGCAGGTTTCCTCAAGATGTTTTCCTGCACTTCTGAGCTCGGGATGAATTATAAACACAAATTAAGCACATGAAAATTCAGTGTTGATAATGACGGGGTTAAACCCAGGCAGGGTTTGAACCCGTGATCATCAGTCAAGATGCATGCGTTCTAACCACTGGGCCATCTCGGCTGAAATTCCAAATCAACACTGTAATAGGACTGTCTCTAACAAGAAAGTAAAAGAGAATTCCATCATACGCGGTAAACTTTTCAGCAATCATGAATGGAGATTGAAAAATTCAATTTTTATTACGAACGCGTATTCGCTAAACTATCGAAATGAGAAATCCACTGGGGTACGGTCCGGAGGTCATGTTTTGTTTTCTTTATTATTACGCGCGAACAACGCCGCAAAGTACAATCGAAACGTTTTCATTTCGGCAACGCATCAGAGCATATTCCGGCTGCCGGCCGGATCTGGGTCAGAATACACCCGTATTCGGTTTAATTGAAAAAGTTAAATCGGCCATTTTCACGGGATCGTTTCGTTTTTTTTTTTTCACTTTACCGAATGTGCCATGCGTCTCAGAATAACTCCTCCGAATTTTATTGGGGTTTTGTTTAAATTGCACACGGAAGTTTTTCACAGAAGTTCACACGAGTAAAGCAAGAATAGCCATTTAAGGAACTTATTCGGCACTCTACTTCAGTAAATGATTCAAATCGACGTCAATCGAAAAACTATATAGGATTTTAAATTAACATGGTTATTTTCAATTTTTCGGGATATTATGGTAAATATCCCGAAATTAATAACTTTAATAATAAATCGAAAAGATTACTTGAATTACTATAGAAATAGATTAAACTAAACATTTTGGAACTTATTGCAAAGCAGCTTGGTGGTAGGGCTTTGTGCTAGCCCGTCTGGGTAGGTACTACCCACTCATCAGTTATTCTTCCGCCAAATAACAGTAACAGTAACAATACTCAGTATTGTTGTGTTTCAGTTTGAAGGGTGAGTGAGCCAGTGTAACTACAGGCACAAGGAACATACCATCTTAGTTCCCAAGGTTGGTGGCACATTGACGATGTAAGGAATAGTTAAAATTTCTTACAGCGTCATTGTCTATGGGTGATGGTGACCACTTACCATCAGGTGGCCCATATGCTCGTCAGCCAACCTATAACATAAAAAAGCAGAAATCGAAAAATCAATTCAGTTTCGTTACAAAACGTTCAAACATTAAAGGAAGTAAAAAAAAGTCAGAAGAATACCAGTAATAAATTTTCTCTTCTTATAAAATATTTTTAATAGGTAATTAGGCTTAGTTCAAAAGACAATCTTCAACGGAAGACCAATAAAGTCTCCTCTCCCTGATATAATTACAAGATGAAAATTGTAATTCACTTCTCATTGTTTGTTTTGCTCGCGTTTCGGACTCTGGTAAGTTAATAAAAATAAATAGACGACGTCCATCTCTCGGTGACTATTGAGTTTTTATTACCCTGTTTACAATCCACGGTCGATCTATCAACTAAAAGTGGGGACAGCGAAATAATTTATGGATTGTTTACTAGCCATATGCTTTCTAATAACAAACTTCGTCACTTATTTCAAACTTCGATCAATTATCTTAATTCAAGGGGACATATTCAATAAAAACAAGTCGCTTTTTTAAATTTAATTATAACTTTTATTTATATATATATACTAAAACGATGTTGACTCAAAATATCTATAAAATAATATAATGCAACAATTAAGTCAATTCACAAAGATTAAAAATTCAATTTGTAAAAAATACATTAATAAAATAAGTATATTACTCAATAAAAGATTGATAGATGATGAAAAAGCGTGGAGCTAATACTTTTTGGGTTCCATTCAGGGTGGTACGTTATATGCAAAATATAATAAATAAATAGTATTTAACTAACCTAATCTTGTATTTAAAATGTTGAAAAAAGTAAGTATAGAGTTTATTGACTGCTCAGTCGAATCTACTTTCCGAACTGCTGGTAACTTCACTTAGTATATTTCTGTGAAATGACGATTCAATCGTGCTTGTAAGACATACTCTCTAGATTATAATCAAATTCAGCATAAAGTATACTTTGATTATGATAGCTATAGAAGAGAAGACCTTTGGCCAACAGCCGAAGATTTACGACCAATCAAGACGTTGTTATTGTCGAAACTCGTAAATGATAATTGACGAATTAAACTGCAATTAAGTACATACTGAGGTTATCTATTGAAATCAAATGATGATAAAATGTGTTTCCACGTAATTTCTCTTTACGGTTATGTCACGAAGGGCACAAATCGTGAAACCATACTTCACGACATCATAAAACAATCATAGGGTCATATCACCCTTGTTAACGTAGCCGTCTGTTAATCTATAGTTATAAAGATAAGCAGTTATGCTAGTTTTTTTTTTATGAAGCTATGCATTACAAGTTTTCTGTGTACGAGATAACGACTACCAAACATAATCTTATCAGACCATTAAAGGTTTTTAAATGATTTTGCCTTGTCTTAATCGTAGAATGTTAACATTTTTTTCAATAGATTATATTTCTTGACGGTTATGTTTAAAAGGTTTTTTTTTATATATTTACATTATTTTTCTATTTTCATATTCAATTTATAATATATATTAAAGCAATATATTGCTGAGAATGTAATACTTTCCATTAGATTTTATATGCGACATACCTTGTGTGGAATTCGTCATAATATCACGATGACGTCACAAAGCCAATGTCTTCTAGGGATACGTCGAAAATTA
This sequence comes from Vanessa cardui, assembly GCF_905220365.1. Classification (NCBI taxonomy): domain Eukaryota; kingdom Metazoa; phylum Arthropoda; class Insecta; order Lepidoptera; family Nymphalidae; genus Vanessa; species Vanessa cardui. Next base: position 10,826,322 of record NC_061126.1, read on the forward strand.
ATTCATATCGATTTATCATGATATTCATATATACTTACTACTTTCTGCCTCTTGCAATATTTACGTTAGTAATGATACATTCGTGATGATGAACATAACACAAATATAAAATTTCAATATTTTTAATATTTTCACCAAAAAACCTTACAAAAGGATACCTTAACTGTTTGTGACTAAGTCACACAAACCTTTTGAATCTTTAAACATTATTTTTAGCCGTTTACATTTTAAAATAGAAACACGCCATGTGAAGATATACAAGAGAATAACGCTAGTGTTGTGGTAAGATGTATACAATGTCATAATGTTCGATATTAATGTACTCTTAGAACGAATAGTTAGGCAAACAATATGAGTAATTAAAGACTTAAAATCGATTTTTATTATCGAATAGAATTTCGACACGTAAACGTTCCTTTTCACTTTATTCAAATGGTATTTGCTTATACAATGAACAGTCTATAAGAGGAATGTTGAGAATATTTTTGCTATCATTGTTTGATCATAGCGAAACTCGATTATTAAAGGATACCTGTTCAAATCGATATAAATTGTTTCGAATAATAAATTGATCCGTAAAAATATCATACGTGGTTTAGTTTTGATGGTTTGTTGATTTTGACGAATCAAAATAATCATAAGCTACTATTTAATAAGTACGCATATAATTTGACCATATTAAATATGAATAATAATTTTAAATTAAATCCAATATGGAAGCATCAGTAACATTATAATTCTACGATGTAAATGTACTTGATTCTATCCTTTATAATAGTTAAGTATGTATTAAACGCTGGTATCGGTCCAAAGAAAAAAGTCTCAAAGACATCTATTTACTTCGTTCTTTATTCGATATTTAAATTTACTGTTTCATAAAAAGCAAGGATCAGTTTGTAAAGGCCGAAGCGCCTCTGAAAGAATTTTCCAATATTAGTTGTTTTATTGAGTAAGCAACTCGATTTAGGGTAAAAGAATTCATGATTAAAAGTTATTTTAAGCTTATCGCTGGAATATTTTAAGTCAATAAGGATTTTACTTAGATAAAATTTAATTTTCATTAAGTTTTTATTAATTAATCTTTTTTAATTATAGGAAACGTTAATTGTTCTAATTTTTAGTAAAAATATATTCGACGGTAGTGAGCAGCCTCTTTGATTCAGCTTACCATCAAGCTTCTTTATACTTTATAGCTGCTATTCTATGCTTTATAAATACCTGATGAATTAGTAGTAACAGTCTTAGTTAAATAAACAATTGCATATGTTGCAATTAAACGTAACAGTTACTTTATATATGAAGTGTCAACTATCTTATACTAACAAGAATCAAACTACCGCGAGAAGAGAAACAGAAATAAGTATATCATGGCACCTGCCAAACTAGCAACCATGCTAGGCATAAAAGTCTACAAAATAAAATCATCAGGCAGTTTGTACTCCTTGTATCTTCCAAATAAATGGAATAAGGGCAAGAGAATTATGGTTGTTGATTATGCAATCATTTACATCGTATGATTTGCGCTTCTATTGTACAGTCAGAGTAAGAAAACCTTCGTCAGTTTTCAAATTAATTCCTTTATCAAGTCAAAACTCTTATTACCTTTTGAATCTAAAAATCAAATCATTGCGACGCAATTTGTCATTCTCGATCGGTAAAGCAGATTTTTATACGTATGAGTATACAGAGGCACACGAAAATAGATCTTAAGGTGACGAGGTTTTCATACTACGACTGTACATACTATTACCGTATCTTCACTTTTATTACTAGATAAACATTTATTTGCAATTCAATTATAATAGCGTATAATTTAATCGTAAATTATATTCCCACGGGTGATTTCTTGACGATCACAACCACACTCGGATCCGAGTGAAATATCAATTCACGAGTGGCTGACCGCAAAAGTCCGTTCATTTATCAGAGCAGTGCACTGTTTAAATAAAACATCTTGTGCGGCTACAACTGTATTTGTTGAGACCAATTTCTGCTTGTTTATTTCAAGCGATATTCCTACTGAACTATCATAACTTGAATCATTTAGTTCATTCGACATTCCGTAAAAATATAACGTGTTATTTTCTTTTTTTTGTTTATACAAGAGTGTATTTTTAATGGTTTTTTTTTCTTTGGTACATTAACTTTTGCTTTTTTCAAGGCGTATTTCTTCAGAACAAAGATTTAATTTGCCATTGCGAGTAAAAACGATGTCTCTTCGGTATCGGTTGTGGGGAGACAGAATGCGATTTATATTGTCCTGGCAGAGTCTTTATCTATTAGTGCTTTCTTCTCCAGCAAAAACTATTTGTTATTGTGCCCTTGGTTCCTTCCTTTTAGTGAAAATTAGCGGAGCGCTTTACCCTCAGTAATTTTAGCGAATGTTTTCTTAGTCGGCGATGTGCGCTACAGATTTGAGTAAGGCGAGAAAATTTTGCTTAAGGGTAACTTGCTAATTAGAAATGTTACGTCTGCATTTTAAAAGACAAGGCCTTGAAAGTATTGTATATGTTATTCTATTTTTAATTTTTTTTTTATTAAAGTTTCGTCTAAAAAAATCAAGGAGTTGTTGTAAATTATATTAAAATATGAGAAGCTTATTATTGTATAAGAGGTAACGCCGAAAGTTGTTCCAAGGTAAAGTAGGTACTCAAAGGTCGGTGCAAGTTGAGCTTAATAATTTTAGCTTAAAAGCTCGTTTCACTATCGTTTACGCGCAAGAGGCTTAGCAACTTCACTCCACTAGCTTTTTAAACTAATTTTTGGCAACAGTTTGGATTTTAGATAAAGTTTAAATTCAATTATGGATTCTCATTGCTTTCGCTCAGATTTAGTTAAAACTGACACCGAGAAATCTAAACCACAAACAAAAAACATATTAATATTAATTTGAGTAACATACATAAATAAATATGATATACCAAAAGCACTATTAAAAAAATATGATAAAATTTTGTTGTTTACTCAGATAAGCTTTAAGTTCGACAGATAGTTAGAAGTTATCGTATCTAAATCAAAGCTTTTGTATGCTCTTTTTTATATCACCTTCAATATAATCAGAGAAGGCTTTTAAAAGATCACGTACGAGTGATGTCTTATCTTTTTTTTCGCTGGATAGGAATAAGATATTAAACAAGATTTCACGTACCTGAGGCTTAAATCCCATATAAAATTGATGATAATATAAACTTAAAAAAATAATATTCTATTCGTAGTAACGAACGAGGTTTCGCGAACCTCTTTCAACTAGTTTAACGTTACCGACCGCTAGTGTACTCTAGTTACATTATATAATAAGACACGCAGGATACACGATACCGCTATGTTTCTAACAACATTCATAGAAATAAAGAAAATATATTTTCTTCTGTTATTTCATTGAAGTCAACATTCACCAATCATCATTGTAACTACAAAACACATTGATATATTACAAGCAAACCCAAACAGTAGAAAAATATAAGACGAAATGTTAATAATAATAATCAAAGCGATCAAATACTCGCATGTCTGATTACTCATCAGAACTGCATTTAGGCGGGTAAATTGCTACTTCCTATGCTGAATACAAAAATTTTGCCATTCCTCAAAGCACACAAAGGAACCCCATGATTTAATAGGCAATACCGTCCATTGAAATCGACTTCTGGGGTCAGTCTCAAAGAAGTGATGCAGTAAAAATGGTTAATGACGAGGGTGAAGCTGAAAGAAATCGGAAATGTATTGCGAAAGCAGCATTAGATGAATGTTACTCCGAATGGGATAGTTGAATGGGCGTACGAGCATTAACATTAGAATAAGAGATTGGTAGACTTTCATTTAGCGGAGTCAAATCACTTACTTATTTTATGTTTATTTGTATTCTAGGAATTGCATTGAATAATTACTGCTTACATATTATTTGAATACAGATTCTAGATCCCTAGTTATGAGTTAACAATGTAGATTCTAGATAGCGTAGGTACATAATTACACCATCTCAACTGCTATCGGATGGGCGACTCTTAACTTTACCTGTATTCTGAATTAAGCGCAACGAAGATTAACTAGATTATAAGTTTAAATAACACATCATTCCAATTTTAGATATAATATTTATAGATGACCATATGTCAAAGTAATTTGAAAATAGTATTCAATTTACAGTCTAAACCAATTCAGTGTCGCAAAAACAGCGCAAACGTTTCAACCTAAATCAATAGACGTGCCAGCGTAAATGTTTACCAACGTCGAATCTCCATAAACATGTAAACGAAAACGGATATATCGCATAAGTGTCGCCAGTCCGCGCCGGAACATCGCGCACTAAATCACAGGTCGCCT